>NW_028288564.1:0-750000 GCF_059628265.1 Tinamus guttatus
GTTTTTTACATTGTCTGTTATCATTAAATGTTCTCTGGTAGGTTTTTTTTGCTCGGTTTGACTTGTATTTGGAGATTCTTCAATTAATTTATCATTTCTTATGTCTGGCCCTGGGATGATCATTGTCTCTCACTGTTTCACCAGTTGTATGTTTCCTTGTATGTATAAATTCCTTCAAAATGGAATGTTGAGTTTTGCCTAGATAAAACGTAAAATTTAATTTCTACTATTTAGAGTTGAGGGTTTTGTTTTGTTTTGCTTTTTTAATTCATCCAGAATTTGAGCAAAACTTTACAAACTTTGCAAAAAGTGTCATCCTGGTATTGTATTTCATAAACATGCTGCGTGCTTGCCTCAATCTTTTAGTTATTCTCCTACCATTAAACTGCATAAAAATTGCAGATACTTTGGTATTTTCAATCACATTTTGATTATGCCTCAGGTTAACTACTTCAGCTAATTTTTTGGTGGGCTTCAAAAGGTAGTGTTCGCAAACATGAGGAACCATGTGCTCTTGCCTGTCACGTGTTCATGATATCCAGAGCATAAAGCTATTTGGTACTGACAATAAAGGACCCAAAAGGACTGCCAGCAAGTCACCAGTGTAAAGTGCTGCCGCTCATCTTGTTGACTTTGCTTTAAGTGGGTGACAGAGCAGGCAAGAGCTGCTGTCCTGGAAGCTGCTGGGAATGGCAGGCAGGATGGGCATCTGGGAGCGGGGATGGAGGAGGTAACCACATTTGCCAGCATAGGTGGGCCTGAGGCAAATATCTACACACAGGTGCTTCCAAAGGGCACTTGAGGTTTTTCCAAAGTGTTTACATTTGTGCAAGGTCACAGAGTGTGAATTTAGCAAAATGCAAACATCTCTGAGTTGTTCTCTGCTGCTTTACACGTATCTCAGCTCAATACGAGTTCCCAGAAATATACACTGTCTTGTTGCTTATTTAGCATCATAGGCTGAAAGCCCAATAGGCTGCTATCTCCCCAATATTTTAATATCTGAATACTTAGCCCAGCTGCTGTAACTGTGCTGTGACAGCTGGAGTTCAGGGAACAAGTGGGTTCAGGCTGGAGCATGTGGAAAATTCAGACTTCTGTCCCTAATTTTCCAGTGGATCTTCTGCAAGGGCATCTGTGCCACAGGCCTGCGTTTCTTAAGTGTCCACATTCCTCTGAAGTAAAATGAAATATTAGGCATGCAGCTGATGCTTTGGAAAGCCCTTTCTCCTTATATTTGCTTCTGGTGTATAGTGACAAAGAGATTAACAGAGTTGGTAAAGACATGTGCTCCTATTACTATCATGAGCAAACAATCCAGAGGCCTTTCCGAGGAGTGGTTGGGAAAACATCGTGAATTATGTGGTGGATTAATTCCAGGAAACGGTTGTACCCAATCTGAGGTTAATACCAAAAGCCTGCTTCATAGCTATTATTTCATTATTGCTGGGTTTTCTTGCTATGATCTTCTTTCATAAGGAATGTACAAAATTTTGAATGAAATACATCTGAATTTGTCTCTAAAGTATATGAGCAGAATCTGAATGTAGTGTGCACTAAACAAGTCCTTTTCCATTAAAATAAAGGAAGCATAAGGTAGGGAAGTGAAGATGATGAAGAGATTTCCCAAAGATTTCATATCTCATCCAAAAGGTTATGATAGAAACAGTTCTGTTTTGGGGGAAGAAAAGGTAGGTTTTTTTCTTGCGGGGTCTGTCCTCCTCCACTGCACCCCAGTACATTCAGAACAGTAAATAGGTACCTGAATTTACACCCTAAGCGCAGCTACCTGCCCGCTAAAAACAGATAGTGTCATTTTTGGGGGCTCCTTAGAGGATATGGGCTTATGCCTTTCCATGTAAATCAGAAACAAGGTAAAGAGATCTTATTAGAGAGAAACTAAAGGCAAAAAAATATCCAGTGGCAGTTGATGGAGCTTTGCACACAGGGCTTCAAGGTATTACTGTAACCAGTAAATGCATCCTGCATTTGTCTCACACTCCGTTGTTAAAACCTCTCATTTCTTTTCCAGGGATCTTGTTTTCACTGGTAGTTGTGATGTATGTCATCTGGGTCCAGGCCATGGCTGATCTGGAAAACTACACACACATGAAAAAGATGGAGTGCCCGGACTTTGCTGTTCATGTGCGCTATGGCTGGTCTTTCATGCTTGCTCCTATAGGAGTATTTTTTGCTTTATTAGCAGGAATGCTTTTCCTGTTGATAGGGCGTTCCATTTATTTGCATTCAGACTAGCCATACAGAGCTAAAGGAAATGCTGGCAACTTAGTGAGACTCCATGACAATTTGAAAATGGAATTTTATACGTTATTATGGCAATCCTAAGAACGCAGGCACACTTCTGGAATTACTTCTGTTACTTGTTAAGTGGTAAAGGACACAAAAACTCAGTACAGGGAGAAACAACCTTCAGCCCCCGATAGTTGCTTTTAATTCTTTAGAAAATACACACATAATTCTCCATGTTGTGCTATTAGCAGCATTAGATAATTTTGCAAACAGAAGAAGGCAAAAAAAATTCTACAACCAAAAGCCCAGTATAAAAAATGGGCTAAATAAAGATTTTATACATTTGTTTCTTAGTATTTGTCTTGTACTTCTGCTCGTGGATAATGGTACAAGATGGAAATGAAAAAACATATTCAAACACAGTAATTTGATCCATCTCCTCTCCTGTTTTCCACTACTTGCCTTAGCTTTAATACAAGCAAACATGTCTGCACTTAAAAATAGAGTGCAGTTGTTCATGCGGCATCCATGTGAAGAAGGGAAGAGGGAAGACAATTTCAGTGAAATTTGGTGCTAGTTGGTACGTGTAAAAGCATAACTGCTTCTATTACATGCTTTTCTGTATACATGTGAAAGATGTATACTTTTATAGTCTGAAATCTGTGTTTGTTTGTTGCATGATTCTGTAAGCCAAAATGCCATAGTTAAACCACTAGCTAAGTCTATGCCAAAATTGTTCTTTGAATTATAGTGTTCATATTTTAATTAAGTTTTAACACTTATATTTTGGATGGAATAATTGGCTCCTCCAATACATATTTTCTTGGTTGTGCAGATTTAAATAGAAGAGGAGAAAATGTAAAATGATGTTTTTATTAAAAAGGTTTATTGTGCAAGAAATATCCAGACCATGAAAATGTATGTTTTATGTAGACCTCATTTTCCTAAATATTAAAAGTCTGCATTTTAGACCAAATCCTGCTTGCCTGCTGGTCATCCCAGAGAAACTGAGGAAACTGGCTAAGACACGGGGAGGAGAAAGCTTGGGTGCTGTACTGGGTACTGTAGTAGTGGCTCGTGTGTGTACGTGCGTGTGTGTGTGCGCACATGTATGGAAGACGGGGTGAGGATGTGACTGTGGTGCCTGGTATGGAGCCATTGGGGGGCTGTATTGACAACGGGCAAACTTTGTTCATTTGGCATTGTGCCCAAGTAGAAATGAAATCCATCTGAGAGCGTGCAGTTTTCCAAAGCAGGGTAGTTTGGGATGGATGGAGAAAAATAAAGACTGCACGTTGGTTTCTTCTTGTGCATAATCCTTAACTCCACAGCTGTTATGAATATGAAAAGAATCACTGGAAGGCAGGGAAGGAGGGCTCACCTAGAAGATATGGTGGGCTAGATTGGCTACTGCTTCCATTTCAGGAGCTTTTGTGATGGGAAGATGTCCAGTGTTCCCTGCTACTTATTTATTTTTCCATCATCAAGATTAGCTTTATACATTATAGAACAGGAAGACAACAAGGGCAGGGGGTAGAGGAGTTGGGACTATGAGGTTTGGAATAATTACCAAATCACAAAAATATTTTTATTGGCAGCTAACATGGTGTTTTTAATTACTGTGTCAGAGAGTATGATGGGTGAATTTTAACCAAATATTCATAAACATATATATGAACTCCATATAAATGATAGCCAGCCGGAGAACATTAAGGTTGCACTGTAATGCGCTTGGTTAGCCAGGAAATGCTGGAATTAACCCTGCCCCTTGTGCATATGGTATTATATTCCTGCCCTTAATTACACAATCACATACTGTTTCTCAAATACTACAGTCTGTTGGTATTTACCCGCTTTACAGTCTAGGATACTCACTGGCAGTTGCGGAGGTAAATGCAATAATCAAGAGCTGTTTGACTAGGTACCCCCCTGAACCCTGTCTGCTTCTCTGCAGGGGGGACTCCTTCTCCATGAGAAGTGAAGTCACTTTCTTGCAACTTTTAGAAGCTGGAGGAACTGAGAGGTGCCTCGGAGCTGGACTTCCTCCAGCAGACCTAACCATGTGTGCAGCGGCGACTAATAAACCCTGCAAGGAACGAGCCAAAGGCTCCCGTGGAGCCCTTAATTCAGCCCATGTGCATCTTCAGAGCTCTTTCCATTATGCAGCTAAATTAGCTACGCTCTTACGTGCACTGCAGCCTCTCTCTGCGGGGACCGTTTGGGTCAGGCTGCAGGCGCAATGGCCATGGAAGATCGAAGGTGTTTCTGAGGGTTTTCTTAGAAACTTCAGGAAGCCTTTTCTGTCTTCAATAGAAAATGCTTAAGTACTCATAAAGTTTTCACTCAAATTGACACTTTTGACAATATTCTGTAGTTGTATCAATTTAATTGGATGCCCCCACCTTCTCCTAATGATAGAGCTGAGAGTCAGGTTCCTTCTGAAAAGAGGGTGGACACACTCCAATACACAAAAATAGTCAAGAAAATCACATGGTTGTTTTAGATCAGGATATGGGTTTGATGGTGGTGAGGAAGCTTTTCCATACAGCTACTACCTAAAAACATAGTCTAACTCTTGATCTCTGATTTCATTTAGAAACTAAGTACAAAGAAATAGCTTTTAAGATCTCCAGGAAGACAGACCAACTAAGGAAACTTGCTCTGATCCTTGGTGGTGGTGCAAGTATTTTCATGGTTAGAGGTGAGTAAAAGGTTGCAAAAGAGATTAAATTTTGTAATTGAAATATTCTGTGAAATTGGTCATAGAACTGTGTTCCTTACAAACATATTGGGCTTTTGGTTTTCCTTTTTAATTGCCTGATTGGCTCAAAAACCTGTGGTAAAATCAGAGTTTTTTTGCGGAATGTGTCCAGAAAAGTGATCATGAAAGGAGTGGGTAGGTAACAAACATCTTATGACTCGTTCAACCACCTGCACAATGATGAACCCACAGGTAAGGTGAGGACTGTGACTGCTATGAAGGAGGCAGTGAGAAAGGGAGGAAAAGACGGAAAGAAAGGAGGACGAGTGTTCCCCCTTTTGCAGCTGTTGTGGATTCCGGGAGGATCCACTGACACAATGTGGTGGAAGCAGCTGCGGACAAAACCAGGCAGAAGAGGATTTGCCCCTAGTTAATCCTTGTTACTCACTGGGGTGGCTGCTGGAATTCTCCCTTGGTCTGCTCTTCATGAAATATGTGGTTGCTTATTAACGTTTGCCTTAGTGAGGTAAAGCAATATTCTCCTTTGGGAAAATGCAAAATAAAGCCTGCTCTATTTCTCTGCAGGGTGCCTCGCTACTGCAACTGCAACTATAATGTGCTATTAAGCTGCTAATAGGAGAGCAGTAAGTAATATCTTTACTGCTGTCCACATTCTTGCAAAATCATAACTGGCTTGCACTTAACTATCTCCTAAGAAGTCAAGCTGAACCTCTTGCAGGAGCTGTTTACCTTCTAATGGAGCAGCTAGGTTTTCCTCTGGCTCTTCTCTTCCTGCTTGTATTTTGGGCAGTGTAATTCCCAAGCAGTGAAGACTAGATAAAATATGTTCACAGGAAATTTTGCTGTGTTAGCTTAGAGCACATCAGGATTGCCTTGTTGGAGGCAACGGAGATACTGAAACTGAAAACAAACCAGGCATTTGCAATCGGAAGTGTCAGAAGAAATGAAGAACCTCAAGATTTTCAGTACCACTTTTCACTTCATATGTCTCACTCATGTTTCCAGTTTAAACTGGTCTGTCTAACCAATACAAAATAT
This sequence comes from Tinamus guttatus, assembly GCF_059628265.1. Taxonomy (NCBI): domain Eukaryota; kingdom Metazoa; phylum Chordata; class Aves; order Tinamiformes; family Tinamidae; genus Tinamus; species Tinamus guttatus. The sequence continues at coordinate 6,011 of NW_028288564.1, forward strand.
TTCTGTTCCTCCCAAGAGACATGATGACATGATAATAGTGATTATCAGATGTAGAATGAAGGTAGGAATAAATGGAGGGCTGGTAGGATCTCCTGTGTTAGACACCTTCCGATTCTGCATCTCATTTCTCCTTGTATCTGTAAGGGCCCAAATGTGTCTCTCAGAGTGCTGACAGACTTCACATTGAAGCAGAGCAGCGGTACCGTAGGAAAGTCATCCCAGGTTATTTGCTCTAAGTGAAATGCCTGTAGCTTATCTGATCCTAAGAACTGCCAAGGACACCTTTTATAGAAACCCAGGGGAGCACACACATGCAGAATGCACCTTTCACACTGACAGGCAGCCACTTTGGCCTAGGTTGTGGGAAAGGAGGTGGTCTCGGCAATGGTACTCCACATCATTCTTCCATAGCCTGTGCTCCGGATATCCCAAGGAGACATTCTCTGAAATGACCTGCATCTCATTCACGAATTAAACTGGTTAAGAAAAAAAACATAAATTAATGCTTCTTCAAGAATAAAACACACTTAAAGCAGAAAGAAATCTAGAAAGATAATGAAAAACGTTCCCCCCCCCACACTTCTATCCCACATCAGATTGACTTATCCTCTGTTATGTGGTTTTACTTTGAAACAGATCACTCTCATTGCAACACGTTTAATGCTGCCAGCCACCACATGGTTATTTGGCAGCTATTTAAAGCTCAGATCATATTACTCTGTCGCAGTGCTAGGCACCCATGTTCCAACTGGTATACAACTGATCTGAAGAGAAATCAGCTTCACGTTTTGTTCTCTGAAATTAAATGTGACGGCATGATCTCTATGATCCCCTTTCCCCCCTTTTCTTCTTCTTTTTTTCTTTCTTTTTTCTTTTTTTTTCTCTGTGTGTTATTACTTTTTGGAACACCGTTTTCCTAGCACCACAGGGGAAATTCAGTTAGGTTGTCAGCCTGATATAGTGTATTATCAGGCACGTTAGCTTTTCCTCCCTCTTACATTTGCTTAAGAGCTTATAAACCACAGAGAGTGCTAAATAGAATGAAATGACCTGTCAAGGGTAGATATAGTATTTGTGAATGACTTAAAAAAATTCCACCAGCTTCAAGCACTCCAATCTCACTGACTGTCTGTCCTATCTTGAAATTTGGCCTTTTTTTTTCTCCCAAGTAAAGTACTTTGATGGTCATTGATCTTTGATGATTACTTCTTGAAAAGGACTAATTCTGTCTTCCCAAATTAAGCCCAGGCCTAGATTTTGTAGCAGGAGAGCTAGCGATTATGAGATGGCAAATAGATTTGAATTCTGCTCTTAACATAATGAGCCTGATTTTGAATTTTACAAAACATTGAACAAAGTTAAGACTAGCAACTCCCAGGAAGATTTAACCCATAAATGCTCTACTCTGCGGAGAATTTAATTATTTTATTGTTGGAGAATCAGAGAATTTTCCATGAGAAGTGACTGATCTCAAACCCAGGTCATTGCTAACTCTAATAGATGTATTGGACTGAAGAGCTGGAGTGATCAGACTGCACTTAACCCCTCTCAGGAAATGGGAGCCCTGTACCCAGGAGGTACAGCGGGTATTGATTAGGAAACCAAAATTTTGGACGTAATCCTTCTTCCATTCCTTCTTCCTTTCTTTTCCCAGCAATTAAATCAAAAACGTTTTTCAAGCTTTAAAGCTTTGCCCTGAACTTTGAAGAGCAACTTCTGTTTTCCAGTATGTTCCTGGGACTAGTGCTAAGGTTATACTGAAACTTGTTTCTTTGGCACATCTATCATATCACCCAATGCAAAGAGCATTACTCCAAGCCTTTCCCGAGGAGCAGGCTTTATATAAGGAAGTGTTAAGCTTCCTCTGAGAGTTTCAGAGCACGAGCGTGCATATGCCACACACGCCACAGCCTCTGGTTAGTTATCAAGGCCAGTTTGCAGAACTATGTGAGCTATTTCAGGACCCAGTGAGGCGTCTGGCCTCAGGAAGATAGGGATGTAACTTAACACATGAGCTATGTCTTCTGCACTGACTCTCCCGAGATGTTGTGATGTAGCGTAGACAACTCTTTAGCTCTAAAAAGTTATATCTATCTCAGGTGTTGGACTCTCTCATCTGATAGTGACCATACAGTGGTGGGCAATGGAGTTGGCAAGAAAGAGAAGAACTGTAACTTGGGTTATGCTCTGTGCTTTAGCTGCAGAGACAGGGCCAGCTGGGTCAGTATTATATACCCATTGCTGTATCTCCACCTTCGCCTATGCAAAAAGCTTGTTTTGTTTTTAGAGTTGTACAACATGCAATTAATTTGTGGGTCTCCTGACTGTTAGCTGCTTTGGAGGATGCGAGTCTGGAGGGGTTAGAAGAGAACTGGGTATGTGCAGGTTGAAATTCTTCAGTAAGATTTATATAATAATGTGTAAAAGCCAAACAGAATCTCATCTTTCGCTGGAAGATTTCTGATACTGCCCATTTGGGCATTACCAGAATGTGTGTTCACAAGAGTATCTAAAAAAGCTCAGTGATGAAAAAAGATGGAGCTGTGAGGGAACAACTTAAAAAATGTTTGGCCCCTAACAGATTTTTAAAACACCCAGATTCTACGGAAGAAGAGTGTCAAAGATGTAGTTTTAAGTGGGAAAAGACACTTTTACTATGAGAACTTCTGAATTACCAATTCTTCCAGCATAAGACTTTTCAAAAGGCTAACTAAACTGAGTCTGGCGGGACAGGGATGCCCACCTACTGCTTCCTCTGTGAAAGACAACCCGCAGCATATATCACATCTGTAGAAATTTGTATTTACATGTTAGAATAAAAGGAGACACAGGTAATATCCATGTCACCCCACGTAAGCCACAGCCCATGTATTTTAAGCAGGATGGAAATCCTGTCAGCTGGCACCTCTATCCGTCAGCCTGGCACTATTTATTCTCACTCAGTGACCCATAAAAAGCAGATAAGAGAAGGGAGGATGAAGAAAGGTGGCGATTTTACGGAGAGGGGAAGGTGCAGTGCTGGATATTCCCACAGTGAGGCTTGCAGAGGGACAAACGCCCATCCAAAGCTCTGCGCTTACTGCAGGCGCGTGGGGACAGGAGCGGGGCTGCCGTGTGGGGCTGCCATGGGGAAGGGGCACGGAGCGCCCCGGCAGCGACGCCGGCCCCACGCAGGACAAGGTTGTGGGTTCAGTGCTGCTAACAACAGCATAGCTTTTCTCCTGCCTTCATGGGACGTTCGCTTTTAGCTCAGATATTATCCGCTTAAATCTTTTCAGAGCTTGGATTGGGTCAGCCTTAACACAACTAAGGCTAATGTGCGTAAACATAATTTACCCTTAGCACAAGTCTTAAATTACCTTAATAATGATGAACGTCCTTTCTGGAGCAAGACAGCTCCGGTGGGTTGCTAGACTCTGCAGTCCACCAGACTCCTGCTTCTTGGGTTCTGCGACGCTTTTTACTATAAGCAAGTGCTTCAACGGTTTCTTCCTTAAATAATTAGCCATGAGAGTGATATTAATATTAATACATAATATCCATATTAATAATAATAATACACATTTTAATGCAGTTTTATTCATCCACAGAGCTCAAAGTGCTTTTTAAATGAGGTCAGTGCAATTAACCCTCTCGAAGCACTGCTGTGAAGAATTTCCAGATGTGTTCATATCTGCTGTCACTGTGCATCAGCTGGTCACACGGTCCCATTGCTAACACCTTTAAGCTGGGGCCAAAACCTTAAGCAAAACAACGGGAAGCCTCCGTGTTAGATAGGGTTTCTGGTCACAGAAACTGCTGCTGCCCGGAAAGGAGAAAGAAAATAGACTGGAAGCATTTGCAGACTGCCCTGCTGTGGTTAAAATGTTTTGGGATCACTGAAGAGCTGAAATGAGGAGATGCAGTGGTTGGCAAAAACTGGAAGAGGTAGCGAGGAGAGGGAGGGAAGAGTTTCTGAAGTAACATGAAGCTTAAAGAACTGTCAAAATTTCTGAGATCGGCTCCTGCTCTTCCTTGAGGAAGAGCATTCCCAGTGATCTGGAAGAGGAATGTGGGGGGGTTAAAGCTCTAAAAGGAGGCCTCCAATTTTAGATATGTCTCTCCTCTCCATAATCCCTCAATTTTTATAACATTTCCTAGGTATGACATTATACAAACTGTGCGGCTGACAAATCCTCCGTTTGCATTAGGTTTAAGTGCCTTCCCTCCCATCACTCCTCACTGTTAAAAATACATTACAGAAATTACTATCCTGCCTCTGAAGATGTGTGATGACTGTGGTGTCTGTTGTTTATTTCTAAAACATTTTGGCACTTTTCCTGCCAAATTTCCCCTTCGGCTTGGAGTAGGGGGATGGCATAGCGCAGGGTTAGAGCAGGATTTCTCAGTTTCTCCCATTATTGCATGCATGTGTTGCGGGATCACAGCTCGTATGCCAAGCACAATGGGATCTAAATGGGGAAGAATGGTAAATGGCAAAACCCTCATGAGGAAAGGAGAAAAGAAAACACAGGAAAGCCACAGTTCAGGCTGTCATGGGAATGGCCACACTGGATCTGACCACAGATACTGGCCCTGTGTTGTGTCCTCCTGCAGGGGCAGGAATATTTGCAGGACTGTGAGAAAAGGACGTGTGTAAAGCAACCCTCTCTCTCGGACAACCTTTCAGCTTCTGTCAAGGACAAATTCATCTCTGCTTCCCCTTACTGCACCGGGCCCTCTGCATCCGAACAGCCTCCTCATCCCTGCAGCTCCGCTCTCCTGCTCCTGGGGGGCTGCCGGGTCCTGTGAGGCCTCTCAAAGAGTTAATCCTGCTGCAGGGATCCCTTCTCCCTCCATCTCAATCCCTTAGGGAAGGCGCAGACCCCCCCCGCGGGATTAGCCGAGACCCTTTGCTCGGGCCGAGCGGAGCAGCGGAGGGGGAGTCTCCGCTCCATCAGCTCGTTGCTCCCAGCAGGTGTCACTATGGAATGGGGAAATGCAATTTGCGGGCTGGGAAAGAGGCTGCCGGAGCCCTAGCGCAGGAGCTGGACTGTGGGGAGAGCCTTCGTGGACTGAGCCAGAACGTAGCCTTTTCCGTCCAGGAAACTTTTGCAATTAGATCCCAAAAGGATGCGTCTCAGCCCTCCGCTTTCCCCCGTTGTCCTCTTCTCTCACCCCAGCATGGGAGTGCTAATTAGAGACAGGAGAGGTTTTGTGGATTTTTTGAAATAAGAAAATCCACCCTTCTTCACGGATCGCCACCTTGCACAGTCACGCAGCACCGTGATACGCAAAGTTTCCAGCACTGTTGGTAATTACCGATAAGCCCGGTTCAACTCTCCGTTACATACAAAGCTGGGTAAACAAGGGGAGGGAAAAATTAATTAGAGCCCGTGTTTGCTAAAGCTGGCTCGCGATTCCATCGGATCACGTTTCTGCTCCCTGCATTCCCTCTGCACAAACATTTGGATGGTCAGGGCTTGCTGGCACCCAGGTGCGCAGGAGGCGCTTTGCAAACAGCGCGTCTCTCCCAGCGCGCACAGGCCTGTCTGGCCCTGTGTTTGCAGCTCACAAGGGGCTTTTGGAGGCCTGGGGAGGAAGGGCTGGAAGGTTTCCTCTCCTGAGCTGTACTGTGGTGTCCCCACATCGGCAGGAGGTACGAAGAAAGGGAAGACAACTGGGAACACGAAAGAATGGGAAGGACAGTCATCTGAAGACTTTTCAGATGTGTTTTGAGCAGGTGGTTGCACCAGATGACCTCCAAACGTCCCTTCCAAATGAAATTATTCTATACTGTGATGACTGTGCCCTATGGCGGTGGCATCCCATTTGCTTATGCATGTCCTTGAGCAGCAAGTGCACTTCTGTTTGCTGCATATCATTGACCAGTTTTATGCAGTGGCAATGCCTGCTCTTCCACTCTCAAAGCTCAGGACCTATGTGCAGGAAGACTGAATGTGTCATCTCCTTAACTGCTTATGAATCTGGTGTCCTCTGAATCCTCACTCTCAGCCTGGGGATGGAACTCAGATAAATCTGCAAATTGGGACTCTGCTTGGTCATGGATGAGTGTTTCAGTGTCCTTGGCATCATTTCCTGCCATGTTCATTTCCCCGAAGAACGCCCTTACGGTCAGTGCCTCGGTGATTTCTTCAGACTCTGCTCTGAAGCGCAGAGACTAGTTTGGGCAATTGCAGAGCAGCTATAAGGTTAAGCTTACATGTCACACCTAGTCATATAGCCAATGAATACAATTGGATGCATCCATTAGGAGAACTCAAATGTCCTCATCCGTTGTTTGTGAAGAAGAATAAAAAATGTATCAAGGGCAATGCAATTCTTCTGTAAACAGCTTGCAGAGAGCACCAAATTGGCTTGATGTTTTGCTGGCAATAAGTGATTTGGTGAGTCCTGGCATCTGCTTAGACTCGTGATGTGTTTCTCCTCTTGCAAAGAAATGCTTGGCAGATGGATCCATAAAATCCTGCCCTTAAGTGCACCCCTTTTATTGGTGTTGTTCGTGTGCTGGTGCACAAAGCTGTGTTTTATGGGCTGCTGGGAAAGGCTCAGATCAAAGCTAATATGATCTATTTTATCCATGATACTTTCATCAGGAAGAAGAATTCAAACAATAGGAAATCATATATGAAGAAAATCAGGCTTCTCATATTATTTCCCCTACTTTTTGCAGAGCTCAAACAATGAAAAGAAGGTCCCGAGCAGAGGCCTAATATCAGTTCCTCCTTTCACCCACTAGACAACATGCATGCAGTTTGACTTAGCCTTTTGGGCATCCTCATGGCCTCTAATCCAAAGCAATTGTCCTGGCAGAGTGCTTCTAAAACAATTTGTGAATGTATGAGTGTAATTAAATTCTCTCCTCTCCCTATTGAGCTACTGTTTGGAAAAAAAATCATCCCTATGCTCTAATTTTTGTTTATTCTGAACACAGTTGCTGGATGCACGCCATTCTAATTAAACTGCGAAGTTCTTTTGTAGAGAGCTCAGATGTTGCTGAAATCGATGTCAAATGTTACACAAGTCTGTATCATTTCCACTGATCTTTCTAAATTCCACTGGCATAGCAAAGGAATTGCTATAAAAAAAAAAGAAAAAAAAAGAGGGAAAAAAAGAGGAAAAAAAAAAAAGAAAAGAAAAGAAAAGAAAAAAGGACCCAAGATGTATTTACTGTTGCACTTCATCTGTCCCTGGGGTCTTGATGGAATTTACAAAACCAGCAGAGTCTGACGCAGGGTGTCAGCTGGCGAATGTGGGTGGTACTTGGGCTTCTGATAAAGATTCTTTTAGAAATTCAGCTGAGCAGAAGAAAGCCTCTTTCCATTCCCAGAACAGCCCTTTCGAATTAGGGCCTGAATTTGTTAGCATGGCATGAGCAAACGGGCGGCGAGTTTCTCCCTATGTGTCGGCTGGAGAAGTGAATCCGCTTTAATTCGCACCGTTTCCCGGCATGTCCAGCAGGAGAAGCCGAGACGCTCGCGCGGTGGGTGCAGGAGGCGCTGGGACAGCAGCCAGCCGAGCTGTGCACACTTGCTCTTACTCAATTAGCAAGTTGAGGCTGCGCATGTAATCGACACTGCCTACAGTGCCAAGCAGCCAGTTGCCCTCAGTAGCTAATAATATAGAACTGCAAAGTACAGTTAATTAAATAGCTACAATTTATTCTGTAATATGTCCCCTACATACAAAATGGCATATAATTTCCTGCCAGTGATGTGGGACACTGCTCTGAGGGTTGTCCCTTGTGGCCCTGCTCTCTGGTGCCATTCCTTCCCAAGCGCTGTGTGCGGGATCTTGGCCTGGGTCAGGGGCTAGCGGGTGCACGACTGGCACCAATAATGCTGTTATCTTCTTGTCTGTTTTTTTGCTAGTCTCTGTGTTTAGGGTTGATACGGGGTCTTTTATGAGCTATTTTTGTCAGCATGTTTTCCAAAGAAAACATGCAATGTTGGAGGACAACATACGAATTCAAGTTTGCTAGGCTGGTGTGTGGGCTCCCGTGGAAGGTCGTGCCGAGCATTCGCACTCAACCCAAACGGTTACTCAATCAGTGCCCTGAAATATTAAGCAATTGTCTAATACAGAGATTCTGTCTCAGCTTTGGTCCTGTGCAGTGGCAGAGAACTATGACTTGTATGAACTACATACAGAGGATGCATGGGAAAGGCTTTGCAAATAGAAAGGGATTTATTTTAGAATTTGCCAACAAGCTATGTTTTTTCACAAAGATGTTTTTTTAGACTGTGCCCCCATGTTGTTTGAGAGCATATTTGTGACAACTGTGTTGTTAGTTATAAGATGAAAAGGGGGACAGTAAAATTTTATGAGGACATTAAAACACAGAACAACACAGGAATTATTTCTGACTGATTGATTGAGAATAATCTGGGGGCTGCTGTATGAATGCAACATTGCTTTCTCCTCTGTCTCTGATTGCTGCAGTGAGGTTTTGTCAGGATCTACCGTTTGTCCGGGTTAAGATGAAATATCTACTTGGTGTTGAGGGGGAATAAAACATTTCTACAGCAAATCTTTGATTACATAAAGTGCAGTTTTTAGGACCAAAGATATCTCTGCTACTGCACTGCAAACGAGGCATAAGTCCACTGAAGTAAACTCGCACCAGCCTGAGCAGAGGCCAGAAAATAGTACCACATGTTTCTTTTAAAAACAAACAAACCAAACAACAAAAAAAGCTGGAAGAGACAGTTGAAGATAAAGATGTATTTGAATGATCTGGTAATTATATGTACACCAAGAGCCATTCATTCATCTATCTATTCTTCCTTTGCCAACATTGGCGAGCAGGCAGAAACTAGGCTCTTCCAACCTTCTCTATCATTTGCTGCTTCTTTCATCTGCTTTCCAGTTTTGAAATCAAACATTTAGCTCTCCCTCTTCTATGGAGATTTTAAAGGTTTCTGTTGTATTTCCTTACTTAAGTTGGCTTCCAATTCTCACAGCAATAGATGGCCCCAATGCAAAAGGTTTAATAATTAGTCTGGAACATTGAATTATTACTTTCAGGAGAAAATAGAGTGCTATGAATCCTGAAGTTTAGAAATGTCACCTGGAGTGGCAAGAAAGTATTAGGGAGGGCTGATGGACACAACCCTGTACCATTTCTATACCACAGGTATAGGGATAACTGTTGTACCCACTCTTTTCAGAGATACTGGGAGGCAAAGTCTCTGCCCATAACAGTTTACACGTTGACTTAGAACAAAATATAACAACAGTTATGGGGGGAAAGATCAAGAATTAGGAAGGCAGTAATAAGATCATACAGTAAGTGACTGCCTACATGCACAATTAGATAGTTCCAAGTCATTTTAAAGTAGAGCTGTGTGAATAATTGATTTTTCACTTCAGTGGACAAACTGAAGAAAAAAAAAAGACCCTTCATCCTGGGGTGATTTGAAACATAAAATTTTATTGGATTTCTTGGCAAAATGAAAAAAAAAAAGAAAAAAATAGCTTGGGCTCAAAGATGATAAATGTTTACATTGGTTGGGGGAGTTTAAATCCTCATTAAGTGAATTTTTCATTTTGAGAAGTTTAACTTTTGAAGAGAAAGGATTAAATATTTTGAAAATCTGAAAATAATTTACTTCAGTATTTTGAAATAATATTTTTCAGTAAAAATGAAATGAAACCAAAGTCATTTAAAATTTTGACCTGTGCTGTTTCTGCAGTAAATAAGGACACTCATTCCTTCTATCCTGCATGGGCTAGCTCATTGTTGGAAGAATGATTGAAAATAACTTCTGAGGAAAATGACTGTATAATCTTTGAATAATGATTTTTAACTCCCTTCTGTTTGAGATAGATGAAGGACGTGATTCTCATTCCATTCATCTGTTACAAAGATAAGAATATGGAGAAAATATTCAAGTGAGATTATTCTATAGGTTTTAATACCGTAATAGATAAATAAATAATGACCTGTAAATAAGGTTTGACAAATAAAGTGGTTATTTAAGCAGTCCATCACAACACTACTGCTAAATTAGCAATTCTGAGAATTAAAACAATAAAATAGTGTGTGGTATCTATATTCAAGTGACATGTATTTCTAGTGGAATTATAAAGACATCATTTTTGCAGCAAACTAGTAATGAGCATTCCTGCAATGAGTGGTTCCTGGTTACTTTATGGAGCTGAATACAGCCAAATCATGTGTCTGATTTCCCCAACAGCTCAGTTGTCAATGGAGAGCAGGAAGTTACAAAGGCCAGATTGCTGATTTTCACTCATTATGGAAGAGCTGCTGCATCTTTTGTAGCCTGTGGTTTCAAGCTCTCTCTTCCTATGTAATAACGGACAGATTAAAGAAGTAACCCAGATTATTTTCCCAGGATCCCAAAGGACACCCATTTCATGGGCCCTGTGGGTGATGATTGTTCTTAAATGAACAGATTTAGTTCAGGATTTAGTGCTTGTTTCAGACTGTATTGGGTTCCTACTGCTTACCTCCCATATTTTCCTTATAGCAAAAATACTTTATCTCTCTGAAATATAGTCGACTCTTTATCAGTCCCTCTGTCTCTCAAGAAGCATGTTTTTATTTTTACGTGTCAGACTTTTCTTAAATGCTACTGATTGAGTTACTTCTCATATTACCTGAGTAATTAAGAGCAAGAATGAAGGAAAGAATGAAATTGTCTAGCATGACCGCTGCTCCCACGTCCTTCTTCAGCTAAGAAGAAAAGATGCTACTGAGCAAGTCATGGCTGAGCCCTATGCAAGACAAGAGGGTGTATTTGGTGTATGGGGCCTCTGCCCTGGTCAGGGCACACAGATCTATGCTTCAGATGGCTCTATCAACCTTTCCTAGCATGGACCTGGCTCAGGACTATAAGAGGTTATTTATGGCTCTCTTTGCTGAGGCCTAAGCAGATATTCAAAATGAAGACACTTTGATCCAGTTAGGTTACAGAAAATAATGGGCACTGTACATGCATTTTGTGCCTTTACTTTTCTTTCGATTTGGCTGAAAGTGTCTCTCTCTCTCTCTCTTTCCTCTTCCTACTATCGTTTCCCTTTTCTCTTCCCATAAAAATTTTAAATCTGACTTACAGAATGGATGGAGGAAGGCCAGGCACCAGCACAACCCTTGATCTTCAGAGGAGTAGGATTTTGCCCATATCAGGCCCTCACTCAGGTGCTGCTGAAAGAGTCAGACAATAGATCCATTTTATATTAAAGCTTTATTAGGGACAGTCAGTCTTGGTTTTCTTTATGTTTTCCCCTGTTTTCTTCTCTAGAAAATGCAAAGAAAGAGTCACACCAAAAGAAACTCATTGGACATGTAATAATGGTAAAAGCAACATCAGCGTTGTCATTAATGGCCACACCATGATACTCTTATCAGATGGGAGATCACCTTATTGTGACTTTAGCGGGTCTCTGTGCAAAACAGTACTTCTCATGCCATAGAAAGAAACTGAAACCTGTTTATTTACGACTGGCTAGAAGTGCGCTGCCTCATTAGTGTGGTATAAAATGGGTATAATTCAGCATTCCACACGATCCTTTGTGACGTGTTGACAGGTGCTGTCATGCACTATCACTTTTAGGTTATCGCACTCTATTAGGCTACAATTATAGCTCATTTAATACGATATGACAGTGAAAATGCTTGTGTGAGGTTACAAGCAGTTACACTTACAGACAAGCTGGCGATAATAGGTATGGCTGCAGGTAAATAGTGCAGGGGGCAAATCCCCTTCCCACAGCCACAGCACCCAAAGCTCTGTAGCTACGGGACTTATATGTGCGGCTCTTCCACTAAAACATTCGTGCCTAGCCACTTCATCACACTTTCCCTTTTTCTCCCCCTTCCCCAAATGCCAATATTACTGCTTTCAGCTGTGTCTCCTAATGCCGCTCCAACAGTTTGAAACCACAGTAGGGGGTGGAGTAGTCTTGAAGAAAAGCTGAAGCTTTAAGTAGCACAAGATTTATAACAGTTGGCAGCCCAACATCTCATCTTATACAAACAACTCGGTTTCGTTTTTGCTTCCTGCTGTGCCACTAACAAGGCAGGCTACAGAATTCACCCATTGGGTGACTGGGGGAGGTAGTAGGAAGCACAAACTGATATTCTTTTCCTATAGTAGGGAGACTGGCAGAAATGTTAGACTCTGCACATGGATTTCATGCATTAACAAAAAAATTGTAAAATTGATACTAAGTTTTTTAAGCTAATTAAAAATAAAAACCAACATTTGCAACCCAAGTATTGCAGGGGTTTGTTAGCACAAGAGTCTCACTGTAGCTATTTAGGTCGTTATTATAAGCCAAAAGAAACTAGCCAGTCTGTGTTTTTGGTCTTAGCTCTACAGTGATGGCTTAGCTACTTTTCTGCTTAACAAAATGTTTCAGATGTACTTTTAAGTGCTCAGTTCATTGCAGTGTTAGCACATGGAGCAACTCTAGGATATTTTCCTGCTGGGAGTTGCCCCACACTTTAATTCAAGGATTTAAATACAAAAGCCTAGAATGTGAGTCTATGTGCTGCTTGCAGAAAAGCAACTTTCTGGCCTGAGCAGCCGTGGTGCTGTGACAGCTGGGTTACACCGTACGGGTCAGGGATGTCCCCTGACTGTCTCATGCCTACGCGGAGCCTGAGTGATGCTCCTCAGCTCCTTATTAATGAAGCATCTCTTTTGCATGACAAAGAACATGCTTGTTTGCTGAAACTCATTTCTCCATCAGCAGCAGCCATACACTTGGTGCACTTACTGGCATCTCCCTCCCTCCTGAACAACCTCCTCTCCGTGCAATAACTCAGTTCCCCCGGCCTCCTCACATCTTCATGTACAAACTCAGGTAAACCAACTACGACCTCTGGTTTCTGAGGAGACTGCAATGCTACAGAAATATCACAACATCACAAATAGTCTTCTCTGTTGCAAAGAACAGAGTTGTGTTTTTGCATCTCTTCATGCTATTTTATGCCTCCATTACGAAGAGATGCAATGAATTAATGTAGGATTTTGGAAAAAAAAAGTGTGAAAAGTGCTAATATAATCATGCCCCAGTTGCCTTAAAATCATTGCAGGTTTGGGGCAGGATTTTGCAAATCTCCTGTTGCTCTTTTTGGGCAGAGCTGCCTCTGCGCAATAGAGAGACTTGTGCCTCGGGCCGCTTGATTCCTTCTGTTTTTTTTTTTTTTTTTTTTTTTAAATTTCCAGCAATAGAGACAAAACAGTGAATGTTAAGGTAAACAGAAATGCCTTTTGTAGTCACTCTTTGGCATTTGGAATTGGTTTGGCATTTGGAAATGAATTAAACTAAATAGTGTCTAAATATCTGGTGTATGTTCATTAGCAATGGATGCTTTTGAAAAAGTTGATTTAATGTCACAGCTGTCTGCCCTTTTCTTCATTGTTTTAACCAGCCTGCACAGTTGCTAGCTTTCCTCTTTTTTATTTATAAATGTACTAAAATTTAAAAACCTACTTTAATACACCAGTAATATCACATACTCAAAGGCCACTCAGGAAGTGCAAATGTTAATATTGTCACAGCAAAGTAAACTTTACTATGTGGAAGACTGAGCGCTACAGACAATGCTATGTGTACCCAGGAATGCACGTTACAACTAAACAAGAAACAAAAGGAAATAAAACTTTGGCTGGAGTAGCAAAAAGCAGAAGCTTCTATTCCTTTTTTTTTTGTTTGTTGTTGTTGTTTTCTTGTTTGGCATAAAAAGCTACCTCTGCAAATTCAAGGTCAAGTGGATCCAGGTCTTCTGCCCTTGAGTAGTGTTTGGTTGACAGATATTGCATTCTCCTTGTTTTTGGTTGTTACTTTTTTTTGTGCGTACCTGAATAAAGACTTTGGCAGTGCCTGGAGAGGTCAAGAAGGAGAATGAGAATTAAATTCTGCTTGAACTGAAAATGCAAGTGCATTTCTATGAGGATATTCTTTGGGGCCCCACGGGAAGTGTGCACGTGCGTGTGGGTCCTCCCACCTTGGCTGCCATGTAGGAGGCAGCTGGAGATGGGGCCGTGGGCATTTGCCGGAGGAGCGGTACCTTTCCTCCAAGCAATGGGCTTTCACAACGGGCTGTGAAACGGCACCAGCATAAAGCCTTCCTTCTTGCAACCCTCGGTGATTTTATCTCATCTTGGAATACCTCATGCTTTTAACAAGTCCCCTTAGAAAGCTTGGTTGGTGGCTCTTAAAGCCTAAAAACCAGGAGATATTTGCAAAGATCTAACCATATTATTTAAAGCTAAATAAAAAATTCAAAACACAAAAACAGTTTAGATCTATTTCTCACTCCTGATTTGTGAATGACGGGCTTTGGCCACACCCCATGTTACAGATACATGTTAAAGTCTTATCTGAGCAATTTCATGAAGATAGCCATTAAAAAGAGAATTTCAAAATATCTACTTGCCAATTTCTTACGGAAAGAAAATTTTGAAATGTATTAGAGATCATTGTATAGAACACTGAACCACATCATTGTTTCATTCTTGATAATGAGATCAAAACCATGCTGAAGGAATTATCTCTTTCTTTTTTCTCCCAAGAATTGTGACCTGTAGCTTTCTGTGAATCAAATTTGTAAGCCTGATGTGTGTAGAAAACAGGAGAAAAAGTCTGTTACGTGTACTTTGGTAGTAAAGCAGTAATGAGTAGAGGCATCAGGTTATTTTTTAAAGACTGAAATAAAAAAATTATTGAACTTTTGAAAATCAGATTCCTCATGAAATCAACATTCATATCTTTCTTCCTTTGCAACTCACACTGAGAAACTGTGGTTCTCATTTAAATTTGCCCAGTAGGACACATTTCTTCCCTCTCCTACAGTTTCTATGCTTACATTTGCTTTCTCCCTTTTCCTTTCCTTTCCTTTCCTTTCCTTTCCTTCCTTTCCTTTCCTTTCCTTCCTTTCCTTTCCTTTCCTTTCCTTTCCTTTCCTTTCCTTTCCTTTCCTTTCCTTTCCTTTCCTTTCCTTCCTTTCCTTTCTTCCTTTCCTTTCCTTTCCTTTCCTTTCCTTTCCTTTCCTTTCCTTTCCTTTCCTTTCCTTTCCTTTCCTTTCCTTTCCGTCCTTTCCGTTCCTCTCCTTTCCTTTCCTTTCCGTTCCTCTCCTTTCCGTTCCTTTCCGTTCCTCTCCGTTCCTCTCCTTTCCGTTCCTCTCCTTTCCTCTCCTTTTTTTTCCGCTTTTTTTCTTTTTCCTTTCTTTCTTTCTTTCTTTCTTTCTTTCCTTTCTTTCTTTCTTTCTATCTTTCTTTCTTTCTTTCTTTCTTTCTTTCTTTCTTTCTTTCTTTCTTTCTTTCTTTCTCTCTCTCTTTCTCTCTCTCTTTCTCTCTCTCTCTCTTTCTCTCTTTCTCTCTTTCTCTTCTTTCTCTCTTTCTTTCTTTCTTTCTTTCCTTTCTTTCTTTCTTTCTTTCTTTCTTTCTTTCTTCTTCTTTCTTTTTCTCTTTCTTTCTTTCTTTCTTTCTTTCTTTCTCTCTTTCTCTTTTCTTTCTTTCTCTCTCTTCTTTTCTCTCTTCTCTCCCTTTTCTCCCTTTCTTCTCTCTTTTTCTCTTTCTCTTTTTCTCTTTCTCTCTTTCTCTCTTTCTTTCTCTCTTTCTCTCTCTTTCTCTTTCTCTCTTTCTCTCTTTCTTCTCTCTTTCTTTCTTTCTTTCTTTCTCTTTCTCCATTTCTTTCTCTCTTCTTCTTTCTTTCTCCTTTCTTTCTCTCTTTTTCTTTCTCTCTCTCTTTCTTTCTCTCTCTTTTTCTTTTTCTCTCTTTCTTTTCCTCTTCTTTCTCTCTTTATTTCTCTCTTTTTTCTCTTTCTCTCTCTTTCTGTGTTCCTCTGTCTTTCTCTCTTCCTCTCTTTTTTCCTTTCTTCCTCTTTCTCCCTTTTCTTTCCTTCTTTTTCTTTTTCTCTCTTTCTTCTTCTTCTTTTTTCCTTCCTTTTTCCTTTCTTTCTCTTTTTCCTCCTTGCTCTTCCTCTCTCTCTTTCTGCTTGATCTCTTTTACTTCCTTTTTTTTTTTTCTGTTTTCAAGTGAAAACCTATCCTTGCAAATTCATAACTGACAGAGCTGACAACTGGGATATTTACTGAAAAACAACAATGCACAGCAAGACTCCATGATTCGCTCTCTCATATGTATCTCTTTATAGGGTTCACTCTGCAGTATTTGGTGCATGTGTCCTGTGGAGATGAAAGATACTTTATAGAGAAACTGAAATCTATTTCAAATGACATTCCTATAGCACAAAATAGAATACAATGTATGACAGTCACTCAATTTTCCATAAATGTGGCTCCTCTAGGGCCAAAATTCTGAAGTGATTTTCATTTTAAATGAAAGTCAAAGTCTCTGCAATATCAACCTCATTTTCTTAAAAATAATTATATATACGCCTTTTGGATTGGGTCTCTCAGAGACCTAATTTTTGTCTCATCAGTTACACCACTAATTTGTCCAAAACCAGATAAGAATAGTGATTTTCCTGTTTCATTTCTATACCATTCATGCATTATTTAATTGTTGAAATGTTATCAGCAGGAGAGGAAAAGGGATAACATATTTTTATGAGTGTCTCCCAGCAAAAACAGCAGTCTAGTCTTTGGTTGCTTACTGCAATAGGCCATTCGAACCTTGCAGCAGATTAAGACCTGAACACCTCCCAGCTTTGGCTGGGAAAGGAACCAGTTTCCTAAACGAAAGGACTATAGTCTTATAAATCTAAAGTGTGTGTATGTGGAAACTAGATGCAGAAAACTTTCTTCAGCAGCACGTAGAGTTTCAAAACAAAATCAGTGAAGAAAAGCAAACTTCCAATTCCATTTTGGGCTTTAGTTTTTATTATTTTTTTTTCTTTGGGCATGAAATACTTCAAATAAAAGTCCTATTAATAAAACTCTAACCACAGATTAAATATTTCTGCTGACATTATTTGACTGATAATATCAATTTCAAAGTTCAAATTTTAATAAGGTATTACAAAGCATAGGAAGAAACAAGCTAATCAAGCCAAGTTTCATATTTCCCCTCTTTGTATAAAATAAGTGAACTTAAAGCTATGTTTTGTCTCTTTAATATCTGCTAAATATGGATGAATTACTGAATATATATTTATTCTTAGCCTCATTTGAAGGCAAATATTTACAAGCCTTTTCTCTTGTAATCTGATTTTAATATCTCAACCGAAAATGGTTCATAACATGTGGCTTCAAATACCCTGTAGTTAAGAGGCCAAAAATTAATTAGCTGGTTCAACAAGAGTGTCTTGGTACTGACCTTGAAGGAAAAAAAAAATGATATTGCTTATCAGATCTTTGTATATTGTTGTTGCTTGTGCTAAGAATTTCAGGAGTAAATACCAGAGACTAGCAATAACCTACACCTGATCCTTAATGCTGATGTGTATATTCTTCCCTTGATTTTCTGCAGCTCTTCTCTTAAATGTCAAGAATGTTCTGTCCTTTGGCACAGCAATTGTTCAGAAAGGTATGAGTAAATGAGCCTGGTTAGTTACTGATACACAGGCACCTCCTTTTAGTCACGTGTCCAAATCAAAATACGGTGAGTGCAGAAATACTCACTTTTTCGTCTTATAAATGCATTCTGAAAACTAGCTGAGAACAGGAATACTCACTATATGCTGCTGACGTGAAATGCAAGTGTCTTGATGGAGTCACTTTTCCTCCCTCTTGTGAAAGACAATCTTGCTGACTGCTAAAAATAAAGATGCAAAATCTTTCTTAGCATCTGAAGTGTTCTGTGCTCTAATCCATTCTTCTCCTTATGGATTGTTACACAGGTATTTCTGTGCACACCGTGATTAGTGCACAAATATATGTATTTTACTCAGTAGGATTAGAGTCAAACGGGCCCTATTCTGAATGTCCTTGCAACTGTCATCTTATAAGAAGCTTTAGGGAATTAGGTTAACTCTTGGTTTGCCACTGTGCAAATAGTATCTGTCTGATAGTGTGAGCTGAAAACAATTCTTTCTTCTATCATTTCCTTCAGTGTGGACTCTTTTCTAGAAACCTGAGCTATTTATATTCTGTCCATGAAAGTAGTTGCTTCCAGCTGGTGCTGCATGGTCCAGAACTTCCTTGGGACAAGGATATCTCTGTAAGTGTGCAGAGCAATGTGTGCAAGTATGTGTCATTTCTACTTTTGAACTGCTAGCAATGAATGTGCAGCTCTGCAGCTTAAACCTCCTTCCACAAGCCACCTCAGAACCTCGTCTTCAGAATTTATGTATTGTGCGCTGTATTTTGTAGACTCCCACCTTAGGAAGGCACGTAGCTTTTTGTATGTGCATATTCAAAGGTTCAAAGGTTTCATTAAATCACAAATATGCTTTGACTGTTACCTGTTTTCCCCTCCTTAGGAAGCTGTGCGTCATGCTAGGTGCAGTGTCCTTGATTACTGCAGCTGCATTAACACACAATGGCAAAAGCTGTGATGATAGGGGCGCTCATATAACCCTCTGAAAAGGCTTACATCTGTCTAATCTGCATATTTCTGATGTTTCCACCTACATATTTAGTCAATATTAATCATTCTTAAAAGAATCAAACAGTAAAAAATCTTTGCCAGCATTTCTATAGTGGACATGACCCTTGATTTGCCAAGGAAAAAAAAAAGGTCTTTGTGTTTATCTGGTTGTGGCAGAAATCTAGTGCAGAAATTCAGCTGTAATTTCATAATTGCAGTCTAGGTTAGGAAGTTTTTCTATGTTTTCTCTTTTCTCACACAAAGAAAAACAAAAGATATCTGTGTATGTGACTGAACAGGAGTGTAGCCTTAGCTCTAAGGGTAGGTTTTCTCAGGGACTTGGTGTCTGCTTTGTTTTTGATAACATCAGTTCATGTGAAAAGCACTAATGGAATGTGACTATCAGTATTAAATGCAAAGTACTAGAATTATGTATATGGTATTATATGGTTTTGGTTTTCTACACGAGTTTGTATGTGCATGTGCAAGGACTGTGTGTGTCATAACCAGCCCTAAGCATCTGATCTGCTGCCCTGTAGGAACATGAGCTAAGGACTCAACAACGTGATGAAGATGAGGTGACATTCTGACTCCTGGTATCTGCATCACTTATCCTGTATGAATCCCACTATGAGATTTCCTATGAGCAGTGTCTCATATGAGGCTTAAAAGTTTAGGTGCAGTTCTGGAGCTTTTAGAGTTAGTGTTCTCCACTGTTACACCATCATTTTCTGAATTAATGCATTTAACAGGAGCTCTCCTGGCAATGATGGGAAAAGTCAACAAATCGTGGGTGCCCTGACTTACTAGAGGTCCTGTATTTCAAGAAAAATGAGGGTCTTCAAACTCACACTTAACAGTTCAATTGCAACTAACATGAGCAATTGAGTTTTTAGCTGTGGATGCAGTCACTTTAATAGTTATTTCTTCTTCTACAAGGTTAACTTTTTCTTGGTATAACTGGTAATTTTTCATCCTCTCTTAATCAAAAAATTTTATGGAAATACAAGCTAAAGTTCATTTGAGAATGAAACTGAAAAGGAGTTTTGGCAATCTTATTTGGTTAGTTAGAGCTAGTACAGTTTGCTGTTTGAAACCTGCTATGAATATGGCTCCATATCTTGCGTTTTGTTAGAGTGATGTGAGCTGCAGGAAAGACAAAACATCCTGAGTAGCCAGTAACTGCTACAAGGCAGCATGATATGGCAAAACCCTACTAGTAAGTGCCAGTCTTGGGCTGAGGAAGTACAGATGATAAAAATATATATAAAAACATAAATACACAATTATTCATGCCTTTGTGAAAATGTCAGGCAGTGATTAAAAAGTCTGGATTTCTGATTTTTCCTTTCTACTGCTTTTCCAAAAATAATGTTTTGAAAATCCATTTCAGATATATATTATCTGTGGTTTTGGTATAGTGTCCTCATTATAAGCTTATTTCCTTCCTCTTCATTGTTGTATTTGACTTATAAATACCTGTTCTTTACCATATATTAGCTGACCCGGTCCGGGCTCACAATAGAAAGCACGTGCTGTAGAGAACTTGTTGTTATCCATGACTTTTACCCGTGCTTGCAGCCACACAGATTCTTTTTCCATACTATAATCCTGCCTATGACCATTACCACCACTATTAAAAAACAAACAAACAAAAAAAGCAGTTGAAAGTCATGCTTAGCAACTAAGGATGCAGCCAGGAGACGGTTAAGATGTTTTGACAAACATGGCTCCAGGGAGCTATCTAAATACACTACTGAATTACCGTATCAATCCAAGGAACTTGCATAAAGTCTCTGATGGTTTATGGTTTCCTGAATACTCCTAGTCATTGGGTATTAGCAAGTTATGATGCAGAGTTTACAGCATAGCATATACACTCCAGGGCCTGTTATAGCCATAATCCATGTTTTAATGCTTTATGTCAGGCATCCCTGCTGCCCTCTAACCATTCTTTAATAATAAGACAAAAGTGATATTTTAGGGTAACAGTTAATAAATAACGTGACTTATCCAATCACACCTTTCACTAAAATATTATTATCTTTTGACAGGTTCATTACTGTAGAGACATCAGGGACTGATGAAACATTGTCTAATTCTACCACTAGTACATTTTCTGTAGTTGTCTTTCTTTTAATTTAATTCTCCTACTCTGAAAGCATACTGTCCATTGCAATTATCGAATGAGCATTTAATCTAGCATAACTAAGGCATTTTAATCTTTTCTTATGGAAAAACGATTAAATGGTCATAACGTTGCTATGATGTGCATTCATTTACTCCTGACTTAGAGAATCAAAGTTTTCTCCTTTCTGATAACCAAAGCTCAAGTAAGATTTTAGCTTTGGTGCAGTCTGTTGGCTGCCTGAACAAGATGAGGACTGATATTTATTTCATGACATTTCAAAGTCAGAAAAATATTTTGTGGCTATCAATCCCTTCTGATTTTTCCTTGGCAAATTCAGTATATCCCAGTGTGTTTAGGTGGGTAACACATTTTTAAAAATATTATTTATTAAATCAGAGATGTAGGAATAGTAGAACCTAAAATATAACAGAAAAAAAAGAAGCAAAAAGCAAAAGCAAGCATGCCAAAATCGCTTCCTGCATACCGACATGATCACATTCAATAAATCTATTTCTTGCAGTATGAGGAGTGTCTTTTCTCTGATAGTACATGTTCAAATTTTAAAGGAAGTGAATTTGAATTTGAAATACACAAACATATATGTAGAAAATAAAATATTGATTTTCACATTTGTTTGCAAAATTTGGGTAGAATCCAACCTTATCAAAAAGATGACTAAATAAGATATTCAAATTTACCATCCCAGACCAGAACAGTGACTCTTGAGTTTTA
This sequence comes from Tinamus guttatus, assembly GCF_059628265.1. NCBI lineage: Eukaryota > Metazoa > Chordata > Aves > Tinamiformes > Tinamidae > Tinamus > Tinamus guttatus. The sequence continues at coordinate 27,342 of NW_028288564.1, forward strand.
TCTTACTGAGATCCTGCTATTATCTCTTGAGGATAATTCCTTTTGTCAACGTGGAAAGGGGTACCATGTTCGCTGCTCTTTCAGAACATGTTGCAATCTCCACATTCCCCCTGGAGAGAATGTATCCACTATCAGACGTCCTCAGAGCTATGCTTCAAATCAATCCATAGGATTTAAAAGGTTTTTAATAATGGGCAGATTTGTGAAAAGGGAAGATAAATTTATCAGATAGATAGATTAATCACGCTTTAATCTCCTGACCAGCTGTTTTTTGATGGCTTGCTATTTTGGCTTAAATAACTGAGTCTATACACATTATAATATATGATATGTGGTTTTTAACCATCTACGTCTACAGTAAACAAAAAATTGGGTAATGTGTCACTGTCTTTGCACAGACTCATAAGTGAAGTTGTACCTCAAGATTCATGCAGGAAGTGCTGATATGTGTGTACCAAATTCAGCACATTCAGTATATTCACTGTCATCATGCTTGGCCGTGTTAACATTCAGGTGTCAGCATTCAAGAATAGTCTTAGTTCCCGTCCACAGGAAAATACGATTTTTTAAAGTAAATAAATAGATAAATAAATAAATAAATAAATAAACTCTGAATTAGAAATGGCAGTGTGCAATGCCTCATAAACTCCCATATGCATGAGAGCTGATTACCTTATAGCCCTTCGTTATGTTTCACCATCTTCCTATCTCTCACTGAGCTGAGGTGATACCCCTGACTTTAATGAATCTTGGTGTAGGTATCCAGTGAGCTAATGTCCAAGGCGAGACAAATAGCTGCTCTTGAAGTACAGGGCAGATACCCATTTAGTGAACATCACCACTGCAAGTGGTCAGTGACTGAAACACCAGAGCATCAACTAGAGATAGTCATACCCTAAATTCTCCACAGGCACCAATGGCCAAATTGTAAAAGCCAAATAGATTGTAAGTGTCTTCCAAATTTTCCCCTAAATTCTTACCTTTTGGCTTGGAGAATAAAGGTCTTTCAAAGGTGTTCCCTGAGTATTAACTACCATGCCAGACAGAAAAGGGGATTGATTTCTGCTTGCTGTGTAGGTTTTATCTACTATTTCTCTTCCCATAAGAATCCTGGCAGAGCTAGTAGTGTGGATCTTTAACAGATGTAAATCAAGGAAACTTTCTGTGAGGTCAACTTCATAGATAAATGGGCTAAAACTTAGTGGAAGCTGTAGAGAAGCTATTTTTTCAAGTAATATGAACATCTGCTTCAGTGCTGGCAGTCTCAGATGTGACAGGCTCTTCTGATTCCTTTCTATACATATAAATGAAAACAAAACAAAACCAAACAAAACTTTTAGTTTTGAACCTGCTTAGATACCAGGTACAAGTATAATTTGGACTTGAAGTTTATACTGCCTGCACACAGCTGGAAAGAGATGGGCAGAAAAAGAGAAAAACAAGGAAAGGGAAAAGAGCGTAAGTCACGGAACAAGAAATATTTTGTAGACTTGGCCATTACTATGGTATCAGTACACACTTTTGTCTTAAAAAAAAAGTACAGATGATCTTTAAAAGTATTAGGGAAATCACTCATTAAACATGCATTAACACACTCATGGGAAGACAGGACTGCTCTCTATATCCCTCCCTAAATGTGACAAACATTTCTGCCTTGCTATGTGGCAGAGATCATTTCCTCACTCTTTTCCATCCCCTTATTCAGGTTATTCATGGTCCTGATCTTTCTTTGGTGACTGTGAGCAACAGAAAGATGAAGGATTTCCTATATTTTTTTCTTGTAGTGGCCATTCATGAGAAAATGTGAAAACAAGCCTGTGATTCATCACTACCGTTCTGCACTGTTCCTCTCTCCAGTTAGGACTTCATTTCAGAGGCAGGATGTTCTGACTGACTCTGTCTTTTTGTTCATAGATAGTCAAGGATGTAGCACATTAGTGTGCTTTAGAGCACAGGAGTGTGCTTTAAAGCAAATCTGTCACTTTGCTCCCCTTACTACATTCTGACAGAGTGGAGTAGTCTCAGAGTGTGTGAAACTGGTTCTTTCTGATGCAACTAAAGCATAAGATATACTCCAGGCCTGCACCTAACATACTCTTACCTGCTAATGGGTGCTCAGATAACAGCCTCAGGCAAGACCATGACTGAAGTAACCCCCCTGATATGTGTATACCTTGGATGTCAACATGCTTTGAGTTACAGATCTTCTTTACCTAGTAACATAGGCTCAGATATCTTTGTTCTGACTCGTCCTCAGAAGAATTCCTGAGGATTTGTGTCTACCTCAGCTGTGATGACTGTTGACTGCCATTGACTGTCACCCACCCTTAAAGAAGTGAAGCTGTGACTTCTAGATAGTGTTGTTTGCAGACATTGCTGTCACTTGTATTGCCATTGCACACTAATATTATCAAACTACTCACAATACCTTTTGGGGCTCTGCTTTTGTCTTAAATGTTTTCTTTAATGACTTTGTGCTCACACTGTATGTGTGGCGTCGTTAGCATGCATTGCATGTGGCTAATTTAGCTGTAATCACATTTCCACAGCATTCATGAGAGACTTTCAATCTTCCACATCTTCATCTCTGCAGATTTAAAGGAAAGGAGAGACCATTACCAAAACGTATCCTAATGTTCTGTCATGACCCTAAAGTTTCATCAGGACTCCTCAACTCAAGGCCAAAATTAGTGTAGTGATTTTTTTAAAAAAATCATACCTAATCAATGACAAAGGAAGGACTTATTGTTTCCTCTCTTTACCCCAGATAAAACGAGAGTTCTTACAGTTCTGTGAGCTCCTTACTCATTATTTCCTGGGCTTTGTCATTTCCCATTTATATGCTCATTTTCACTTCACTTCTTCCTGTGTCCTATTTCATACATGTTTTGAAATCTCCTGTGCTAATTCCATTCCAAACCTACTCTGCCTTTCTTTTTTCACTTTCACATTTCCCTAAGCCACTTCTTTTCTATCTTCTCACTCAGTACTCCTCCTTCAGGTTATGGACTTAGGAATGATACGTATATAAATCAATACGCATAGGAGAATTCATGCACTAAAACAGAATTTAGTAGGCTTCCCTTCAAATCACAAGACATTCATTATGATTGTTTGGGGATGACTGAAAAAAAATCAGCTTAAATAGTATTTCTTAAAAATGCTGATTCATTTAATCTTTTTTTTTTTTTTTTGAAATTCTGATAAAATACTCTGAACATTCTCTTCTGACATTCTTGCTGTAAAACTCCCATTTCCAGCTCAGAATAACTGATTGCATTATAAGCCCAACTAATTATATGGCAAACTGTTGTAAAAGACTGAAATGTAAAGGGAATATTTTAATTGACTTGAGACAATTTTATCCCCTTGATTTTTTAATACGGGAAAAATTTCAAAATGCTGACATTTGTCCCAGATTGAGAATGAAAAAAATAGAAATCTAGAAATATTTTGCTTAGCAATAAAGCCATATGTTTAAAGGAAGCAAAACGCACATATGGCAACAAGATCATCTCCTATAATTCAGTCCATTAATACATGAGATTTATTCAGACATGTACGGATTTCGATTTGCCCTTGTGTTACTGCCCCCTCATACCTTTCTATGAAGAGAGCCCTGAAAGGCTAATGGTAAATATAGCATGTGCTCACACTATAACGTGTCACAATCTTTTCTTCTTCTTACACTGAACTAGGCTATAGTGAGCAAATATGGTGCATGTACTTGGTCGGAAGTTGAGCATCTCCTTTTTGCTTTTGTTGGTCTGAAAGGAAACAAATGTAAAAAAAAACTGCTCCAGGATTATAGTATTTAACACCAAAATACAAATTAAATCACAATATCCTTAGGTCATTCTTATCTACTTGATTTTCCTCTTTTCTCCTAACTCCGGAGAAGTGAGTATATCCCATGAATGAATTCCACGATTTCCTACTGGGACATCCTAGTTTTGGCAGCTCCTTATTGTGCAGAGAGCTGATTCCCCTGACTGTGGAGAGATTTCTTGGTGATGAAGCATAAATATAACTGCAATTGAAAATTCTAAATTTCATAGGGATTTTCAGTAGTGTGCTCACCGGTCAGTAAAATAGGCAAAAACTATGAAGTTCTCAGATATGTCTAACTCCTACACCTGGCTTTGAGAACATTACAGCAGCTCTATCATCATTTGTACTCATAGCTATCCCAGCTTGCTGGAGTACTGCCACTGCCACTTTAGTCCACAAGCTTGAAAGAGTTGCTAGTTTAACTGCCAGTTTGTTGAACACTGCTGAATATGGGAGCCATGTGGCTGATGGGACAGGAATGGGTTTATTTCTGGCCCAGTGAAGCATCTTGGTATATCCCTTCACCTCTCTGTGCTTCTATTCTTCATGTGATGTCAGCTGCCTCTCTACAGCACTTATAAACCTGAGTAATGTCAACTGAGAAAATTAGGCAGATTCGATGAAAAAAAAAATCAGGAAAGAACAGTCATTGGGAAATATGTCTCTTTAAGGAAACTGCCTTATGTTGTGCTTCTAGAGACCTTTTCTTCCAACTTCTTCACAGCCAAGTTAAACTGAGTTTTACTTTTGCAAGTGGAGTATGTGTGTATGAGCATATTAGTTAGCTCTTTTACATGGAAGATAAGTGGGGGGAGATTGAGTACTTGATGAAGTCAGTTGTAGAGACCCATAAGTGGCACATGAGATGCTATCATCCCTCCTCAATATTTACTATTAACATATAGCAAATATTCAAATTCATAAATTATGTTAAAATGCAATAGCAATTATACTACTCTTGATATTTTGAAGCAGAAGAGAGTGGCAACTGAACTGACTGTTAATCCTAGTGACTACTTATTCTTGTGTATTTAGAGCCAAAATCCAGCTCTGCTTCTGAATTTGTATGCTCTGTAACAAGCTCCCTGTCTACTGTAAAATTAAAGGTTCCTCTGAAAAAAACCCCAACTTCCCAAACCCTCACTGAGAAAATTCTCCATCTAACACAGCAATTTTATAAAAAAAAAAAAAGAGAAAAGAAAAAAAAAGCTGTGAAAATCAAAGCAAAGGCTTTTAAACATACTGCCAAATTGTTCCATAGATATATCTCATTTCCTTTTGTTTGTTATTTATTTTCACATTCAACAGCTTACTATCATTCAGTCTTTGCCCTCAGGTTTCTTTGAGAACACGGATTAAGAAGACTATCCCAGGAGTAGATTTTACTGTCAAAACCATCAGGATCAGTGCAAATCCATGGCAAATGTTTTAGGGGACAAATTAACAATACTGTCTAAGTCTTTTGATAATGCAATAGCTAGCAGATATGCATAAAGAAGACTAAAATCAGTATCTGATATTATTCACTAACAGCAAATGGCTGCATAAAGAAAACGATCATGAAGTTTGAATGATTTTAAGCACCCCAGTTCACAGGACAGTTGAGGCAGGAAGCAAAATTCTTCACAGCAAGAGAAGCTCTTTCTGGATATGAAGCTAGAATGACAAAACTCATTTATTTTCTGAAGGGCAGCAGATTTTATCTGTGAAAGATGATGTATATTACCTTACGTATTTTCAATGTCTATTTTTACCCTGGTGTAGTGTTTAGCAGCCAAAGGGTCATTATGTTCCTTAAGATGTCAGGAGGTTGTCTGCAAATGCTGGTGAAAAGACTGCCTTCCAAAATGCTGGCAAACGTGTTTCCCACATTCAATCAAGCATTCAGTATTAGGAACACTCAATATTTAGCCTGATTTTATTTTGCCTGTAGCTAAAAACCTTTCTGACTAACAGAACATCAAGAAATAGTGCTCTTTGTCCTGTGATGTTTCAATCTGAAGGTGTTCGTATAATGCAGGTCTCTGACTCCCTCTCTAGTCTCTGGACCATGCCAGTTTAGTGCTACTCTGCTTTCTCCAATTGTTTTCAGAGAGAAGCAGCTGTATTTTGGCTTGCTTCCCAGAAAATGTTGCTCTAGAGCAGAGATTTTGACCCTCACTAGAGACAAATATATGAAATGGAAAAAAAAAAAAGAGAGGTAACAAATAAAACAGTGGAACTGAATATGCAAGAAGAAATTCCTTGAAAGATCAAATAGTAGGCCTTATCACTAGAATGACACCAAAACTTGGATCTCCCTTCCACACCTCCAAACTTGTATTTGTTTTCTGTGGCTTGCACTTACCCTTGCAATGTTTTGGCTTTGAATAGCAAATATTCTTGTGGGACAAAAGTCCGTGCCAGCTTCCCAGGCGTGGCCATGTGGGCTAATGGTAAAGGGGTGTATTAGTCACACATCAAAACCTCCTGGGTTGAGCCTGTTTACTGAGTCTAGCCTAGGCACCTAAGCTAAGCACAAATGCTCTCAGTGCCCGTGAAAGATACCTGGTCAGGTGCTTGAGGACAAGACAAACAGGAATATGTCTTGAGATTTTCTGTCTGGAAGCTTAAGGAAAATCAGAAAGAAGAAAATCTTGGGCTGAGGTGAAAGTTAAATGCCTCGATCTAATTTAAATGGTCTCCTAGAGGGTTAAATGAGTCTTATTTATACCACGAGGCAGCAGCGAACAAGCCAATCCAATGAAAAAGGCCAGCTAAGCTTGCTCAGGCAAGCAAGGTCAACTCAATTAGGGTGAGGGATGGCCTTCCAACAGCTTTAGTGGGAGCTCTAGTTGAGCCCACTACCCAGGGAAACAAAGCACAGCATGAAGCATTTTTGCTTAACCCTACGACATTACTGTACGTTTATTTACACCTGTTAATTTTCATCTCCATCCCGAGATGCCTGCTGGCACAGTCGCAGCAGCACTGATCAGAGGCTTCCAGGCTTTTGCCCTTTGATTGCATGTCATTGATATTAGTGTGAGTGCAGGACAGTGTGCTGGCAAATTCAAGCATGCACTCTGTCTGACAACATGTTCATCGCTTGCTGGAGGACTGGAGTCAGTCCTGCACTTCTAAATTTGTAGTTGCTGGATACCCGTGCGGCATGGAAAGACATTCAGCATCCTGTCATTGTTTCTTCATTAGCGAATGGTCTTTCATCTTGAAATGAGTATCAGCAGGAGGCTGAATGCTGTGAAATTGGTCCCTTTTAAACAGGGTAGAGGTCTTTGGATAAAAGGGAGCAAACAGAGAGTGAAGAACGGGCGACTGAACAGTCATGATACCATGATAGCCTGCAAGGCACTGTGCTGCTGACTTACTCTTCACAAGTCATTCTGCCAGCCCTGCATTTTCCACTTCTCCCTTTTTATTCATTCTAGTTGTCTAATTTTTCTCTTCCTCAGTGCCTTGAGGACGTTATTTCCCTTTTGCAGCCTTTTGTGTTTATCGATCGGGCGCTGTCATCTCCTTGACTATCCTTATCTGCAACGTAACCCTCCAAACCTGGGCCTTTCCAGCCTCCTGCTCCACGAACCCCTCACTACCCCTTACCCTGGGCTGTCAGCATAATGAAGGCTTGATTTCAGCACTTCCCCTCATTTCTCTGTTCACTGCTCTGCAGGTTAATGCAGATTCCAAACTTCAACAAGCAGCTGTTAAACATGTCATTAACACTGCTTCGGCTGCAAATGAAACTCTGCTACTGGGATTATTCCGGGAGCTATAGTTTTGTGATGAGCTTTGTCAATCACAGCTGACCTGCTGTGTACAGAATGAAACTCAGATTATCTTCTTTCTTCCTCAGACTCTTGTCATTTTTTTCACAAAGAATTACTATTCTACTCCCCGAAAGATTGATTACTTGCACAAATAAGAGAGTCTGAGACATTAATACAAAATTCACAGGCTTTTCTTTATCTCAAACCTGCAACTCCCTCTACATTTCCTCCTGGTAATTATATTAGAATTGTGTACACTAGGAATTGCCATCTGATTATTATGAAACTAGTTTTGTCATGACAAAAATGAGCTTAAGTCTTGTTTTTTTGGAAAATGATCAGTACAGTGCACTGGATGAGAGAGAAGGAGATTAAATCCAACTTGCTTTCATCCATGAATGCTTTCATCTCTTTTTCAAACACAGGAAATGATTACCACTGCTATAAGCTGCAGTTCATATGAGTGAAAAAGGATAAGAAAATATTGAAAATTCTGTAACCAACAGTAGGATATAATATAGGTCCCTGGTACCCACTGAGAGACATGTACTTTATTTTTTCATACTGGCAATGTCAAGGGTTTCACATTTTAAGAGTTGCCTTCTACTGAGGTGTTATTAAATATTGGAGGATATGTTAATTAATTTGCCAATTCTCCAGGTTAGGATTTGCTTTTATGCTAAGAAAGCAAAATATGTTAAAATAGTTTCTTTCAAATCTGGCATCTTCTTCAGTCACTTAATGAACCTTACTCTTTGTTTCTCCAAGTAGTTGTGGAATAGTCCAAAACTGAGCAATTGGGTCCCTGTTCATGGGCCATATTTGGAATAAATATAGGATATAGCTAATACTGGTGTGGGAGGCACTGTGGTACTTTTGTGCCCTATTTTAACACATTAATCTAATTTATTTTCTAATTTTAAAGTTTAGAATATTGCTCAACCTCTATTTTTCTTTAACAGGAACATCAGTCACAACGAGCTGTGCCTCCCATGCTGTAGAACTCAATATCCAGAATAAGACACACCTTTGGACAGGGCATATATTTAAATTCGACTAGCTGTGAACTAATCTTCTCTAACTGTACAATCCAGGAAATAAAACCATTGTGAGTTTCATCCTCTTTGTCCAACAGACTTTTCCTTTGCAAGACCTGTTGAGTTTGTGTCAAAAGTAATTCCTGGCGTCATTTTCTCTGAATCGCCATTTGAACCATTTTGGTTGGTTAAATGCTGTGCCCAAGTCAGTAAGAAATTCAAACTGTCTCAGACACATAAGCCAACAGAGCAGCTGAATGTGAGGTCACGTTCAAAGCCAGGTCTTCACCCCATGAATCATGATCACACTTGCAGGAGGCAGGAAAGGCAGAGAGGAGACACTAGTGTTTCAAGGAGGGGGGAATGAGCAAGCCAGTAAGCAATAGGCAGACAGTCAGGATCAATAGGAACGGCCAAGATGACAAAGAGCGAAGGGCTGGGGAAATGTGGGAACCCCTCCACCCTAAGAGCTGAGCTCCTCATTGTGTCCCATTTTAACCCTTCTGTCTAGCAGAAAAAGAAAGAGGAAGGATGTGAAGGAAGTGTAGAGCGAGTGACAAAATGCTCATCAAAAAAAACCTCACAATTATTAGTAATTGAATATTTCATATTTTGAGTTATTCAAGCTCTATGAACCCCAAATAGCACTTTTAACTATTCAATTTTTTTCTCCATTGCCTTTAATTAAGCTTGCCCCAGGCTGGCAATCCTGATGAACATGGAAAATGTTTTTTAAAAAGGAGTAAGCTTTCTACCAACTTAGATTTTTTCTTCCTAAGCTCATCCAGCTGTTATTTAAACTTAAACTCTTATTATGTCATCAGGTACAATCTTTGGAATGTAAAATACAGATATTTTAAACTCCTGCTCCATAAATATTTTCCACTTGGTGACTGTGAAAATTACCATATTATTTCCTGATTCAGATATGCCTGATGAAACCTAGTATTAGTAATAAGTGACTGTACATATAGTAGCTTCTACATAGGGACTAGCATGAAATGCTTTAATGATAGGATTCACACACATACCTGCATTACTGCACCTGATCTCGCTTTTCTGCTTCTCTGTCATTTAACAGATGCTTACAGCATAACCAGAAAAACCCCTCCGTTAAGACCATTTGAAAGGACTATATCCCAGTGTCACAGTGACACCTGTATGCTGGCATACAATGATCTTAATGTGTCCTCCTATCACTGAATTCACTGACTAAACTGCTCTTCATGGCAATGCACTGATGGAGCAGAAGCCAATACAAATCCATGCTAATTGCATTTACCTCCTTATCTGTCACCAAAGTACAACCCATCTGGTAACTATGTTTTCTTCCCTGAAATGTTAGATCTTCCAGTATTGTCAAAACACTGCCTTTCCTCTGAAACACATTGGAGTTTACAAAAGCAGTGAAAAAGCTTCAGAGTTTCAATATTTAAGAGATTAGAAGTATATTTGCTTCACAGGCAAATCCATGTGAATTTTGTTAGGAGTCATATTGAGGTAAACTCAGAGCAACCTCTGTGCTAGAGGACATCCTCAGAGAACTGAATTTTGTGCAATACTTCAGAAATTATTGACATTTATTCAGATGACCAGAATTTGCAAGGCATTTTCTCTTGGTTTTTCATGAAATCTATTTGGATTTACTGTCCAGATGCTCTGTCAATATTATTTGGTGTAACTGTTGACTTCAGTCCAGATATATGGGGTTAACTGGTGGGTGAAGATCTAAAAAGTGCTTTGACCTGAAATGCTAATGAAACTCTAAGAAATAAAGTTATGGCAGAATAAGGCATTAAGAGGGAAATAATCCTTGCAGTCATGCAAAGCCTAGTACAGAGACAACAGGCAGGCTGTCTTGCAATTACTAGGACAGTGCAGAACTCAGTCCATGTTACTGTAAATCTAGGGTCTGTATTTGGTGGCTTCTACAACATCCCAGGCTTCCAATGAGATCAGTAGTAGCCAGTGGTATTGAATTATATGTCAGAAAGCCACTTCTTAGGATGCCTGAGAATATCCAGTGACTGTGTAGTATTCTGAGGTCTTCAAAGGTGGTGCTGATGGAACCAGCTCTTTCTGAAGGCTGTTCTGCAAGAGGCTCTCCGGGTGAGCCTCAGGGTTATGCAGCACAAAGCACATATAGTGAGGACCTGAATTCCCATGCAGCCTGCAATTTTCCCCCTTTTTTACATCATTTCCTATTGGGGTAGCTCCCATGGCACCCTAGCAAACAAAAGAAGACTCTAACCTCATCGCGAGATGTCCTGAACTTTGTTTTCAAGCTGATCTGTCTACTCTTTTCATTCTGAATCTGTGTGATGCAAGCTTTCAACATCTTTACAGCTATGTGCAACGACATGTCAGCAGCCTGTTCCTCTGCAGACTGATCTTAAACCAAACACACTTCATTTGGGACATATTAGAAAAAATTTCTTTGGTGATCTCTGTAGCTATAGCTGTTTTCTAGCTCTGTATTTGTAAAACTCGGCTTGCCCTTAGTATATTTCAGTAAGATTCCTTCAGCCAGAATTATGTCTAACAATTGAAATAGGAAACACATATTTGTGCATTATCTACCAGTCTTACCTGTAAAAATGCTGTTCTGTAAGAAGATACTCAATCACTGATTCCTCCAGGAATTGCTGGACACCTTGCTGCCAATGCCTTGGATGGGCAATGGATGGACTGCCTAGGCAGATCTAGCAAAAATTACTTTGTGTGGAGCTTCACAAAGATATTTCTCATGCCTATGCAGGAGTAATCATGGTATAGAAGCTGGCTGTGGAGATGCCCGCTATATGTGGCTTGGTGTTGATGCTACGTTCATAGAATTGAACATTATTAATACTTCAATGCAGAACCGAATTTGCACATGCAGCTGATCCATATGATCTATATTGATCTGACTCAATACCAATATTGTATGTAACTGGCTTTCATAGGAAAGGAAGTGGTTACACCAAGCCAGTTTGGGGCTGTTTTTGTTAGGTTTATCTATTGAAGTCTGTGGGTGTTTTGTTCAAGAATGCAGGGTCAAAGCCTGAAATATGTACCTATTAAATCTTTCTGAATGTTCTTTCAGACCTTATTCAGAGAAATGGGGTTTATTTCCCGTGGTCAGAATAAGAGGAGTATGTGATCCCACTTTTGCCTCTTTTCTGACTCATTCAGGAGCCTGAACATTCAATTTCTGATCTTTGCCAGCCAGTAAACTTTTCAGATTGAGTGGCATAGTCAGCAACAACACAACACATCTCCTGAGGGAAAGGCCAACATGAGGGCCTGAATTTCTGTTGAGCAAGCAGAATTTAAATGGCCCTACCCAGGCAGCAGACAAAAATAGATAAAAATACATTCAGTGTGAAAATACTTTTTTTTTTCTATTGCCCCTGTGCTAACCTTGGGTACATTTGGGGTTACCCACACTAACAAGCCTCATCATACCAAAATTATCGAATGCCAATTTATTTGGCCATTTTCTACGTCAAAAAGACAATGTATTAAAAACAAGTCACAGACAATTCTTTTTCTGTAAAGGTTAGGGATTCTCAATGTACATTCAGAGCCATACACACAAGTGCAAATAAGTCAACTACCACAGCTATTTAATCAGGAGCGTTTGTTGATTTGAGCAGAGCCCCTATGCTGTGAAATGAAAAAAGAAAACCAAATTTTCTTGAGCAATCTTGCTGTTCCTGCTTCAGGTGCTAGGCCATTTCACTAAAGCAGCTCAGACGAGAATGTCATTAGTTCTTAAGCCCCAGGTGAATTTGCCACTGTTCCACATGATTAAGCCAGATAATTGTGTGTTGATAGCGAATGTGGTTGGTGAAATACAATTTCTAGGACCTTCCTAAACAAACACAATGTAGAAGTGAGTCAAAGTGCTGTCATTTCAGTCCTTTGTCACAGGCTTTGCTCTTGCAGACATCTCTGGTGAGGACTGGCAAATAATTCTCTGCCTTGTCACCATGCTCTTAAAGGTGACCTGGCTCAGAAAGTGGATCGTGCATCTTTAGGCATTTGGTTTAGGGGAGGAGGGGGAAAAAAGACCTAGCTAATGTGCCGGTGAACAATGCAGACTTCTGCGTTTTGCCTGTTTTAGACGATATGTGCAAGAGGTGATTGTCTGCAAATACTTTTGCAACTGCAATTGGTCCTTTCAGAAATGAATAAAACCCCATAAGTAATATACTGTTATATACCCTGCAGAACAAGTCACTGAAAACTTTTTCAAGGCTATTGTAACCAAGGCTCCCCATCCACACATTGCAGACCCAGTGAGCAGATTCCTGGGACCATATCGCATTGCTGCTGACTTTCTTTGTGACCTCTGGTGGGCTACTAAAGATTTGACTTTTGATTCTTAACTGAGAAAAGACAGGACCTCAGTTTCTAATTTTTTTGAGAATAGGGATAGATGTTTGGGAATGGTGATGGCTTTAGCAGTCACTAAAGTCACCTTTTGCTCTCCTGGAAATCTGTCCTTACCCCTGAGCAATGCTAGCACAAATACAAATTTGGTCATGCAAAGCTGGGGACTGACTTGACAGAAATATGGGTCCATTTCCCTCTAGTAATATTTTTTTTTCAGTCTGTTTAGTTCCCCAGCCCCATCTACCACCTGGATTACCAAACGCTTCTGTTGGACCAGTGTTAGATGTAGAGGGTCCCCCCTCTCCAAACCAACAGGTTCAGAGTCTTGGAAAGTGAGATGGGGAAAGCAAGCAGGATGCTTATATTGGCACTGCTCCCAAAAAAACAGTTGTGCTGTTACTCATAAAAAGGAGTTGCTAATACTCAAACTGTCGCTGAGGGGTTTATATATTATACTAGCATCATCTGAGATCTTTTGATGGAAGTCACAGTGGAAATGGAGAGCATTTACTCACTTAACACTGGATGAGAGATGTACAAGGTGATTATTCCATAATGAAGGAATTTATATTTACAAAAACAAATAAACAGAAAGGAAGAGACATACTCTGATGAGAAGCTGATCTCCCTAATTTACGTACATTATGCCTTATGCATCTGGCCCATTTAATCTATTATTTGTCTTTTAAGCTCATTTTTTACCCAAATTCCCATGTTTCTTGGAAGCTGTGAAGGGTGGAATAGTTTCCGTGAAAATGTAAACCCTCCAAAGCATAGGGTGAATATCTGTGTACTCTGAACCTGCACATTGTGAAGTGAACTTTTAAAAGAAATGTTAAAATATATACGTGTGTGTCTGTCAGTGTGTGTGCATGCAAGCCGAATGCATGTGTGTGTATCACACCTACTAAGCTATGTTTGGCAAATAGTCAAAAAAAGGAGAATATGAGCAGGCAGGAAAAGCACTGGAAAGGCAGAAAAAGAAGAAAAAAGTGCTTGTGTTTTTGAATATTATAGAAATATTCTCCAGATTATTTTTTTACCCTCTCATTTCATTGAATAAGCAGAAATGTATTATATCCTGTATATATCTGAGAGATCCTGTGATGGAAGAGAAAGAGCATCACCTCATGATTTATGACACCATTAGATGTTGGTGGTTTATCTGTTTCAGAAAGCTAAATATTTCCAATGCGCATACTTTTCAGTGACTGTCTTCCGCATCCCTTTTCCTACAGATCCACTTTCTCAGATCATGTATCTCCCAGGACAGAGGAGATGGAGTCCCTCGAAACATCATTGCAGCTTCTTTCCATGGCCTACCTTGGATCTCTAACATATGGATACTACTCTAACTTCTGAGCTTAGGGGGCTTTGCATAGCAGTACTCGTGCAAAGAGGAAAAAAGACCTTAAATTTATCATTGGAAGCCAATGTATTGCCAAAAATAAATATTACCTGACTTCTGGGTAGTTTATAAGTATTGATATATATATATATTCATATACAGAAGAATTCATATATTATATATACTATATATTTGTAAGTATCCAAAGGCCAGAAGAAGCCAGAGTGTGTTTACCTTTAGCAAACAGGTAGGGCTTTACCTAGAAAAGGACAGACAGACTAGGCTGTCAGTAGGACAAGCTGGCTTAAAACATGTGACTCCAATTAATTTCAATTGAATTAGGTTAAAAGGAAATTTTAATTTTGATGGCCATTACAGGGCTAAATCACTGAGGAGCAATAGAAACTTTGTTCTTTGCATGTTTAATAATGGTTCCTGAATTGGAGCACCCAAGATTTGGGGAAAAACATTGTTAAAAAAGTTTTTTCCTCTGAGAGTGCTAAAATCTGCTCCAGGGACTGGTACACCCTGTAAAACAGAAGCACACTACATCTTGCGGAAATCTTAGTATATGTTTAATTCATTAGTGGAGAAAATAAAATGTTAATTTTTACCGTGATCCGAAGTTTGTGATCATCCCTCCTGCTGAGGAGAAAAAAAATGTCTTACTAACACCAACCCTTTTTAAAGGCCTTTTTTGGGTTGGTAACAGTTTGGAGTGTAAGTATAGTCATCAGTGTCAAAAAAACAAATAATTTTCTTATTCTTCTCTAATTAGTACTAATAATATCTATTTCTTAAGGGAACAAGGCAGCTGTGGATCCAAATGGCCAGCAGAGTGCTTAAAGCAAGTCCAAAAAATGTCAAAAAAGAGGAGAAAAAAATCCATTGCCTACAGTCCTGTCAGAGCTGCCCTAATGGCATCACTATGTGCAATTTAGAGAAAGCAGAGGCAATTTTTAATAATTTCAAATAATTGTGTGAAAATAGCCTTGATCTCCCCTTAAACTGCTAAATCTTTTTAATGCCTCTCAAAAAAAGGCTCCAAATGGGTTTAAACAGCTTTGATGAATGTGAAACTTATCTCTCAGCTTGTAATATTTCCAGAAATAGTGCTATTAAGTTGATTTGTGCATGGACACAAATCATTGGCAAATTGGACCCTTTATGTTAAAAAGGTTTTAGTTGGTGTTTAACTCTTTAGGCGAAGACCGTGTTCTAAACAGGCCTTTTAAAGTACAAGCCTTGAGTTCTATAAAATGAGGCACTAATCTCTCTTAATATTCAGTGTCATGGGCATCGTATGTCAGAAAATATGCTGGTCATTGCCACAAACTTGCCTTTTGCTTGTGCCTGAAGGCACTGAGCATCCACGTGCTGAACAGTCTTCCAACACCTCCCAAGGCAGAGAGGATTTTTCTATCTATCTCTGGCAATGTTTTCTGTTTATTGGAGCTGATCATTTCTTACAAATTCACATGGGAACCATAGGTTCAGTTGCAACTAAAATGCACAAGCTCGCAGATCTGGTCCCCAAACAGAATTCAGAGTAGACAGCTATTCTCTCTCATCCTTATTTTAGCAAGGTAGTTTTCACTTTGGACAGCTAGAGACTACTTTCTTTGAATCCCCAGAAGATAGACTATTTCAATATCCATCCATTTCTAGGGATTAGAAAATAACACAGTCCACAGCTGCCATGTCATTCTTTTTTACATTCCTGTTTAATTGCTTACTGTTTTTCCTGCTAAAAACAAAAAACTGTGATTTTCCTTTCATAATATTTCAATAGTGCTCCATACCAAAGACTGTAATGTCAGTTTCTTGAATATATACTAAATGAGCTAAAGGCATAGACCTAGTCCACTACTCTTTTGTCTAGCAGATTCAGACAGATGGTATCAACCAGTTGGAACACTCTTAGTCATAAACCATTAAGATGAGCAGCGGGTCAGAGCCTTAAAAAATAGGTAAGTACGTTTTTGCTTATAAAATGAGTTTCTAACTACTGAACAGTATAATTTAGTAAAATGGAGGTAAACCTATTTCTGTTATGAAACTGTTGGAATACCAATTTCTGACTCTGTTGATCAGAACTATTCTCATTTTCAGTTAGCTTTATTGTAAGAGTAAGTGAATTAGCAGAGAATACCTTCCTTTCACTTATAATAGGATATTCCTCAGACATCTGGGTAAATGGATTTCGATTTTTAAAAGCATACTCCAAAACTTTCATAGATTTCAAAAGGTTTGGGGTTTGCTTTTAATTGCCCCTCCCTGCTGCGAGTTTTCTTAGTGAAGGGCAGAAATAAGATTTAAAAGAAAGAAGTAATTTTCTTAAGGTATACAGTCCTTTAGGTCTATATTGTTTAAATTCAAGCTCTTCAAGAGAAAAGCTATATTTTTCTATCTGTCTGTAATGTGCATAGGACAATGGAATCCTGTGCTTGTTTGGGTGTAATACTTGTTTTAGATTTCTATCACATCTTGGCTTTCTTGCTTTTGCCTTTTAGACTTCAGACCCTAGAGGAAAGGGCCGTCTTTATTTATGACAGATAATGGGATGTGTGGTGTTGGAGCTAATTATCAAAAGAAAACCAAAATGTATCAAAACCTGCCATAGTAATAAGCAGACTATTCCAAGGAAAATTCTGCAACAGTTTCAAATGCTGTATGGCATTATCAGAATTAACAGCTTTATTAGAGTTCTTGTATTAACAAGTCCTAGTACTGTGTATTAGTAGCAGCTGGCTCCGCATTAATTATCTACAAGTTGAAATGTGACAGAAATATGTATTTATAGTGGTCAGAAAACTTGTCATTATCTTAGCTAACTTTATCTTGGTGAAATAACTTAGAGTATTCCAAACTATAATGATAAATTAGCACAAGAGTCATGTAGCTAGTCAGTAATACTTATTGTTTTGCCCAAATGAGATGCAGAGAATCTTTTGGAATGGCTGCTGTACATAAACACGCCATCAGTATAACAGTGAACAATTACTTTTCCAGCCGAAAAAAACATATCTTGCTTGAGCCTGGGCCAGTGTAATTGAGATCTTTGGGGCTTTTTGGACTATCCTAAAAGTTTTGTTTCCTATATGTTCAACCTTTACTATGTTGCTGTGCAGTGTCATGGTGCCCAACATTCTGGTGACCAAGATCTCTTATACATCTTATACTGTATGGCACACTCAGAAAATCTGTCTGTGGAGAAAAATTATTAATGCAAGATTTCTAAACTACAATTCTTGTGAACTATCAAGATCATTTCAGAGAAACTAATATTGGTTTTGAACTGAGCTAAAATGAAAAGCTTTGATTTGGTTCAAAAAATGATATGCAATGCTGCAGTTTTGTAATATTCAGCATTTTCTTTAGATTAGAAACAAATGGCATGTTTTGACATTTCTGAACTTTGAGATTTTCAGGAGTTTCAGTAGTCAATTCTTGACTTTATATTCTGAATTGGGATAAAAGCAAATATGAAGACAGTGAAATTTTCTGTGGGCCTGGAAACACATTTTCTCTCAGGCCTAGCTATATCCTTCTGCCACATAAAGGGTTTGAAATATATGCTGGAGATACTGAAGTTTGACCTGATTTTCTTCATTTCTTTACAACAGTGCGGGGGTAGTATTTGCACAGCTGTAGGAGGTGACTGCTTTGTTCATGATCCAGTCTTCGCAGAAATGGGCATTTATGCATGAGAAAAGGAACATTCAGCATATGGTTTTCTCTGGAGATGTATAAACTAAAGACTTGCACTGATTCTGTCTCATTTTCACCAAAGTGTTTAGTGTTTCTGTCTGATGTTCCCCTGTCCCTGGGCACTCCTTAAGCAAAAAAAGGAAGTGCAGACTGACATTTATCCTGCTGGGAACGCATCTGCTGTGTAGGATATGCCAGCTCTTGGCCTCTTTCTGGACAATATCCTTGGGAGAGAGCCAGGGGCTGCACTCAGGCAGTTGAAAATAACTTGCTGGTAAGTCTTTAGGACCTCTGTTGTGCTCAAGAGCAGTGTATCATCTGGTCTGTAGTTTCTTCCACCATCATGGGAACACATATACTAGGTGACAGTGGAAGTTAAACATCTCTCTTAAGTGAAAGTATCTGCATTAAGTGAAGAGCAAAGGAAATAAACTCATTGCAGCCTACCTGTCTTCTTGCTCCCATGTGTACAAAGATGCATGTTTGTGAACTGCCCAGGCATTTTTTCTAGATAAGAAACAACTTCTTCCCATGCCGGCTCAGAAGGTGAGAATGTTCATCCTGCTCCCACAGACAGAAAGGTGAATAGAACAGAGACAGTCAGGCTGCGTGAGCACGTTTAAATTCATCAAGCTGCTTTGTGCAACCTCTTCCCCAGGCTGACACTGCAGTGTTGTCACACAGGTTCAGATACAGCCTATCATTCATTACCTTGTGCACAGTATGGACTCCCTGGGGTCTTGAAATGCCAAGGGATGGACAGCAACACACAATGTTATCTCAATGTGCGGGGAAAGCCCTTGGGCTGTGCTCTGTGAGGGCCAAATGGCTCATTTTCCAAGTATTTTTTTTTAATATATTGATAAATTGAGGAAATCAACAAATGGTAATGGTGAAAGTCAGTTCCCAGCTGCCCTGGGTGGGAGCTTCCCTCATGCAGATCTTACGAAACTGTATTCCAGAAACATTCTGGTGGCCTGAACACCTCAATAAATCTGGTTGTTGATTACATACTCATCTGTAGTGCTTCTCACAGTACACATCTCTCATTTCCTCTAGAAAAGTCACTAAACCTGTGCTAAAATCACAGAAATTGAACATGCAAGCATTTTAGCTGTGAAAATCTCCCTTGAACAGTTTTCCCCGAGGACCTGAACTTTGCTCACTTGGCTCCATGAATACCTGCAAGGTTCCTCATCCAGGCCAGCATCAAGAGAACACTCCAGCCTGCCAGCTTTTATTTTATTTGGATTTTAAGTATTGGCAGGGTTCTCCCTCGGTTTAGAACACTGGTTTAGCCAAACCTGGGTCCTGTTTGGAAAGTAGTTTTTAATATCCATTTGAAGTGTGGGTGAAGGTGAAAGTTGTCAGGCTGTGAAAAATGGAATTGGTGTTGGCTGACCTGAAATAGGCCGTAAAGTTCTATTCCTCACAAAGGCAAGATATATTATTGCTGTAACGCCATTATTCCGCTCCATCACTTTTAAACCTTGTTCCCATTATCTGCAAGTTAAATATAACCCTATGTAAAAACAGGAAGGACAGTGCTAAGTTGTCCAGCTTAACAGCACACACTTAAAACATAATAGAGCACTTGTTACTGTATTTTATGGAACGGAAACTCCAAATGTAAAGATGTATTAAGGAAATATCTCAAAGTTATTAGGGAAGGATATTTACAATTACAGATTGCTTTATATTATGCTTTTATGAACATCTCAGGAAATGAAATAGCCCTCAGCTGTAGAGAGTGAAGAGGGAGGTAATTTTCCTTAATACGGGTGATAAAATTAATCTGATTGAAATCGCTAGCGATTATTTCGCAGAATACTGAGTGGCAGTACAATCACTTACACTCTTTTATATTTTTTTAGTCAAAGCTCGTGTAGATGAAAGCTAATTACAAAGTAGTGATGTGAAGCGCTAAGGAAAT
Source organism: Tinamus guttatus (assembly GCF_059628265.1). NCBI lineage: Eukaryota > Metazoa > Chordata > Aves > Tinamiformes > Tinamidae > Tinamus > Tinamus guttatus. The sequence continues at coordinate 47,349 of NW_028288564.1, forward strand.
AGTTTGTATAGCATAGAACAGGCACAGCTAATTGGGGTTTGTGATTACACAGATTGTTGTTAGGGAGAATTAACTACCAGCAGTCTCTCCTGCAAAGCTTCTCATCAAGGGAAAGTAAAAATAGACACTGGATCTGTTATTTATCTAATTATGCTATGAATATTTTCACAAGCATGTTACACACTCTCAAATGGCTTGTTGTTCAAAAACTTTTGGTCTCATGTTGTTTCTGATCAAACTACCAATATGAAGTTTCTGACATTGGACTTTTGTCACTTAATGTTACACAACCGGTCCTTCCACTCCACAAAACCAGTCCTGGGAACTGACCGTGATGAGTTTACCCATCTACACAAAGCAATACAGCAGCACAAACTCACCAAAATGCTTATTAGAAAGGTGGCTGGTAGAAAAAACTGCAGCAAGTGACAAATGTAAGGAAACCAAATTAGGTTTCAAATGACATCGAGATTTTTTTTAATCTATTTTTTCTTTATGTCATTGCACAAACCCCACAGACACCAAAAACATTGCGGGTGCACAGGAAGGCGGCCTTTGTTTTATAGCGCTCCACAGAGAACGGGAAGGGGTGGAGGGAGGAGGATGTTCCATATGGAGACCCTGATCTTGTAAACTAATCTGCATGGGAGACTCCTTATGCTGTGCGGAGCCTCACTGAAATCATTAGGACTCTGTGTGGTGCAGTGTGTAATCAGGCTGATAATAGATGCTCATTGAATTTGTTACATGTTTTGCTTTGCTTTGTTGCTGCCTTTTACTTGCTGACCTGAAGTAACTTGCAAAGTTTGAAAGGTACTATATGTGATGAAGTTTCAGAGAAATCTGTTAGAGCTAATACAGAAAGCTGCTTAGAGTCCTAAATTCTGCTGGATTATTGAATTAATGTACGTTACTTAAAACAGAGCCAGCCGACTTTGGTCATCAGCCGAATAACTGAGTATTCTGGAGGAAGGTCCCCAAAGATCTCAGTGGCTGTTTGTTAAACTACATATCAGCAGTCCAAACATCATATTTTTTTAGTCTCTATAAAAGTTCCTGGGCGAGGGGGGGAAAGGGGGAGAAGGAGGAGGTACGATGTGAAATGATTAGGCAATGTCATTCAAACAAATTGGCAGGCGTTAATGTCACTGCTCAAAGAAGCTTCTCAACCTCCTGTGAGCAGATCTTCCTGGAACTACTGCCCTTGGTGGATAGCTTACATACTTGTATTGCCATGCAGGCAACCTCTCCCTGTGCTGTCTCTCAAGAAGTACTCAAATATTGTCCAGCTACACTCTGCTCAGGGGCTGGATCCTCCCTATTTGTAAGACATTTTAGGAGGCAACTGCAGCAGGGAAGTGTTTTCCATCTGCATAATCTCAGAATGTTCAGATTATACAGAATGTATAGTCTTCCAGACTCAGTGAGAGGTCTAAAGATGAATGGTTAATTTGTAGCAGTTGACTAATTCATTTGGAAAACTGGAGCTAAAAGTGTCAGAAGCAGTTTTTGACTTTGGGTGGTCAGTCTGAGGCGCATTGTGTTTGCTTTGTAGAAGTATTGTGTTCCCACAATCTTCACTGACTTAAAATTGAAACGCCCAAGTCAGAAGTTCATTTTAGCACATGCTTTTATTTTGCTTTTCCTTTTTTGTTCCATTTTTTTCCAGCTTGCAAGCCTCTTAGGGGTTTTATAGAGCAACAGTTCTCAAACTTTTTGAACTAATGGCACTGAAAATTTTTGCTGGTTCTCTATGCACAGTAGAGCAAAAGTATTCCTGCCTGCTATGGAAATGATCTGTACCAGGAATTGATCTCACGGCAGGAGAGAGAGGCTGTAGTTTAGTGCAGACTCTAGGGATGGACCATAGCTGAGGCCTGTGAGTTTTGGACACAGTAACACAGGACAGTCCACCACCCCTCACAGACAAGCCTCATCGTCACCACAGCCTTAACAAAACATAGTGTTCTGTGGAGCACAGGGTGAAAATTACAGGATAGGGTATTTAAAACTGCATTATGCAAATAAATTTGAGATATTGCAGGAGTTACTAGCTAGCAATGCAAAATTAAGGAATAAGATTTATGGTCATTCAATATATGGTCCTAGCACTTCCACGACTCCATTTCTCTCCAGAGAAATGCATCAGACCCCTTGAGAGGGAGGCTGGATGCCCACGCTTTGTAGCATGGGCCTTTGACACCAGGCGACAACTTCCTTTTAGGAGTTTTAGCCTGAGACTCGCTTCTCATCAGAGCAGAGGGAAGTGTAAATTGTGCATAACCCAGTGTAAGCAGATCATGTTCACATGGGACTGGTTGGACGCTGCTGGAGACCATAGCCTATGGCTCCTTTAAAAAAAGCCCAGGCAAAGCATGTTCTGTAGACACCAGAAAACCACATCTTGGTGCCCACTGGGGCAGTGGACACAGAACTACAGCTCCAAACCTCTGAAATGGCACGCTCCTCAGATGGGATTTGAGCAGTAATTAAGTCCAGATTCTCCTAACAAATCCCTCCAACCGCAGGCACCAGTCGGGTACAGAGGAGCCTCTGCTTTTCCCTAGCGCTGGCAGGGGAGTGAGTGGAGACTTGCAGTCTGCTGGTGTTCCTGTTCCTAGTGTGCTGCCAGCTATACAAATATAGACTGATGACACTCTTTGAAGCAAGAACATTATTTTTCAGGTGTGTTATCTTCCTGCAGTGTAAGGAGGTGGCACTTACAGGTCTCTAAAACAAGGTGAGGGGTGAGAAAGAAATCTAGGAAAAGAAACTTATCCAACAAACTGGTCTAATTTACATTTGGAAAAACAACAGACTTAAACAAAAGTGTTCATAGGTCAGCATAATGTAAATAAGCTCTCAGCTTTCAGCTGAGTACACAGAGGACATACTCGATCAGACAAGTTGTCCACCTCCTTCAGTAAACTGTTTATAAAATTGGCTAGCTTCAGAAAAATATGCCAGAAACTCTGCAGCAGACTGCTACAGAAACAAATTGCCCACAGGGAAAATTTCTTCCTAATCTGCAGACTGTTTTATGCCCTGAAGGAAGCATATGCATTTATATCCTTTCCAAAGGTCTTGGTATCTTTTTTTTTTTTTTTCATTTGTTTGTTCTTCTGCTCCTTACTACAATAATTGAGGATATTTTAGTTATCTTCCATAAATATTCAGTGTATGAAATATTTCAATATTGTGTTGAGGACTTGTGTATACATGTTTGCTATTTATTTTAGCCTCTTTCAGAATAATAAAAAAATGAAGCATAAAACCCCCAGAATTTCTAGTACTAATAGATTCCTCCATAAAATAGTTATTCTTAAATGAATAAAGCTATAACATAAAATTATAATTTTCCATACTGTTATTAATGGTTTGCCACTAGCAACACTGTATTCTATACATATCAGCAGTTTCACTACTATTCTGTACAAGTGGAAGATAAAAATTATATTATATGGGAGTATGCAAATGATGAAGGGTCTGGACCTATGCTAAGTAATTCTCCAGCGCTCCTCTCCTTTGTCCACCTCAACTGACAGACTGAAAATTAAATGGTTTTCAATAAAAATTCGGTAACCTGAAATGAATCCCTACAGGATAATTAGGGTATCTTGCTCATAAAAAGTAATCATATGCCTTCAGCTTACAAAGAAACCTCCATAGCTGATCAGCAGCCTTTGAGTGCTGGGGAAGTCAAATCCCTAATGCTCCTGAGATGTAATACTCACCTGAGGGGCTCATCACATGGCTCATGGACAAATTCTTCTTCAAGCACCCAGTCTGGCTCCTTGGCTTCTACACTCCTCTGTTCTTCCTGTCACTGACTCCACCACGCCTCCTGCTTTTCTGTCCCATCAGTCTGCCCTTCCCTCATTTTTCTACAGCACATAGTCTAGGCCAAAATGTGCCTTTCGGTCTTTGCTATTTGCATGAAAACTTCTGTCGCTATTCTAGGTGTATATAAGATGCATTTGTAAGAGACAGATTTTGTGCCAGTCAGATGAGGTCCTAAATAGACTGACTTGAAGCTATGAGCACATTAACGTTTGGGCAAATGTGAACCCAATCGGCAGGCTTCAGATCTGGCAGAAAACTGGGCATTCCTAATCCAAAAAACACATGTTTATTAAAACCATGTACTGAGCCCGTACCAAGATGCCCTCATTCTCAGCTGCACTTATTACTTTGCACTTGGCTTTGTCTCATCATATCATAGGACTCTTAGTCAACTCAGAACACAAGCCAAGCAAATGAAAGTCTTTCCACAAAGAAGCAACCATAAACAGTCAAAAATAGCTTTGACTTCTATGCATTTTAATGAAACTTCTTTCTAGCAATTAACAGGCCAGAACTCAGTAAATCTAATGAAACTGTGATATTGATACAAATTGTCATTATTTCTGTGAATTACATAGACACCCAATTAGGAGCTTTTTTCCTAGGCCTTTGCAACATAAGACATTCCTGGAGACTTATGGTCCACACAGGACACATATGAAGGATAAAGGAGATAGGAAAGAATATTATCTCTTTCATTTTAAGACAGTAAACTGAGGCAGATAGTTCACTGACTTGTCTGACCCTTGTCACACAGAATAGCGCAGCCGAGTCGTGATTCAGAGTTCATGATTCCCAGCATAGAGTCTAGGCAAGAGATGAACTTTAAAACAGTAAAAATGCTTGGTGATTTCCTTTGTAAAGGTAAGGGAGAAGAGAAATACCAACAGAGGAGAGAAGAGACACCAAAATGCAATGTGTTAGATTTTGAACCATGCATTTTGGGAGCCAGAATCTAAATGGGATCATTGCTTTGACTTGTTTTCATGGGTGTTTCGGGATTACAAACATTTATCTGAAATTGTACAATACACATTGTTAGGAAACGGTTTTCTTGCCCTGTTCCATGTTCTGAATGTTTTACTTTGCATGGAAGTACGATGAGGCCCACTGACATGTTTCATGAAAAATAGAAGGGAAAAGCCCCATAATCAATACTCAGTCATTTATCAGGTATGGAATAGAAGAGAAGAGAAGAGAAGAGAAGAGAAGAGAAGAGAAGAGAAGAGAAGAGAAGAGAAGAGAAGAGAAGAGAAGAGAAGAGAAGAGAGAGAAGAGAAGAGAAGAGAAGAGAAGAGAAGAGAAGAGAAGAGAAGAGAAGAGAAGAGAAGAGAGAGAAGAGAAGAGAAGAGAAGAGAAGAGAAGAGAAGAGAAGAGAAGAGAAGAGAAGAGAAGAGAAGAGAAGAGAAGAGAAGAGAGAGAAGAGAAGAAGAGTCAAAACAGGCAGAGAAGATCTTAAAGCATATGGATGGTATTAATTTCTCTTTGCTATTTAGGGGAGAGAGATAGGTACCTCTAGAGACAGTGTACCCCATCTTAAGATAAATATATAAGATAGTAAGATGAACCACCCCTCAGAATAGTTTTTCTCTTTCTATTGGTTTCAGATGCATTTTAGGTGTCTAAGTCAAAGTCAGTGAACCCCAGTCTTATCCCCAGGTAATCAAGAGTTTATCAGCAACTTGTAGGTGATTCCCTTTCAATTATTCTGAAGTTATTCCCTTTGGAGGTTTTCTGGTTTGCACAGATAGCACACAGTCTGGGGAGACTGCAAAAGCAGACTCTCTGTTACTTGGGAACCCTTGCTTATAACTATTCTCTCAGTCAAATGTGACAGGAATGGATCAGTCATATCTGAGGCAAGTGCCCTAACCAATGAGATTTTCTATATTTTTCTCTCCAACTCAGATCAGAAAAACTCATTAGAGAGTCAGATCACCTTTCATCACAAAAGATTTGTTATGATTCACTCTTTTGAGCAAAAAGGTTCCCGATCGTCTGTTGAAAATTTCCTGATGGTTCTGTAAATTTGACTGATTTTGCTTTCGGTGCTCCTCAAGAAAATCCTTAAGAAATCTGGTACTGCTGCCATCCCAGGAAATATGACTAAATCTAACACTCAGGGAATGACCACTCCCAGTGCTCAGCATTTACTAACATGTGGGCTCAAATTCTGAATCTTTACTACTTCATACAAAATGTGATGGCAGCTCTCATCACTGTGAGCAAAATGCCTTCATGTTGTGTTTCTGTAACACATTCATTAATACTTTGTTTTTCAGCCTGCAGGCTAATCTCCAAACCAACACCTTTACCTGTCGTGGGTGGTTAACCTGGGAGATGAAGCTCCTGCTGGTGCTGTTGCTCCTGCTGGTGCTATAACAACAGCCATCCCTCCCCAAGCAAGGGAACGTAAATTGTTTGCTCATATCCTGGAAGCTCAGCATGGTTTTACTATAGCTATTTTACTGATAGTAACTGAGCTATTATGAGCATGATAGAAATTGATGCATATACTTGAAGGCTGACAGACTATATCTTAATGTAGACCTTTTTATGATGCGTAATACTGGCTCTATGGATGCACAAAGTTGCATTTTATTTACACCTTTGGTTTGTTTATAAAAACTGCCTTGTGCATGTACTTTAGAGGAGCAGTGCTTTTAGTCCACACATATAAATTATCTACTAACTAGCACGCGCCCAAGAGCTCAGTGGAATTCGCATTAGTGATGAGAAACATTACAAATTACATCCCCTGAAGGCTTGGGTTTGCAATACTCTCAGTCCTGAGGTTTTGCCATGATGCTTCTATTACAATAAATATTCAGTAAAGAGCAAGAAAGTAGAAAAGAAATGCTGTCAGCGCCTTGTGGGAGTGTCTCTTCAATTCCTTGCCTATGGTACACTGTGTTTGAACGTTGCTGTAGCAAGTTTTATCTACATGTTTATCTATCTGTCTACACTAGTGGATATATCGACCAGGATATTATTCCCAGCCTACGTCTAGCTTTGCCCTAGCTCTTAAATCTCCATTGTTACCTAATCCCTTGACAAGCTCTACAGCGTTCAGCTCCTGGGTGCCTCAGTACGGCAGTGCACAACAGATCTGCGTATAGCTAAATCGCCCCATGAAAAATTCCCTCGGTGCCCATTTTCTACTTAAAATGGTGATTAAGTATCTCTATCTACTACAATTTGAAAGGCATCAGCATATTCCTGGGTGCCTTTTTCAGCTGGTTGAAGAAGTAATTTAGTTTTCATGGGAAATGTCAAAATTTTGTTTTTTTTTTTCCCTCCAGTGTTCCCCATGTTATTTGTTATTCTTGAATTAAAAAAAGAGCTAAGTCATGTATTTCAGCAGCATCAACAAGAATGATAAAAAGAACAGATACAGGAGGGAGGAGAGGAAATGTCCTTTCTTTTAAAAAATAACAATTAGCATAAGAATTAAATACATCTAAACATTTTGACTGAAAGACAAAACAACTACTCATTTTCCTTGGTATCTGTTTCTCATGTTCTGATCGATAACCACACATTTAGTAGAAAATGTGTAGCTTGTTAAAAATATCTTCCAAGGAACATTTTTGAGCAGCCCAAGAATAGAAATACACACACACACATATGCATATATATACACACAGAGATGTAGTATTATTAGAAAACCACTTAAATATAACATTAAGCTTCATAGTTTAAAAATGATGCACCACTATATGAATGCTAAAGCCTTAGACTGCACATAAAGTCTTAATTGAGCCCCTTTGTGTATTTGCCTAATTCACTTAAATTCACAGACAATCTTTGGCCTTTGTACCGGTTCAGTAGAACAAAGAAGCAGCAACTGTGGTAGATCTGGGCAAATGAACATTTTCTTTGCCTTGAGGAAAACAGAGTCACTATTCACAGCTGCTCCTACCCCACTTCCCCTTCTGGTTGATAGCACAGACAGCATTTTTGCACAACTGGGCCTCATTAGGACCCTGCTTTAGCTGACCAGTCCTACTTTGCTGGATGGCACTGGGTGGCTCAGCCTATATGAGAGTGGCTATACTTCTTGGAGTTGGAGTTATTCATACGTGGTTCTTGACTGGAGGATGGGCAGAAGTTTCCATTGCGCCACCATGACTACATCCTGTTTTAGAGATGCTACAAAACAAGACCTTTTTCTTCTTCTTCTTCTTCTTTTTTTTTTTTTCCCTTTGGTCTTGTTAGATAGCGTTGCACTTTGGTAATGAGGTTTCCTGAAAACTCAGCCAACTAGCCTAAATATATTACCTTGAGAACATGGTTAGTGTGCTTCTGGAGCCTGCATGGCCTGCCTAGGAGACTGCTCATTGGCATGTGTCCAGAATGTGCTGAGAAGTGTGCTAGCAATTAAAAAGTATGCATAAATATAAGCAAGAGAAGGGAAGGGAGGAGAGGAGAAAGGAGAGGAGAGGAGAGGAGAGGAGAGGAGAGGAGAGGAGAGGAGAGGAGAGGAGAGGAGAGGAGAGGAGGAAAGGGGATCATGCTAGCAAAAGAAGGCAAGGAATGAAGACCATCTTCAACTTTTTTCATAATTTTGGGCTCTACCTTGAAAGCTGAAAATAAATGTCTTCTGTCCCACCTTTTGACATTCATTAGATAAGACTATGTGCAATGCAGTCCAAAGGGACTTCTATTTCTTTTCTTTCAGGAAGCAGAGGGTCCTGTGTAAGGACCTGATGAGCAGTGCTTGTGGCAATGTCAAAAATGTGAACAGAAAGATGGTCTCTGCTGTCTGTGTTCCAAAGCAATTGCTGGTATTTAAGCAATATTTCAGACTCCACTCAGGAGTCGGTGAGCACTTACTTTGAGACATAAACTAGCTAGCACATTCTAGGCAGTGGATTTTTGTGAATATATTTCCATGAAACAGTTCCATTTTTTCCCCATATGTTATGCAGTTCCACTGGCTCTCCTTATCTGTCTACCATCCACTAATGGCTTTTGAACCTACTGATTTCATGCAGGTTTTTGAATCAACCATATTCAAAAGAGGAGATGATGCCCCAAGCTGGTGAAATACTTACTATTTTCATAAATTTCGGCAGCTGAGTGAAAGAGAAACTTATAACCTCGTGTAGGAGTAGGGCAGAGAGAGTTCAATTCATACATCCCATTTTGCAGCAGCTTGAAGCCTATCAGCAATAATACACTAGCTAGCAGCTTTAATGTGCCTTTGTCTGGGGTGGTATCACAGAGACTATGGGGTAAAGTTGGGATTATTGCAAGCAGAGCCTTAAAGTGGTAAAAGAAAGAAAACTACTTTCATTAGTCTGACTTGTGTTAGACACTATCTGCTCCAGAGTGTGGCAACAGTCTGTGGGCAAACAGGCTATTGGAAATACCAGTTGCTGGTACTTTATCTGATTTCCTTATTTTGAAGCAGCTAAAAAGCTTCTTCCCAAAACATATTTTAAAAATTTCTCAAAAAATTTATTTTCTCCCACTTTTCCACCCCTTTTCCTCCCTCATCGTGAGCCCTGAATAACTGCCTAGTTGCGCACCCTCAATAGTCATACCTACAATTTTCTTAAGAAGTGTTACATTAACTTCAACTATGATGAGATGTCTTGTATAAAATAGTAAAGTTCATTTCTAGACATAGAGTGCATATTTAAGCTATAGGAGAAAGTATGCTCTAAATGCAGTTTACTCCAGTTTGGATAGAAATGATTTTCACAGACTATTTCTGGCTCACACAGAAGAACCCATATTACATTTAAAAGATGCAGCATTTAATTATCTTTTTCATTTTATTCTAATCAACTCTATGCCTGCACATCGCTTCACCGTGTGCATCAACTTATTGAAAGAAAAAATCTACTGCATGATCCGGTCACCAACTTGCTCATATAAAATCAATTTATCCAGCATAAGGTTATGCTCTGCTTTGCAAGGAAGGCTATTTTCATGCCAAATTTCTATATCAGATCTGAAACATTTAAGGTATAGGATTATTTGGAAGACCAAAAAAATGTTTTATACAGGGGAAAACTCAATTTCCTCATGTTCAAAGATGGCACAAAACACATATGCTAGAAAGATGTTCAAAAAGACTAACTCCACATACCTGGCTAAATCAAACAGGCAAAAAGGGAGGCTGTTATAATTTTCTGAAGCTATGGATTAATCTGAACTTTCTCAGCTGTTTTAAGCCAGGAGCTGTTTGAACTGACACCAGTGGCTCAGCCACTGTCACTTCTTACCTCCTACAAGCCTTAGGGGAGGCAGTGGAGGTGCTAGTTAAGATAACTTTGAATCAGTATAAATTTTGTTTCTTCTAGAGTAATTATCTAATAATTTTAGAATCAAAATCAACTCTTCCAATATTGAAGGATGTAGATGGTAATAGTAGAAATCAAATTTTCACCTGGAAGCTGGAAAATTTCAGTCCACCCATGACTATTTCAACATGCCTTGATAGGATTGGCTAGAAAGCAACAATTCAGTCTAACGAAAAACAGACAAACAAAAAAAATGAAGTGTTTTTTTTGGTGGGGGGGGATGACCTTGAGACAGCTATATGTTTTGCATTAGGATGAAGACTACTGCAGACAAGTCAAAGCAGAGCAGCTATAGCTCTGAGCTGGGGAGGTTAGAGAGGTGAAAGTCTGCTCAGAGCGAACGCACGCTGGTCTCTGCAGTCCACCTAAGTGTTACAGCCACAGGGCTGTTGGCTCATTCAGAATTTTTTACTTTGGGAATTAGATTAATCTTTAAATCCCCAAATGTATATTAACGTGATCAATATAGACCAGAATCCCAGAATAGGCAGCTGCAGAGTCACACAGAAGGAAACTTCTCCACTAACACAAGGGTTACTTCGCACTGGTTTCACATATGGCTCTAAGATGCCTATGTAAAACATAAACTCAGAGCTTGTTTCCTACAAGGAAAGGAGACCTATCACTCCTAAGCTAATAGCTCTGAAGTGTGCCTGAGACACTTGATTCTTATCTCTTGTAAAGTTCTCTATTTGCTGCTGCTAAGTATTTGCAGTTGGATAAAATACATGGTCAAATAACATTTTTTTTTCCTGCTACATGTACCCAAGCAATTTACGTTTTTATTTTTCTGTATTCCAGCCTAGTATCTAATTTGCAATCAGGCCCTAGATTTAGAAGATCAGCCATGCACATATTAAGAAATGATGAGTCTGTCAGGATATTTATAATCTAACTCTAAATGAACTGTTTTGGTTTTTACCCTGGCTCTACACTCTTGTTATGTATTTTACAACCTGTTGCTGTGTCAGTTACAATATATATTGTGACCAAAGAGGACCCTTTGGATAATGTATCATTAATGGCTATGAGTTAATAATAATAATAAAGCAATAATACTATTTATAGCTTTTATCTTTAAATATTCATGCATCAGCAAGGTAGAAACTCATTTTAGAATTCCTATGTGAACATTTCTAGCAAATGCAAATAATTATAAAGGCATACAAGCAAGAGTTCTCTATGGGTACATGAAGAACTTAGATATAATTTATGTTATTCACAGTCTTAATAGTTTCAATAACCGGTTCTGAGTACATTTGCCTACTCTTTATAACAAATACATTGTCTAATGTTTTACACCATGTGCTTCGTAGTATTCAGAAAAAAAAAAAACAGGAACAACAGATGTCAGCTTCTGAAATTTAGTACTGTATTTCACACAATGTTGAGTAAAGAGGTATTGTATTAAGAAAATGATCAAGAATAATGCTCCTAAGAAATTGAAAACCATCACATTTAATTTTTCTTTGGAAAATGAGACATAAAAAAATATATATGCAGCAGAATTATTATTGGCCTTTATAACTCAGGATATTCCTTCAGAAATGAACTGACTATGGAATAAGCTATCCCAGCTTAAATTGCTATCCTGCCACTTGGGAATAACCTTCTTTGAGAAATTCATGGATCTGGTTAAGATATCTTCCACAGAGATATTGTTAGGGTTTTACAATCCTTCTGGAAAATAAATCTTTTCAGTCAGGATCCAACCAAATTGCTTGGTTTTGGAGACGTCTTATTAGTTTTTTTTTTTTTTTTTTTTTTTTTTTTTTTTTTTAGCAGAAGATAAGTATTTAGGTTAAAACTAAGTTCAAGAAATAAATAAGTGCAAGCATGGTAGTTTGGAAATGCTATCTAGGATACACTATTAAGAATTCACATAAATGTAGAGGTGTTCTGTATAATAGCATTATTACACTTCTTGTTCAGGGTCCATATGAGAAGAAAAAAAAAAAAAAAGAATTTTCAGCACTGTTAAGTAGAACATGAGCCTACACTTACCCGGTCACTCTCAATAAAATGGAATGACGCTCATATTAGAGCTGATTGGAAAAGCTAAAGACATTCTAGTACCTATGGAGTAATTGTGCCACTGCCTTCTGGAAACTTGAAAAGAGTCATTACTGATGAATTACACTGAGAAACTAGTCAATGAAATAATCATGCAGCTGATTTGTACCAAAGAGAAAACTCTACTTGTAGAGTACATGCTTGTAATATATAGAAAAAAAGTTGTATTCTTTTTTAAGTGGCACAACCATGACAAAAATAAGTTTTTTTTTTTTTAATAGCAGCTCCTCAGTTAAAAGATAGTTTTCCTTCCTACTTTACTGAATAGGGTCATTTGTGTTTATAGTTGCATATGATAAGTATGCAAAACATTTTTCTTGTTTTATTCTTGTCATCGTTTACAGTGTATGCTTACTTCTACTGCATTGGCAAACCATATTTCCCATTCAGGATAAAACAGAATGAAAACTACCGAAAGAAAGGACTCAGTCTGGGTTTATCTTTACCTTTAAATTGGGAAATCCCATGATCCAGCGCCTTTTTTTTTTTTTTTTTCTTTTCCCAGCGTCTTTGGGACTGCTACAAAGCAGCAAATTAAATCAAGCCAGGTAGAGCATTTGAAAGAAGTCCTCTGTTCCTCTGGCACCAAGCTCAAGTTGCTGGCTGGGTCTAGGAGATTTTATAGGGATTGAAATGGAACTCTTTTTGCAAGCCTTCCATATACTTGTGTATCTCTGTGTACAGACGGTAATAGCTCCAGAATTCTCCATATATTCACGGATTCACTCACACAAAAAGCCATCTCTGCTTCGATGCAGTCTCCATTGGGCTGCAGCTCTAGAAGGCAACATTTCTTCTATCCTGCTCCAAAAGCCAAATCTAGTAGTTGCATCTAGTAGGATGCAACATGCGTCCCCAGATGAGCCTCGTGTTTCAAGCAGGGGAACAGAAGCTTTGTCAAAGGGGATATAGAGTGAGCTCTTAAATTGTCACAGCCCTGGTGTCAGGCCAGGCATGTCAAGGTGGATAAAGCGCCATGCTAACTCAGCCACCATCCCACCTCCTTCAAAGTGCTGGGCATCTGCAAAACATCCAGGGAGACTGAGCTCGTGCCCCAAAAGATCTATCAATCTAACTAGCTAAAATCAGAAGAGATGGGAGTGAGCATGGAAAGAGTTTGCTCTAGTTCCGCATTGCTGGCCCAGGCGAAGACAGGAGACTATTCAATAGTCAAGATAGTCCTGCCAAATAGGTTACACTGTGTGAGTAGAAGTGCCCGTATTTCCAACACAGCGTACTACAAGTATATTAACTGCACTAATGCTATTTAAATTATAATATTTTACCTACCAGTAGCCTTTAAGCAACTTTGGAATTTGGTCAGATAGTTACATTATGGATACCTAAATTAAGATTCTATTTGTTTTGCCTCTAAAAGGGCAGCTTTTCTAAGTTTCCAGAAGCAATTTACAGTTTGGTGGACATTGCTTGGAGGAGACTTTGCAGTCTGGGGAAACATTCCATTCTTCTGATGGGATTACATCAGCTTTTCTTGGACCTCACTTATGCATTTGCAAACTCTTGCTGCTTCCACAGGTAGGATATGAATTCACAAGTCCATCTTCATTAAGCAATGATACCTTTCTAATACAAAAAAAATTATTGTTTAAGAATTATAGTGTATCCTCTACTCAAAGGGAGTATGACCTTGTAAAAGCACATACATGCATTACACAAAAGGGCTGAATTTGTCCCCCTTTCCTTCACATAATTCAGTGGAAAAATACAAACTGCTGTAACGAGGGTTACAAACTACCATCTCTTAAATCTGACTTTAAAATTTGGTTTATTTAGAACATAGAAATACACATGAAATTTAATCAGCATCTCAAGTCACATTATGTACTCTCTGTTCAATGGGAACTGAGCACATAAATTAGCTGAACTGGGAGCTAGTCCCAGATTCATCCTTGCTTGGCTACAGTACCTTTTGCTAGGAACTTCCAGCAGGGGAAGCTCTTAGCACATCAGTATCTTCACACTTTAACAGAGAGCAAAGTTTAGACAAGATTGAGCAGGAGGTGGAGCAGGAAGAGGGGCAAGGGAAACAAGAAAAGAAGCAGCAATGTAATAAACAGTTGTACTAGTAACCTGGAAGAATATATTGCAATCAGATTCCTTTGTTGCACCTTAAAAGTTAGAATCGCATACGTGAAATGTAAATGCAGAGACTGTCAGTGTATTTTTGTATCAAACTTTGTGGCTCACAATGGTCCTTCTGTGAGAGAACTGCATCCAGTTTGGGGCTGACAGGCAGCCGGCAAGCTTTGTGCCAGCACACTAATCCCTTGTCTGTGGGTTACTGAAAAAACTACTTGCATTTTTGTTCCCAGTTCACCTTGGTAAAAAAAACCAATTCCATATATGATAAATCCAGTGTCTGCAGAAAGGCAGTCACCTAATTGCACAGTGAAGCAGAAGAAAGCTTTGCAAATGGTATACAATTTTCAAAGTGTTCCAAGCCTTAGGCAAAAGCCTTTCAACTGTGTCTAAAACTGAATGATAAAATATGTTGTACAAATTATCTGTGAACAGGAAACATGTGGTAGTGGCAGGGGACTGAAATGTAACACTTGTAAAGAAATGGGAACTGCCAGTCATTTATACCCTTTTACTTTTCTCTCAGTCACAAGTTCCATCATATTTTTTTTCACCATCAGTTGATGTTCAAGTTTATAAGAAGACATTTATCAGATCTCACTAGGCCAATTACAGCTTTGTAGCAAAAACAACAAAAAATAATACCCCATATGAAGCTAAAGGTTTTGTTTGGTCCCTTTCTTCGTGCTTTCACAGAGTTTCTCTTTTATCACTGTGAGGATGTATGTGGATGGAATTTTGAAAGTGCTTGAACGCTGCAGAAATGCCGAGGATGCCAGTCATTGGCACTTTAGACTAAAGTAATCATAACTTGAGAAAACTTTCTCGAGTCCTGTCTATAAAAAAATGAGAGAGAGGGAGAAAGAAAAAGGAAAGGCACAATTACTGTTCAGCAGAAGCATATATATGTATATATATAAACCTTCTGTTCTGAAAGCTCATTTCTGCTTCCTTGCTCTTAAAGTTTCTACAGTAATGGTGCATATCTTCTGTTTTTTTAAAGATGTAACCTTCATCACCAATACCAACCACTGTGCACTGTGTTCCCCATTGATGGAATTTTTTATAGCATAGCTCTAGAAGAACACTTCAAGGAGTGGAAGGGAAACAAAACGAAAACTTTTTACCTTTTTTTTTTCTTTCACCCTACAAGAAAAAAAAATGAACAGTTTTACAAAGTCTCAGGAAATTTGGGTGGATAACAGAAATATAAGATTTCTTAAAATGCCACCTGCAAGCATTCAGAAAAGAAACATTTTTTAAGTTACATTTTTAAAAATAATCAGATATATTTTGGCCCTACTTTTTCAAACCATTTCAATACATGATTATTTATAATAATGTGTGCAGATCCATCCATCCAGTAAAGTTCTTAGGTAGGTGATTTGCTGATTAATGTCCTAATCCTCTAACAAAATTTAAACTGCATTACTTCACTTTATGTTTCTGTCCTAACTAGATCTCTTTAGGTGCCCTCAGTTTACTACAGACCTGGTATTGTTTGTGTCCATTATGATAACATCGGGTATAATTTACTGAATTGGTGGATAAGCAACATTAGTATTTGTCAAATCAATTCCTGTCAATATCTCCCATTCCATGTACTACAGAGAAGTGTAGTAAAGAGAAAATAACTAAAATTTTGATTGCATCAGAAAAACAAAATCTTGCTTTTCGAGGTTCGGAGGTGTAAGAAATAAATGTTTTCTAGCATCCTGAGAGACTAATGAAAAAGCTGTGTGATTTAAATACTAGATTATTAAGCTAGGGCTCATTAATGCAACTAGAAAAACAATAAGGGTTTTTTGATTCAGTGATCAAATCAAAGTAAAAAAAATCACAAGCAGGTTTTTAAAGCAGTTGGCAATTAAAAAGAATGAAACAGGATTTACTTCTGTCTCTTTTCCAAATTCAGACCACTTTACATGGAATAATAAAAAAAGAAAATGGTATTTTGAATTGAAAAAATAGAAATTGCATTTTGAAATATTTTGTCACTTTTTGAAAGAAGCATTTGCTTTAATATTTTCAAATATAAATCTGTAATCATTATCAATATTTACACTCCCCTTTTTGATTTTTTTTTTTTTTGGCCACAAATACTTACTGCTTAGAAACTGCAAATGCTTTGGGTCTTTCTGGCTCTTCCTGTATTGTGAAACAGCAGATATTCTTAAACTCTGGCCTTTAGCTGTCTGGGCTGCGATCTGCTCCCACAGTGGCTGCTTCCCATTGTGCATGCCTGGGTTTACTTTGCCTGGAAAAATGAGAGCATGAAGCAATGGCAGTATCTGTTTAGTTCCTACACCGAAATGGATGCAGACAGATCTCAGAAGCATTCCTGATGTTCATCCTGTTCTGGTACTGGTTTCCCTCAGCGTCAGGTATTGTCTGCTGCTTTTCTTTTAAGAGCTGAATGAAGTCGTATTGCTCAGCCACAGCAAGAACTGAAAACGTAGTATAAATTTCCTGAGATGTATTTTACTTCCAGCAACTCAAATTGCTCACCCATTCTCATCCAAGGAAGATCTTCCCCGCTATCCCCTTTGGCAAAGAAAGAGCACGGCTAGAAGCTGCTTGGAGATGGCCTCATATTGCTCCCTTTCTGGAGCTGTAGGCCTCCGACAGGCCTCATATTTCAGGCATCTGGGTACCAGTCCTTACGTGTGGCGATGCATTTCCATTTTAGCTGCCCAGCAGATTCAGTGACTTTCCCCTGCACTTCCCAAAGTGCTTGTCCATCAGGCTCTGCAGAAGCTCCTGTGCACGTGCCAGACTGAACTGCACCTTCACTTACCTTGTGGTGAGCCCAGGGTCTAGCCTCAACTCCACGTCATCAATTGCTTGAGACTGAAGAGGGGAATTTAGTTGCCTTTTCATTCTTTGTTAATTTTAGAAACATAACTTGCCTGTTTCTCGTTGCTTCTAAAGAAGAGTACAGTTTGCTTTGGCATTGCAGCTTATCTACCAGCATCACCAGGATGTTTCCAATACACTGACATATGAAAAGAGGCAACAAGGTGCCTATACTTAAACAGGTTGTTATCTCCCAGAGAACAGATGATCTCTCCCGAAAAAAGTTGCTATCTCTTACTAGCAAATTAAAATCATCACTGATTGGCAGATTTATGGAGTTGCTAGAAGTTTGTAATTTGAGAGATGCCAACGTTTAAAGAAATGTAGAAACTGAGCTATCTAGAGGCAAAACTTCATGTCCTAGACATAACCCTGATTATGACATTTTGAATAATAAACTCTGTGGAGGCTCCCATTTTGGAATGCAATATTTTAATTACAATTGTCCTCTTCTCCTTTTTTTTTTTTTTTTTTTAATCAGAGGTCTCAAACTGTGCCACATGAACTGCTTGTGGTCTACAAATCACTTGTCAGCTATTACAGAAAGCCAATGGGCTGCATGATGTCATCTCTTGACCTTGGTTCCAGATGGCAACTGGCAGTAAAAAACTCTAAAAACTCTAAATATTTGCCTAATATTGCAATCGCTACAGTTGCCAGTGAGATGCTGTGTGATCACAAATGGGAAGGGAGCTGGTTCGTGAGTGAACCTCTCTAATAAGATGTGTCATCACTATGATAAATCCCTGAATGGGGTGTCATGTGGCTAGTGAAGTGTAAAACATTATGAATCTATTTTCTGGGGTCTGCAGATGTGAAGAACTTCTGCTTACAATGGCACTGGTAAAGATGAACTAATGCAAAATTACCAGAGAAAAATTTGTAGTAAAATTCCCACTTTGAGTGGGATTCTTTGAAGAGAATCTCACACAGGCCCCACTAAAGAAAATTGGAGCAGAGTACCTGTGTAACTAGAAGGGCACATCTCTACCAGCACAAAGACATAGAGATTTTTATAAGGAAGTGCCATTGTTATGACTTGTTTCCTTGTCAAAGTAAGGGGTAAAAGTACCATGGAGCCCTGTGGGAGCTGTGGTAGCCCAGCTGTTGTGTATTTTAGGCTCTCCTAAAAATGAACCGTCTCTGCTGCCATTAGTTCATCAGTAGAGAATTTATTTGTTGCAAGGTGTCACCATTCAACTGTGCCACGTTTTCCTGAAAGTTTGCTCCAGTCCACCTCAGACACCTGAAAAAGTGTTGTTGCTTTTAGGATGAAAAATACTCTTTCAAAGTGCAACAAAAAATACTTTACCAGATGAACTAACAGGGCAAGATATTGCTAATTCACTGCCTCAGAGGGAAACTAAATTCAAACCTAGCGAGGCAAATATCTCCTGCTGTGAATGCTATTTATTTTCCTGGGTGCTCATCTCAGTGGGTGGAATATCCTACACTAACTTCAAGCAGCCTCTTTAGACTGGTTCACACATTAGATAGATAGAGCTAGCAAAAAAAGCCTTAGCTTTAAGCTCAATAGACGACTGAAGCATTGCAGGGCTTTGAGAGGGAAGGAGAACTAAGAAATAGTGGTGGGGACAGGGGGTGAAGAATATTCTTTTTTTTCCAGGAACCCCCCATGTGAATAAGCTTAACTAATGTTACCTGCAACTTCAAGTGACCTTGATAAATGACTACATGTATAACGTCATTAGGTGCAGTGATTCAGGTTAAATTCCATGCAACCTTCCACAGAGGATTGCTATGCAATTCTCTTGAAAAGCCCAGTTTGAAAGAATGTTGATCCTTAGAATGTGTTGCATGACCCAGGGGGTAGCATATTTTTACAATAATAATCATTTACATTTCTATTGAGAATTTCATTTTGAAGTATCCCAAAATGCTTCATAAAGACTATGAATACAGTGCGGCTCTCCACCAAAAAAAAAAAAAAAAAAAAAGAAACATTGGTGGCCTGTAGGGTTCACTCCCCCTTGAAGCCTCCTTGGGAAGGCAGGGTGCACCCCGGCCCTGCCTCTTGGCTCCAGAATTTTGCAGCTCCTCCTACTCTGTCCTGCCAGACATTCCTATGGAAGAAATGGAGAAGGCAACAGAGACATAAGCCCTGGCCTGCTGACACAGATGCCCTTGTTAAAATCCAAACTGAAACGTTATGTTATACCTACTGACAGTGCAATTCTCCCTGCAGTTCCAGTTGAAAACTTCTTGCTTCCCTACACTTTAAATACTGGTTAAGGAAGCCTGCTGCCTGCTGCTTCAGTTGTGCTGCTTGCTAGTCCTCAGAGTGTGATCCTTCTACTTGCATCACAGTTATTACTGATGCTATTTCCATTATGATGCTTTCCCTCATTTCCACTGAGAGAGTTTATCAGAATTTCTTTTAGAATAAATCACCCCTCTGTAACTTTGTGAGGGTTTAAAAGTATAATTTAAAGCTAAAGCCTGGGCTCAGATTGCTGTTCCCAGCTTGTGTGAAGAAGCTGTCAACTAGAGACACCAGGTGGGAGCAAAGATCATGAAACTCAAATTGAATCAAACCATGGATTTTTCTGCCTGCTCAGGAGCGGGAGAGCATATTTACTATTCTTCAATTGGAATAATTGATTTAATGTTAGGGACAATCTATTGCAGTGTGTATTAATAGGTGAGAAAGTTTATATACTATACTGGTGTTCAGAGCTGTCCTAGAGAACCAAAGCGAAGGTATACAGAAATGGAGAAAGCCAACAATTCTTGAGTTTGTTAAACAGAAGAGTTTAATACCCAAGGCAGCTGCCAAAGATTTTGGTTCTATCCCTATCTGGGATATGACTTACACTGTAGCCTGGTAAAATTGATTACCCTCTTTAGGTCTCTGTTTTCCTTCTCAGACCTGACTAGTATGTCTTGAGTTGGTTTCCTGGCATTCCTTTCTGTGTGTTTTACTCAATATTTAGCGTAATGTTTTTAAGAGCTACTACCAAATACAGAATATTTTTGACAGTTGCAGTGAAAGCAGCATCTCAGACCACTTCTTTCTTGTTTTGGAGGAACATCTCAGGCAAAAAGCCTGGCAGGGCTGACCTCATTTTGAATGCTTTCAAAGTGGTGCCATTACCCGTAAGCTGTATCACTGGGCAGCACTTCCCTGTTTACCAGCAACATTGATAGCACAGGGCTAACCTTGGTTTTGGTACCTGTCACATTTTTGATGACCTGGGATCATATAGATTTGCAACAATATAAAAATATTGTCTTAAAAATGCATACACAGACATACAAAACCCTCCACGATGCTTTTCTTTCAAGTTTCCAAGCCAATATCAATAAAGCACAAATGGTATCAGCCTATGTAAAACCTTTCTGGAATTTTTTGAACTCTCTTCCCAGTTCTTCTTCCTCAGCAAGGAGGAGAAACGTGCCTTGACCACAGCATCTATCACCTGTCAAGTTCTCTGGCTCTATCTATACTGTCTTTTTCTGATGTCTGCCGACTAAGACTCTTGTTAAAACCTAATGTTCTCCAGCTTGGTCCTCCTAAATTACTTCTGCAGAAACTATGATCCCCTTCCTTATAGTCTGTAGAATTTGGAAAGCTAAATAAACTGTTCTAGCCTAGATAGATCCTTACTCATTGCCCAATCATTATTTTAACTCTATCATTACTTATACTTTTCTATTTTATACCTTCCTTTGAATAGTGCTGTGAATTTAGGAAGATCGGTGACATTTAAATAAACTCTAGTCAATTCTATTGCTAAGATGCATGCAAGAAAACTCTGATATTTACTTTTAAAAGACAAATATTTCCTAGATGTTGCCAGTATGTTTATTGCAAAATAAAACTCTGTTTTCCTGGAAAGAGTGCTGATGGAGCCATGTTAGGGCTTAAAATGTGCATAGCCATGAACAAAGCTTTTTCTGAAGAGAATAGGATAGCATAAGTAAACAGTCAGTCAGACAGACAGACAAAGTTATACTATCCAAGGAGAATAAATAACCCCTTGGCAAATAACCTTTTGGCTAGCAAATAACCACCAGTAGAAGCAACTCTCTAAATTATTAGACTTAAATCAGGGGACAAACCAATTCTGAATGAGGAAAAGAAGGGTAGGGTGCAAAGTCCTGACATAAGCCACCAGGAGCAAGAGCTATCTGTTATAGACAAGATGTAACAGTTACTGCTCATGTGAACTCAGAAGAAGGGAAATGCCCAGTGCCCTTTATGGAATGGGTTCAGTCTTCAGGAAGAATAAATTTTTGGAGACCTTTCTTATATGAAGGAGAAAAGAAAGAACAAATGTATATATATATAGAGAGAGAAGTGCTTAAACCTAGCCCTACTAATGATACACTGTTGTCAACATCAGAGAAACCTAAAAATAATGTATTCGTTGGGCTCCAGTGGCAAAATGGCTATTTCACTCAAACTGAACTATGAACAATAAAGAGTCTTTTAAGTTATGTCTGTGAATAACTTTAAGTATTTGAATAGTCCCCCTTGCTATATTGGGATGAATCATGTGAGTGATGTTACCCACAGGCACTTTTAAAGGTATTGATCCTAAGGGCATGTCATGAATTATACCACTAATTCATATACTGATCATTAGGTATTAAGCTTCTTGGAGAGATTCAGGCATAAGGGTTTTAAAATACATCTAATGAGTGAACCTTAAAGCAAATCATTCTTTAACTCCATTCTAACTTTTAATCCTCACTTTTTTTTTTTTTTTTTTAGGAAAGAAAATGATTACCAATTGGGCTCCTCATGCCTTTCCTTTCTTTGCTGGAAAATGCATACGAGTTCTTAGCAGCACCTGGAGATTGATGATATAACTGAAAAAAGAAAAAAAAAAAAAGCTATGACTAGACTTGCAGCTCTTTCCTGAGCAAAATGGAAAGGCCTGCCATGACATATATTATTTAGTATGGATGAAATGTGCTGGACATTACTTAGACTGATCTAACGTTCATCCAGAGTCACTACATTGGAGGGGTAGTAATCATGAGCATTGGTGCATGGAGAACTCGTTTATCACTACAGAACCACAAAAGAAAGAGCCCATTTGAATCTTATTTTCAAGAATGCTTTGAAGCGCTAAGGTTAACAAATCCTTTAGTCACATGCTGTACAGCCCTAATCGAAGCTTTTTTTCCTCGGTCCTGCAGAGTGTGCCTTTTTGAATGAGCCCCCCACAGAAATGAAAGGGCCAGGGGTAGCTCTGAATCTGCACTTCTGTTTGAATCCACTCCACCTGCTTTTGTGGCAAGGAGGTGCATGATGACTGCAAATGACACACATAATCTTTCCCCTGTTCTCCCCTGTTTGTTTAACATGTATATTCGACAGACCCTGGTTTCACCATCTTCCTGGTTAGTGTAGCTCTTTCACCTAGCAGCCAGCAAGAGTGAAATTACTCTAAAAAAAGATGACAGCTAACTCAGGAAGGCATTGGCAAAAAGACACTAAGGAAGGCACAGTTCTACCTGAAAGAGTTTATGTTACTGTTTCTTTAATGGAGCAGGATCACTTTAACTGTAGATCTGTTCCAAATTTAATGGAGAAAAATATAGATCCATGGAACAACTCAAAAGTTACATTAACTTTCACCCCAAACCAAATCCAGATATCAAAATAATTGCTGGATTTAATTTTTACAATAATATTTAATCTAATCACTTTTACTATCTCAACCAGAAAAGATAGCAGTGCCTAAATTCTGTACAAAAAGCTTTCTTATTTAAGTTGCCTCCTCAGTTCACTGAGATCAAGAGACCCAGATTAACACCTAAATCTCTGGATTTTAAGCCATGCCAATCCTTTCTCTCATCCTTTGGACTTCACCCCACTCTTAGACCTGAAATACCATTTGGCCTTAATAATTTGTTAAGTTTCCCTCTCCATCCCTAATAAAGTATCTTTAATCAAACATGTATCTTTAAGAAAAAAAAAAGATTCTTAGTTATACTTACTTAACATAATATTTGCTTGTTGAGAGTGTCAGCATTTTCTGCCTTACATTGTGCTGTATACCTGCTGCCTTACAATGATCTTACAATGATTTTAAATTAAATAAAATTTCACTTGATTAGCCATCCAGAGATACTGCACCATGGTCTCCCTCTCCCTTTCTCTCATTCTTGTCATTCCTTTCTCCCATCCCACTGATCCTTTTCCCCCATCTCTTTTCTATTTCATTACTGTTTCCTTTCCTTTTTCATGTTATTCAGCACTGATGAAAAAGGTAGTTTTGAACTATTTATACAAGTAGTCTGCAGGTAGGTCAAGGGAAAAGAGCGCAATATTTAATGCGAAACTTTCAACTTTCTGGAAGCAATACTGGCAAGACAAGTGTGCATGTTCAGAAATTTTGGTTAGACTGTCCATTTGTCCCCCAAAAAGCATTTCCATTACAGGTTTGCAATCATTATTCTTCAGGGTTTCATGGAAAATATGAGCTCTTGTATCCTGCACTAGTGTCAGTTTACCAGTTGCAATGTAACTGATGATAACTATTAATGTTTGAACTGTGCTTTGGAAATGTAAAAACCTATATACATGCTAAGTACCATCAAATACTTTTGGAACCATTTTTTCCTCCCTAGGATTAGTTCCTTGAGGCATACTGTCTTTTAGGAATAAACAGATTTTAAGCTTCAGAGCTGATCACTGCTATCACAAACTTATTCTGATAAGGAATTCTTTGTTTTTAAAAGTAGAAACTACCATGTCTAGCTATATCTTCGTCAGGACAATAATCCCAATGCATCTAAATAACAGTAGTACAATAAAATAAAAGAAACATGTTGTGAACTTTAATTCTATCTTCTTTTCAAGCCAGCAGTATTCTCTGATAAAAGAGATCATTGCCTTCCTGCATTTGGGAGTTGAGCAACCACAATACCATTGAAAGTCAGAGGAGATTCATTTAGTCTCATCCCCAATGTATAACACACCAACCAATTTCAGACCTGTAACTGTCTCTTCACTAAACCAAATAACTTGAGTTTTACTGAAATCCTGTACCATTTAGTATGTCTGGCAGCGAAGATGCCAGAGTGCCTCCAAAGTCCAGTGCCCCCAGTATGAGGTGATTAAAGGTGTTAAGATCCTACCAAAGGTGGGAATAAGTACCAGGCTGGAGGCAAATAAAATCAGATGTCTCCGTGCAAGCTAAATATCTTGAATTCTGACTACAGTGTGGATTTAGTCACTGTATCTAGGGAGCTCTTCATCTCTCTATAAAGGTTTCCACATGCATGTGGTCAGCTCACTTGCTTTTTTATCTTCACAAACTATGTGAATTTGTTCTCTATTGGCTATAATGCCTATTGGCATAATTTCTTCTCTGATATTTAAACTCCTAAAAATGTAACAATCTGAAAACAGTTCCCTGTGAATTTCATGATTTGTGCTGCAGAGGGTAATAAAAAGCACCTGAAAACTCAGCTAATATGCATTTGTAGATACATTTTTTCCTTATGCCAACTTTAGTGATCAACTGAACATTAGAATACATCTGGTGAACTGATTACTGGAGAAAAATTAATGTTTTCAGGCTTTTGGAGAGTCCTAGCAACTTCCCTAGCAGGGGATTTTATTGTAGTGTATGGTCTAACGTAAAGTCGCAAATGACCTGATGACAGTGCAAAACTTCCTGCTCTTTTGTGAAGGAAGGCATGGAACAAAGAGAAATCTGTCCATGGGTACCAAAGCCTAGGGGGAAAAACACATACACGTTCTCAGGAAACCCAGGCAGCATTTCTGGTGGTGTTCAACACCAACATGTTGAAGGATCTCATTTGAAAGGTTCCAAGCAAGTCACCCTGCCTACAACCTACCAAGACATTAGAGTGTTTAATTATCTTCTCTATTAGGATTTTGAGTGTTATTTCAAGGTTGAATTAGTCTAACTTCAGCTTCCAGTTCATAGATCATTTAATATCTTTATTAATAATATTGAAAAGTCCCTTACCAGCCCTGAAATCTTTTCTGCCTTTCTTTACACACTGTTCAAATACTTTCTTTGCTATGTTCTTAATAAATTGAGTAGGTTGAGCCGATTAGATTTTTATAATTTGTTTTCCAACTTCTATTTGTATGAGACAATCAGCCTTTCTTTTATTTGAAAATTTTATATTTTGCAGTTATTTATATAACCAAGTATGTATTTCATTGTTTTTACATGGAGTTGTAATAAGACTGGTAGTACCATTTTCAGCATTTGGGTACTGGCATCTGATTATACTACCATTTTAGTTTTTATATTTCTGTCTTATTTATTACATTTACATGTAGATATAGTAATGTATCCTATCAAATAATACATGATGCCACCATGACTTTCAAATCTGTATTTTCATTGTGTCCTAAAACACAGTTATCATGTATGTAAAAGTATGGTAAATGTAGTGCATAACTGTGGACTGCTATAGTCTGTGAAGTTTCTAAGTAGTTATGTGTAAATCATTTTTTTCAGTCATTGCTTTGTACAGATTTGTCTCTATGTTTATTTTTAAACAACTTGAAATCACAAATAAAAATAAGTAAGTAGACCATTTCTGTTTATTTTAAAATGCACAATGTTTTCATTTTCAGAAGCAGCAGAGATCTTGGAGACATATCAAATGATTCAGGTGAGTACCAAAGTAATTCAAGCTGACATTATTTTTGTATACATTTCTTTTCTGACACAGAGGACCCATAATATTGATGTCTATTAATATAAAATTCCTGACAGTTTCCCCTTCTGTTAATTCATTTTTTTTTTCATTGTTTTTCAGGAATACAAATGACTGAATCTTTTACACATTTGGGAAACTTTGCAAATGTGTCATCCCCCCCACAATTTATAGATGAATTTATAAATAAATTTAGGCAAATTATATATATATGAATGAACTGAGGTTAAATAGGATAATCTGCCTCCTTTACTTTAGTGGTGGACATATTTTCACAGGCTTCTGGCAATGTTATAAAATTCTTGGCCCAGTTCTGGCCAGTCTTTAGAATAACATGATAAATATTTCCTTGTAATTTTACACCTAAGTGGAAAGAGTTTAAGAGACAGTCAGATGAAGGTTATAGAAGAGCTTAGTGTACATTTCAGTGGGTCAATTCGACCATGAGGTTATTAACCGACTATAAGATATAAACATGAGAACAGAGGGAAAATTAGAGTTTAATTCTCTTTCAAATCTTAGACAGATTTGACTAAACTAAAGCTAAACTAAAACCTGTTTTGTGTAAAAATAGGGTAATGGATCAGGATTGGAAAACAAGAAGAACTTTATTTTTTCCTCCAATTTATAGCCAAGAAATTCAAAAACCTCCATTTAGAGCTATATTACAAATTAGTCCACATTTGCCAACATTCAGAGGAATAATCTGTAAACTAAGAAAGACTGATACCACATCTCTACTACTCCAGTCATGATCCCAGAAATTCCCATCTGGTTTTACTTGTGTTCACCAAAAGATCTGAGGCGGCCACGGACAAGAGTAGCAGTGCAAGGCAGCTCATTCTGGCACCTCTGGCACCTCTAACTGCAGAGTTAGACAATTTTCCATTGCAATGAATTGGCTGCTTGCTAATGGAGTACAGACAAGGTATGTAGGTATGTCCTCATTAATGATAAGCCCAAAGCAAGCATGGCAGGGCTGATAGCTGTTAGGACTCTGGTGTTCCAGTAAAAACACTATCACAGGCTGTAAAAAAAGATGCTTTAGATTAAGCCTCAAGTGGAAGTAAACATATTTTTTTTTTCGCACTTCTAAAGAACAAGATTTTCCTCATTAAGATACAATATGAAAAAATAAAATTGGTAATATGTTTAGGGACACAGAGAAATATACAGTATGAAATCCCTCACATGAAGAGTATATTTTACTATGGCCATTTTTTCCCAGGAAAAGGAAAAGCACTTAAAATCACATACACAAGATTAGAAATACACATGTAATTTATAGGGAGGTTAAATTGCTCTGTTGTGCCCTAAAACTTCATCTCTGCTTGGCAGATGGCATGCCTTGGGTTAAGTAAAATCCAGAACTCTGGCTAGTGTAAATGACACCACTGCAGGCATATCAGCTTCCAAGTCCCCTCGCAGAGGATAGCACTGAGCGCAACAGTATATTGAGCATTCAAGAAAATATAATATCGCTGAGGCCATGAAAATAAGAGCAAGGCTGCACACCACATCATAGTGTAAAACAATCACAAGGGAAGCATAAAAAAGAATTTATTCTGGCCTCAGCTCAACAGAAATTCTATTCAAAAACCTGTCTCAGTGCAATAAACATAAGTCTTGTCTCCAGTCTCACAGTAATTAACCAGACAAAAGCAAAACACGATCTTTTGAAGCAGAATTTTTTGGAGTTTTTTTTTTTTTTTTAAAAAAAAAGGGGTTTAAGGGGTTTCCAGGATTCTGAGACCTGTAGCAAAATGTTCCATATGAAGTTTAGCATTTGATGGGACCTGGTGAGATCAAAGACATGGAAAAAAAAATGTATGCTGAATGAATAAGAATGAACTCCAATTATGAGCTGGTCACTTACACTGCTTGAACACGGCTGGAGACAGCATTGCTGCTTCTTACTTTAGCGGAGTCACAATCCGGATGGCTTGAGACAGAGGCAAAGGTTCTTCTGCTTTAGTTCCTTCTGCTTGACCGTGCATCTGGATGAAGCCTATGGACACAGCAGCAAAGCAGGAACTGAGTTCACCATTCTCATGCTGCTGCCTGGGTATGTTTCTGATTTAAACCTTGGCTGCCTGGTTCTATCAACTGAACAGGGCTGTCAATAACCTAAGTTTGGTTTCTTAAGTTCTGCTCAAAACATGGTCACACTGCACACAGTAATACACTGCACTGCAAAGGAGTGGGAAGTTATGAACTTTTAACACTTAGAAACAGATTTCTGAAGTGAATAAAGCCATTGCTCTTGACTTACTGTCTTCTCTGACACCAGTAACCCCACAGATCTCCAAATTATAGTTTCACATTATTTCCTACACAAAGTAGATGCTCCTGAAACAAGCAGCCCCACTCTCTACTTGCCTACCTTGTTTCTGATCTCTGTACCCTGAATTAGAAGAAGAGGGACTCTGAAATAAACTGGCCAGCCCAGCCCGTCTCCACTGTCACGGGATATACTGCAGGGAAAAGAGAGGAAATGGATGGCCTGAATAGAAGATTAGAAGATCCAACAAACCATCCTGGCAGTAGTGAGAGTGAGATCTACTTAAATATAGTGTGGAACTGCACCCTGACTATTCACATTCTTCTTTAAAACGAGTGCTAATGGAAGTTCATTTGTACATGCATGAAAGAAGAAGCAGTCTGAGGCAGCAATTGCAACAAGTGGCTTAAGTGACACTGAAGGATTTGTGCTGCCTGGGACATACCAGCAACTGCTGGACTATATTAAATTGCCTCTTTGTTTTTCTTTTGTGTATAGTAAGGGAAGCTTCCTCTCCCTTCTAAAGGAGTCTCACACGGAGGATTTTCAAGTGTTGTATTCAGGTAGAACAGCACAAGGCAGACCAGTTACATTCACTCTAGTGTCATCATGAAATTAGGCATGCCATCAGGTCTGTTATGTTGAGCTTGGCCTTGTCACAAAGCAGCTGGCTGGAAGGTGTCACATACGTGTTTTAACATTGAGATACTTCAGCATGTTGGAACCTATACAAACACCCATGGGATTTTTATATCAATATTGATTACATCTGAAAATAAGTGTGAGACTACTTCCATGTTGGTATGTCAAGATAATAACACATACCTCAATATGACAAATAATAATGTCTGTAAGCTTGAAGGGGCTCTGAAGTTTGCCTTACTGATCTTCACCCACAAAAAGATCAAGAGTCCACACTTAGAGCTAGCATTACTTTTAAGAAAAATAAGTTAGAAAAATATTTTTAATACAGATTAAAATATATATGATCTCAGAAAAAGTCTAGATGAAAATGATATAGAACATTGTACTGACTATTCCATTTTTTCTTCCAACAAAGCAATTACCTTTGCATGCAGGGTGATATCAGTCTGCCTGATTATATTCAATTTTATAAAATATGAAGAATTTACATAGTTTTAAGGTTGCACATAGAACTCAATATTGTGCAATCTTGAAATGTTAACTTTTTCAAGCCTTGTAGTCAATCTGTATAGAAGTGTCGGTGATATTTCTGCTCCAGTAACCTTCTCAAGGCTCAGCAAATAGACTCAGCAGGGGTTAACCTGCAGGATGTCCATAACCGAGCAGAATTTCTCCTCATCCATAGTGATAAAAAATCAGCAGACTTTTCCTCTTTTCATATGTAGGGAAGAGTGTGAAGCCTTTAAAAAAATGCATAAGGAGAGAAGGAGCTAGAGTGCTATAGACTTCGTTATGATTTGTCCTCCTGTGCTGGATGAATGTAGTACTGAGTGACTGGCAGATATTTTAAGATCGACTTAGCCAATTTTTTTTGATTAGGAGAAATAGTACATGGCCTTACTTGGAATACAGGTCTTGACATCTGTCTGCTTAGGAATTCTGGAGCCAAGAGTAGGAGAGAAATTTCTTTTTAATAAAGGCTTTAGGGATGCCTGACTTTTAAGTGGGTTAATAGCAACCTCTGTATAGAAGTTTTGTAAATATTCCCTTTTATAAGTATGTTCTTATTTATTTGCTTTATTTGTGATAAAGTTTGTCTCAGCTGAAATTTTCCAAGATTTCTCTCTGGCTTGAAATGAGTCATGATATACATATCTGTGGGGGTAAGTATACATATACATGTGGAAAGCTTATGTTCTTAAATGATTACCAAGAAACTTAATACTCAGATTTGAAGTTGATCAGGAAACTCCGATTCAGAATCCTGGAGATAATGTATATTTATATCACGATTTTCCCAGTTAAATGTAATCAGGTCTGCTACAAAGCTCTGCCTATGCTATCCTATTACATTATTATTATTATCATTATTGTTATTATTATTACTATTATTATATTCACTACTTTTAATATAGTTATATTCCCAGTTAGGGCTCAATTCCTGTAAAAACACAGTGGTAGTTGCATCATAACTCCTATTCTCTAAAGAAACATGGTTTGATTTAAAATATTACATAGTAGCAGAGAAAAATGAAAAATAGATTCACCAGCATATTTGCAGATTTTTTTGCTTCCCTGTATTTTCTATTTGCTAATCTCAGAAGACTCATATATGGTTATGAGCCTGAAAACTTATTCCAGGTGTGGAATATTTGCTAGTTAGCACTTTTTACTTGCTTTTTTAAAGTCAAAGTCTTCCAACAAGAACACAGAAACCATGGCATCTGCTTTTGTGGCTAGTCACACATTGTAACTGTCTAAGAAATCCCATTTATGAACCAATGTTTTTCTAGATCAAGAAAAGCTTTGTCCAAGTATTTTTTGAATACGTATGAGTAATGAATATATTTGCAGAAATCAGGATTGCCTCTTGACTGATTTGTAAGCAAAACCAAAAAACCCGGCTAAATTCACAATGAATATTATTTGCAGTGAATAATTCAGCCAGTACTAATTATTTAACACCTGTGGAGGAGAGAGAGGGAAATAGATATGCTAATATGATGTTGCCTCTTTTCTGCCTAACTATCAGGTATTGATAGAGAGAAGGGTAAATGTCTGTCACACAGCAGAGTTGCTGGCAGATGTGTTATCAGCAAGGGAAGAGGATCTCATTTGCCCAAATTATCCATCTATCTGTCTGTCTAGTCGTTATTCAGAGTGACTCACACAGAGGTAGCCTTTGTTCCTATATATTTAATAAATCAGCCATACGTTGACTTTTTAGTACTGCTCAGACACTTCCAAAATACACAAGCTAACTGTGACATGTAGGGCGTACATATAAACGCCAATTGCATATGTATCTTGTGTGCGTTCTAACACAAAAGAGCAAGGGTCACATTTCTTCTGAAATGGCACAACCAGCAATTTTTACACACACAGTTTAGATCAACGCACAGGACAAATACTTCATTTGAATAAGTAACCGAATTGTAGGATGCCAAGATACGTTTGCATATGAAGCTCTGATACTTGCTTTCTTTTAAGTATTTTGATTTTTACTACAGTTGGAAGAAAAGTAGCAAAGACAAAGATCCCAAAGACATTATGACTTAATAAATAATACTTCAAATTTCTATCCTTTTTCTTTGCCTTTAAATAATATGTGTAATTATGTGATAGTGCATACATATATTTTACCTTACAGACCTCAATCTCTTTTCAAATACAACACCATATTTTCCAGAATGAACTCAAGTGTCAATGGTTTATTTGAAAAGTACTAACTGTGCTCTGACAGACAGTAAGCCAGTGAACCGCACACTGTTCACATTATGGGTGTCATGGACATGAATTTGTCCCTGAGGTTTCTTAATACTTTGCATTTACACAGACCTGTGTGATGCATTGTTGTCACTAAAGTGACACCAGAACAGTAGCAGGTTTTTATTATCTTTTATTAGTAATATTATTATTTTGATGATTTTGTTCTAAAATAAGAGCAGGTATTTTGACAATACATCATTTTCATTTTAAAACTTCTTAATAAACTTGACTATTCTCCCATGTCACTATAAGTCATGCATATACTTTCCTTTTTTTTTTTTTTTTTTTTTTGGTTCGTTGTAGATGAAAGAAGTGGGAGACATGGGACAGTTTTCCCTCAGCATCCTGCTTTGAGAGGTTAGCTATACATGTAGAAAGACGTAGGCTATATGTAGAAACAGACTAACCTTTTGCATTGTAATAAATATATAACCTGCATAGCAAAGTTACAGAGTTTGCACAGTTACAGAGTTTGCTTTGTAACTTCTAGGAATCCAGCTGGTGTGAATCCCTCAGCTAGACCAACACATTGGAGTTTTCTCCTTTTCCTTCCTGCAGTTAATGGCAGCAGTGCAAAGGTAGGGTGCAACCTGTAGGGTGGGATATTTAAACCAGAAGAGGAATTCTGACAGCAGTTTGTAGCTAAATAACCGAACCATATTACATAGGTCTTTTTGTCCTTAACTAGAAAATTAGACTTGGAAAACATATATGTGAAAGTGAGAAACTTATTATATATGGAAGAAATAGATGCTATTATGAACTATCTGAAAAATAAAGACATGTATTATCAATTTCCAGATAAACCTACAGGATCAGATTCCCACAGTTACAATATCAGGAAATTAAATATAAACTTCAGCTGAGAAAACCTGATCTCTTCTAAAATCATTTTCAATGTGTCCACTTTTTTGCTTGCTGAGATCTGAATCTTTGAGAAGAAAAAAACGGTCTAGTTTCTCCAACACAAGTTGAGCTACAGACAGCAGACTATAAACGCACTGCTTGTAATCTTGTGATTCTGGGCTGTTGTTCATCAGTTCTTAGCAATTTCTGAGCTTCTCTAAATTAAACTGGGTGGTTATGTTTCCAAAGAGAAGGCAAGATGCATGACGACTGCTGAATTGTAGGGCTTATAGTCATGCCTACCCTGTCCTTGCTCTGCTTTCCAGATAAAAACTCATTGGAAAGCAGGGTTAAGATGGAGAAATCCCACTGACCCAAGGAATATAAAGGCCCTTGAAATGGTACCTTTCTGAAGATAATAACAAGGCGTCCTCTGACTTCCATGATTCAGGTAAGAAGTGGTAGCTCCTTTGCACCAATAAACCACATACCTGGAGAAGAGTCTGGCCCTGATGATTGTTTTATTTTGAGATTTTTCTCCTTTCTTTATTGTACCACCGTTATGTTTATAGAGGCCATTTTTTTTCTTGATTCAGTACAGAGATGAGCTTTCCCAGATGCACAAGGAGTTATGAGAAAAGAAGAAGTCTCCACATTGCTACATTCACTTGAGACCACGGGTAACCTGATGGCTGTTTTTGTCTTTGAAACTGCCTGTAAGTTCAACAACAACTTAAGTTGCTAGCAAGACACTTCAAAAAATATATATTATGCATTTCCTTATGCAGAGTGCTTTGCTTGTTGCTCCAGAAGACTTTTCACAGGCAGGGGTAAAAATATGCCTAAGAGAAATCTTGATATAAAATAGATTTTTAATTGACATCTCTCATTTTCCAATTTTGTTTTTCTCCCGCTCACTAGCATGTTATAACTGTACTTCATCAGGGAAGCTTTCCTATGACTTTAGATTTCAAAGCTACAGGTGGTCTGCAAGCAAGGCACTTCAAAGGGTGTTTTGATTAAATGAAACAATGTTTGTGTAATATGGATCCCAGATCTTTGAACTTTTTTCAGATCAATTCAGCCAACAAAGATTCAATTAGGTGAGATCACAAGACCCGCTTCCATCCTTAGTTTTCATCTGTCATTCAGCCTCATCTTCAGGGTCAATCATTTATTTTAATGAGGGCTACAATCATAATGATGGTGGTGGTGGTGACAATGGTCCTTGTACTAACACTAATAAAACGCATTTGCAGCTGGCAATGAAGTTTCCTTTAAAAAGAAAAAAGAAAAAAGCTAGGATAGCCCAAGTTGTATTTTAACTGAATTAGAACATGTTGGCAAAACCTGGGTCTGTATCCGCTACTGAAGCTTATTTAACTGTATGTATTTTTTTTTTCTTTTTTTTTTGCATTCAGTGAAAGAGAAACTGATCCTAACAGTTTTAAACTTGTTAATTCAAACCATATGTCATAGAGCCAGTCTCCATATGGTGCAACACCACCTTATATTTACAGGGTGCTGCTTTTCCAAACATTATTCTAAAAGCTTTATTTGCCCCAAATGTAATAGGTGGTACTGAGCTCCTGAATACAGCTTTTAAAATACCTCAAGTATTATGATCTAAATCACATGCTGATATAGCAAAAACACACTGATTATTAAAAACTAATTGCAGACTTTTATTGACAAAAATGTGCTAATCAAGTCCTTGACTGAGAGTATATGCTTAAGAGAAAGAAAAGCATGTTGTTGATCCTGTCTCCCCACATGGCAACAAAGGGGAGGTGTAGAAGAAAAATCTATCACATTGTAGAAAGACTTTGGCTACCTGATCTTCCACAGCTGGTTTCCAAAACTATGCTAGAGTTAAAGGAAGAGGTTGGCTTTAGCCTTTCTATACAGGGGGAAAAAAGAAAACTGAAACAAGTATCTGAAGCAAAATTCTAGTTAAAAGAATGAAGAAGGTTAGAGAGACAGGCAAGTTTCAGGCTGATATCTTTTGTTTACCTATCTCTTAGAGTGGATATAAAAGAAAAACAAATGGAAATATCCTTGAAATGTCTGTCTTCAGTATGGAAGGATGCTCTAGAGTGGCATGGGGTACTTTCACAGGCAGGACCCTTTCTTGGGGACTTTCCCTGCTATAGTATTTTGGGCTCCTTACCTGAACAGATTGTTATTTCCTCCCTTCTTTCTGCGTCACCAGAAGCTGCCAACTTTCTTACCCATCTATCTTAATGGCAACACACTCTGCAAGCAGACAAGCCCTAGAGAAGCAGCAAATGGAACATAGAAACTTATTCCTTAATACGACTTCTTGTTGGGCAGGAGAGGACTTAGGCAGGTTTACCTGATAGATAACCTGTAATTGAAGCTTCAGGAAAATGGAATATTATTATCTAAACAACTCAATTGTTTGATCTATGTAGGAGAGAAATGCTGTGTTATAAAACATGACTGGTTCAACCAGAACCAGTTCAAGACTTGTCTTGTTTCCCCAGTGACTATAACTACTGTTTTATTGGGTGTGCAGAGGGATGGTGTACAATGTCTAGTTCTTTCCCACAAGGAAAGAACCTTGCCACTCTGTTCAGCAGGGGCTTGGTTCAGCATCTATATAAACCACAAGGTTTTATGTTCTAAAACTTGACCCTACACTGATATACACATGTCAGTCTTAAAGAAGCTCTGCAACAAGAGTGAGGATAGTGGGAAAAAAACTTTAATCACCCATTCCATTCTGTGTTTGTAGACCTGTCTCACAGTCAGGCTTTCTTGGCTTTCTCTTCTCTTTTTGTAATTTCTGGTTAAAGAGCGACGTCCTTGCTGCTTTTAGGAAATCATCAGACTGTGTGATTTTTAGGGCTGTGTGATATATTATTTGTGCAAAGGAATACCAAACAAACCATGAACAAGCCTTAAACTGTTGACATATGTGAAGTCAAATTCTATGATCATTTATACCACAGTA
The DNA here is from genome assembly GCF_059628265.1 of Tinamus guttatus. Taxonomy (NCBI): domain Eukaryota; kingdom Metazoa; phylum Chordata; class Aves; order Tinamiformes; family Tinamidae; genus Tinamus; species Tinamus guttatus. The sequence goes on from NW_028288564.1 coordinate 82,735, forward strand.
ACTGTATCTATCAGAGTGAATCTAGAATAATTCCATCAGCATAAAGAGAGTTTTTTCTGGCTTCTCACTGGTGCAGCTGAAGGCAAAATTTGCCATAGAAAGAAACATTATTATTTATGTCATTAATCACCAGGGAAACTTGCTAGCAGAACAATCCTACTGTTTTTCATTATTTCCTTAATAATCTTATTAAAAACAGAATTCTAAATTGCACATAGCAGAGAATTCAGCAGAAAGAAAAGAGGCAGTAAGCAGTCCAGCCCATTGCCAGTTTAATAAGTTAATAGGAACACTCTTAGAGAAGCCCATGCAAATAAAAGCCAACTACAATAGCATTCTGAAATGAAAAAGAGAAAGACGAAGGCATACACAAATGGATGAAATAGTTCAGTGTATAATACCATGGGTGAAAAAAAAATACTTATTGTATTCAATAGTTTCCCACTTAGATTAAGCTACCAACCAATTAACCTATTCAGAGTACACAATGCTTTCTTAACACAATGGTCCATGAATGGATTAGTGTAAGAATGATGCACTGTCTATCATTTGAATACATTCCAAAGAGAATGAACTCAAATACAGGAACTAAGCCCAAGATATACATAAAAGATAAATATAAACGTGTGCCTGCTTGTTCAAAACAAAACCAGAGTCCCCTATATGATATAGTGCGGGAGTCACTTGAAGATGACTTCTCGTGAAGACCAACAAGTAGTAATGTGCTGTGATTTACGATGGCAGATTAGCCAAGCGATAATTCAGTCAGGAAAAGTGTTCTTTCTGATGGTAGCTCAGTCAAGTTTCTCCTTGCATGTTAAAGTTCTGCCAGTTTCATTAGTACTGATATTAAGAGGTTTAAAGCTTTTGTCACTTCCAGTGGAGAAAGAAAAAAAAATCTCAGTAAAATACATAATCTACAAACTGCTCTGAATTGTTTAAAATATCTATTTTAAACTCTTGTAGCTTTTTCTTGCTTTCCTTTACAATTGCCCACTAATCTCAGGAATCTGCCATATCCAGTAAGATACTGAGACAGTATCTGGATTTGTAAGCTTTGATGCTGTAGTATTGGAGTTTTTTTAAAGAAATGGGTTCTCTGTGTGATACTCAGTTCCTCCATAAGCAAGCTTTAGTCCTTGAGAATGGATGGTAAAAGTGTCAAAAAAGGCAAAAATGATCCTGCATATAAGACCACAGCACAGAACTGCAACTAAAGCTCTGTGTAGTGACCTGCCTTCTCTACCACAGAACTCCTTTGTCCTCTTCAGCAAGTAACTTGATTTTTCAGAGCCTTAGCTATCCATTTACGAAATAGCAAAAATAATATGTTAATTATCCCATTTTTTTAATCTTGTCTTTATAGCTGAAAGCTTTTCAGGATAGGAGCTGGATCTGCAGACTGTCTACTATAATGGAGGCTCAATTTTAGCAGGAGTCAGTAGGAGCTGCTGGAATGCAAATAGTAGCTGTAGCAACAGAAGTTATAATAAATGGGGTGAGGTGGGGAGGAAGATTTTCAGCATGATTTATACACAGACTGTTTATGTCTAAGTGCTACACATTCCATATGCCTTTTGCTTTATCACAGCATGATGTTTCCTGAGACCCCCACTCTTCAATCATAGTTTGACTGAGTTGAGATATCTGATTGCTGGTCTGCAGGGGAAAAAAAAGTCACATTGAATGATGGGTATGAGGAAAATGAGGCCATTCTCTCCTCTCCTCTCCTCTCCTCTCCTCTCCTCTCCTCTCCTCTCCTCTCCTCTCCTCTCCTCTCCTCTCCTCTCCTCTCCTCTCCTCTCCTCTCCTCTCCTCTCCTCTCCTCTCCTCTCCTCTCCTCTCCTCTCCTCTCCTCTCCTCTCCTCTCCTCTCCTCTCCTCTCCTCTCCTCTCCTCTCCTCTCCTCTCCTCTCCTCTCCTCTCCTCTCCTCTCCTCTCCTCTCCTCTCCTCTCCTCTTATTCAGCTCCTCTTATATGTGGGAGCAGAGAGATCAGTTTGTTTATGTTATTTGTAATAAGTATTTAAGACTCTGGAAAGCTTAATGATATACTGCATTTCCATCCGCTGCATTTTGCCATTGTGGCTGTATAAATTATATCCTTTACATATGCCAGCAACACTGAGGCTTTACAGGGTAGTTATTGTGAGAGAAATGTGCAGCGAGGGGGAGATGGGTTTGTCTCTGAGTTCAGCAAATGAGGGACTGGAGACAAGGAAACCTCCTGCTCGTGGTTTTGATGGATTAGTCTTGTGTTTCTGCAGTCTCGACCGTCTATGAGAAGAGGTGAAAGTTACTGCATCATCCCCTAACAAGCTGAGTCATATGGGTCATATTAGGTAAACTGACCACCAGCACTTGCTTTATAATATAAATTACTTACATTGCATTGGCCCAGAGGCTCTATCCAATAAATAATTAATACAGGAAGTGAAATGATGAAGTTGTGGACCGCATTCTTATTTGGCAATTTCATTTTTTTAAATATACCCTCTGAAGTTGCAATTACAATTATTAATGATAGGGATAATAAAGCATTAATCAAATCTTTACAACTTTAAATAAGAAACTGTGTTTCACTAAAGTGCATAGCAATCTTAAAAGCAATCTCACTTGTAGGGCCTTTCTCTTTTCTTTCTCTTTTAATTTTAATTATGTTTGCCTTTTAGGAATTTAAAATTTCATTACGTATAAATGAATACCCTACCCTTGTCCCAGTTTAGCTTAAAAGATCATTGTTCTGATGTGCAGTTTCCAAGAATAAGGGAGAAGCAAATTGATGTAGCATATGATAGATGTTAAAATGACCTGTTCAGCAGCACTCTACCAAAACAGACATCATTCTGCATAGCCGGACAAGTGAAACTGTGATTTTATGTGCAAGGCATTTGTTTATTCATTTTTAAAATAACATGATTTTTAAATAATGGAGATAAAAGGTCATATATTTATTAATATGTAGTACACTTCTCATTACTCTTCTAATATTATGCAACTGTTGCCTTTTAACTGCCAGTTGTTTGCATTCATTTAGCGTGTACCCATACCCTTGCATGTATCAAATATTACTATGCTTTTTTTGTTACATTCAAGCTGAATATGTTATTAACCTCTTCAGTACTTACCAGAAGAGAGCATCTTTCCTCCAGAATTCAGAAGCCAAAAAAGAATAGCTCCCGCCCCCAAAATTTTCATGGCCACATCAGAAGCTTCTTTTTAAACTGACTTTCAAAATAACAAATTTTACATTGGAATACTGATAGTCACTAAATGAAATACTTAAAGGTCCCCAAAAGAGTTTATTTTTGAGACTTCATTACTCATTCTGAGATCAGCTTCTCTCTCAAGAGACTGCATTTTTGACAAGGGATATACATGCAAACACTGCATTTCCTTTAGGAACAAGAACATTCCCTGACAATGCTTTAGGCAACATTAATAAACTAATGATTATGCTATTTTATTATTAGCTTACTTCCAGCAGAGATATTTATATTTCCATGAATCAAACATCACAGCAGTAGGAGAGCATTCCACCTGGAATCCCTGATATGGCATTCTCCTAAATCTGCAGGAAGGATGCATGGACAAGCCAGTTGGACAGTCTTGATGTTCATGGAGTCAGGTACCTTCAAATGGGTATGGAAGGCAATGTGCTATAAGCATGTTTTTGTGCTACAGTACAGATGGAACTGCAAAACAGGATAATGAAAGTGAAACATCATTCAGCTGGCAGATGCCAATTAAAGGGAAGAATTACACAACTTTCTATAACAAAATATGAGACAAGATTGGGTTTCCTGTGATTCAACTAAAAAGGGGGTTGATAATAAATAATTTGCAATCAACCATCTTAAAAGATACTCTTCAAGCAGCTAGTAGTAATAGAAATTAAGACTAATAATGAAATTTATGTGGGTGCCGATGAAACAGTCCTATGAATACTTTGTGGACTCATACTGAATATTGCCACAGTCATGGATTTATTCATGGATTTATTTCATCGTACTGGAATTGGCTATAGTACTAATTATTTTAACCTGTTTTTACAGCAGCAGTTGAGCCTCTCTTGAAGAGTCTCTCTCTTCTGTTCATCTTTGTCATCTTTTTTCAGCATGATTAGTGTTACCACAAGTTAGAATATCAGGTACTAAATAGTAATGACCAAGAACATATAGTTAAGAGATGCTTCAATTTTCATGTTTAAGCCGAAAGAATGTGAATACCTTCTTTAAACTCTTATCTGACATACATACACTGCAGAATTTAACTCTGTAATTCTGCATGGGATCCAATATCTTCTTTTTGAAATAGGGCATACATTTTATGAAATGGTCAGACTTGAATGGATGTCAAGTAAAGCAAAATCTACTACATCCTTTGTAGGCTATTCTAATGAAAATTCTTCTCATCGTTAAAGACATTGGTCTTCTTTCCCAAAGAAACTTGGAGAAATACACCTTTCAGTGATCAGGCCTCGTCTTGTCTTTGCATGACACTTATTCATGAAATAAATACTGAGATATATTACTAGGAAGACAGCTAGACATCTCCAGACATACACCTTGATCATCCTATAAATGGTGTGAATCCTATAGGTATCTTTCTTCCCTGGGTGGCAGATTGTAACCACAGGTATACAGGAAACAATGCCTTGTTAAAGTGCAGTGAGGAGCATTTCTGGATGGTGTATTAACAGAAAATTTCTGTAAAGGCTTGAAGTTATCCATGTTAGTGCTTGACCAAGCACAGGCTATGTACTTTAATGGACCAAGCCATGCAGGAAAAGGGTGTCAATATTAGCTGATTTTTTTTTAAGGGGGGGAGGCAAGATGTTTAGTAAATTACAATAAATTTTAGATAATAGAAATGTAAAAGATATTATAATACATAAAAATAAATTGTCTTCATTAAGAAGAAAAGTAACAGGCAATTTGGGGCTCAATTATTAATAATAAATAGAGACATTAATTATAAAGAACAAAACTTTTCACATTATATCAATATAAAAAGAATTAGAATTAGCCAGCAGGTTAATAATGAATATTTCAAAAGCTAATGTTCAAAATAAGAATGTTTATGTGTTTATTAATTAAACATTTCAGCAGTGTACTAATGATGTAAAGGAATAAAAATAACATTAAAAATACTAAAATGGGTGAATAAAAACAAAATAGCTTGTTTTTTTATTGAAGCAAAAAAGAAGTACATTAAAATTAAGTAATTAAATTACTTAAATTACTTAATTTACTTAAAAAGTACATTAAAATTAAGTAATTTTTTAGAATTTCCTTTTTGTACTCACTTATATAGGCTGTTTCTTATTGTTAGAAAAGTGATGTTGAAGTGGCGTTATATTAATAATGTCTCAGACAGATACACATATTCTCAGATACATTAATTCTGAGACATACAGATACCTGATATACCCATTTCACTGCTCAAGAGATATTATTTCTAATTCTACAGCTGGCAGCTTATGGCATTCTACTGGTGATTCACAAAAAAAATAAAGTAAAATTAAAAAAAAAAAAACCCAAACCTATACACATGCTCGGAACATGGTTTTAGAATAAGGCTAATGTATCAAGTAGAGAGAATCCAGATGTACTTTATGGTGTATTTTAAAGAGAAAATAAAAGAAGATTGGTAGTTTGTAGGGTAGCATAAAACATGCAGAGAAAGTGTGTTCAGAGTAAGAGCGTACTGGTCTGATTTTTTAAATAACTGCTTTACTCAAAAGATAGCATTTGCAGTGGTTGGAAAATAGCTCTGACAAATAATTCAAAGGGACCTTTTATTATTATTATTATTATTTTGATGCTTTCTATCCTGGACTGTAATTATCTTCTCTGTATGGATGGAGATAGTCTTTAAAGGCTTCTGGAGACCAATCCTACCCATCTAACCTGGGCACATAAATGTGGCGGCCAGGGGCAACTTTAGACTGATCATAAGCGCTTACCTCTCTCAGTTGCCTCTGGGAGTAACACAAAGTGCTTACAGGAGGACTAATTTTATTAACTAACTGACTGATTTTAAGCACAAGTTAAGCAGCTCCATCAGCTTGGCTGATCCTCTCTCCAATGGTGATACCCAAATTGTTAATATTTACTAGGTGTGCATTTCATTTGGTTTCCTGGAGATTTTGTGATACCTATAGAATGTGCATAGAGGAAGAGAGTGAGATCCACAGACCTGTGCCTTTTGATTCAATTCAGTTTTAAATTGCAGATGGGAAAAAAAAAAGTTTTTATGAAGGGTGTACCCATTCTTTATTACTTTTTCTTAAGCATTCCAGGTAAATTAGAGGGCAAAACTGATGAGTACCAAAAATTAATTAGAGCAGAAGGCTAATTAAGAACTATCATATTCTGCTAAAAGTAAATCAAGTGCCGGCATTGTTGTCATCTCGAAAATTAAGTAAGTGAGGTGGCTGTATAGTAGATGTAAAATCTAAGTGTATGAGACAAAACGATCATTAATATTACTGTGTATCATTTATTTTGCATATATAGTGAAAGATCACAATCAGGATAAGGGATCCATTTATTTGGCAAGGTAGAGATATGAATGAAAATGTAATTGCTGATGTAAAGACATTTTGGATTTAGGCCAATAGGAATTCTGAAAACAACCAAGTCATGTCATAAAAACTTTCCTCAGATGATTGGTTCTAGAGATGTTGAAGAGATGATTCATCAACAAAAGATGATGCAAGATGAAAGTGTGTGCAGAACTGAAGTCCAATATAAAACAAAAAGCAAGTTTAGGGCCAAAAAAGAGAGATTGAGGGTCTTTTTCCAGGAAGAGTAGGCCGCCTGCTTGTGCAGAAGATCCAGCATGTGGCTTTTTTTTTTTTTTTCCATTTTCTCTATTTAGGTAGTTCAAGATGGTAACTAGGTCCTCCTGAGCCTGTCTCTTCTTCAGACTGACCAAGCCCAGCCTCTCCATCCTGGGCAAGTGCTTGGGTGCTGACCAGCTTGGGGGTTGTCCTTCAAGCCTGCTACAGCTGACTGATGTCTTCCTTTTCTTCTTTGCTTTCTCTCTGAATGTTCTTCAGATTTAGATATACATGGTATCTAACTAATTACTTGCCGCAAAAATATTGTGCAAGATTAAAACCTTCCAGAAGACCAATTTAAACTGAAAATGCAGTGTTGTTTTTATACAATAATCCTGAGAAGGTGTTCAGTAGAAATATGTCAGCAAGAAGGCTTTAGAACCATTTATTTGATATTCTTTAGATAGGACAATATATAAACAGACCTCTGTTTACCTCTAGAAGTCAAAGTTACTTCCTGACTTTTTCCCTTAAGTGAACAAAACCTGGTGTTTATGCACACAAATATTAATGCAGTTGGCACTAGGATGGTCCCCAGGTGCCCACAGATAGAAAGATGAACAAATCAGAGTGTGACTGAATACATAAAGAAATTATGTTGGGAAGGTGACAGTTTCAAGCACTTGAAAGTCAGGAAATAACATTTCCTGAAGTAACATTATCCCCGCCATACTGTGTATTTTATGACACACCTTTAAAAGTGGTAGAATGTAAGGTAAGGCATATACTTAAAAAGAAAGCCAGGAATATAAAAGACTCCATTACGAAGGTAACGCTTTCCATATCCTCTTTTTTAAAAGCTTAGGAGGCTAACAATAATTTTCATCTTAAGTGTTTGTGCTTAATATTCATTAAGAAAATGAAAAAGAACATGAAAGACAGAAGGACATTTTCAAAGTTTCAAACATGGCTGAGGATATAGCACAGAGGCTGCTTTGTCATCTCATAAATATATGTTTTTTTGAAATTGTTAAAAAAAGCTATTAGAAAGGTTTCAGAAACTAGATGCCTGTCAGGTGAAGAAAATAAATTTGTACAATCAACTAAATTGTATCCGGGAATACTAAAATACTAAGATGTTTTCTGAGATACTGATATTGAAAACATCTGTAATAGTGGAGGAGATTCAGAGGAACGTGATGCAAAAGGAGTGCAAAAGGAGTAAGGCCTCAGAGTTCCTTTGGCTGGTCAGCATCCTAAATATGGAGCCCTATGGGCAGGTGCAGGTTCAGGGCTATCCATAGTTCACTGTTCCACTTCACGGATCACTTTGCACCATGGATGCATAAGAATAGCACTGTAGTGATATAAGAGCTCACAATGAGTTGGATTGTTGTGTCAATATGTTAAAAAATTTAGCAGGCTAATGTAAATCACTAAAAATTTCAGATAGACTAATGAAAATGATAAGATAAATCCTGAACAACATAGACAGAGATGCAATTAGGAAAGAAATAACAGGTAGTATCTTAATTAATGCAAGTCAACATGGCTTTATATAAAAAGGCCAGGCCACACAAATTTAATATAACTTTCTGATGAGACTTCAGTCATGTTTAACCAACATTATTATATTTTCAAAACAGATCTATCTGAGATATTTGCCTTTTGTAGACTATAAAAACTAAATTTAATAAATGCTTGCTAAATGAGAGATTAGAAAAAAAGTAATTGGAGAAGGACAATAAATCATCCAGTAATTTAAATCCCGAAAGGGACTACACCAGGACTATCCTTGCCTCATGCCATTCAGTATCTTTTCTAGCTATCTGGAAATAAATATAAAGCTCTTGCTGGTGAAGTCTGCAGGTTATCAGAACAGATGTAGCATGTTAAATAACAAAGAGAAAATCTACCAAGTGATCTGTATTATGCAATTGGTTGGCTTAGTTAGACAGTATTAATATTTTTCAGTTAAATGAAAGGTCGCACATCTGGGAAACAAAAAGATAGGTCATTTTTCAGGATGAGAGATTCTCTTTCAAAAGAAGAAAAAAAAATGTGCTTCAAAGGATAACTCAGTGGTAAAGGTAGAGAAACAGCTGAATATTAAGTTTTACAGGACTAGCACATTCTTAACAAGTGAAATTGGGGGAATCTATAGCAAATTTTCACAATTATAAATTAAATTATTGAAATAATGACTCTAAGTTATATTTTATAACTTAAGAAAATGGAAAGTGGTACAGCAAGTGACAAGCCTGTCTGATGTTATAAAAAATCTGACATACAAATGTTGCGTAAAGAGGAGCAGAAGAAAAGAAAAACTAGTTTGGTAGCTTAGGGTTTCTGTACTGGCTTAGCTTAACCATCTAATGCTTAGATGTTTAACCATACAGAGTTTAGATTTTGGTTAGGTGAATAAAGTTGACGTAAGTTTCACAGATTTTAACTTCTAAACTTTTATTCCATACAGTTTAATAGCTTAATAGTGTTGTAATGCTCTAGTTTTAAGCTGAAATAATACATTTGTAATTCGAACATGGGAGTTTTCAATGCCTGCCAAATCAGTCAGTTACTCCCCACTGGGTGCAGTCTGTGCTTGAGATTGTTACTGTAAAGAACAGTGATAGAGAAAGCTCGGATGAATCTGCTTGTAGACAGAGGAGATAGATTTTTTTTCTCATTCACTCTTAATTTCTCTAGTTTTATGCTGCTTTTCATACAAGATTAAGAGCTATTAGTAGCCAGTATGGTCAGAGCTATTTTTCCTTGGAGGAGGTTTATGGGCTATTTTTGTTGTTGTTGTTTTGTAGTTGTTACCTATTGTTGGTTATTAGTCAAAGAGTTACAAGCATGAGAATCTATCTAGTACTCAGAATTGGTCTTTCATTCATAAGGAAAGTATTTTTGTCACCCTTAACCTCTCCGAGTGTAAATGTGTTCCAAGTGAGCACTCTATTAGGATTGAACAGTGGAGGAAGCAAGAAATGCATTTTAAAATGTACATTTGATTATTTTTTCCAGGTCTTATTCCTCTGTAAGAGACTTGTAGAAATTTACAGCCACTGTATTTTGATGTCTTTTTTTTTTTTTTTTTTCTCCTAGTTCAGAATTTCCTATTTAAATTTTAAGCTTTAAAATGGTTTAGCCAGCTCAGGAGACACTCTTTAATACAAAGAAAAGTACAAAAATGACTGAACACTATTATGGAATGAAATGAAAGGAAGAAAGTATTAGGGGTGAAGGAGGTGTTATTGATGTGGAAAATGAAATGGAGACCCTTTTTCCAAAGACTTCTTAAAAGAACAGTCCTTACAGCACCTTCCTGCCATTTTCTCCCTTTCCCTGAAGATTTTGTAGGTAAAACCCTGTATTGTAGGTGTTTTTCTCCCCATGAAATATTCATCAGCTCTGCAGCCTTTGCTTAAAGGAAGGAGCCAATAAAAGAAAAATACTTTAGATATTCTTATGAGAAATTCAGTGCTGCCTAACTTCAAAAATTAGGTGCATTCTTTGAGAAAGAAAACTATGTCACAATCTTCAATGTATTAGCTCTCTCCCTATAAATCTATAGCTAATGATGTAATGTGCAACATGAAAACCCTATTGGATTTATATTCCGTTACACTAAGACTATGACCTTTTCTTATTTAGAGCAATGTAAGTACTATTTTCTGCCTGAAATGGGGCAACTGAAAAAGAGTAGTCTCTGAACTAGAGGGGAATGACTGATGAGAATTTTAGAAACAGTCTCTCCGAGGGATTCTGGTTCTTATAGATGAATTAAAATTCAGTGTGAAAAATTTTTGGAAGCTTTTTTTTTCTCCTAATGGAGTATTGAAATACATTGAAATATACCAAATGTGCCTTCCTTTCAGCTTAATCACTAGTAAAAGAATACTAAATCCCCAAATGAAAATGATCACTGTCATATTTACAAGCTAGTACTTTTTTCCAAAAAATATTATTTTCTGAAATATCTGTAAAAAATGCTGAAAGAAATATGTATTTTGTGCTTCAGCTTATACAAAGCGGTACATTCAATACAACTACTGGATTTCCACAAAAACCGCATTCATCCCAGTTTCCCTAAGAACTTCTATTCCTTGGAGGTCACATGGGAAGATGTTACAGAATCACAGAATAGTTGAGGTTGGAAGGGATCTCTGGAAATCATGTGGTCCAATCCTGCTCAAGCAGGGTCAGCTATAAAAGTTGCATTACTGCATGACTGTTGGCTGCGTTTGCCGCAAGGACATCCTGTCGGGTCATGTTCAGTTCAGTGTTCACCAGGACTCCTTAGCAGTCTGCTGGTTGGCCTCCAGGCTCTACTAGTGCTTGGGGATACTCCTCCCCAGGCACAGGATTTTGCAATTCCCTTTACTGCACAGCGTTCGGTTCTTCTCTGTCCATTTCTGCAACTTGAGGTCTATGCCAAATAAGTAATTTTCATTCATCCTAGTAGCTAGGAAACCAGACATAGCCTTCCACAGCATAAGTAGAGCTCATAGTCGCCACTACTACAAGTGGCATTGGAGATGGAAATGGTTAAAGCATTCGAGGGGTGTCCACTCGAGTAAGGGCAGTACTATCAGCTGCCTTGGAGTCCTGAGCTGAGCTCACTGGCAGAGCACACTACAAACTGATAGGATCAGGTCAGCTGCACAAGTTATGTTACTATTCTTTTACAGATAATATGTGAGGCTTTCTTCAGTTTTAGTTCAGCATGCAGAATATTAAAGATGTGAAAAAAATAGATCATCATCTAGTTTGTTTTCTTGAGGCCATTTTTAAATGGAAATATAGGTTTCTATAAAGTAAAAATGAAAGAGAATCACAAAAACTATCACTGCGTGGTGAAAAACTAAATTCTTATCAGAGTAAAGATATATGAGAGCTGATAAAAGTATGTTCAAAAAATAAAAGTGAATTCAAAGCTCAGACAAATGGTGCCTACTTTTGAAACTACATTTGTCTTTCACATTACTACCAAGGGGTCAGGTTCCTCTGTGATGCATTTTGGGGATTGATTTGTTTGATGCCTCTTTGCAGTGCAACCAGGAAACCATCCTGCAGAGAATGAAGACATGAAACATTTGAACTGTAGTTACTATGAAACATCTCAATGACATTTGTATATCACTCTCTAGTTCTTGATCATAAATGTAATGTCACAAAACATAGAGGAACCTCACAAGTATCTACATGAAAAAAGAGAAAAGAAATCAAATGTCTTTAGTGAGGTGGTACAATCCCTAGATAGCCTGTGTGATGATGTTTTGCATCTATTTTAGCTTTGTCTTCTTTTGCTATTGAATATCTCATGCAGTTTATACCAGAACAAAGGCTTGCTTGGAGAAGAATAAAATAACTGAATTCAGTTGGACTGAAGTGACACGAGTAGGTGGAGGGAAATGAGATAATATGTTTTGTCAGAATGTGTGTCACTGCTGTTTGTGAGCTGTGTCTGCAAACTCTAGGTTGGGCTAACCTTCAGGTAGGAACTTTTTATTCACCAACTGTTGGTCAACTTTAATATGAAGTTACTGTGAATTTCCCTAACTCTCCTCAGCGAATATGGAAAGAGCTTCAAAGACTTGACTTTATTAGACAATTGCCTTTAGAAGTTTTCTGTTCAATGAAATGAAATTTACCTATTCGTCTGTGAATTTTAAAATGAAAGTTTTTTTTCAAGTATAAAGAATATTTCATTTCTAAAAGGTATTTTCATGTGTCTTTTAATAAAAGATTAAAATGAAAACTATTTCGAGTTGGCTATTTGATTCACTCTTTATGAAAAATACAAATAGCTAAATCCATAAATAACATTTGAGAGTATATTTAACTTTTTGATAAACTAAGGAAGTGTTGATGGAATAGCCTTTTTTGTTGTTGTTTATCTGTTTGCTTTTTTGACTTTTTATTTCAGAATGCTTTGAAGTATAGAAAGGCTCTTTCCATCTCTCCTCCAGCACCGAGAAATTAAAAAAAAATAAAAATAAAAAGAGTGTATTGCCCAGACTTCTACTAGTTACCTCCAGAGTTTGTTGCCCTAGTATAGAGGTTAGCCCCTCAGGAGACCGGGAGACTTATTCTGGGTCTGTATGGGGAGCAGCAAGGAGCAGACAGGATTAATGTACAGATAAGGCATTAGGCTGCTTAATCCCAGCTGAGGTTTTGGCTTGGCACAGAAGCTGTTGAGAACCTCAGCAAGGTTCTTCCCCAGTATTTATTTCATGTGTGATCTGAGTGAGATTTTTCCTCTCGACATGACAAGGTCGGCCCCATAAGATTTTTCAATCAGTTTCTAGACCAAGAATAACACACTAAGATCCAAGCAAGAACATAAATCTCTGTTTTCTGGTGAGTCCCTCTAAAGTTCCAGATGAAGCTTGAGATGGAAATTATTCTGAATTGGTAAAGAAAATAAATAAATACAGGTTTGTGAAAATTTATTGCTCTGGGAAAAGTGCTGGAGTAAAACAAACCAAAGCAGAACAAAACCACTAAACTCTCTTTTGCTTCTGTAATGTTCGTTGAAAGAAAAATACCAGACAGATTAATATTTTGCACTTAATCCACTAGTACCACTATGATCCAAGTAGAAGCCTTCCTAACCACATAGCTTGGCAACAAGTACTTTACGAAAATGAAGTCTGTTCTTAAAATATATTCCACATATAAGACTTTTTTTTTTTTCCCTATATGTCCTCCTTTACACGGTCTTAAGTATATTTTCAAGATAAATTGTTCTCTGAACTGTCTTTGCAGGATGTGTGCCTTTTCAGAAGAATAGTATTTGTGTGTAGTAGATGATAAGGTAGAATGCACATAGCTATTTCATATCCCCAAAAAATCATGATTGTATAGCACCATGATAGACTTCTTAGTACACAAAGGGTGAGCTTGCATCATTAAAAGAATGAGCAAGCTTTTGATTTTAATTGTAATTGTAATCCTCTCCACTGAAGCCTCAAATGCATCGTTTGAAATCTAGTGGAGATGTGAGTTTTCGCTGCAGCCACTTTATGTTTGTGGTACATTAAAAGGTGTAATCCAACTGAAATGTAAATCACCATTCTTGAAAACAAATTACAAATGAAGATAACAGGGCAGCGCACTAGCACTAAAGCATCCGAGAGCCCATCTGAGGTGGTTTTCTTTCAGACCAAAATTGCAGCAGCCCTGTTATCATGGGTAATAGGATGCTGCTAAGGCAGGTTACAAGGCTCTCGTAAACAATCCTTTTAAACACAGCACCTCAGTGGATGTGCACACACGACATTAATCAGCTGGGTTCAAACAGGGCCACAAAGGGAACTGGCGGGACAGCTCCCATTGCTGTAGCCCCCGCAGCAAGTGGCCCGAGTGCTGCATGCACTTGCTACAGTGTTATTTTCTGTCCCTTGGTAATCAGCATTAACTCGTGTGAAATTGCCATTGTGAGCCCTGCATAAAACAGGAAAATGAACACATTGGGTTTCCCATCAGAAAGGGCTGTGTTTTATGTGCCGAGGTGCAGCAATTTTGTCCCACTTGGACCTTGACCTTCCTGGGGCAGTGCCCGCCTGTTTTTTCCCCAGCAAAAGTGCCTTTCCAAGACCAAAATAGCAAGTGCTATGATGCCTTTTTGCACATTGCGAATTGTATTTTATCTTACCTACCTGTCACATTTTATATTTCTGGCCTGCTTTCAAAACTTTCTCAAAAGCCCTCTTGTTATACTGCTTAACCTGTTTAAAGGTTCTTGCACTTATAGTTGGCATTGCCAAAAAAAATCAGTTCTGCAAATGAAAATTTACTTTAGAAAATTTGCTATAATAGGATGATGAGACTAAATGTTTCTTGGTAAGATGTTGATAGAACACAAAAGAGCAGGTAAGCTACAGCAAATGGAAAAGTGCAATAAATAGTTTCTATTAAAAAAAACAAACAAACAAAAACGAATAATTTAAGTCTGCCCGAAGACAGCATTAAATAACTCAGCTTTCAGTGAATGGTAGCAAAATAATATCTTACAAAATTACTGAAAGCAATCCTGTGAGAGACCAGCTACATGTAATCATATAACATAGCCATACTCAGTGATTCAATTTATTTTGTAAAACTGTAGTTGAATGCTTTAATTAAAACAATAGTAATTCTCTAAAGCAAGAAATATTGACTGATTAATTTCTTTAAATAAAAGGAGAACATGTAAATGTAGGAATCCTTTAGAACTGAGCAGAGAAAGCATTTTAAAGCTGGGATACTGCAAAGCATAATGGGCTTTAATTTGGGGCCTTTCACAACTAGGTTTCTGGGTAAAATTCAGTGTGGTCTGAGTGATACAAAATAATTCCTCAATGTGGGATAGCAAATGAGTTATTCACCTTCAGGCCTAGTTCCCAGTGACGTATCAGATGTCTTTCTGGAAGTTTGGAAGACTGGATACCCATGGATAAGGCTTCTCTCTCTTCTTTGAAGAGAGAAAAATTCGACTGAGCTTCTCTTCTCTACAGTACTCAATTCTCCAGGGGAGGGTATTTCCAACACCTTTACAGAAACACAGCAACTATGTATTGAACCTTATGAAGGAGAGCAGAAAACGCTAGTATCTGATCATATGATGCCCAATTGACTTTGCCCATTTTGCTTCTGATCACGGATTTGTAATTCTTGGCACAGAGCAAGCAGGTTTCATAGCCATACTGGGGAAAAGCACAGCCGTATGTGAGTCTACAGAGCATAGATAAGCATGGGATTCCAGCTGCAGTGCTCAGGACCTAGACACACTGGTGCAAAATATGGTAACTGGTAAATCATCAGGTAAACTCATCAGTCTGAATAGATCAATCCTTACCAAAAAACTTCTCTATTCTCTGGGCAGGCACGTTATGGGGATCAGTACAGTGAGCTGCCCTGGGCTGCTTTACCAACGTATGTGATCACTGTATTACATGCAATAGCTCTAGGAATTGCCATAAAGTCAATTCACATCCGTTAGTTCTTTGGGTTTCTTCTACAAGTTCAGAGTGACAAGCCTTGTTTTTTTGGAGGATGTTATTCAGGATGAATATGACAGGAATATTAATCCTCCAGGATTCTAAATGAGTCTAGCTGAGCCTGTTTCAGATAGTCATCTAGCCTGTATTAGCTTATAATAATTTTCAGTACTCACCGATCAGACTAAATTTAAACTGGTCACTTAAACTGAAGAGCTCTAGGAACATGGATGGTACTCATACTCTTTTAAATCTAAGTAATAACTGAACAGCACAGAAAATTAAAATTCTCTTTCAGACATTGTAGGAACTGGGTTTTTTGAGATCAAATAATGGGTTTCTCACTTGGAAATTTCCATTTTAAAGAGATGATGTCATATTAATGGAAGCGGCTAGGCTAGTAGAAGTGCAAGCTTCTAACCATGCCCCAGAGGAACTAGACGTATCTGGGAAGTGGAGGAGAAATGGTCAGAATTTAATACTTCTGACTTGGGAAGATGCCTGTGCAAAGAAGCAGTAGCCTCCAGCCCTTGAATATGAATACAGAGAGGTGAAACACTATGGTCAATTTTCATTGAACTTCAAGGCTGAAATATGTGGTGTGTTTTTGCCACTATAGGAGAGAGTAGAATCTACTTTTAAAAAATTAACAAGGAACCATGAACCTGAATAGCCTGCATCCCTTTCTCTCTTGAACTGCTGTCAGGGTTGGTCTTATGCCTTTTAATGGAGGTGTCATGAAAACCTATTTTATTGTTTTCCAGGAAAACGTTTTTTTTTCCACCCATAAGTTTGCCTTGGAAGCAATGTTGCCAAGGGCATTCCACTTTAAACTTGCATAAGAAATATTTTCTGATCAGCTGGACCATAGCACATACTCTAAAAAAGCACAAGAATTTAATTTGAATAATAAAAGTAGGGATTTCATCATTCACGCCAAGCACAGATTTTAAGGAGTTTCTGTACTAGTATGACCTGTAATAAAATGATCATTAAGTTTCATTAGATAATAACAGAGATAGAAGAAATGGAAATATCACAAAACTGTCTTAATTATAAAATTATATACTTCCCCAGCCACTACATTTTTTTTTTAGATTATCTGAAAATTTCATAGGAATTTAATGACTTTAAAACATTTTGGAACTGCCTTTACCAATAAAAAATACTGAGAATTGTACACAACTAAAGGGGAATATGCATCTAACTGTGAATTCAGCTCAACTACAAAGGCAGCTCAGAGAGAAAACTTGTAACAAATTGGGCAATTCAAGATGCTGTAGTCAAGATCTATATGAAACACAGGGATCATTTGTACACATGGAGCTGAAAAATACGGCTGTTGTTTTCACTCCGTGATAATAATCCTATACCTGGGCCACAGGATAAGGCTTCCTTGGTTCATGACCATTAAGAAACAACTCTTCCATTGTTCACCTTGGTGAGGAGAGGTTGCGAATGCGAGGTCGTGCAGGAAACAAAGATGTGGGAATCATTTAGTGCAACCCTACCCTTAGACAGGTGCCACTCTTAGTCTTTTTAATTGATCTCATTTGTTACTTATACCTGTAAATCACACTGTTATCATCTTGGAACAAGCAATGGAAACCAGAATTTGTCACTGACTGAAGATAGCAGAGCAGGTCCTCAGATGGACTGGCCATATAGATTTACTGGCTTAATTACACAACAGTACATTAGATTGAAATGAGATACTTAGAAAAAATCCAAATTACATGCAGGCCTCTTGTTTCTTTATCCCACATTGACACAAAACACAGTTCAAATGCTGCTGCTAAGAGAGTAGGCTATAGTCTTTTCAGAGAGATAGTGCTGGACAGAGAGCGAGGCTTGACATAGTCAAAGATTTTTGTTACTGTGCAGTAAAATTAATCTCATGTCAATCTAAAGGTAGTAGTATGAAGACTGCAGGACACTCACATTCCTGAGCTACAGGAACATCACAAAGGCAGAAGTCTGGGTACCTTCTCAGTAGTACAAGTGCAATTATTTAGGAATGGAAATTTTTAAGAGGTTTCACTTACTCTCATTGGAATTGCTCAATCCTACATGAGGCCCCATGTGAAGACTATGCAGCATAAAAACAAGGAAGCACACCCGTCATACTGAAAAATTAGTGCAATTATTTAGACAACTTTTTCCCTAGCTACTGCTGTGTATGCCTCTTAAATGAAAATGGAACTCATATAAGAAACAGTGCTGATGTGATAGAAACAAAGTTCAGATCCATATTCTGTCATTCAAAATAACTATAAAATCTTCCACAACATCTCTCCTTCCTCTACTGCACACATTTTGTATACTTCTGTGACTTCTCATCACTAGTGGTCCTCTACAGCAGAGACACAGTGGACCTGAAAGTAACAGAGGCGGTTCTGCTCTCATATAATTGGTCAAGTTGACACTCCCCTAAATGTCTTATTTTGCAAAACATATTCCAAAATTCTGTGCATCTGGTCCTTGAGGAAGCAGATAAATCAACACTACTTCTGAACACTAAAACTTATATTAAAGCCTATTTTTATTGATCTTGGAGAACTTTGGAAGGAGGTGTCTCTCAGAAGTCAAATTAATTCTCTTTGGTGGTGGGAAGTGAAAAAGTGGGGATTAAGAGGGAATGTGTGAGAGCAACTAAGCAGCCTAGCATCTTGAGCCAGCTCAGGTGCTACCACAGAAGAAAAACAAGACTGGTGAAGGAGAATAAGGTTTGGAAAAGCTGAAAGGGGGGAAATGCAGGAGAGAAAAGTATATGGGAGAAAGCCAAAGCCTGTGAGAAAAAGTAGTAAGGGTGAAGAAAGATGAAATTCCTCAATGGAATCTTGCTTTGGATATAAAAGGTGGTACTCGTGGAGAAGGTATAAAAGAAAACTACTGTGTGAGATGAGAAGTGCCTTGAAAAAAAAAGGCAGTATAAGAAGAACAAGGAAAATCAACAAAGAAAGATAAGTGGAATAAGGTACATATGTACTCTCATGAAATACGGAGAAGAGAGAATAATAAAAGTAATAAGAGCTAATAAGACTAATAAGGGCAATGTAACAAAACAATTAGTGATGTCCCTCACGGGTCTGTATTGGGCCCAGTGCTGTTCAACTTAGTTACTTATTTATGAACGACTTGGATGAGGGAACAGAGCACATCCTCAGCAAGTTTGCAGATGAAACCAAGCTAGGTGGAGTGGCTGACACACCGGAGGGCTGTGCTCCATTCAGAGGGACCGAGACAGGTTGGAGGGTTGGGCAGAGAGGAACCTCATGAGGTTCAACAAAGGCAAGTACAGCGTCCTGCAGGTGGGGAGGAATAAGCCCAGGCACCAGTACAGTTTAGGGATTGACTTGCTGGAAAGCAGCTCTGCGGAGAGGGATTTGGGAGTCCTGGTTGACAACAAGTTAACCATGAGTCAGCAATGTGCCCTCGTGGCCAAGAAGGCCAATGGGATCCTGGTCTGCATCAGGAGGAGTGTTGCCAACAGGTCGACGGAGGGGATCTTGCCCCTCTACTCAGCTCTGGCGAGGCCGCACCTGGAGTATTGCGGGCAGTTCTGAGCTCCCCAGTACAAGAGGGATGTGGAGCTTCTAGAGAGGGCCCAGCGGAGAGCAACAAAGGTAATTAAAGGACTTGAGTATCTATCTTATGAGGAAAGACTAAGCGAGCTGGGCCTGTTTAGCCTAGAGAAGAGAAGATTGAGAGGAGATCTGATCAATATGTATAAATACCTGAGGGGAGAATGTAGGGAGGATGGGGCCAAACTCTTCTCGGTGGTGGCCAGTGACAGAACAAGGGGTAATGAGTACAAGTTGAAACACAGGAAGTTCAACCTCCATGTGAGGAAGAACTTCTTTGCTGTGAGGGTGACAGAGCCCTGGAACAGGCTGCCCAGAGAGGCTGTGGAGTCTGCTTCTCTGGAGATCTTCCAAACCTGCTTGGATGAGACCCTGTGCCACGTGCTCTAGGTGCTCATGGAAAATTCATTTTTTTCAACTTTTTAGAAAATAAGGACAAACTGCCGTGTTTTTGTCTTGGCAGTGGAAATGTATGACATCATATACACTAAATTTTAACTATGCTGCTTTAATTTTCAGTTTTACATTTGAACCCATCCTATTTGGACATTATTGTTGTCTACCATACTAGATTTGGCAATTTCAGCTGATTTAACAAGTGAACTTGCAGAAAAAATCAGCTGGATGTTGGTTGACACCATAAGTAGCGAAATTTTTCAATGGATTATAACAGATTAGAGTATTAAAATTTCCAAGAGAAAGTGACCAAACATTTTTATTGTTAAAAAACATAATAATAATCATAATAAACGTTGAAATCATAGTAAATGTTTTTACCAGACAGCAAATGGATATTACCACATATGCTTTTTAAATCTGTAATTGTACTCTGCTGAACATATGCAGCATAATATAGCAAGGAGTAGATGACTCAGCTTCTAAAATAGCTGTCAGAGCACAGATTTGGAGGTTAAAAGCATCTGAAAGTGAGTTAGAAAAATGATATCTACCAAGGGGGCTGAACACTTTTACAGGTTCCAATATAGGTTACAAAACTATCTTTATTCTGAATTTTGATTTAAACATATATGCATCTCAGTTTCATAACTTTAGATATTTTACCTGTTAAAATATGCAAAGAGATGCAAGAATTATAAGATTTTATTAGGTTTGACAGAGAAGCAACAGTTGGTTTAATAGTGGCTGTTTAGCTCTACGATTTCCTTTTCTTGTGCAATAATAATAATAATAAATGAAATGCTCAATATTCCATTTCCTTGTAGTAGAGAAATGAGCAAAGCTTTTTCTGCATTAAGCAGCTGCATGAGTAAGAGCTGACTCTATCTTTCTTTGCTCTAAGATCTCATGGTGAAAACTGAGGTGGAAATTATTGTTGCCTGGCATTGCACTTCTGACTCCACAGCTACATTTTGTGATGCTTGTGTGCAATTAGCCAGTTCATTATTTTATCCTAATTTTACAATAAATCACTTCACCCTTTTTCTCTCATCCGTCATCAACTTATCTGCCCGCAAGTCAAAATGGTACCAATTATTAATCAAGGCCACAGGCACCCGCTCCTGCATAGGGGCACCATGTTTCAACTGTCAGGTGGCATCCATCCCAGCCTCTCTTTGTTAGCAATAAAGAAAATGAAATTGGACTAATATGAATCTCATTTCTGCCCTGATTAAAGGCCTACATCTTCCCTAGGCATTGCCTGACCAGGTCCTGACTTGTGAGATATTCAATGTTCTTGTAATGTCATTCGGACAGAGCGCGCCTGTCTCCTTAGGTCATTGTTCTTCAGATTCACTTGTTTTACATGGAATATAGGCTAGAAAATCTAGACTTCCTTTGGGGTGTTAATTAAGAGGAGCATCCAAAATTAATCAGCAAATTCACTAGGGCGAAGGGTAGCTGTCTGAAGGCCTCGATATAAAATGCACTTCTAGTACAGAGAAATGAGCCTTCGGCTATTGACAAAGAGAAAACAAGTGCACAGACGGCAAACTGACATAAAAATTCATATACGTATACAATTTTACATTCATTTTCCTTGTCAGCTTGTCGCCTTTAATTATAAAGGTTGATTCGCTATTTGGCAGATCTGAAAATTGTAAACGCTTGGCCATTTGAATAACATCATATGGTCAATGTCTTTAAAAAAGAGTGACACAGGAACACACCAGGAAAAGAACATTGTAAAACCCAAAGTAAATGTAAAGACACTTCTTTGATGTTCACCTGGAAGGATCTCGCAGTTCGTGGTGACTATTGTGAACTTGGCTGTAAAAGCAAACAAGTTATAATGATCCACACAGAAAACGTTGTGTTAACAAGTTATTCACCCTCATTCCTTTTTACTAAAAGTAGTTTCTAATCTTCATTTCTTTATTTCTTTCCTTACTATAACATTTGTTTAATTACTATAACATTCTAATGTTATTAGTGTTTGGTGTGAAGGATTTGCATAGACCTTCAGGCTACTAATGACCTTTATGTGGAAGCAGCAAGTTCTCTGTTTTGCCCCGTGAAGACTTAAAAAAAAGCTAAGCATCAGACACCTCACAGAGAAGCTTCTTGGAAAACTAACAATTTTAATCAGATAAGTTTGCTTGTTTTCAGCAGACACTGAGTTCGATCTAAGTTTTTTTATAGAACTTTGTATTTCTACTCTGAAGGAAACACAAGCAATAAGGTCTCTGAAGTTACTTGTTGTATGTCTTTTATAGCTTGACCTTTCTTGTCATCTGGCTCAACATTTGGGTATCTTTTCACAAGTTTGGAAAGACTGAGGGTACCCTATTTTTCATGTTACACCACATGATAGTTTCAAACTAACTACAACCAGATTGCTCAGAGTCTTGAGCATTGCTATTATTTTTCATGTGCTTGCATACTCGCTGACACTATAAAAATAGCCCTGAACATGATGCAGAACCACACAGCAGCACACACCTAGGAATCTAGATCTCCAAATCTGTTCTGAAGAGGCTGATAGTGAAGTTGTTACTTAGACAAGCTATTGACTCATGAAAGATTGGGGGAGGTAAGACGAAAACTTCAAAGAAGGAGAGAGTTTGTACTGTTCTGTGAACACTTCTGTAGTGTTAGGGAACAGAAAAAAAACACTGGATAGAGCTCAGTATATTCAAACTTGGCACTGTAATTTTGACTTTAAATAACTGCTGCACAACAAAATAGCACATTTTGAACAGCAATGATATTCTACACTGCATGATGTGTTAACTAATTACTTAATTTCGCCAAGTTAAGATTCTGATTGCATTTATTTTAAATTGCTAGAGGTGGCTACCTTTATTCTTAAATGAGTGGAATAAGTTGTCCTTACCTCCGAGACTTTCCAGCTGCTCTATTTTTAAGCTTTATCTGTTGATGAGTGAAGACCATAAAGGGTACTGAACCCACCTAAGCAACTCTTTTCCTTGCTTTCTTTTACACAGTAATGAAAAGGGAACATTCATTGGACAGCTATTCCTGGCTGTCAGAGCAATAGCACAAATGCATAAGAGAATTGCCCTCATGCTGAGGCTTACCAGGGGTTGACCTGTGATTGTGGAATAAAATGGAGGCAGGTCAAAACTTGCAAGAGGGAGTGATCGTAATTATACTTTTGTATCTGCAGGAAAGCAGTCTGAACATAGCAAAGCACTTGCTATTCTCTTTTTTAAAAAGAAAAAAATGAATGGGGGTTATCGTCTTGAAAAAGTCTTAACTACTTTTGTTGGGAGTAATGGGACCTAACTTACCATCAGTAAGGTTGATTTAAGTTAGTTAATAATCAATAAACTACTGAGCAATACTAAAGAAAATTATTCTTAAGAATCACATTATTGTTTTTCTTACTCTTTGTTTTCTGCTTTTTTTTTTTTCCCCATTTCCATTTGGTTATTGTTTTCCTTACTCTTTGTTTTTTTTTCTTTCAGTTTTATACATAACTTAAAAATTTAAACTATGATCTGTAAACTATGAACTGTGTAATTATAATGATTTTTATTTAAAAACAGGATTTGCTTTGAGATTTATTTTTCAAGGTTAAACACATGAATGCAAATCAGAGTTCCTTTTTTTCAAGAGATTTTCCCTTTACTATATGTAAATAAGTCTTTCGCTTATTCTAGAAAAGTTCATTCACAGAGGATATATCTGTACTGTAGTGAAAGAATGATTTGAAGGCTGAGCCCAAAGCCTAATCCCCTGGTTGATCACATAACTCTTACACACACTGAGCCATCTCTTAGGGTGATGCAGCTGGTCCAGAGCAAGGAGAAAAGCTCTGGGGTATACTCTGTGACTTTGTTTGCATTTAGGGAATTCCTGTAATCTAGATTGAGGCCCAGCTTCCTCTCTGATATGTTTGGCCTGTAAATCTCTTTGGTCTTGCAGGAAAATACCTGAAGTAAACACATAAATTGGCTGGAGACCCTTCCCTAATGTCGGATGATGAAAGGAAGGATGAGATTTGTAGGCAGCCTGAATCAAACATGTGAGCAATACAAGACCTGGTGTCACTAGGAGCTGCATCATGCCTGCCACTGCTGACAAGATGAGTTGTAATCATAGTTCTATGAACTGTTATTCCGTTTCTTCAGTTATTGTTATTTTCTAAGGATAAACACCACCTTACCCTAACATTTCCTACAGCTCTAGTTGTGAGGAGAAACGGTTAATCCTGAGAATATGATCAGACAATCAGAAAGTCAATAAATTCTCCAGCATTTGATGAACAAGACTGTGGTACTGGCATGCTGTGTGTTCACTGAGTATAAATATTGAAACAAACAAGTAGAAACAGAGAGAAACCATTTACAGATACTCCATCAAATATTTAAAGAGTGAATTGCTAAGTACAAAATGCAGCTCTTAAAAAAAAATGAAGTTTCCACTAAATAAAATAAAATTCCTTTTAGGGTTTATTTTTGTATCTACAAATACTCACAGCTGCAAAGAGAGTGGTGTTGCCATTTATCTTCCCCAAGCCCCCTATCCTGCCAGTGAATGAAAGCAATCAAAATTGCCAAAGATCTGAATGCCAGTAAAACTTTGAGAGAGAAACTGAACTTAATTAACTAATAATTAATGCATAGTAAATTAAAAATGTTAGTAACTCAAGGCATTTCCCTAGCTATTTTCTACTTACCTTTTTTTTTTCAGAACTTCACAGAGTACAGCTTCACGTAACAAAATTCCCCAAGCTGCTACTGAAGGGATCTGTTCTACAAGGACTGCATTAGCTCTGATGCTCCATGCGGTTAGATGCCTTCGAACATCTGAGAGCAAAATCCCTGCTAGAAAGAAATATCTGACTTCTAGAAACCATAATGGTGGGTGTGCTGTAATCACAGGACATAGAGGTTATCCTTTTACTACTCATCTATATTTTTAATAGTTTTAGTACTATAAGCATGAGACATTTAACATTCAAGTCTTTCATTAGAGAAGAGTGAAACCAGCCCATATTTGCATCTCTTGCTGTCCTGTATATAGTGCATAATTTACTCAAAAAGGGCATTAGCTTTCTTCATTCTTTAATTGTAGCTGATTTCTTGATTATTAAATTAATATTAATCAATAGAAATTGATTTATACAGTACTTTAAAGCCTTGCGCACATTAGAGTTTAGCTGAACTTTCTTATAATGATTTAATTCCTGTTGCATCAGTGACTGATTCTAGATGAGGGAAGCTCCAAATGAGGTCTCTGATGAGAAAGCCTTCATGGTGCCAAAAAGAGGCTGCCAGAAAAGGCTCTGACAGTGTAAAAAATGTCAGCCTGCTAGCCCCATCAGTGGGGTACAAGTGAACAAAATGGTTAATTGCCTAAAAACGTGAGCTTTAGGATTATAATCCTTCACATAACAGGAGTAAAAATCTGTTCAGCAGTTCTGCTGGAGCCTTCTGGAAGGTCTGGTTGAGCTTGCACATAGCAGCTTCCCAGAGTCTGCTTGGGCGTATACTGCCATGAGCAAAGCCCCAGCATGCTGGAGGAGCTGTCCATGAGGCATCTTCTGATAGAAGCCTACTCTGCAACATATGGGGGTAACGTGGCACCTTGGCAAAGGTGGGAAAGGAGCACTGCATGTCTTCTCATGCCGCCTCTGCATTGGCCACCCATGCTGCAGGGAGCTGCATGACTCAAGGGGCAAGCTGTGTAGGGCAAGCATGTTGCCCTCACCTCACCTAGAGGGGCACAGCCCTGCCACAATGCCATGAGCATGTTCTGCAAAATAGTCACAGCAGCACAGTGAGGAGGACGCCTTGTGGCAGTCAGAGATTAAATGTGGCCCATGTAGATTAATGCCAAATCAGCCATTCACCCATTTGCAATAGTTTCTCCAAAATCTTGGTGTAGGGCTTTCCAAATTGAAGGCAACTAGCAGAATAGCCACCCTAAAGACCTATTTTCAGGTCTTTTGAGTGGCTATTACATACAGGGAGTGCCAGTCACATCTGCCCTGGGTTCCCCAACAATGCTTCAGGGACGTGCGTCTTGACTGACGTAGTAGGTTGATCTCGATATGGTGTTGAGGCCCAGTTCTTCTAACAGTCAACAACAGGTCTTAGCTTTGACTCTGATCCAGGCTCTGTGCTTTGTTGCCTTTCTGCAGTAACCCATAAACAGAGTGGGGAAGAAAGGAACTTGTGTGCATCTGGACTTGCAAAGTGTGACTTTGGGATCTGAATATGATAAGCAGCCCCAGGTTGCATAACCAAAGCACATCTGTGGGAGAGATGATAGCAAAAACTGCTGAATTCTGCAGTTTTCGCTCAAACAATTATGAGAGATGTTTGAGTTTCTCTAAGGCATTTTTTCAACCCTCCTCCACTGACAGACATTCAGATAGATTTCAGGGATGCAGGGCACTAGCTTTATTAAAACAAAATGAAACCCACTCTTAATCCTTAAAGCAGGCACTTTGAAAAACTGAGATCTTTTCCAGTGATTGTTTTAAATGCAACTTATTTAATTTTAATACCTGGAGTACTGAACCAAATTCAATGAAAACACCATTGCTGATTTTATTGGAGTTTGATTTGAACCCTGATTTTGTTCTCTTTGTTATGTTTTCTGCTTATGAAAATTAACTGGCATCTCCTAACAGAAGAAATGAGTGAGCAGCTAAGAAACTGTGGAGTAGTATGTGACAGCACAAACAGCAGTTGGAAAAAATATCTGCTAATTTCACTTTACCTCTAAAAGATATCCCAGAGAAATATGCAGAGAGGTCCAGGTTTTATTTATTTAATGTGTCCACTACAGAGAGATTTGATTTTTTTTTTAGTTCACTGATAAGTAATCAATGTTAAAACAAATAGAAAAAGAAGACTGCAAGAGAGGGGTGCACCTCTGATTTACATGTGCTTTATTGCAATTGTTTTCATTATACCAACTAGTAGTCAATGAAGAGTGACAGATGTGAGACCTTGGGATTATGGAAAAATGAAAATACATCAGATCCCACAAATTCTTGGAAAATTTAAAAAACACTTCATTGACATTCTAGGGTTTGAAAATCAACAACAACAACAAAAATCCTGTAGGAGGTCAGACATGGACAATGACGATTGTCATGCAGTTAGAAAACCACCTTACCCCATCATGAGGAAAAACTAAGTATCTGTTTTGAATTGCTCAAAGGAGGCCATGAGCTGAAGAACAGCAAATAGGATAATATTGAGCTAATGATATGGAGAAGGTGCAATTGAAGAACTGGCAGGAGACTGTGGATCTGTCTTTCCTATAGAGGCCAAGATAACCAAGGATATTCATGGACTGATAAGTCTGGAGGAGGTATCTCTTCATTCTCTTCAAACATCAGACTTGAGTTAATCAATTGTGCTAACTTGCAGACTCCTTAATAGGGCTTATCAACTTGTCATAGTGATAACTCAGCTAGGCTGCTTCCAGTCCTAAGTATTTATATGTACAGCATCTTCATGCTCCGTGGACTGATGAAGGGTCCTCACTGGTCTGGTCCCTCAAAACTTCATGTGTGGTGCAGAGTATTGACAGATGTCTCTAATTTACCTCCATGCATACGAAACTTAAACCCTGGTAACATGCTTCCAGGCTTTAATCTATATGATAATATATTTTCCCTAACATGTGTCTAAAGAAGCACAAGTGGTATTACCAAAGTGGCCACTGCAGGTGAGTTTTCAGCCTAAATCCTAGGTGTGGATGAGAGGAAGTTGTGGGAAGCTCCTTGAAAGTTACAGAAATAACCATAACAGCTGAATGCTATACCAACAAGGGAGCTGAAAAAGGGTCACACAGGTACTTAGCTTTAGCTTAGCTTTTGTTCATATTTGGGGTTTGGCACCTGTAAACTAGCTTGAAAACTAGATTTCAGAGAAAAATACGTGGGGATCTCTACTTCAGACGTGCCATATATGTGCCACTTTCGCTAACACAACCATAAGTGTCTGTACAAGTGACCTGTGACTTTGAACCATATGCGTGATGAGAACATTCAGTCCAGGCGATCATATGAAACCTGTTTGGAAGCAAAAATGCTCAAACACACGGTAAGATGCGGGGCTTTTCAGCGCTGACTGCTTTGAT
Organism: Tinamus guttatus; assembly: GCF_059628265.1. Taxonomy (NCBI): domain Eukaryota; kingdom Metazoa; phylum Chordata; class Aves; order Tinamiformes; family Tinamidae; genus Tinamus; species Tinamus guttatus. The sequence continues at coordinate 110,620 of NW_028288564.1, forward strand.
CTACTGATTTGCTCTTGAATTATTTGCTAATGTAGACACAGCCTTAATCCTTCCTTTCTAATCACATACTAAGTTCATCACACACTAAAATGCAGATGAAAGTATTTCCTTGCATAATGTTAATAAACCTGTTTCCACTATAATCAGTCAGAGCTCAGCCTTGTCTTCTGGGGTGCCAAGATTTTCCTGCATCAAGCTGCTCTGATTCAAAACCAACCCACCAGCCTGCAAAACCTTGAAGTGCAGTTTTGAAGAAAATCCCCACCACCAAAGAACAATTATGAAAGAGACCTACTTTACCCCACCAATCAGAGAACCAAATTGTTGTTTTTTTTTTTTTTCTTTTTTGGAACAAACATTTGACCCATTTTTAATGAGCTGAAGTCGCTAATATTTGAAGCTACTTTTCAAATTTAAGCTCGTGGAAAGGTCAGGTGATGACAGATGACAAATCTACTATTGGCTCTGTATACTTCCATACAGACTCTTAAAGCATGACTACATATCACCTTTGACCAAACTGGACAGAAATCAAACACACTTGCTTTTCCCATTCATTATTGTTTTTTGAGAATATGCTTATTAATTAATAAAGTAAAAAAGGACTTAATCATTGAATTCTCATTTTGACTTAACCTAGTTGATGAGTTTTATTTTATGATTCCATATTAAAACAAACAAAAAAATACCATAAATATATGAGAATATACAGTACTCCTAGAGAATAGGTCACATTCACTCCTAGAGAATAGGTCACTATCTACTCCACCCTTTCAGCAAATCTTGCACAAGAGATGAGAAAATCGCATTACTCTGGAGGCCTGTTTTATACAAGTATTTAATACCTTTTTGAACTGACCTGTTTCAAAGCACACAGAACTCTGGTCCAAAGCTGGTGAAAATGGAAGACATTTTGGCTCTGAAGAAATAGAAGATACTTCTGAATTCAACCAAGATGCTCTTGCACATCCTGGGGGATAAGCCTCTGGCTAATGGGATACATCTCGCAAATCTTTTAGTATCCAAAGACGTTGATGAATCAACACCACATATATAAGAAGTTATTTCAAGTTAGGCAAATGAATATCTCACCATATTTACAGATGCTCAGAGGTATGAACATTGACAAGCCACCAGCTGAAATTAGCAAAAATAAAAGTTACTGAGTTTAAAACCCAGAAAAATACAGCAACTTCTATTGACTGAATTTGCTCTTTACTTTCTGTCTCTATAGACATTTGTTTGTGATGATAAATTGTCCAGTATTATGGACCGCTCCTAAACTTATGAGCTGTTTCCTCAGGGATAGATGAGAAAAGCAAAGCAAATATAGTTAATGTGTGTTTTGGAAACAACAAAACTAGAACTTTTTAATGGTTATCTTAAATAATCTAAAGATATGTAGAAAATGAATATGTGCATTTTTATATGTGTATATGTACTAGAATAGAAATCTGAAACTTTCTTTTCCTTTAGCCCAGAAAAAAATAGTCTCCTTTAAATGCTGTCTGTTTTCAAATGTGGTTTCTTTTCAAATCTAAACAATATTTGGGAAATGTTCGGTTGTACAAATTAACACAGTAGGGATTTTTTTTTTTTAAACCGAAGGTCTAATTTTAATGGTAATATTTCACCTATAAAAAGTGAGGATAACAAGTTTGTATTCATACAAAGGTGTTAATTAATGAAAGACAAACCTTTGCCAATTATTGACACGTTCTTCTGTAATCCTGTTATGTGGAACATTCTAATGAAGTCATAGTTTATTACTAATGATCTAGCTTTGTTTAAGGAAAAAAAAGCCGCGAGGGGGAGGGGGTTGAAATAATTTATTTGCTTTGGTGTATTTTTTATCACAGCAGGTAAGAATGGTGCATTTTGACTGCCACATTGTACGCGGGATGAGGGGGTATGACCTCAGAAGCAGCGACGGAGAACTGGTTCTTTCACACTTCAGCACACACTGCTGTGAACCAGCACTTCGGTCATATTATCCGCCGCACCACAAAGCTGTCCGCTAATTATCTCTGAATAAGAATTTTATTGAACCTTAATTTTCAGTAATGGGGCCTGATAGTTTGTGAAGAAAGACAAAAGAATGGCCCCTTTGTTTTTCCCTCACAATAACCTTCTAGTGCTGGAGCTATGGCAGAACTCATTAAACTTGAACAATGACTTGAAATATGATCGTGTTATTTTTGTCCCTGCCCCCAAACTAGCCTAGTCTTGTCTGCCAGCTTGTCCATCTGCCTAACGATATGGGAAGAGACATTGATTCTGTAGTGGACACTGTTACAACACATTCCCAAACTCCTACCAAATCACGGAGAACATGAATCTGAGCAGAAACTTGAATCTGTTGTACATGTTTGGCAGGATCTCTGCCGAGCATAGTGTGGATCTGAAAAGTAGATTAAATGGGAGCTGACTTCTGCTTGGTTTACACTGCAGGAATAGATTTACACTAGTTAGAAACACTTGCTGTTCATCAAATCTTTGAGTTAAAAGAAACTAGTACTAACAAAAAGTATGCAGTTAATTCAAGAAAGAACTGTGGGGTCCTGCTCAGCTGAGTGCTGGTAGACCCTTTTGTCCTGTCTTCAAAGTCCAGCCTTCACAAGGCATCTTCCACTAAGTAATGTAAGTTTTAAAGGCTCATCGCCTTCTATCTTGTGGTTTTTTACTCTAATTTGAATATCCACTGAATATAGAATAGAGCTTAGCAGTTGTTCTGTAGAGGGCATGGTAAAATACTGCATGATATCATGATATACATGAATGCAGTCAAAATGAGTTGATTTCTCAAAATACAATATATCGTGGCATTGAAACAGAGTGTTAGTTGTTTGCATGTGGGGAAAAAAAAAGGTTAAGTAGCTTTTCTTTCTAGGGGTGTCTTATTCATTCATTATGACTGCTATTTGAAATTCTCATCAACACTTTTGTCCTTCCGAAATAGTGCATATTTTAGCGAGAATCATCAGAATATTTTTGGAAGATGTCTTTTTCCAAAGATTTCAAGTATCTTCTACATCTGATAACATTGCTTCAGCTGTATTTCTTACAGTTCTATGAATGATATATTTGTAAACAATGTTTTACAAAACAAGGGATCAACCCTTGATGTATCAAGGAAAAAATCTTGCTATTATTTGCTTTAAGATATTCATGTATTCTTGAATACCTTCATCTAGCCTAGTTTTTAATTTTCTCCTAATTCTGTTATGAAAATATGCCAGAGACATATGCCACAGACAAAAAGAATATCACAAGTTCTTCAGTTCCATTCCTTTCTATTTGATCTTAATTTTCTTTTTCCTCCATGTTATCCAGTTATTCCTAACTAAAGACACCATTATAAAACCATCTTTAAAGTAAAAAACCTAATTTAAAAAAAAAGTTTATATCAAAACAATATAAAGACAGTTCCCTCCCCCATTTCTCTACCATCACATGGGCAGACACACACACGCACACATGCATGCATGCACAGGCACACAAACTCAGACCCAGACAAATTATAGTTTTGGAGACTGGAGAAACTGTAGACTGGAGATCATTTAAGAGACATTACTAAATTTTTATATATATGTGTGCATACAAATATATAAAATGTATATATATGTGTGTGTGTGTGTATAACGCACACATATTGCACATTTACGTGCTTATATATATACGCAAAAACATATGTACTAGAAACTGCCAAAATACAAATTCATTGAATTCTCATTTTGACTTAACCTAGTCAATGAGTTTTATTTTATGATTCCATATTAAAACAAATATTTTATTCTCTGAATAGTATGGCTAATGTTATTGTCCTAAGAATTTTATAACAGAAATGATGACTAGCTTTACATTAATTCCACTAATAAAACTGAACTTACTGAATCTTACTGAAAAGATTTTGATTTTTCAGTACAGAAAAAGATGCACAGAAAACAAATATTGTGTCCTATATTGTCTGCATTTAATTCTGAATTATACTGAATTAAAAAGTGAAAGGGAAAAAATACCAATCAATATACAATAATTGAATATCCTTCCATGCTATAACTTCTGTAGATTTTTACATTCATATAAAATCTCTGATTCTCCTGTCATTTCCACCTTTGTCAGACAGGAATAATTTCACTCAACATAACAGCAGCACTAGATCAGGCATAAGAAGAGGAGCATCAAGAGTATATATAACATTCATTTATACTATCAAGCTGCTTTGGAGAAATTTTGAAGACTTTTGATGATCTCATATTTAATTTCATTAATCTAGAAATCTTCTCCTAGTCTGTTTGATGACAGTCTGATTCAGAGAATTATATTTTTTCTATTAATTATATCTTTCCTTTAATTTTGAAACAATGAATAAATCATATGGGAAAATGTCAGCCTGGTATTTGAAAAAGAGCAAGCCCTCTTAACTAAGAAAAAGAAATTGGGCTTGACCAGTGATAAATATACACTGAAAAAAAATCAACCAAAAAGAAAAGAAAAGAAAAGAAAAAAAATTAAAAATGCATAGCCAAATTTAAAAGATGTAAGTAGTGCTTTATTTTTAGTTTAGGTAAAGTAGTGAGCTTAGAGTTGGCATGTGCCTGTGTACGTGTGCCTAGAAATGGATATATCACTCCCTTTCTGGTGCGATGCTATGTAAAAATGATGCCTGTGACAGCTCATACCCGAAATGTAATCTGTTTACTGTACCAGGCTTTGATCTTCCAATGGGAATCCCTGGATGCAACTGGAGCACTAGGAAAAAGCAGAGGAATGTACTGTATATTCCAATAGCTGCATAATGGAGACTGTATGTTCCTTTTCCACAATCATTGAACTGCGATATTACAGCTCAAATTTCCAGAATTCAAGGATGTAAATACATTAAACAATGCATCTATTTGTGCAAAGCATTCCTTATGAGGGGCATTCATGTGCTTTTAATCAGTTTCATGCTGAGTGAAAGAAAATTGTAAACTATGCATTAAAGGAAGATTTAGTGGAAGTTATTTTTCCTGTATCTTCTGCATCCTAATTCAATGCTTCCCTTTGCTTTCAGTGATAATATAGGTAATCTTCTAGTAACATTCATGAGAAAAGTTTGATGTGGATTTACGCTAGTGGAGCTACATTACAATGGGTAGATTTAAGGTATTATGAAATGAGTTTTTGGATTTGTTACAGAGGTATGAAGCCCCTAAGACACAGACAGATAGGACTTCCAACATATGGCAACCACTCTTATTATAAAACAAAACAGTGTTAAGTCAAAGTACCTGATTACAATTCGCTAGTGCTATGTACCCCTGATAGGAGGCTTATATTTAATACCACAGAAACAATATCATTTATTTTTCTGTCTTCCCTTATCCTTTCGTTATTGGGTTTGTAGGCATTGAAACCTTAAGCAAAAGGACAAAATATAAATTATAAGACACATCAAAGTACAGAGAAATCAAATGACATTCCATACAATTCTTATAGAGATATCTAACACATTGCTTACGTGCAGTTTGGTCAAATTGCTATCACTGCAAAGCTTTAGTGGTTATAATTAGCAATCTTTTGGGAAGCAGGACAACACGCTTATAACGTCAAAAGTATTTAATTGAATGCAAGAGTTAATTTTGCAATTTCAAAATTAATTTGATAATAATTCAAACTCACCAGGACTCAAGCAAAAAAAATCATAGCTATGTAACTGTACTTTTTTATTATGTGTTGCTTCTTCAGCTAGGTCTGTTTGTGCATATTCTAAAATTCTCTTCTCTGAGATGTAGGCTTTGAAAGCGTAGAATCTAATTCCACATCTCCTTGCAGCTACACATGCACTATTAAATACACGCAGCATGTAGATTAATACAAATGTGACTGTGATAGGCACGTCAAAAGAAAAATCACTAAGTCCAGGACCTCAACAAACAAAATTCCGTTTGGGAAATGAATTGACTGACAAGCAGTTCCTAACAAATAAATGCACATTAGTTTCAGATGTATATACCAACATATCAAATAACTAGATAATTTATCATCAGTCAAATTTCAAACCATGTTTGCTTGTCTTGGTCTATGGTTCCCATGCACTACTATCTTATTAACAAGACTTTAATTCTAGTACTGACAGACAAAAGTGTTGTACTCTAATGAACTGTCTGCTCCTTGTAGAAATCTGGTGGTAATGTAGGATGTTAGTTACAATAATGATAATCTTTAGCATTTTTAGCTTGTCAGAACCTGCACAGCCAACAACGACCAGTCTTTTACTAAAACTCTACCTCATCAAACTAACTTAATTAGCAATTCAACTCCTTATTTTTGTTTTGGATTCCCCTCTGGCTACTAATTAAAGCTTAATCGAAACTGCTGAACTGAGGTTGTAAAGAATTCATTAATATTAAAATTAGCCCCAACAATTTTTTGGGGCTGGTGCAATTTGTATTTGTTACTGTCAGGGTTTGAAATTCAGTTGAATTGTTAAGAAAGCTGTACTAGAAATTTGCTGTATATTCATATGATAAGCTGAACAAATACGATGAATACCAATAGTTGAACAAGTAATTCATGTTTTGACCATGCACAGTTCGCATTACTTCTGTCACTGTTTAATACCAACCGACAAAATACATTTTCAGATCATTTTTTCCGAAGTCATCCACATTTCTTTATCCTCCTAAGTGCTTTCATATTTTGGATAAAAGGAAATAAAAGGCTCTGAAAAAATGCAAAGATTGATTTTATGTATTATCTTGACAAGATTAATATGTTTGAAAAATGAACAGATTTACCACTTCACTTTGATTTTTCCACTTTTCTTAACATCAAAGATTACTCCAGCTGCAATAATGGTCATTCTGAAACCTAAGATCAACAGAACTATGAGCTTCTGTAAAGGACATATTTTTGCTGGTAACATATCTCTCATCATTTCTTTTTAATAAGAGAGTAATACATTATTTTCTAAATTAAAATAAGCATCTCAGTGCTCTATAAATTATTTAAATATATTCTTTTCTGAACTCAGTTTATTCTTTGTAATGAGTTTAAATGTATTTTTAATTAAATTGCTGAGCTTTCAATAAGAAATCAACTTATATTTGAGCATTACTAAATAGTCTCAACAATATGAGTAAACCATAGTTTGTGTTTGTTTTTTTTTTTTTTTGTAAATTTTATGAAAAATGTAAATAGGGAAATCAGCCTTTTTATAGCAGATAGATAAAAACGATTTTCATAATTCAAGTTCACTTTTCATTTTAACTTTTATGCTTTAATATTTTTTATCGGAACATGTATATTTATTTTACCCTACAGGAAATTTTTTCAAGAATGTTTGTAGGAAACAAACTTGTTAAGACTAAAATATACAGCAACTGGTACTGTTTAACATATTTTATTAAATATAAACATTAAGATTATTTATATAATGCAAAACTTTACAAAAATATACATGAAAAATTACATATGCATCTAGGTTTCATTTAAATAACATTTATGACAAAACAATCATGCACATATTTAAAAATCAACATATGTCCATTTTTTACTCACTGACTAAATCAACAATGGCATACAAGGCACACAATTTAAAATCTTGGTGACAATTTCCGTGAAGTTATTCAAATACAATTTGACTTCTGACAAGAGGATGTAATTTATAAAACAGAACATGCCTATCAGTGGAACCTAAATTTGCATAATGAGGATACTTTCATTTCTGCAAGCACAGTTTTTGACATCCCAACTTGGAGCACTGGAAGAATCTGGTGAAAAAATGTCAATATACATAAGTAGAAAAATGATGAATAAAATGCCCTTAACATTTATTTGATTTGAGTAAACAATATAAATTTTGCTTGCAAAAATTAATGATTTTCCAAACTACAATAAAGCGGTTTCTAAATGTATAGAAGTCCAGAAATGCCTTTAGCTGCAATCAGCCTTGTAAACTAAGAAGGGAGGTGTTCTGAGGTTGTCATTAGATGATAAAAACACTGTTGTGACATTAATGTTATGCATTTTTTAATCAGTGTTTTGATTTAATTTTCTGTTGCATTTCCTATAAATACACTGCACTAGTAACAGTGGAGTGAAAAAAAATGCCTTTACACTTTTCAGCAGTAGGTAAACTTGAAATTGGTTGTTAACTTGGTCATCTGGGTGAGATCATGAATTATTCTTGAACTGGAAAGAAAATAGCTGTTTGTCTTCTCACAAATGTTTGATTTGCCATTTCAGGTAAGCATATGTTCTGAGTTTAAATTTAACAAATGCTGGAATCAATTTGTCTAAATTCAGCATCTCTTACCCACGCCAGCAAAAGGGATAGTATCAGATGACAATCAAAACCAAGTTATCTTTATGTTTCAAAGCCAGAACTCAGACATGCTGCTGCAACATATCTATTTCAGGGTTACTAAAGAAAACCTAGACCGTCAAAAAGAAGCAATAGAATAACATCTTTAACTTCAAAAAAAGAAAAAAAAAAGAGAAAACACTCAATTTTCAAGTTACTAATAGCACCTTCTAGAATAAAAACTGAAGGAAATCGTTTGTTTCTCATCAGTCTTACTGCTTGTTTATATTTTCCTATTTCCCTAAGCTTTGGATGTCTGTTTTACTCCTGTTTGTGGTAAGCTTCACTTTATCATCTCTCTGCTATTACTACTGGACTGTAAATATTTGAAGGGAAAGGTCTTAAAAACAACTGTTTCAGTTATAATAAAGTGTAAATATATATATAATACATGTAGTTAGAGATTCTGGGGCAGAAAAATTCTTTTACTGACCTTGATTGCTACAGAACTAAGAACATAATACAAGGACAAAAGAAAAGGAAAAAAAAAAATTCTACACAAAGCAGGGAGAAAAATTTGAGTGCAGAGCGATCCTTTAATTCTAAAAGAGACTTGTTTATATTCAAATTAAAGAATTAGATCATAGCTTTGAAAACAAATGTTCTTCATATGCTTTATTTGGGCTAGTACTTGTCACACACATACACTGCAGAATGCACCATTTATTAAAGTGAAAAAAGAGCATGCTACTCATTTATTAAACCATCAGACAGCCAAATAAGTATATTTATCAGCTGATCAATAATATGGCTGAAAAAAATCACATTTACAATTAAAGCTGTTCTAAATAATATTTATTAATGCAGTAGATGCAGTAGGTATTGAAAATGCTAGGTAGTGTAGTTCTAAGCAGAACTCGGAGGTGACTGTGACAGTCAGCCACAAAAGACTTGATGTATAGATAATACAAATGAAGATGATTCAATTCTGTCATATAATGTGAAACTAAAATAATAAATTCATGGAACAAGATCACTGGCAGCATATTCAAGCAAAGAGTAATTGCTTCTTAGCTGCTCTCATCATTATCATTTTGAGATAAGTATGTATTTTATAAACATTTTCAGCTAGGAAATTTCACCACTTCTCCTTAAAAATTCTCTTTTATTCTCAGTGTAGATTCACAGCAAAGAAATAAGGAGCTTGCTGTTCAAACAGCTGAAAGAGGGGGAAAAAGGGGCTTGTTTTAACACTTCTTTTGCATCTTTAATTTCTTTCAATGCTCCGTACATCGTGAACATGTCAAGTGAACACACATCTCATTTTCAGTCGCTAACAGTTCAGGTACAATAGGGACGTGCACAGTGGCTCGATTCATGTGCGCATTTGTAAGGCTGGGACGGAGCTTGCCGCGATGCCCGCGCATACGCCGCAGACGCGATTGGCTAAAGCCGAGCTGCTAAATCCTCTCCTTCTCTGGGTCAGGGCATGTTTATCCTGTGGACTCTTTTTACATATAATACCCCTAATTCCATATTACATACGTTGAGAGCTCCTGCTATGGAATGCTGGTTTTTTGTAGTTAACATATTAGTCAAATATGAACTCCCCTGATCCCAAATTCTTCTAATAGGGAGCGATGACAAGTGGAATTCTGCAGTAGGTCATCTTCAAAAACAAAAAGCCCAGCAGCCATTTCCTACCCCAATTTTTAACAAGAATCCCCCCAAGCTTACTCCACTCAGAAGTGGAATGATATAATTGCATATTGCTTTTGGTCTAAGTTCTGCAAGAGGAAAAAAACCTCTCAGTATGTTGACATATGTCTTAAATATATTCACCATTGGGAAGCCTGGGAAAGACCTACAGATATTTATTTTAAATCGAAGAGAAACTCACAAACATTTAAAAATATACTCTTGTTATATCTTAGCTTACAAAAGTCAGCAAAATAGGAGTGAACAGCCTTATTTCAATGCATGAAATGTTCTCTAAAATAGAGACAGAATGCAGACACTATGCTAGGACAGAAAAAAAAACAATCTGTGCGCTCTCTAATCCTTTAACTGACTCTGCAAGTACTCTCAGAAAACCTTCAAATACAAAACTGATGCAAAATTTGGTGGCTTAATAAATCTGAAAAGCAAGTTTTCTGAGCTAATGCCTTGAAATAAAGAGAACACCCCTCTCCCCACCCAAACCCGCATTTAAGTGCTTACATGCCACTGCTCATTATGAAGATAATCAATGTAAATGTTGCATTTAACACTCCAGAGTATTGTCCAAAAGGCAGGGATATATAAACCTGGACTCAGTGGTGGCAGCAATTTTGTTCCCCAAGTATAGAAGTAAAGTGGCATTTTTTTTCAAAGAAAAAAGATAGTCCTCTCGACTTAAACCCCGGATTACCGGCCCGCGCTTGGCTGTCTTAGACAGCAGAGCTGGGTGGTGGGAAGGAAAGCAAGGCACGGTGGGGAGGAAGAGATTAGCAAACAATCTGCCGGGGCCATTTCCCACTTAGCACCGTCGCCACAGGCCGGTTGGCGCGAGTTGTGTGATCCCCTCGTACAGCGCCCGAGTGAGGGATGGCTGATCCCCCTCCACAGGTCCGTGCTTCCATAAACATAACCTATATCCCCGGCTCTCACATTTCAAGGATATTGGAGCACTACCTCCACGCACACAGGTTTCATTTTTTAAAGTGGAAGCCAAATGCACACATTTTGGAGGTAAATTATGCGGAAAAATACTTTATATTTCTGCTGAGGCAAATGATTTTTAAGTAGGTCTTATAATTACTTTGGGTGGAGAAAGTGCTTTTTCTCTTTGGTCTATTCACTTGCAGTTCATATGAGGAAGGATTATATTACTATCATTATACAAACACTTAAATGGTTCCATTGATTTGTTTAGAAATGAGATATCAATGACAGTTAATTATTCAATAACTGATCATTAATTTTGGGCAAATGATCAGAGACCCTTAGGTCCTTCTAATTTTGCTTGGCTCAAAAGAGTAAATGAAATCTGTTTGTTAAAAGCATACAGCACACTACTAAGCATTCATTTTCATTCTGCCACACTAAAGTAGTGTTTTAAAAAGATTCATGAAATGTTTTAATACTACTCAGGCAAACCTATCAATAAAAGGAAAGTTAAACACACAGTCAAGGGGATTATTATCTAGCTGTCTGTATCTTTCATCTAACCTGACACCTTGCCATGCATTTTTAGTGGAAAACAATTTTTTACTTACTTAAACAGCCTGCTTTTAATTAATCCTTCTCTCTTTTCCTTGCATTTTAAGCTATCCTAAGGAGATCAAGGACTGCTCATACCTACTGGGCTACAGCAGCACTGGATGATGTTCAAAAAGCATTGCTTACGTAATGAGGGTATCATCAGGCCTTACATTTTTAATTAAAGTTTATTCAAAGTGTGCCTACCAATACCTGTGTCATTACCCTATCGCCACATCTCAGAGATTTGCTCATGATTAATAAGCAACACAACAATTTTCTCTCACTCCATCTGCATGGGATTGAGCACTAAAATTTCCAAAGAATAAATTAAAGTAGAATTAAGGTTACCAAATAGAGGGAATGTCTAGCTGAAACTCTTTTCATTAACTCAATGCTCACTTCTGCCAAGGTCTGCAGCACACATATTTGATTCTACAACATCAGTGTGCTGAGATCATTCCAATATCATAATAGAGCACATTTCAAATGAGCAATTGAAAACTGCAGCCTTAACCCTGGGTTTATTTGCTTTTCTTGGCTAAATGGACAAAAACTAGCCTGGGTCGAAATCTGGTTTCTGTTCACTTCAGTGGAGCTAACGCTATGTTTAGAGTGTGCAATAAGAAATTGCAGGGATGGCAGAGTATTCCGAGGAGCTTCTAGTGGTGTCACTTTGGCTTGGATCATAGTCTTAGTCTGAACTCATTTTAGTAGTTTAAGTTTTCCTGATAAGCTTTGCATGTAACTGAGTTTCCAAGAAATAACCTGATAGATGATAAACTTGTCTATCGTGTGCACTGTGTATTTTGAGAAGCGTTCTACAAAACTTATTAGAATAACAGTAGGGTTGTGAATAATTCCCACGTGTACAATCGGAGCAGGAGCGAGCCTTGGGAAACATACCCACGTCCTTTTTTTATGGTGCAAAACAGACTGCAAAATACAGTCTCATTAAGGGAGCCACTGTTCTGGTAAGATGGTAAAGAAACTTAGTACAAAATTGCAGCTGTGTCACTTCAGTGTGAGTGTTACTTATGTGATCACCAGAGGTCAGTGTCACCACAGAGTGTGGCACTGAAAGACAGAAAGGGAGAGGGAGAGAAAGAAAGAAACGCTGCTTATAGATGATGAAAACGAGCTTGCCTGTTCCCTCCAGAGCTTTCCTGTGCTCCAACCCCAAGCATACAAACTCACAAGGCTCCCTATTCTTTGTGAGATGGAGGGTGGATGACTAGCGGGAGTGCTGAGAAGAGAAAAGGATGAGAAAAAAAAAAATTGGAGGGCTGGAAGGAAAATGGGAGCAGGAATGACTTGGCTGTCTGCTCTACAGTCATGAAAGATATTGCCTCCAGTTTCTCAAACAGACAAGTTCCACCTGTGTTAAGGCATGCATTTGGCGATGCAATTACTCCCAACTCCAAACGCTCCAAAATTATGAGACTGGCTACCATACTCAAATAATTAAAAAACGTTTTATTTTCCTTTGTGATACTTTTGCCATTTTTTCAAGCTTCACACTGCTAACCTAACACCTGAGAGTGTGCGTGCACACCTTCATGCATGCAATTTTAATGACATGTAAAACCGTCACCTTGTGCAGTCTGCCTCCAGGGTTTACAGTTTAAGAAAAGCGCAGGTACCAGGATAAAACTCTGGTAGCTGGGAAAACTGCTTCCCCAGCTGCTCACTTCCTTTTGACGAATGATCTGAAAGCCACGGCCCTTGTGCCCGGGTCAGGGAGGTGGCGGATAAGCGTGCGGGCTGCTGCTCCCTCACCTTGGCGTGCCATGAGCGCCCCGACGGAGCGTATCAGCTGCACCGTCCCTCATCCTTTTATACCAGTCGTCCTGCAGATGTGTCGGGCGGCGGGTGCGCACGCAGGGCAGAACAAAAGCTCTGCTAGCGAGCAGTCGTGTGAGATCAGCAAGGAAAACTGAGCGGCTCGCCCCTTAGCCTTCCTGCGACACCCGGGCTTGCGGCGGACAGTTTTAACAACGTTTTCTATCACTTTGTCCATCCTGACAGTTTGGGAGGTTAATCTCCTACCAGGGTTCAGGCAGATAGCAATGGTGATATCAACTGGCACAGAGAAGTCTCAGGGCTAAATACCTTGTAGTCTAGATGTCCTATGCAGTTGTTACTGCTGGGCATTGTTACAGTACAAATATTATCACAATAAAAAACATTCAGAAAATATTCCTTTTGTAGGATTTGTTGTCTGACAATTGCCCTTTCCTTTTGCAAGACTGTGGCACAAAGATCGATCCTGCCGTTTAGCTCAGAAGTAAGGGCGTAAGTGTCTTGAGAGAATGGAGCTTGTTTTCAAGTTCCCTCCATATGAAGATGTATCTTAACATGAGTACCTTCTTTTTCTGAATGCATTAATTGTCAGGTTTGGAAAAGAACCAACTTAAAAATATCAGGTCTGAAGAATCTTTTTTTTTTTGCGTAACCCAAGACATTTTTTTGGGAACTTGAATAGTGCAGGCTGTTTCTGATACAGGAGGGATATACCTGATACCAGGCAGAAGTTAAGTATTTATCCAACCATATCACCATATCAACTGTACTCAGTTCACTCCAGGGCAAAGTCCTCTTCAAGGCTGTTCCAGAAAAATGATCCAGCTTATCAAAAAGAATTATCTAGATAATGTCATGATGGATACATGACAAATTTGCTTCCTCTGCAGAAGTCTCAGGGCTAAGTGAATACAAATTGAGCCTGTTTCTCGGGGCAAAATACGAGTTGATTTTTGCACAACCCAACAGAGGAAAAGTAGGCCAGTTCTTCAAACTGAACTTGAAAGAAGCACAAACTAAATGTCCTAAAGGAGTCTATCATGAGCATCCTGTATTACTGAAGTATATAAACACCTGGCAGGTTAGTATATTTGCCCCAGTAAACCTCTGTGATAGGGAAAAACAATTTTGAGTTTAAATTCCTATTCTTGATAAAGTACAGGTTTGAATAAAGTTTTCTTGAGTCCAGGGGTAGTGCTTTGACTGCAGTGTGATCTCTCTCGGTGGCTTCCTTTAGGCAACAGGAGGAACTCCTATTTACAGTCACACTCTCTGAGATCCATGGTCAGGACAGCAGACCCTTGCATGCTCACACTGCTGCACAGAATTGACAGTGTGGGGCTTATGTAAAAACAAACAAGAAATCATACAAACCTACTGCAAGAACTGGGTAAAATTGCCTGTTTTCAAATGTCTGTTTTCCTCTAAACTCTTCTGAAATGTTTCTACTACACATTTTCTTGCAGTAATCATTTCTTTCTACCTCAAATATACTTTACCTTTCCAAATATTCACACATTTAAAATTGAGGCATCTCTTTAATCCAGAAAGAATTAACACAGCTCTGGAGAGAAGTATGTTCCCTAAATATTGTAACACAGGAAAAGTGCTTTGTCATCTCAAATAAATACCCCTTCTGAAATTCTCAGGGCTTTGTATAGTTTAGACTGGTCTTAAAGTATTAGCTCAGAATCACTCTCCAGTCATATTTAATGGTGGTTAGGGAACAACACACTAATTGTAAAGTAATAATAATAATAATAATAGTCTATGTCAGTATGGTAGCTGGTAGGGATGAGTACATTTAATAAGTCTGATGAAAAGCATGAAATTTAATTAATGCTATTTGGCAAAATTCCGAACTGTGTCAAGACACTGCAGCAGCCCACTCCTGGGTTAACCCTGTGGTGGCTGGAGAGCCTCTAGCGACAGGCATTTGAAAAACTTTCTGTGCCAGTGAAGTTGCCGAGCTCTGTTCCTTCTTTACCGTCTTCACGTCAGAGAAGATAGGCATTAAAAAAACCACAGCATTGCAAAAACAATAACAAATCTCCCCAGAGGATGAGCATGTATAAAAGTACATATAAAGCGGTGCCTCCTGGTTGCCCAGGATGGGGTTTCATCCTGTATGGGGCAATGCGACTTGAATGCCCTGGCAGACTTTCAGCTCAGAGAGAAAAAGACACCAATGCAGTCAGCAGCTTCACAAAAAAATCCCTTCTTATATCTGCCAGTGTTTGGGGATGCCTGAACTTGTACAGGGCATATGAACACTGGAAGAAGGTCTATGTAGGGTTATTCATTTTGCTAGCTGCAGGTACTTAATATAGACATCTGCCATTGGAAATTGCCCTAGGTTTCCTAATTTCAGTGAAGAGAAATAGGTTCCAGAAGGAGCTGAACTTTGGTGCTTTAAATCACTCTCTGCAGGAATCTACTTCTCTCTCTGGCTAGATAAAGAGCGCAGGAATGCTCCTAGCTTGGCTACTTAATTATCCTATAGCTCTCAAGTTGGATACCTAAGCTAAGTGCCTCAAGCTACCTATTAGCCCATGCTGAATATCCTCTCCTGCTGGGTGCTCAGACTGATGCCAGCAAGGGTAGCCTGCTCGTGCTATGGAAGAGGAGACAGACATGAGGAAGAGAGTAAATTGAAACAATTCAGACGTTATCAGGGTTCTAGATGTCAAGCGACTTGGATGTCTTTGGAGCTTTAAAATGCCAGCTGATTTGACTGTGGTAAGGAACAAGAGCAACTGCTACGCATAATAGGAGATTAAATATATACTTTTCTCTCTATAAATGTAATAGTAAGGAAAAGATTTTGGTTACAGGCTCAGGGGATACATAAATGGGTTGGGTTTCAGTGTTTTGGCCTTGCTGTCGGTGATTCACAGTCACAGAATGATAAAGAAGCAAGAGGCAAAAGTCTGGAGACTTTTGGTGTTCTTAAAACCCCCTCCGTCTCCCACAGCCCTGCTAGCTCCTACTCAGAGACCTTGTTATTTCTCCTGCATCTAACCTGCAGGGCAGGTGTGCTTCATACTGCTTCCTGAGTGTGTGTTGTCTCACAGCTTGGGTTCTCTCCCATGGGAACCAGGCTGTGGTCTCAGGCCTCACTCCCACAGGCAGGCAGATGTTTTCAGGGCTCTGCTAAGAAACATCCTGGAAGCATAAAATTGAGATTTCTCCTAGGACCTGGAAGATGAGTAGCCTCTGGGACAATTGGAAGGTAGCCCTAATGATCCAAACGTAATTTTAAAGGTGTAAAAGCAGTTTTTTTCCCAAGGAAAAATAACTTTTCCTGGTTCCTGCAAGACAGCCTGTTTTTTTACAGGCTGCAATCTCTCTAGCTACATATTTTGCTATAACCGCTAGACAGCTCAACTGTGACTAAAGCTACATGCCAGTTTAGTCTGCTCTATGGCTCCAGACTTATTTCTGCTGCCTGGTATGTATACTAAAAATCTCCAGGTTTCCCAGTCTATAAATCTGATGCTTTAGTTCTGGGCACGCAGTTGTAGCACTGCCTACAATGGCTTTTGACGAGAAAACGTTTCAGTTTAGAGCCCTACCTTTGTTCAAAGGAGAGCTCATCATGCAAGTTCTCATGGGCACCCAGGCAAACTGCTTGCAGATAGGACTCTCCTCTCTCTTTCCAATTCCTATCCTCTACAGTTTGGGACTATCAGAGGTAGTGAAAGCACTTGCAAATAGCATGATTTCGTACTATTTGAAGTCATGTTCTACTACATATTTCAGATTCTAAATTACTAAAAGCTTTTTTTTTTTTTTTTCTTCCTTCAGTACAAGGTATTTTAATACATGGATATGCAGGCTCCTTTACTTTTAAAAGACCACCAGGGAGACTTGCTGCCAATTTACTGTGGAGAAGGCAGTAGAAATGGATGTGGATTGTTAATACTAGAATATCACCTGCCATCTGGATAGGCTTAACACATGATAAACTGTGAGGTTTGGACACAGATTTGTGGTGCTTGAGTAGACTGCTTAAAAGTCTGTCTATGTTGGCCTAAACCATCTCTCTTTCTGTAGACACTTAGGTTGTTTCTTTTAACAAAATGAACACAGAACAACAATTTTGAGATGCAAGAGTCTCACATTTAGCACAATAAACTCAAAATTAGACTGGTTTTAGAGCTGTCCACTACTTTTAGATTCAGCATCTACTATTAATTATAGTGGATTCAAAGGTTATAAAATGAAAAGGGATAAATGGGTTCATCGATTTTTTACCTCCCATGTAGCAAAGAGCAAAAGTCTCTGCTAAAGTTCTTGGTTTAGGACCAAACCTCTTAGCTCTTGAAGTTAGGCTATATGATCTACCAAAAATATTCAGGCTTAATAATTTTCCTGTTGGGAAGTCTATGGAATGTGTTAATATGTGTTTTAAGAATTAATCACCTTCATCTTTATTCCTACTCTGGATTTGTCCAAGTTCAGCCTCCAGCCACCTTTTTCTCCTCCATATACTTTCTCCTAGATCAAGTCTCCCATTATTCAACAGCTGGCTAGAAGACGGTTGCCGGAGTTGCGAGGGCCCAAGGGTACAAATAAAGATGAGTTTATAAGGGCAGGTAGTATTGTTTATAAGATGGGCTGATGCAACTGGAAAAAATAAAGAGGGTATTTAGGGCTTGTGTGTCTAAAATCTTATCTACTTTTTTTTATTATTTTTTTTTCACTTTTTTTCAGTGATATCAGTTGGACTGATAAAAATAATTCTTCTCTCTGCAAATTTATGAACTAAACAGAATTTGTTGGAATTAGTAGAAGAACGAATTATAAAATATTCTGCACAGATCAGAACTGGGTACGGTGATTCTGTAGCATACACATGTAAAAGATACACGGTGTTCATGAACTCAAAGACTTTCTGGCCTCAGCAGTGTCCTTCATTTGCAGTGCCTTGTTCTTTTCAGAACTGTGCCCTCCTGGGAAGGAGTCAGTCCTGGGACGGGTTGTGGGCTGGCAAGACCTAAGCTCTCTCTCCTTCATTTTTTCTCTCCTGGAAGGGCAGTTTCCCACTTGGCTGTGTTGCAACACTATACGGCTTGCTCATACCCAGGTTATCAAGTGATCCAGCTAACGCTGGGTCACTGACTTGCCTGCTTTTTTATTTAGCACTGTAGCAATGCCTCAATAAACCTCAAATTTTATCTGTGACCCTTTTGTCTTCACACAAATCACACAAATGCACTTCTGTGGTGGGAACTCAAAAGACCATCCAGACCATATCCCTATTTGAAATAAGTTGTATGTAAACTGACGCTCTCCTGACATATTATTTAATGCGTTCTTAAAAACCTTCACTGACAAATTGCGAACTTCTGAGGTATCTTCTTTGTACAGCTCACTGTACTATATTTTAGCAAGTTCTTCCAAACACCTATTCTAAGTCTCTTCCTCTCCTCCGATACAAAAATTTCATAGCATGGCATTAAAAACTGATCCCTGAGGACCTGCCTAGGAAAACATCATTTCTGACAGAATTCCCTGTTTGCAATTACAATACAAAATTGTACTTTTAAAGCTATTCAACCTGTGCCATGTTGAGTTTATTATCATATTATTTTCTTAATCAAATTGTGAGGTACAAAGTCAGATGCCTTACAGTACTTATGTGAACATTATTGCCTTTATCATCCAAATACATGCAAAATTTGAAAGTTAACAAGCTATCCAAGATAGTTCCTTAATCATCCTTACTCCTTCCCACTAGCAATGCCCAAACCTAATCTCTCTCCAAGTCCTTCCGCTAGCTTATTTGAAATACTTCTTTTCAGAAAACTGGGGTTAAAGGATTTCATTTTGGGAAAGGGGAAGAAGCAGAATTGTTGTTTCCTTCTTCTTACCTCCTTTCATAGCATAGAAGAAAACTAGCTGGCTAAGTAGTATACACACACAATTAATGCCATTTTGGAAAAAAAGATAACTTTGAAATAAAAAGTGATATATTAGCTCATAAATGATGTATGCAAAACTGGAGGTGTGACTAGGTTAAGTTTATATTGATTGTTAAAACTTCAAAAAATGTCAAGTGAAAAACCCAACAACCCTAACTACTGCCATTTTCAGAGCAAGTGAATGAGAACATCAAGTAATGAACTGAAAGTAAGCTATTTCTCAGTAATCACAGTCTATCTAATTTATAATCTCTTAAACATCTCTTCCTTACTCATCAAAAGAAGAATAAAAGGTTAGATTAAAAGGTTCTGGACAGTACTGAAGAGACTTCCTTACCAAAGCCAATTTTGTTTTCCTATTACACCCAAAGTAAAACTGAACTTTGAATTCATTTTCTCCAGATATATTTTAACCATAATTCAGTATTTCCACAGAGTACCCCTTCTAATTCAGTATTTCCACAGAGTGCCTCTTCTGAATTGAATGCTTTGGAAATTAGAAAATGAAAGTGGTTGTTCATTCTATCCATTTTACAGACAGTTTCACTATGTTCTTCTCCTCAGTTCCTCTAACTCAGACCCAGCTAAAGCAAAGTCTAAGTGCAACATATTTTAATACAAGGTTTAACTACTAGGAGGAAATACACACCTGTATCAAAAGAGGTGGTTACCATAAAATGATACATGTATTCAATCTTTTGCAGATTGTTATATTATTTTCTGTTCAAAGTTTAAGAAACTATTTGATAATCTGGTAACCTTGGTAAATATTGCTTTTTAAATGGTGACCACTGTCAAACATATACTTGCCAATGGGAAGACCACAAATCAAACACTACTAATTGAGCAAAATCAAGGCACTTTTTTAGCTCATATGTTTGACTTGACATATTGTAACAGACCCAATGCAGCTCCCAAGTATTTCCCAGGAAATAACACTGTCCATACCACCAGGCAACGTGGAAAGGCTAAGATAAAGCATTAAACTCTTGTTATTCATTACAAAAATGCATGCCTGTTTTGGAAGCGAAATGACTACTCTCAAATCACTCATACAATAACTTTTCCAATGGAAAGCTATTGTTCCCTTCTACTTTCTTCATATTTTTTAGTCTTTTCTATGTGTTTTCATACTCCTGTGCAAGGCAAAGGCATTGTTAACTGGTCTGATGGCAAAGTTTTTCCTCCAACCGTCAGACAGAGCAGTCTTCAGATACACAGCTTAAAGAGGCCTTCACAGACACTACACAGCAGCCTTGAAAGCAGTATTGGTGTGACCCTCCATGTGTTTGCCACACCGTTGATTTGCACTTGCATCCAGCTATTCCATATTTTATGCAAACCGGAGAAGGATTCACTGTGCAAGTGGTGTAAAATTCCTTAGTGAGTGTAAATGCTATGCCACTCTTCCCAGAGTCCCTAGATGTTGCAGGTTACACGCTGCAAGATTTTTCATTTTAAATGCATAGAATTGAAGGGATGGTAAGACTATTTGGGAAACTGTGCATTTGCTGGCCTTTAACTTTCACCCATTTGCTCTCAGACTGATCACTTCAATTATTTTTGGAGCATATATTCTGAAAAGGCAACTTTGATTAGATTTAAAAAAAAAGGAAACCCTCCAGTTCTTTTAAATAGAACTTTATCAGAGTCTGCTTTGCTCCCCTTTTATTTCAAGCACAGTGAGAGTCAGTACACACACACGCACACAAACACAAAAAGACTTCATATTGGGATGTATAGAAGAAGCAAATCAGTCACAGCCAAAGCTGGTGCACTGTGAGTCACCTTGTTTTGCAGTGAAGCCTCTTCTGAAAAAGAAAAAAAGTAAAAAAGAATGTAATTCGTGATTTCAAAATGAATTTTGTGGTCCACGTAACCATCTCCATAGCCTACTTTGAAAATTTAAGATCCCTCAGCATGTTTCATTCATGATTTGACCTATATTTCAAAGGTGGCCTCACAGATAGAGAGCTAGCATTGGTAGCTGTTGTGCACCAGCCAGCCATCTGGGCTCTTTTGTCTGAGCAGGAACTCTGCTAGACCTCTAACTTTTAATGGCGCTACTAGCTTACGTCTGTAGGGAAAGTAGTTATAGCAAACGAGCAATTAGCAACAGAGAACATTACGAGGGTGTTTCTGATGTTGTTGTTGCTGCTATAAATTGCAGCCTATTGTTACATTTTTGTAACTAGGGAGCAATTGTGGATTTGCATAAAAATGTGGGTCAGCGGTATGAGAACATTAACAGGTGTTTCTGGCAATCTTATTATTTGCTTAAAAAGAAGCAATGGTTTTATTATCAAAAGGTTTATTATCAAAACCTATACCATTCTCTTAATGGTGATTTTATTTCAAAATGTTGACTTTGAAGGATAAAAAAAATGCAGTTTTATCAACAGAAAAACAGAGCAAGTTTGGCTTTAACAAGGATATTGGGTCTCAGTCAGCAAGATTGGCTAGTGAACAGAGGAGAGGCTTCTTCACATGGATTATGAAGGGTTTTGCACTTCAGTAACACTTTTTGATACCGGCTTCCCCAGAGTCACATGTGTTGCAGAACAGTATGCGAAGCCTCAGAGAAGCCCGGCTTTGGAGAGTGTGACTGCTTGAAAAACACACATTTCAGCCATTGTTAAAATTACAGGCTCTGGCAGAAAATCCTGTGGAGCTCCAGGCTTTCAAAACCTCTACTAGGATATTATTGAAGAAGCTTAAGTCTTTCCAGCTCAGTTCTGGCTTTTTCAAGGTTTCAGGACTGATCCAGCCAGGGAGCATCAGCTGTGAGATCTGAGGAAACCTCTCTTGTGGAAACTTCTCATTTACATAGTTTTGTGAGAGGGTGTCTTTACAATGACTGAGGGAGACCTCATAGACCTCTATCTATGAATTTTACACACAGAAGAAGTTTTAAAAGCCCCTGAGAGGTCACATAAAATAACTGCAGAAGATGAAGTTCATAGAATTATAAATGCTAGGTTACAGCAGACAAGTGCTTGGCCCTACTGTGAGGAATGCAGAAACTGTTTTATAAGACAAGGTCTTCTCATAAATATGTGTGAATGGCTCAGAAAATGGCTAATGGCAAAAGGGAATAAAATCTCTGTGCTTGGCAATGAAGGTCTCATCAGGTGGACTAAATGATGGACTGAAATGCTACATAGATTTGCTTCAGAGTTAAAGACTGGTTTTCTAATACAGAAAAATAAGAACCCATTATATCTCCAAACTTCCTCCATTTCATTTTCCATGTATGAAAAGGAGATCAAGCAAAATTGGATATGAGAAGGACAAATTTCATAACAAGATGAATTCACATACTTTTAATCACAACAGTTATAATGGAAATTAGGAATGTGATCTTGCTGAAATGTAGAATTATTACAGCACTGAGTTCTTACGATTTAGGGCTGCATGATCATGATGAAAGTTTTAGCAAAGTATAGAACCAATATTTATTCACTGAAAATTTATCTGCAACATCAAGAATAATTATCTGCATCTTCTGCAGCCAATGGAGAGATATGTATCTCCAAATAAAAATGCTTTCTGCTCTAAAATATCTATCTAAAATAGTAGATTAGTCACCTGTAACTGGTTCTGGGGCCAGTACTGCTTAATATCTTCATTAACGACCTGTATGAAAGGACTGAGCGCACCCTCAGCAAGTCCACAGATGATACAAAAGTGGTAGGGGTGGCTCACACACCAGATGGCTGTGCTGGGCTTTCATCAGGGTGTAGGAAGGGACAGAGCTGAATCTCATGAATTTCAGCAAACAGAACTGTGAAGACTCTGCATCTGAAGAGGAATAGCACCAAGTATCACTACAGGCTGGGTTGCCAACCAGATAGAAAGTAGCTTTGCAGAGAAGGACCTGGGGGTCCTGGTGGTCATCAAAATGAACATGAGCCTGCAATGTGCCCTCACAGCAAAGGCCAATGGTATCCTGGGCTGCATTAGGAAGAGTGTTGTCAACAGGTCAAAGGAGATGATCCTTTTATTTTACTCAGCCCTGGTGAGGCCACATCTGCAGTACTGTGTCTGGTTCTGGGCTCCACAGTACAAGAAAGACATGGAGCTAGTGGAGCGAGTCCAGCAGAAGTCCACAAAGATGACTAATGAGCTGGACCATCTTTCATATGAGGAGAGGCTGAGACAGGTGGGACTGTGTAGTCTGAAAAAGAGAAGGCATTGGGGGTCTCATGAATATGTATAAAAGGGAAGGTATCAAGAAGATGGGGCCAGACTCTTTTCAGTGGTGTCCAGCAACAGGACAAGAGGCAATGGGCACAAACTGAAGCACAGGAAGCTTCACTTGAACAAAAGGAAACACCTCTGCTGTGAGGATAGCTGAACAGGGGAACAGGTTGCCCAGAGAGGCTGTGAAGTCTCCACCCTTGGTGATATTCCAAAGCTGCCTCGAAATGGGCCTGGGCAACCTTTCATAGCTAACACTTAGAGAGGTTATTATATCTTTAGACCACTAACAGCAGGTGAGACCAGGCCCACCTACATTTACTAATTTTTACAGTTAGTCTTCCTACTATAACGAGCTTCAGCCAGATTTCTTTTAATGTGAGCCATGCCAGGGCCCTGATTTTTACTTACAACCTTGCTTAAAATGAGGCAAATGTTTGATAGTTAGGACAGTCTTTTTAAGTCCTGAATAAGTCCTGTGGATTGGTTTCAAAACTCCAGGTTTGATTTACACTTATTTGTACTAAATACATAGTTATTAGTAGCAAGTTTCAGTCTAACCCATTTAATTACAATGAATATATGCATTAGGAATTACTGTGTGCATGCAGGGCAAAACAGTACAATGGATGTTAGTATCACCTTGCCTTGCCTAACTGTGAAATTATTTTGCATATGAGCTTTTTTCACAAATATTATATCTCCTGGATGATTATGTATTTCTAGCTTTTATCATTCTCTTCTTTTTCATCCAACACTTGTAAGCCTATTCTCCTATTCTATGGAGAATACCTTATATATTCCCTGGTATTCTTTTTTTTTTTTTTTCCATTTTCTGCACTCCAACTTTTATCCTACACAAGGGATCCGCATCATTATTTGTTAATGTTATTTAATGTTTCTCCAGATCATTTCGTTTGTATTCTCACCTCCAAGTCACTTGGCAATTTATATAAATCTATATGTATGCTACCTAGTTTACTACTAATATGAAAAAGATTTCACATGGCTTCAAAGATCCATTTCCAACTACATCACTGAGGAGACTTAGTCACCGCTAATGACAAAGTCTTTATGCTACTGAAATTAATAGGAAAATGTTACCTTGGACTTCAGTTCAATTACGATTTCAAACACTGCACCCTACTCCATGTACTTTTTAATTTTTGACCATTTGACCACTGCTCAGTATGTGCAGCAGCGTAGACGCTCTTAATGCAGTTATATTAGATCTACAATCTTCAAACAGAGCTGAGAGAACACTGGCCAAGGAAATGTTTGGAAACACAGATGAAAAATAGGGCTTTTAAAATATTTAAAAAAAGAACAGAAATTACATATATCTTGATCTCTTTCACTGGGAAGCAGAAAAACAGAAGTCAGAGGAGTGGGCTGTAGGAAAAGATGTCTTTTCTCACTGGTGACCTGGACAGGGCATTCTTCAGGGCAATGCTGCTGACAGAGGTACTAGAATACTCCACAGGTCACTTCCCTTGTGACTGAAGGAGATTTGGATTTTTCAGTTTTGAAAGAAATGCTTCATAGTATCTGTGGACTTCTAAGAATGTACATTAAAGTGCATTAAGATTGGCATAAAAATGAGAAATCTTCGGGGAAAACAACTCCCCCTCTTCTCGCCAGAAAAGAAGAAAATATTCATTAGAAAATTCAAGCTGTGACATTATGGAAAGAATCAAAATGCAAGATGTGTTTATACTAGAGTTGACATATATCTCTTGCTAGTAAATCTCTAGTATAATGTATGTCTGTAAATTAAAGAACAATTTATTTTACAGGTCTCTTTACTTATGACACAAGATACTGTCTGTTGCCTCAAGTTTTAGAACTCATCTAGAGGGATTTATTTTTTTTCCTGAAAAAATAGATTTGGAATAGGGAGAAAACCCTCCCTAGCAATCAGAATACTCTTTTTTTTTTTTTCTGACCATGTTATAGAACTAAAGTTTTGTGGGGCTTTCATGGTTCCTAGACCTGTTTTGCATTTGATCTGATTCTGGTTGCAGTAAAACAACCAGAGTTTCATCACGTCATCTTTGCTGTACATGTGTGTTCAATAAACACTTCATGATACAAATATTACCCTCCATACTCACTTGAAAGTTTTAATAGATAAGCTTGAGTACAGCATATACTTCAACATGCATGAACTGATTGGCCTAGAAAACTCAAAGGTTGCTAAAGCCAACCCACAATCACTCTCCCTCCTAGGTCAAAGACAGTGTAATATAAAGACTGTCATTCAGTGATTACTTCTGTCAACTGTTTATATTTTGCATAATTCTCTTGAAGATGTATTTGATGTGAACTCGGATCTAACTGATGAAAAATCAACAGTGGTAGAAATATATGCAACTTCCCTTTTTGAACTTAGGCAAACTTGCTATTTCAAGACTGCATTTCACTGGAATATTTGTAGGGCCTGTAAATCGCCTAAAGAGTCGCACGGGTTTTAATGAAATGTCATAAATTATTTAATTTTTCCTGAGAAAGTGATTTTCTAGATTTCTGTTAGAGTTACCCATTCTGTGAAATGCTGATTACAGATGGGGAAAGCAAAAATGCCCATTGAGTAGCAGCTCTGGATTCTTCATCCTCTTAGATGTATCATTAAGCCAACATTTCTGGCCCTGCTATTGCTGTGACAGTCGATGAAGTGTGTTCATTTGCTCTGAGCTCTTTAATCGACTGCTTGGATTAGAGGACCCAGATAGTTGGTTTGAATTTAAATAGTTGGACAGAGCATGACCAACAAACAAATGGCAAGCAAGACTGGCAACTCAAGTGGATTTGGGGACCTCATCCTTGTTAAAGAGGCTACATTTCTGTTTTTCAGGTTTCACATTAAAAACAATTTCAACCCTTTTTTTTGATCTGTTACACAACTTGCATTTTTTTTTCTAATTCTGAAATATGAGAAAGTAAAAGGTCATCTAAAGTAATGGGAAATGATTTTTTTTCACCTCTCCTTCTTGTTTTTTTTTTGATCAACTTCATTTTTCTACCTAACAGCTGACACAGAGATTTGCAGCACTCGTTTTATCTGACCCAATCTTTTATAACTGGGTGCTGTCAAGCACATTGGGTGTCTGTGCATGACATACATATGTCAGACATAGCACAGCTATATATGTATAAAATAATATGATTTCTAACTGAGAAGAAGGAATCGAGCAATCCCCCAGAGCTCAGTGCAAATGAAGGTGGGATCTCTTGCTGGTGAATTCACTATTCTGACCGACATACAGTATTGAGTATTCAGGAGCATCTTCCAGAGAAGGGTGAAATGTCTCTGCAAGACCTTGGGCTGCCTAATGACCTTCACATGCTATATTCCTCCCTGAAATCAGAATCTGAATGTTCTTTTCACCATACAAGATCAAATATCTTTCAAAATTATTCTCAGGTCACCATCCAATCCTAATTAACTAAGAAAATCAGTATTTATTGTGTTTGTGAAAAACAATATTTAAGGCTGGAATATCTCATTAATGAACTAAAATCGTATTTCCATATTTCTTCACATTTGCTCAATTTTAAGACAACTTTATGATACTATTTAATCAATTTAAATTGCTGAATTGGAGATTTTCCAAATTTCCCTAATTTGAAGTCACAAAAATTTTAACTATGTCCCAAAGCACCCTCTTCATATATTCTCTCTCTGAGTATATATGTTAATGTGCATTAATTATACTCTTTCTAAGTACTGTACATGTTTCTGACACGAAGATTCTACATTACAGTGAAGGATTATTGTACTTTCTAGGCCCACCGCAGCTAGAGCAGTTTCAATCACTTTAATATATTTTATAACAAGTAGCATTTAATTAACAGTACATCTACTGTCCAAGTGAAGGATCCAGTTCTGCACAGGTTTAGTCACACACTTAATTTTGTGCACTGTGAATAGTCCTATGGAACTGGCTGCTTTGTTAAAAGAATGGATCTTTAACTCAAAAAGAAAAATTAAAAAAAAAAAACACTCTTAGGTTTTCACTGTTACGTGAGGCAACTGGCACTGCAGAGGTGTGAAAGAGGAATGAGAACTATGGCTAAGAAAAACAAGGCATTTTGGACAGGATCAGGAGACTGACTTTATTTGTATGTATTCTTTACTTTTTAAATGTAATAGATTTGCTGGTACTGAAGGATAATAATTTCTTTTACAGATATATATATTTTTACAGATATATATTTTTATATGCTCTAAGTAGCTCTTTCAGGGATGGTTTTATGGTGTCTGTGTGGGACACTATATAACTGTGTTGGCACTGGAGCTTTTTTCAGCAATTGGTTTCCTGTATTCTGAAGGAGAATCTTTTTGAGGTATCTTTCATCACTTTTTTCAGAACAGCTGAAGCAAGAATCCTTTGGAGCTTCACGATAAGTCAATATTAAGCTTTTTAAGTAAGGATAGAACAGCTTGAAGAATCTGTCTTGTTCTCATTCCAAAGTCATACATTTTCCACGCCTGCTCCTTTCACCCAATACCCGAAAACCTCGCATGTCAGAAATACAGTATTCTGAACCCGAGGGTTATAAAAAGCATCACTGTACACAAGAGAGGTTCCAGGGCATTTTCAGGTTCACAAGCAGGTGATTGCTTTGTGTTTAGTGACACTTTGCATCAGAGACATGGATGAAGACAAGATAGGAGCTTTCAGCACTGTGCCATGGTTTAAAATTGAGATACAGAAAATATAGTACGGCCCTATACTACATTAAAAATCAGCCTTTCAGTTGAAAGCTGAAATATTAAAGAAATATGAAGAAACAAAGGAACCATTAGCTAATTGCACATGGCAGCGACATTTCAGCATTTAGTTAGCGTGTGTATATATATTTAAGCAAGAGTCTTTAAATAATTCCTTCAGAAATAACCTCGTTCTTTCAGACTGCTGTTGCATGGCAAACTATCTGGATGCCCAGTGTGGGAAAAAATAATTGCTTAACCTTTCTGTGAAACCACTAGGTGGAGATGTAGGTTTACCAAGCTAGGCTTGCAACAAGGCTTTAAAAGGCGTAAGATTGAAAAATCCCTCTTAAAAAAAAAGGAAAAAAAAAGAAAAAAAAGTACAAGATTGATAAATTATGTATCTTGTTGGTTACAAATTCCAACACATCTTTGAAGGAGGAAAAATGGAAAAAACCCTAAATGCTCAGTTGTAAAATTGTCCAAGCAAATTATTATTTTTTAAGACACAAGTTCTGATGTTTAAGACTCTGAAAGAATAATCGCTTCATGTTATAAATTGTCTGCTGCCAATACACACACATTTTCCTTTATTCTCCAACCAGCTGCTAGCTCATGCTATCAGTGGTCAGGAACAAACAAACAAAAACTACCCCTAAATTTTGCAGCCTGCTTTCAAACTTCCAAACCAGTGGAAATATTCCAGCAACTGGCAGACTTCAGGACTTTTTCCTCAAGTTGTTTGTAATTTTAGGACTTTTTCAGCACCCTGATGCCTAATATACAATGTAAAATGCAAAGGATGGTATTCCAAGCTGCTTTCTTTAAAATCAGACACATTTCTTTCCGTCATACATTGTCTGCCATGTGTGCTCAATCATCGAAAGGGAAAATCAGGAGCCGAATGAAATATTTGCTTGTGTGTGCTGTTTCTACTTTATTTTCACATAACCCTCTTCCATCTCTACTGGCTATCTGTGTGCACTACCAGCTCCCCCACAGCACACACCACAAATCTAGGCATTTACCAGCAGGGCAGAGTCATTGAGGATTCATTCTTTCATATTTCTCCCCTTAATTCAAATACTCCTGCAACCCTTGTAATTTTTCCGATGGATAGAAAAACAAGTGCTGCCTTCACTTCCAGGCCCTCAGCAGCAAAAAGTTAATTAAGGTGGTTCAGATTCATCTGAGGGCTCCATATCCTTTTTTTCTTTCTTTTTTTTCTTTTTTTTTAATGCAACTTTCAAATTCTTACTTGAAAGATTTAGGAATGAATCCACCTCTTCTTAAAGCCTTAGGAAAAGAAATGTGTGGCAAATTGTTTAGGGGAAGGTCAATATCTTCATAAAAATGACCCTCCCTTTTTATAACCTTGGATATAGACTTGCTTTTAGCCAAGTGTGTAAGATTTAGTATCATTTACTACAAGTTCTGTAATTCTGCTAACAGTGTATGTAAGCCTGAGGTGGAATTAGATAATTCTCATGTCAGTTCTAGCTTATTTTTCTCTGATTTCCACTAAATCCTTCCTGTTTTGTGAGCAAAAATGGGGAATGATATTTCAGGAGCAAAATCTGAGTACTGTGATATGCAGTTGTCTGCTGATGTGACTCTTTCTGTCAATTCTTTGCAATTTGCTGGAAAAATTTCCAAGGAAGACAGCAGAAATGGGAGTAACTGTTAAATATCTGAATGAACTAAGTCAAAAGAAGGGGGGCATTTCTCCTTCTGCTGGAAAACTCTTTAAAAGACCCTCACCATCAGAGAAACTCCCAGAACGGTGATTTGAGCTCCTGCTGTTTCATTCATGATATTAAAGGGGAAGGCAGGTTGCTAAAAAAGATAAACACTGAAACTCTTCCAGAAGCTAAACTTGTGAGAGGGTAACTATCATAGTAAGAAGCCTAAGAAAAGGGACCCTCCTGTACAAAGGCTACTCTGATTTTGCAGAAGGTGGATCCCCACATCCTAATAAAAATATTTCCTCACGCTTTCGCTGTAGCCTTCTCCCTTGCAGGCCTACTCAATAAACACAGTTAATTACAAAACAAGGATCCTGCTTCTTTATGTATGGTCTAAAATCTTTTGGGTCCCTTCCAGACAACGTACTTCAGGTTTTGCACAGTAGGAGTAAAATAAAAAATATTTTTCTGTGAAGATTATAAGGGGGGCTAAAAGCTACCAAGAGCCAGGTAAGTCCATGAGCAGCAGAAAAACAAATGTAAAGCTGTTTGCAGAGGAGGCAGAGTTCAGTTTTAGACCCAGAGAACTGTGTGATTTATTAGTATTACAAAAACGCCTGCCTTTAAAGAAATAAATGTGCTAGCTACTACCTAAGCCCAAAGTACCCATTTAAAGAAAGAAAGAAACAAACAAAAACCTCTGGGCCAGATAGAAAGGAGGGGGTTAAAGTTAGGATTTGCAGAGCATTACCTTCAGGAGGAATCTCTCTGCTTTTGGTAAAGCAGAAAGAGTCACTGAGGTGAGAGGCTCGTGCTGATGAAGGGCAGCCTGCCTGCCTCTGGGCTAGCACATTAGCCCTATCCCGACTAAAAACTTGATTTTGTACTAATCCAATTCAGATCCAAGGCAGCACCCCCCTCTTCCGCCTCCTCAGCCGAGAATATGCCCATCTTTTCATCCTACATTAGCTCTGAATGTCTCCTAATCAGTTACAGATTGAGAAGGAAAACGAAGAGCTCCTATATTAAGCAGTTTTTTTCCTCCTCAAATGCTAAACATGAAGTTCTTCTTAAAAAGCATTTCCTACTGTGGTCACACACACCTACTGAGGTACTTGCCGAAAGAACCCAGCACAGAATTAAGACTCTTCTGACAGTCAGGGCAAAGAAAGATTTCAGATTAGTACTAATGAAAAAAGAAAAGGAAAAAATTAGTGTCTGGCAGGAGTCTCTTTTGCTGCTAATCAGTAATGTTACATCTTAACCCTTTGTGTGCTGCACCCCAAGCATGCGTTGGGTCACACCTTTTGTAAGCCCCATAATGACAGGACAAATTGCAAATAAGGAACAGAGAGAGGCAAGATCAGTTGTCCGGCTTTAACGTTTAGCCAGTAGCACAAAAGCAGCAGGGTGCCAGGGGTCCCCGATTCGCAGGACGCCTCTTCTCCCACCCAAACAGCCCCCTCGCTGCCTTCGGCTCTCTCAGCAAAATTATTTCGCTGGCATCATCTGATTAGTTCAGCGCATCTTCCAGCGAGCAGCCCCCCGGTTTTAAGGCCTCCTATGTGCACGCGCACACAGGCACACACACAGAAACTGCAGGAGACCAGAGGGCATGGGGGAGGTCCACCCTCTGATGATCACATCGTGGGGAAACAGGCATTCCCCGCACCTCGAAACCCTTTCTGCTTTCAGATGAGAACACATTTGACCAAAACGCGGTGCCATTCATCTTAGGTGGCTGTTTGTCGATCATAGCTCCTGGAAGGATAAGCAAACCCTATGGAAAGGCATTTATCTAAATTATCCTGATAAAATGCTATCACTCCACGGGGAAAGAAAAATGAGGCAGAATGCTAGCTTGTACACAAATGTTCTTCAATTATACTAACCTGGAGGAAAATCGGCACACTGAGTTGCACTATATTCTAAAAAGTTGGCATGGCAGTTTAAAAAATAGAACACTTTCTTTCAGTGAAGTTCCTCTTTTGTGGGAATTTTGGTGCCTTGAAAAAAAAAAGAAAAAAATATGAACCGCCTCTCCCATTCAAACAGCACATAGTTAGTGTTTGTGACTTTTCCCTTGACAACTAGATAAGAAGATAAATGCGTAGTTTCTCTTAATTAGCCTTTCTTAATTAAAAACACCAGAGGTATTTGTGATCATAATGAACTCTTCTGACAGAATGGTCACTTGTTCTTCTGGGTGTCACTCCAGGAAAATTAGATTTTTTTTTTTTTACAGGGGATAAATTCTGTGCTAAGGAAGAAATAAATGATGCCCGCAAAAGCAGTGTCCCTTTGGTTTTTATCTGAACGAGATGGATGTATATCTTGCGGTTTTTAGAATGGTGTGGGGCAGTATTAGCCATCATTAGCACCCCAGTATGGATCCAATTCACTAATTACTTATGCTGTCTTGGTTCACTGAGATTTAAGTACCAAGTCAATCCCATTATCTGCAGTCTCCCAAGCTTGCCAGAGTCATCCGTCTTTTATGGAAAAAAAGCACAAGGGTTATCAATAGGACCCTGAAATACTTGGGATTTTCCCACTTCAGGAGGAGGCAAGATTAGTCCTGACTAAAGTCGCATCTTCTCTAAGCTGCTACTTTGGATGTGATAAAAGTGAATGGTGACAATTATCCATAACTACATAAAGAGGCAGAGAGAGAGGGAACGAGGAAAGAGAGGCGAGGAGAGAAGTCTGCCACGCACTCCTGCATCTGTCCTACGGTCGCAGGCAGCTTTTCATATCACCTCAGAGCTACAAATTACAATTCGTCTGTTACAAACACGCGATAATATAGTCAGAAATCAGAAATTAAAATATTCCAAAGGCCTCAGGCCTCCTCGGAGAGAAAGAGAGAGGGAGAGAGAGAGGGAGGGAGGGAGGGAGAAAGAAGGAGGGAGAGCGAGGAGCGCACGGAGCCTCGGAGCTGCCTGTGTTGTTTGTGCCCTCCCTCCTACATCCTACATGTTTAATGTCTGCGGCAGCACTGAGGCCTTGTCTGTTTGGGATGGTTGATTGACATCTGCTCTGCCGAGAGGAAGGAACTGGCAGCTATTGGCAGCACTGTCACGTTCATTTGCACACTTTATGAAGCAGCAGTGTGGCTACTAATACAAAAAGAAATCTTCTAAGCAGCATGACATCTCTTGGAATGGAATATTTGTCTTTACAAATGATTGCACTGCTGCCAGTACTTGACATGGTGCTCGCAAACATGTGTAATTGTTGGAAGTGTAATGATGATTATTTGCATATTTAATGTTCAAACAAGTACTGGAGAAGCAACTTAGACTAAACCTTTTATGGGGAGGATTTAAATATGTTCAGCATCAGCCTGATGAGTCCCAGAAAGGAGTCAGGGGCTGAGGAAAGAGCTAGTGAGCACTGCTGCTCTGTGCAGGGGAGTTTAAGAAATCAGCCCGGATTTGCCACTCAGGCATTTTATAGGTTTATTTTGAGATAGATTTCATATGAATTCCTCTCCCATTCATTTTAATTGCTCAAAATTATATTTAAATGTAATTATACGAAAATTTAGGAATGTTCTATTTATCATGTGTCTGAAATCAGCCAAACATCAAAGTGAGGGAAGTAGATAAGCGAGCACATGTTTACCAGAAACATCACACTACAGAAAGCCTGTGCATGATGGCAGCAACACTTATTTTAACTCTTTGGCATAAGAGCAAGAAGTGTGCAGATCACAAGAGGGCCACTCATGGACCTCCTTTTCTGGGCTGCGAACACCGTACTGGAACGGTTCCTCTGGAGATGACAGCCATACCCAGCTTCACAGAAAAGGGTTCTCTCTTTATAGCAGAAAGTCCTTCTCATTCTGCCTCAGAAATTGAGTTTTTGTTTTTCCCATCCACAGTGAAGACATTTTTGTTTTGATTTTGCAGCATCGAGACCTAGCTAGCACTTGGTCCTTGCAAACATACGTAGATGTATGTACACACAGGCACACACGATTGCAGGTGCAAAGAGGAAAACATTTTATGGAAGGGCTCTCCAATGCTGCAAATAGCAACAATACTTCTGAAGGCAGTATTGCTCCCTTGGGAAGGATCCACATTGGTTTTATCAGTGGAATAATTTCAGTTGATACAGATACATGAATGGCAATTTAGCCCTTCACCTTTAGTGAAGAATTTCTTTAACTGAGGACTTCATCTCCTGCCTACTTTCTACTTTTTTTTTTTTTTTTTTTTTAGGAGATAGGTCTTCTACAGACATGCAGATATTGCTTAAAATAATTTTCTTAACAATTACCTTTCACCTATCCACCCTGTCCCAATTCTTTTCCTGTCTCCTGCTTCTTCCCTCTTTTTTTTTTCCTCTCTTCCTCTCCCTCTTTTTTTTTTGTAAGGTCTATTGTGGATCACTTCAATACCAAGAGATTTATAATCACCAAGTCCTACATTGTTTGAGGGGCAGCACGATAAACTTGACTCAATTATCATGCTGTAAATTGATTAAAAAAAAAATCTGATGGATGAATAGAGACTGAATATCTTCCTCTCTGACCCTGTCGTATCATCAGCAATTCTCTGGCAGGACTCCCACTTGATTGACAATGCTGCTAATGAACACTGTCTTAGGCCATGTAATGATTTACCTGCCAGGAACAAGGTTTGGCAATGCTACCTTTGCATACCTGTCAAACAATTAATCCATTAAAAAACAGGTATGTTGTCCTGAAGCATGAAAGCATCTAGAGATTAACAGAAATTTGGAGCTGAGGTAAATACACGCCTGCTCATTAGGGGTTGTTTTGCTGCTTATCTTGTTCAAAAGCTCTGCCGTATCTATTTATTTCAGTCACCTGTTGTTTCATCCTTGCATACAGCCACCAACTCCTTCCTTATGAGTTACTTCTGCCAAAAATAAACACAGAAAGTAGAAAGCTGACTGTAGCTGTAATGCCTCTTCCCCACTGGCTACGTATAGAGCTTGTGCTTTTTGTTTTACTCCCACTCAGCCCATATACTCAACCCTGTCTTCTAGGAAGCAGAAGGTATACTTTCTACAGCACCTAATATCACAAACACACAGTTCAGTGACCATCTGACTATTTCCAGATATTAATCAGTCCTCATCACAGGAGCACAGTGAAAGGGGTGGTGGGTAAAGAACCCCTTTCCTATCACAGCTGAACGTAGCACTCATCCTGCCTGAGTAGGATGTTTGCAGTAAAAAATATGCAGTGACCAATCAGCCTCCAGATAAGAAAGTCTTTTGTTTCATCTGTTTATTTTACCTATTTATTGTATAATGTCTTTTTTTTTTTAAGATGCCATGAACTAGAAGAGCCACCCAAACCCACACATGTTCTTGTACTGAACAGCACTCGGTGTGCTCCCACAGCTACTCCAAGTATCTTCAAATAAAATGTAACTTATCTAAAACACAGTCTTCTGCTTTTTTTAATCAGGTAAATAGCTAATTGCTTGGAAAAAAAAATGAGAGGGGAAAGGGGCAATTCCCATTGGGGATTGGTGGCTGCGAAGGGGTATGGAGAGAGGTATGGAGAGCAGGGGCTCATAAGGGAAACAGTCAGATTGCAAAGTTGAATTTAGTCCTTTTTGAAAATCTTTGAAGAAGCAAAAGTATTTAAAAAACATATGACAATAATTAGCAGTATTTCTTTGGGGATTTGTTTGTTTGACCTTAGCCTTTTAATCTGTCAAAGTATGCTAATAAGCCTGACAGACAGAAAGATAAAATGTGGAGACAGATGAACTAACTGAGAAAACATCAGTACAATGCTGAATATACTTGTGGAAAAAGAAAAGAAAAAGAGTGCAATTAGATGTTACCTCAAGGCTTTGATGGCATGCTATCTTGGCAAAGTTGTTTCCAAATTTGGAAAGAGTGTATATCCGAGGTCACTATCATTGTCTCTGGCATCTTTGAGGGTTTATCTTTGAATAGTGAGACCACCTTTCTAAATTAATTTTCACTTTTAAATTTCAATCCAAGGGACTGAAACACTGGTTTCTTCCTATTTACTAGCATCTGGGGATTACTGAATACAGTTCAACAACCCGTTACTGCTTATAGCTGGAGAACCCTAAAACTGGTGAACGGGCAAGCAAGGGGTTTCTTTCTCTCCTGGCGATCTGAAAAAATACTTGGTTTCTAATGGGATTTTTTTATATATATTTTATCTTCTGTAAGACCATTTCTGTTATCTGTGTGAAGACCATGAAGATGATGTGAAGGTCATGAAAATGATGGTTTCCCAAAATCAACAGCGACTTTTAAGGGCACTGCCTGTCCTTCATTCAAGGTATAAGTCTATCCTTCATTCAAGGCGAGTTGCAAAATCCCACAACAGTAGCAAACGGCAGCGCAAGTGTCAGGTCTTTTAGGGCAAAGAAAAAGACTTTAAATTTTCTTGACCTTTTTTTTTTTTTTTTTTTCCTCATCTGAAATAACTGGTTCTGACTTCTCACCATTACCCAGAGGACTTTTGGTGGAACTAGAATAAGGTCATATCATAACAATAGGCATTTCTGAAGTAATGTGTTGCCGGGAAAAGCTCCCTGGGAAGTTAAGTTGCCCACTGATGGCACCACACAGCTCCAAGCCCCAGAGTCTTTGCACAAGATCTGAACGATGTTCTGTTAGTTTAAAGTAAAGGACCAGACATCCCCACCTCCTATCATAATAAACAAGCTGCAAAAAGCAAACAAACAAACAAACAAAAGGCTAATAATTTTCCCTGCTCAAATGTTCTCTCCGTATCTTTGTGTCTGCCCTGGGACACAACTCCTTATGGTGGAGATAAGAATTGCTGAAACTACAGAAATCAGCTGTCCCTTTCAGATGCCCATGCTGCCATGAGCTCTGAAACCAGAAATTAAGTGTAAATCAGGAGGTGGACTTCTACTTGAAGTGTGACCGAGTCGCACCAATTGCTCTCATAAAGTGATAAGACTGGGAAGCGATTCTTCAAAATATATACGTTTTTTGCAACTTGTATACTAGTATATCTTATTTTCTGACAGGACTTTTGAAACTTGGCTTTTCACACACAAAAAAAATACAAAAAGCCTTTTCCAAAGAGTGGCCTACCCACCCACCTTAAGGTCCATAAAAATATACAGAAAATGAAACACCTGCATGTCTGAGCAGCCAGAGGTGTGCCTGAAACCACCGTATTTACAAGGTTTTTACATTTAGTCAACTTTATGATCACTTCAAGAGCTCTTCCAAGCCTTCGATTTTTTTAAAAAACATGCGGCTAAGGGCTCTCTTTCCCTCTCAGAGCCAGATGCACAGTTATGATGCAGAAATTAAACCCAGCTAAAACAAAAAAAACGTGAAAGATGCTTTAGGCAGAAGAGCTACCCAGGGCCCCTTTCCTGTTTTTAACGGAACGGAGTGAGCCACTATATTTGGTGCATGGTAGTGTCCCACACCTGAGAATTAAAGATGCGGGTTCGCACAGCCTGCGTGAGACCGGGAACGCTTAGGGTTAATGTCATGGCTTAAGAGCCGGAGCTTGCGCCGTTGGCGCCCTTGGGCCGCTCTGGGCGACACCTGCTCCCCGGGCCCGCGCGTTACCACACGGCGAGCGGCGCCGCCCGCCCGCAGCCGCGCGCTGCCCCCGCCATTTGCTTCGGCGCTGCCCAAAGGCCGAGGGGCGGCTCGGGGTCGGGCCGGGAAAGGGGGGCACGAACCGCGGCGGTTCGGCCCGGCCCGGCCAAGGCGGAGGGGGCTCGGAGCGAGCTGGCGGCGGCGGCTTTTCTTCCGCGCCGCTTGGAGAGGTGGGTCCGGGGCTTTCAGAGGGTCTGACAGATCTGAAGTTTCGAGGGCGGAATGAAAGGAGCACTCAGCTAACAAAACAGTGCGCCACAGAAGAAGTTTCATCTGGTCTGGCCAAATCCCTCCTTTCTTCCCATCTTTTTTCTCCTAATAACAGCTGCCCTCTCATTCCCTGTTACTCCGCTGCGAAGAACAAAACCTCCCTCTGACTATCTGTTTTTCTTTTCTTCCCCAGAGTAGGTCTCATTACTGGTGATTAGCAGATGATTAAAACCAATTCAGCTTCCCCCAGTAGATATTTTCTCCCTGTTTGTGACTAACGCGTCAGTCTTCAATGAACGTGCTCCTAAGCTTATTAACGGGCTCAGAGGATTAGCTGCCACCGAGCGCCGCCGCGCCGATATTGTGATGCAGCGAGTGACATGGAACCGTTTGCCGAGCACCGCCGGGGCCGCTGGGACCCGCTATCTCAGCCGCAATTTGAGTCTCCGCGTAGCGCCAGGCTGGGGATGGGGGCCCGCAGCGGGTATGTGGCGGGGGGAAATCCTAACCGTAATTACCAAAATCAAACGTTTGGCCGAGTGTGGGAATAGCCTGCAAACTTCAGCCCGCGAGGAAGGAAGCGACGACAGCAGCAAAACACCCTCCTCCCGAACAAAAATAATAATATTAACCCCCCCGCTCCGATCTGAACTGTGTAATGCAGGGAGAATTCACATAAAGGTCAAAAGGGGGGCCCCAGCCATCACTTGTGCAAGGCGCAGGCCGCCCTCCAGGTTTATGTGTTGGGAACTGGGGCTCGGATCTCCTCCGTATCTGCTGCCCATGTATTACGGGGTGACCCCGCGGCTCCAAACGCTCTGGAGGCAGAGATTAGAGCAGGGCATAAATCAGCAGCTTCACTTTGTTCTGCCCTTTGAAAAAGTGACCCAGCTTGAATATAACTTAATAGTCAATTTAAAAAAATACATAATAAAAATATCCAAAGTCAAAATCATCTCCAGGGCTGAATTGCGCAGCAAGTTATCCAGAAGAAAAAGAAGAAATGTTGTGGTGTACATTAGAATAGGTCATGTAAAATGTTCAAATGTCATGCTGTTTCTGTGCGTGCTTTTTGTTTGTTCTAGTTCTTTTAAGGATTGTGGTATCAAATTGTGGCCAGATTTGTAGAAACCAAATCCCTGCACTACACTTCTTTTCATTAGCAGGTTTAGCAGGTTATCATACATAAGTAGTCTAGATAAAAAAAAATTACCTTCCACTCATACTCCTTATAAGGTCAATTGAAGCTGCTGAATGCTTAGTACTAGAAAATCTGTCCATTAAGGTTGTAGGAGGATGCAGTTTTTCACTTCAGGAGATTTCCCAATGTAAAACATCTCTTTCAGCTTGAAACAGAGAACAAACTTTCCTAGAAATTTCCTGTAAAGTGAAATTCAAAAAGAAATATTCTTTGATTCCTGGTCAACTGAACTATTTTATTTGGCCAGACTTGCAAAGTTTACTTTGCTCTGACTT
Organism: Tinamus guttatus; assembly: GCF_059628265.1. Lineage (NCBI taxonomy): Eukaryota > Metazoa > Chordata > Aves > Tinamiformes > Tinamidae > Tinamus > Tinamus guttatus. Next base: position 149,782 of record NW_028288564.1, read on the forward strand.
TTCTTTATTTACATTTTTTTTTCAATATTCATTTCACAGAACTCGTTTATTATACATGATAAAAAGACAAGTTTTTGAAAACTGAAAATTTAAATGCAATAGTGTTTTTTTTACAAATATGTTTACAAATACAGTTTCTCATTTTATTAAATCTTGGCATTGTACACTATTTAGAAATAAACTTTAAAAATTCTGGAATATATTTAACATCATGGAATCTGTATTTTTCTACAGAGGATTATTTCAGGGGAGAATTTCCAAGTGGCTTTGGCGGAGGCAAACTGATGCCTAAACACAGAGTTAGAATCCAAACTTTAGACAACCGATTTTGAACAAAGTGAAAAAATAACACTTTGTAATGATTATTTTTTTCACACTCTCATCTAAATGCTCTGACATGAGAAAAACAAGCTCCTCCCAATGACTCCTTTTTCACATTTTTAAATTTCTTCCATTTATATTATTTTCCATTGTCCTCTTTTCCAGTGCAGCTTAACTCTGAGTGTGCTGAAGCTTGAAATGTAGCTTCCGATTTATAATAGCAACAGAGCATGCAGCAAATGTCAACAAATCCCCTGTCATGCAGACAAGGAAGAAATGTGAGAGGTAAGGCAGAGTAGCCCTTCCTCGCTGCATAGCAGACATACACACAAAAAAACCCTCAGTGAGAAATAAAGAACTAAAACTCTGCTCATTAAAACCATGAGCCCATTAAAATCAGACCAAAATTGACACTCTAGGGTGTCAGTCATTGAAAATAGGTAATTATACATACGATGCAAGTATGTATGCAACTTTTTAAAAGGAAAAGCCTCCACCCTATACCTCCACCTCAGCAAAACTAAAGGAATTCCAACATGCCAGGCTGATCATATTCTTAAAAAAATAAATAAATCAATCTTCACTGGCCTTAGGTGACTCCATTGACAAGTTAACTGTTGAAGAAGCTCCCTTATGAAACAATAGACCCAAAATTCTGTGGAGCTTATACCAGAAAATTACACATGACTGTAGACCAGGATTTCAGACCGCAAAGAAAGAAAGATTGGGAAATGACAAGTAAGAATAAGCCAAATTACCCACAAAACTTTTTAGCAAAGTAAAATCTGCATTTGTCTACCTTCTGCAGCATTAGAAGAGGTGAGGAGATGTAGTAGAAGTATATTGTATTGCTTCTCCTCCACGTGTAAACTGTCATTTTATACATTTATTCACTGGTCAACAAATGAATGAGTCATGCAAAGTCACAGCAAGCGACTGATTCTTTGTGAATTGTCTTTGCCACTGTTTTTCACTCCTTCTAGTGTGATCAGTCTCCTGAGTCACATTACGGGCTTATTTCGTTCTTCAAAATTGAAGAGAGTACCTGTAAGACAAGAGGAAAGCTGCCTTTGCTTGGGCCAAAAGATCTATGAAATTAGGCACTGAGGGACTGGCTCATAAAATAAATTTGAGAATATTCTAAATCTTTTCCTTTGGAATGCTGCCTGATCCAAAAATCTTTACTTGGATAATGTGCATTTTATGAGTAGTTTCATTCTAAGAATGGATTTTCTCCTTTTATCGTCAGGACAGAAAGTGATTTAGAGAAGCAGAGTGTGCTAGGAGGCTTTTTGGTGTCACTTGAGGACTTGTCCGTCTGTAAGATGAGGCCAGCGTGTATGAGGAGTTTGCCTGTCCATCATACAAGTGGATTTGAACTTGATATCATAATTGCAACAGAGGGAGTTAGTCCATCTTTAGAGACGGGAGTTCGATATTACTACCTTAGTCTGAGCTATGATAATAATCAGTAGATAAAACCACCTCCCTGCTTGTTTTCTTTCTTTCTGAGATGAAAGAAGTGAAGAACTGATAAAGGGAACCACAAACCAGATACAGGTCTATGGCCGGATACAGGTCTTCTCAAAAACGAAGGGGCTGATGTCATATTATGATTTGAATCGTAAACATGCACATTATTGTTTAAGATACTTGACTTAAATTTAGGAGTGACCAGGAAGTAGCCATCACTAAAAAGAGAATTACGGAAAGATGGAAAGCGAAGGATATATTCAGACAACTAGTCTTAGTCGAATGGTAGTTAGTATTTGTTACCAGCACATCAGGCAATCCAGCAGTCACGTCGTTCAGGCAGCAGCACTGGAGCTGCTCCTCTCTCTTGACTCTCCAGTTAAAAAAAAAAAAACAACCAAAATATACAAAAATAATAAAAAAGATGATTTACAGGAATAGTGCTTTCACCATCTTTTTACATATAGAACGATGGAACGTGTCTGATTAAGAAAGACTCAATTTTCTGATTCGCTTATGTGTTTACTCTGCCTTGCATTCAGTCATTCAGTTACTGTTTTTTTTTTTTTCAGTGCAAGGATTTAAAGTTGTTGCTGACTTAGTATTCCATTGTACCACAACACTTGGTAGAGGAAAAGGAAAGTAAATGTGCTGAGTTGCCAGGAGACAGATTTATTCCGAAGCTGAGCAGCCTGGCACTTCCACTGCGACACTCCTTCCCCCTTTCCTTCACTCCCTCACACTCTAGTCACAGACAGATACACTAGAAATAGCAGGAAATGACCCATTCCTATTTCTTAGTGTTCTGTTTCGTTTCATTTTGAGCCTCTCACAGCCTTACAGATCAAGGCGGATGTTTGTAAAAACTGCGAAATGGATGCGACATGGACAATCCAAGTGGTTAAATTGTTTAGAAGCTTCTTGCTATTTTTGTTGCCAAATACCTATTTCTTTTCTTGAGTTCTTTTTTGAATAGCATTTGGAGTAAGAGAGAGGAGAAAGAATCTAATTGCTAGTTAATTTTGTTCGTGAAATAATAGCTACCAAAACCTGTTACCATAAAGCAGGAATAGAGCAGAACTGCTGTTCTTCATCCCAACCTCTGCTCTTCTGAGGGAAACGTCTGGTTTTCCACAGAGATGCCCAACTTTGAACATGTCCTGCTATTTTTGCTTGTTTTGACATCTAAAAATCTTTTTTTTTTTTCACCTTGAATATGGTCAACAATTCTGAGATGAAATTGAGTTTACATTCTTACAAAATTTCAGCCAAAGTCAGTGGAAGCAATCACATTGAGAGACTAATCTGAGAACATTTACCACTACAAGACAAGTGTCTTGAGAAAATAGCTCATGTTTTGTCTGATCTGAAGCCGAATGCTAGCTTCCAACGTAAACTTTAGAATTTGCACAGCTTGAATTGACTTACTTACCTACTCTATAACTTCTTTTCTGTCTGTCTCTAGATTCTAGAGTGTTTTTAATTTGACCATAGAAGAAAGATCACAAAGAAAGTGCAGAAGGCAATAAATGATGTTAGGGTATGGAAACACTAAAATTAAAAAAAAAAAGAAAAAAAAGAAAAAATCTTGCCATGAATCACTAAGCAACAACAAAAACCTTATATGGCAGGAGAAACCACACAAAAGTGGAGCCTGTTAGAGGAATAAGAGGAGATTACACTCCTTTCAAGCCCTAAGGGTGAATAGGACTTGTGGAAACCAGAGAATACTGGTCAGATACTGGAGGGAAGATTGATTTTAATTGAAACTTTTGAAGAACTAGAGAAGTTGGAACCCAGGTCTTGGGGACTCTGTTACTGTAGTGAAAATGTATTCATTCAGGGTACTTTTCTTAGACTAAATTTATCTGTAAATGTTGTATAAAATCATTTGAACAGGGAAGGTAACAGCTACTATCAGCTTATAATTGCTTGTGTTTCTTCAGCTTTATTCCATCTGCTTTCTCCATACTTAAGAAGTATCACATTTTTCAAATTATTCCTATCACCAAGACTGCTTAAAAATAAATAAAGAGAACACACTTTAATTTAGGTACCATTTAAAAAGAAAATCTTTCTTAAAGGCCTACTTAATTCATTTGTATTTAATTCAGCAGTGAGTTACAAATCTCTGCCATTATTGTTCACTGTTTCTAAGATCTTTTAGCCCTAGTCATTTTCCCCTATAGCTGTGGCAAATGCAGTTCACTTTACAGCAAACTTATCTGTCTAGGTCTAGTGGCTTGCTGCCACTGGGAGGATATGGCAAATGTTTTTTTTATTGGATCTTTAACTGGCTTAGGTCATTGCATGGGATGAACTTTAGAACACGTAGCTGTGTCTGAATGACATCCATGGAAGACTCAATGCCACGGCTAAAGACAACGTGCTGAGGTGAGACGTCCAACAGAAACCCTGCTGAGCCCAGGTGTAAGGTACTTGGGCTCAGCGAGTGAACAGGGCACAGAGCTGGGAATGAGCCTCTGAACGTCATTGCTGCTTAAGCCATCTAACCAGAAGCATATGATGTCTCCAGAAACTGTCCTAGAACCAGCCTTTGTGTTTATGGAGGAACGTGCTAATACAATGTCAACTATGAAATGTTTAGCCAAGCTGTCCTGCTGAAGGAAAAAAAGCTCTTCAACTTGTATTCTCAGTCTGTGGCTTCACATCTCCTGCTCTACTGAGATTACCCCTCCTCTTGCTATGGTAGTCATTACTCCAGTGCACTGACTGTTAAGCACCATGAAGCAGCTACCCTCGTATGGGCTAAAAGTTACAGCGGGATTTGTTTTTTGTCAACCCCCGTTGCACGCATTCCTTTGTATTACTTTTGCATCCTCCCAGTGCAAGCAATATGATGACTTTATGCCTTCACGTCCCACCCATCAGGAGCCAGAGCACCATCTATCTCCCAGCTTGTATGTATCTCTTTTAATTAAAGAATAATTAAAGTTCTAGGTTAAAATAATGAACTCATAGTATTTGAATGTTATAGTATAGGTGCTGCTTTTGGTCAGCACATAACAGTTTGCCCTTAACAAATCAAGATTTTTTTTTAATGAAGCTCTACTTAATGTGTGACAGGAAGAAATCAAAATTCCACTGTGTAATCAGAATAAAAACAGAGCCTATGAATGTAAAGTCAAGTCTTCAGAAATATCTTGATACTTCATAAAGACATTGGTCTACAATTTCTAGGACTGCAGTTTCATACAGAAATGTTATCCTCAGTCACAATGTCCCCTCCTTTTCTCCAATTTACTTCAAATAATGGCCAAATGGAGGCATTAAAAATAATTAAACTTCAATTTTTTTAAACTTCCTTTTTTTTTAATAAAAAATGCATGATTATAAGTAAATTGTAAATATAACAGTCAATAGGTATGACAGAACTCTGCAAAGGAACTTTCTGCCTTTTCAAACTGGACTATTAAGCTTTCCTGATAATAGTTCACAGTATAAAAATGAGCTGATTTTTTCCAATTTCTGATTGGAAAATTCCAATTAGGATTTTCCAATTTCCTAATTGCTATCCTTTTTAGTCCAAAATATTCAAGACAAATTCTGAGAATTTATCTTGCTATCCCTTCTACCAGTTAATCTATCATAAGAAAGCTTTCCTCACCACTGATTCTATAACTGGAATGACAGCACGCTTGCTTGCCGGCTCTCCTTTCCATCTTGACATCTGAAACTGCAGAAAAGGATTAAAGTTATAGTGGTCTGGAAGCTTTTCAAGATACCCACCACTACTGCTATGTCTTTCCATGGCTGTTTTCTTTTCTGCAAAATACAACCTTGGAAATTTGAAAGGTAGATTTGTTTCACTACTACTTTTCTTGGAATAGAAACCTTGATGAACGTTTCTGAGTGGTAGTACTCTAATAGCAAAAATGGAAAACTCACAGAATGAATAGTCTTTGGGGATAAAAATACTTATTTCATCATGTCGATGGCAGTACATAACAGGAATACATTGAAGACAAGTACTGTAGGACCTCTTGTTTTCATATCTTCTTCAGGAACACATACAATTACATTCGAATGATCAAAGAGAGATCTGCTGCACAGAAGTTCATCCAATGGAGTAGCAGACTTCCGAGTTTGATAGGTTGCTCTGGTAGTGATGAGAAGAGTAGGAATCTGAGGGGAAGGAATCAAGGAAGAGAGACAAAAATGAAGAGAAATGGAGGAAGGAGAACAATGCCGTTGATGTAGAGTGAATCAGAGAAGAAAATAAGGCTGAAGAGGAAGTTGACTGAGTTGCTTTCAGAGGATATTCACTATTGAGAGAGAAGAACACTTCAGATTTGAGAGCCTTTTACAGACCAGAAAGTTCATGTTTCAGCCACCAGGAATCAGGGTCCACCACAGATTTGTTCTCATTTCCCCTAGGCTTCACAGTATGCTATCACATTCCTTGGGAAGACACCTTGGGAAGACTACCTATGTGATCTTCAGTGCTGGGGAGATGACATTAGCAAATTTATAAGCTTTTTGTATTTTATAATTTTATAAGACAGAAAATGTTTTCAATGATATGAAAATATTTAATGGGCCTGCTTTCTTTCTAGTTCTATGTAATCTTTTGGACTACAGCATCCATACTACCATACAGGTATCCAAAAGATTTACCAGTACATTCTTGCCTGTATCAAAAGAAGGCAGATTTTCAGAAAAACTTGGCATTTCACACTATGTGTCCATGAATATTCCACCATGAGTACAGAATGGATCATCATGGAATACCATCCTGTCCCGGTAATATATTCATGGGCCCAGGATGAGGATACGTGTCTGATCAGTTGAGTTTGTGCGGCTCAGGAAGCCCATTTGTTCAGCCCTTACTGCTATTTCAGCAACACTTTCAGTTTTGACAGCTCTGGGGAATATTAAATGCCTTGCAGACCTCAATGACTGCTTCATCAATTGTAGATTTTCCAACCTCAGCTTGATAGGCAACTGGCTTCTAACAATCTGGACAAATAGCAACACACTTTTGGACAACTAATAGTGACAAACGGCATTTGGGATTTTTCAGATGGGTATGCTGCTGCTCCGTGGCTGGGATGGAGCTTGTTAATGCCTTTATCGAGGTGCTTTTATTTCATTAGGAGATTCTGAACTTAATGCTACATTTCCAGCACAGTTTGGTTCTTGTAAGATGAACTTGAGTTCCTAGCTCCAGAATGGTTGCATGCAGTGGCGTTTGTTCTCACAGCTCCTACTCAGTCTATGCCACCTTGGTTCTTGTCCAGTAGCTCACGCTGTGGTGCCCCTCCTGTTGGAAAGATAGCTGGTTCTGTCTTCTCAGACGCCGTCCCCAAACTGTTTCTGATTTCTGGTATCTCTGGACGCAGCCGCAAAGAAACAACCATCTCCTTAAAGAGAACTGTGTTTCTTGGCTTAAGCAATAGCCACAGTGGTAGGATTTATGTCTTAGACACATAATAGCCTACAATTGCTGTGTGTGCTAACTATCTCAGAAAGCATCCAGACACATTTCCTTTCACATCACAAGATTGAACAGACAAGTTGTCCCACACAACACTGTTGTTTGGAGAATAGTATCTTTTGTGGTGCTATGAGTTCTTATCTAGCTGATGTGGATGAAATCAGGTATCTGCATTGCTTGACACGATACAGCGTGGTACAGTGATACTAACCCACTATGTCGGGTGTCACCAACTTACTAATATCAATAGGGTTGTAAGGCAGGCCCCGAAGACCAGTCCTCTTGGCTTTTGGCAATGGAGAAGGAGTAAAGGGAGATGTAGAGCTGAGTGTTTGCCTTACAGGAGTTTCATCAATCTGCAAGCTTGTTAGTAAAATTTGTTCTCCTGCATTGACAGGAGAAGAAAAGGCAGTCAGGCATACTACAGTGTGCATACTACAAAGCAGGGAGTGAACAGAATCATACTAATAATTTCCTTGTAGGCAAAGCAGAAGGTGAAATGGGCTGAAAAATCTATGCAAAGGACACAGAGGGACGTAGAGGACCAGTGCATTTTAGTTGCTTTGATTTGCAACAGCTGCGTGTTGTCACTGACTTGAAAAACAGCATGTGGAAACATTTACTTTGGGGGTTACCTTATGCATGAGGTATCTATCTCACTGTGCAGCTCTCAGAGACATGAGTGACTGCAAATGTGGATCATATAAAGGAGAAGAAAAAGTGGATGAGAGTGGATTAAGTTTTCAAAGAAGACAAGGTCAGTCACTAATCTCAATAGTCATTAGTTTCAGATCTTTACAGCTTTTGTCACAGCAATACCAGAACAGACAAATGTTAATTTTAATTTCCCTAATATTATTTCTGAGACTGGAAAAATGAACATAATGAGAAACAAAGACTTCGGTAAGTTAGAGTAATATCCTGAACATCAGTAACCAGAAGCAGGAAAGAGCAGATAAATGCTGTTTCACATCATTGATTCATAGATAGCTACTTCTGACCTTAAACTTCAGGGATTGGTAAATCCCTGAACACTAAACCTGATTCCACCTGAGCCAACTCAAGTCCAGAGCCATATGGCCATGCTTGTACATGATACACCCAAACAGGAGTATAATAGATTTGACTTGGAAAAAAAAAGAGTCCTGTGATTGCAACCAAGATCTGCCCAGAGAGTGAAATGAGTGCAGGAAGTCCTAGGTTTCAGTCAGATGAGATTTAATCTCCTGTGGTTGCATGGACACTTTCTATTCTACATAAATAATGTTATAAGTGGTTGCGCTGCATTTGACATTGGTGTTAACAGATAAAACTTTCTTATATTATTCATGACCTTCTGAGAACTCAAGCACCTTAGTAAGGCACACCCAAACCTGATAAATCTTCTGACTTGTACTTCATTTGTCTGAATTATGTAATATCATGTAACTAAAACAAATGGTACTCCAAACTTTGAATCCAATGCAACATCTTTCTGTCATGAGAAATCATTGATCCTCAAAAATGGGGTAGCAGAAAAACACATGAAAAATGTGCCTCAGGGGAAAAGTCTTTAATGAATAGTCTATCTGTTTAGTTAACATTCTGGCAATGTAACAAGGCCTGTTTTTTTCAGTATCACTGCATGTAAATCAGATGACGGAATGCATCACCAAAGGGAGGCATAGTAGATATATATGAATGCAAGTGTATACATCGAGTACATTCAAGGCAAAACAATCAGAAGACCTTGTATTGTTCATTCTTAATAATACTAAAATAGTAAACATACGGAAAAGATATTTTCCTATTCTGTGAAAGGAATGTGAGAAATGCACCTTTAGAAAAATATTTAGTTCTCATACAAACTGAAATGACTAGAACTGGCTCCATCTGACCTCATATGTGCTACAGAATTGGATAACTAAAGTTAGGCTGCACACTAACTCTGTCCTACTACAGTCCAAATGAGGTTATTGACTCAGAGAAGGAGCCACTGATAGAGCCATTACTACTTGCAGCCAGATGTGTGATAGCTCATTTTTGGAAATGGACAGATGCCCTAGTATTAGTGGCATGGAGGTATGAAATATAGGAAATCCTTGGAATAGAATAAAAATGATAGGCAGCCTTATCTCAGAATCTAGTAGATTTAATGAGTAACATTTCCTTGGAACCAGAATAGAATAAACACATGGCAAAAAGGCTGAATGAGCAGAAATGAATCTTTTAGAGGTGACAAATACGCTATGTATGAATTAGGTTTGTTAATACTTGTCCACAAAGTTAATATAGTCTATTAATGATTTATTCAGTTTTTAAGCCACTAGGACATAATGTACTCTAAAGTTAGACACATAAATTCAGGTACATTCAGTTTGTTTCCATTCTTCGCACATCTTTATTAGAAAACTCTGCCTTCTAACTATTACAGCACTATGCCCAATGTGCAATTCTATAAATCAGCTGGAGAGAGAACTCCAGCCCTTCCTGGCCATAAATACAGTGGCAGGAATCTACTTTGTTTCATAATATGTAAGGCTGATTAATCCAAAGCTGTTTGCAAACTTCATTTCCTACAGGACACCCCCATCCTTGCAATCAGATTAACAAATCAAAGGTGCATTCAGACTTGGAGACAGGTTGCCACTTAAGTATTTCAGACACCCAGGCATACTGTTAAACTAAGCTTGGATTAACAAGGTCTGACTATTTAAAGGGAGTACGTTTAGGGGTTCTCTGTCTCTGCTCATTTTGAATGCTGTGCTCATGGGGTAGTGCCGTCCAGTCTTAAGAGCTCAGCAAGCTTACAGAGCTTTATAGCCTTCCTGCAAGCTTCATGAGCTTAATTGAAGATAAGCATATACAAGCTCACCTTCCTAGAAAGACCTCTATTTATGTGAAGGGGAGAAAAACTAAACAAATCTCTTTATGCATTGACTTAGCTGCATCTTTCCTGTCATCATTTATCCCTATTTTTATATAGCAGAATTTATTACACTAAAACCCTTAATCGTACGGAGTAGATGAAAGTGGAAGCATTCAGCACTCTCACCTTTCGTTGTCACTTGAGATTCTCGAGGAGGTGACAGAGACTGATCAAATTATTTGTTAGGAACAAATTGTGCCAACTAATTTAGTCCCAGCAGAAAGTGGATCTGTGAGGATCTGGACTTGGTCCTTCTCTGCTTTTCTTCCCCCATTTGCGAAAATGTGATGACAGAACTTCCCTAGCTAATGTGTTCATGAGTATTTCCTTACCACTTGGAAATTACTGCCTTTGCCTTTTTTTTCCAAGGAGAACAATTTTGGAAGGAATAAGTGAAAAAGTGCTTCACACACAAAACCGGAATGCATTCAGTTTCAGAAAAGAAGGCCATAAGAGGCTATAACGCTTAAAAAGTGAGACAGGAATTCATTATTATCAGTTGTCCGGTTGTTTCAGCTCATGATAAAAGATTAGTGACTATAATAACCTATATAGTATAACTATATAGTGACTATAGTAACCAAAATGCATTTACAGGGCTTCATTGACATTTATTTTTTTTATTTACTTGTTGTTTATTATTTACGCCTTTAAAAAAGGCTTGCCTTTTATTTTTGGATAGACCTGAATGTTCTAGTGAGGGAGAAGATTCAGGCAGGAAAACTGAGAGTTCCAACTGCTAAGAGTCAATGAACTTGCATTTTCAGAAAGGCGGAGTATCTTCACCTAAAAGGTGTGGGGGGCAAGCATTCTCCCCATATGTCTTCCTTCTAAACTGTCCCTGTGATAAGGGAATTCAAAATGCCAGGAACTGGCTGGAAATATGGCTATTGTGGCTATATTATGGCTATATCTAGTTGTAATTTAGCATGATTCAGTGTTATTTGTAAGTAATTTCTCCCTAGTCAGTCCATAGTTTGCATACTGGTGGTTCAGGAAAATGTTCTTTACCCAAAATGAAGAGTTTCCTTAGATGCATGTTTAAGAGTTGCTTCATTTGCAACCAGTACTAATACATCATAAGAAATAAAATGGGGGTGAAGAGGAAAAAGGAAGGTCTTAGAAACATTAGAAAATAAATAATTGACATTGGAATAAAGAAATGTGTTTTTAGTGCGCTATAATGTAGGGACTGTCTTACCATTCTCCATCCTGTCTTAGTTTAAATAAAGATAATAGCATTTGATACTGTGCCAAAATGCCTGGATATTTATTTTTGATTTTCCTTTATTAAAGTGAAAGTCATAGTTATGGTAGGATCAACTGAAATCCCAGCAACCGTTATCCCCTCACTCCCAAATCTTGTTACAATGAATGCTTATTTTATGTGTAAATGTACATTGCAATTATGGAATTAAAGGAGGTTTAAGGATATCTGAACAACGGGAAGTGTGAGTGCTAGGACTGCTGGGTGGTATGTGACTGGTGGTTCATACTGATCCCCTTCCTTTCTAAATTACGTCTGGACTCTTGCCACTTCTTTCTGGGAGTGAAAGAGCTATGGCAAGAATAAAGGAAAAAAAAAAGACTTAAGGTAGTACATCCTGTTGTGTCATGCTTTCGTTTGTACCAGAGCACTTTCCTGTCATCTGAAATTGAGGTTTCTGTCTGAAGAAACAGACCTTATCCCAACATAATCGCCAGTGAACCCTATGGAGTTCAGGAAGGAACCAGTGGTTTATTTTATGTCCCTTGAAGGCTGCTTTAGGTCCTAGGCCACTTACTGAATGCTTTGTATAGCAAAAATCTAAAGCAGTAACAGCATCACTGCTTCTGCTCTGCAGCATTCCTCTACAAAAGCTCCAAATACTAGGCTTATCTGCTCTTACCTAGTCTATTTTCAGTTGGTGATTTTTGCAGGTGGACATATTTGTGCTGTAATAGGGAGATTTCCAGAGTCTAGGACTCCTTATAAGATTTGTTTAAATTAGAAAACTCTACTTCACTTAGGTTCCTGGTTGGATTGACCTCGCTCTGTCCTTCGCTGTCCTTACACAACTCATTCTCTGTCTTTCCCTCTCTCTCATATTTATATAAGCAATCTCAATGAAGAATCCTACAAATATAAATGCTGACAATTTAGTCTGCTTAAAATTCGGTGGTTAATAAAGTTCAAAATAGTAGGTGCTGCTGTAGGTGCTTGTTAGTGATGCAAGTGTAATGCAAGTCTGCCTGCCTCTCATGGATGGTATGCTAACATTTAAATGCTGATTAAAACCAAACAGATACAAACCATAGCAAGTTGCAGTTGTCCTGATTAACATTATATTTTACAGCTGTTATGCAAACAATTAGTAGGAAAAGACTACAACATCAGTTCTGTTGGCAGGAGAAGGCACAGCCATAGCCAATCCAATCCAATTAAACCATGCCTACAGTATGCAGAATGAACAGCAAAAGTGCAAATCAGAACATACTACTACGTTGCCTTCTCCAAGACACTGCCAGCCTGATCCTGAAAGGTGCTGAGCGCGCTGTGAGGTAGCAGGGTGCTATGAAAAGAACACACAGCGTGCGAGAGCATCTGGGAAACTAAAATATCTTGGAGAATTAACATGGTTCTCACATCATGTGTGTAGGGTAAAGCCAGAAATTTCCATTCCAGAAAGAACTGTGACATGTCTAAATTACTTTTCAATCCAAATAGAACTAAGAATTGAATTTTTTGATTTTTCAAGAAATTAAGTTTTCAATAAGTTTTCTATTCTAAAGTGCAAAAAAAGACTTTATAGCATACTTTATTGCTAGTCTAATAATTTTGCTACATAATGTGCCAAGATGATATGAATGAAGTTACTTACCTTGATGAAATTAAATATTTCCATAATTTTACGTGAATAATTTGAATAAAATCAATACTTTCTACTAGAATACTATGACTTGATTGAGTTATCATTTTTCAGTGGAAAGATCACTGTTATGCAAGGTTTGCTTATTTTTCAATTGCCAAAACTCATGAAGTCTATGACGTTTTCTCTACTGACCCTCACTGAGTTTTAAATTTGACCCAGATAAATAAAGAAGCTGTGAGAGACACAGAGACAAATTTTTAATGGACTGTAATCCTGCTAGACAATTGGTTGAATCCTAAATCATATATTTTTTTTTGTTATCACAGTATCTCTTGATTATTTATAGAGTGATGAACCAATAGCATTTGTTTCCAGAAAAAACTTTCTTGTTCTAACTAAGCATTGCATTTGTAGGGATCCCTTGTGCACTCTAACACTAAATTCTTTAAGGCTTAGCATTCTGGCATGCAGGATGTGTATATATATATATATGTTTAGACATTAAAAGCAAAACATCTTCAGAGTCAGTGCAAGAATTCTCCTCCCCTTTTGTTTATCGTTACAAAGACTCTCGTAAGACTGGAGCTCAGTCCAAAAATTCTGGACAGAAATGTGCTTTGCATTTTTCAGAAAACAAAACAAAACAAACAAACAAGCAAACAAAAAACTTCTGAAATAGATTAGTAATCACAAAATGCTGAGACATACATTACAAAACCAAGTAGTAAAAGTAAAAAACTGCAGAATGGCTCAAGAGCAGGCACATTAGGTAGGCTCTTCAGTTTAGGATGCGTAATTTTAAGTTCATGTGTTAGGTGAAAAGTTCTCAAAGCTCAGGCTGTTATTTTCTCACAAGGCACTCCTTGCTGACAGATTCAACACGCAGACTGCATTTCTGCTGGATTTGATAAAAATACAATTAAAATGTTGTACGGGGGGTGCACGCCAAGTTGGCCTGCATCCTAGAGCCCACTCCAAGCACAACCTTGAGGAATATATTGTACAAGAAAAGGTTTGTCCTCTGGGATTGCCTTCCACTTCCTTTAACCTGGTATTTCGCTCATCCTATCATGAGATTCCTCAGAGGGGTGAAACACTAGATTGCCTCATTAAGACTCATCATTTACAAGATGTTGACAAACGCTGGCATTTATCCTGTTGTCATAATAAATATGAGAAAATGACCACTTGACAATAAGTGATTCTATGCAACTGCAGGTTGTAAAATACAAGAATATAAGGGTCTGTGGATAATGTGTCAGTTATCACTATGTAACATCTCTGAACAGTTTCTTCATGCATTGTAACAAATCCAGACTAAAATAAATACTAATGGACAATTTCTTTTTATAGAGTTTTCCACATGTGCAACCCAAACATAAGTAAGAAAAATGAGAGAATAATTTTAAACCCAACAAAATAGTAAAACAATTATTATTAATTCTCTTGGCCATATCAGCATAAGTACCCAACACCCCTAGTGTCCTTGTTGGCAGCCTGAAAACATTTTAAACTGAGTTTTCCAACAACTCTTATCTGCCCTGTTGTTGACAACGTGGCATTTCTGGGTCATCTTGTCCACTTTGTGTTAGTGGCACGAGGTCACCACAAGGGAAGATCACATAACAGCTGCTGAGCCAGGTTTAGGTGGGAGAGAAGCACCATGAGGAACTGTTTTGAGAGCTGGAGGTTTCCTTCTATCAGGGACACCAACTATGAGTCACGAGGCAGTCCTGCAAGCAACTAATTCAGATAAGAAGCAAGTTTGGCCTTAAATTTGACTTCAGAATAACATTACACATTAATGTAAATCCAACTGTTCCAAGGAAATAAGTTTACTGTTCTTGGAGAAGCAACCATCAATTAAAAGAATAGGCCAAGATCAACCCAAAGACGTAAATGTTTAAAGGTGGATACAGAATGAATTTCACCCAGTAGAGCTTCCTAAAGAAAACCAAGGAAATTGGCTCATTATTACAGAAATTGTTTTTTATTCTTAAAATGTGACTGGAGGAATGCCCTGCACTTTGAGCTGTCATGGATAAGATAAACAGAAGACTAAGTGAGGATTTGGAGCTAAAGAGATGATCAATTTTCTCTATGTTCCATGGGGAGCATACTTCCAAATTTATATCTTAATCTCTCTAGGATGATAGAGGTTTTATTAGGGCTGAGAAAAACCCAACAACTTTCTTCCCTTGACAGCCTTTTAAGTGCCCTACATGAAGAAGGATGAATATAGGCCTTTATATCTGCAGGCTGTCCTAAACTGAAGAACTCAGAATCAAAAAATGATAAAGAAGATGCAATTTTCTGGGTTTGTGTACCTATTGTAAGAATAAATGTAGCAAATAGATCAGTGTAAGCTTAGGGCTCCCTCAGTGCCTGATCCAAAGCAGACACGAACATCTTATAGAGTGAAAAAAACTGAATATTTGGCTTCAGCTAAAAAGACTCATTGTCTTATCCCAAATTGGTTCCCCAATTTAGTCTGCAATGTCAGCTGATGCATGTATATGAATAAGATATGTCATTTAAATTACCTAATATCAAAACACCAGGTCCTTGGTCATAAAATTCATATAATGAGAAACAGGAGTCCTTGAGGCAATTCAGAAAAGCAGTCAATACTGTAGCTAGTTCTGAACAAAAGTAACAGCAGATTCTCCTGATTATAATGGCTTTATTAATAGACACCAAGTGGTTCTTCCTTGTGAGATAAAAACTGTGATATTATTAACAATCGGAATCAAAAGTGACAATAAGTCTATTGCCAAGAGTATTGAATTATTGTAGGCAGTTGGTAGCTCTGTCCTGCTTGAGTAATACACTGCCCAGTGCACTGCTCTTGAGGTGATTATGGGGCTCCAAAAGAATCAGTAAAACTGCTCTATTAACAGAATTTACATGCCTAATTTGACAGTATCTCCATTCAAACTGGGGAATTCGAAGGGTTCATGTTTCCGTTGTGAGTCATTACCACTCACCTGTTGTTTTTGCTTATTTGACTTGGTCTGCATGTGCATGTGCATGTGGGTGTACCTTCTGAGATACAGAGGGAACTTTGGCATTACTCATTGGAAGTTGACCTTCTTTGTTCTGCAAATTCAGGTGAGTGAGTACTGATGACCTCCTCCCTTCTCTCATCATCTCTCTTCATTACTGAAATATGTGGAGAAAATCAAAACAAATGAAACATAGCCTTAACATCTCCTATGTTAGGAGGAGGAAATGTGAGGAGGAAAAATTGCTTTACAAGAAAGATCTTGTCAAGTTTGGTTTATGCTACAGTGTGCTTACATGTTTCTTTCACCTCATTTATCCCTCTCAGTTTGCTAAGATGGGATACCGCAGTTTGCTCCCAAAGAAAAGTCCAGAGTGGAGACCAAAAGAAAAAGAAGAGAAGAGAAGAGAAGAGAAGAGAAGAGAAGAGAAGAGAAGAGAAGAGAAGAGAAGAGAAGAGAAGAGAAGAGAAAAGAAAAGAAAAGAAAAGAAAAGAAAAGAAAAGAAAAGAAAAGAAAAGAAAAGAAAAGAAAAGAAAAGAAAAGAAAAGGAGCCCTACAATCATCAAGAAATCCTTACTTTCTTTGGAGTACGTCCTACTTTTGAAGTAAATAACAACAATAAATGTGTGTTGCTAGGAGTGCCAGACTTCTGTGGAATGGAAGGAACTTTGGCTTTTGAAATATGCAGCTTGTGAAGGTGCTTGTCCTCCTTTCTTCTCAACTAAAATTTCTCCTTGCATGAGAAACTCTCTTAACAATACTACTGGAGCACTTTGAACATTCATTATTATTCCTTTAGACCTGAAGTAATCTTATGTATGGTATCCCAGAATCGCAGAATGGTTGAGGTTGGAAGGGACCTCTAGAGATCATCTAGTCCACTCCCCCCTGCTCCAGCAGGGACACCTAGAGCACGTGGCACAGGGTGGCATCCAGGCAGGTTTGGAAGATCTCCAGAGAAGAAGACTCCACAGCCTCTCTGGGCAGCCTGTTCCAGGGCTCTGGCACCCTCACAGTAAAGAAGTTCTTCCTCACATGGAGATGGAACTTCCTGTGTTTCAACTTGTACTCATTACCCCTTGTCCTGTCACTGGTCACCACAGAGAAGAGTTTGGCCCCATCCTAAGGTACTTCTATAGCATTTTGTATGGTATTTTGCAAATCACAACACCATAGGGTGTGAGATTATCATGCTGCCTCCTTGCCTTTGTGCTCTTCTATTTTGTTTATAGTGTATTTAATTGCGTCCTGGACTCCCAATCTACATTCATTAGACATAGTGCAGATAAACACTTGTAAAGACACAATTAAGTCACAGCCAGGTACTGGTGTTTTCTCTCCTGCTGACTTTACCTCTGCTGAATACAGTTCATTAACATTTCCATAGTTTTACTTATCCCAAATTGGAATTCAAGTCTCTACCAGTTTTCTTATTTGTTAGGTCATGAGCTATTCTAAAACCTGCTGCATATTTATTTTTATCAAATATACAATGCTCTCTGAGCCTGCCTACCAGCCTGTGGGGTGTGAATGTCCCAAGTTTGGCTTTCTTTAATGGATTCAAATATTTAATTGTGCTCAAGAAGACAGGTTTTTCCATTGCCTCATGCAAAAAATTCCTTGCACTCACAAAGCAATATGGCAGAAATGCACACCATATTTACCAGCTTGTTGGAGTGCTGAATTTGTATTTGTATTTCAGAAGCACTGACTACACAACTGATTATGTTCTTCTACAGGTGCAAGGTTGGTCTGTGAAGAGATGCTAAAGGTAGATCCCAAGCACAATAGGTTCACATCATGTATCATACAACTAGATTACTCCAAAGATCTATATCAGCATCTCTGCAGGATCCTGCAGAGTGGTGGGAAGACGCATCAGTTCGTGGAGCTAGCTTATATATGTGCAACATGACACCACATCCCATGATGCAGACCCCTACCTACAGAATCTGGGCATTTTGAACCATGGACCAAACTTAAAGTCTTCACTCTCATAAGATAAACCATTTTCACAAAGAAAAGTCTGAGGGGAGAATTTCTGACATTTTTTCCCCCCTTGGGAAAATTTTAAAACCCGAGCAAATAATATTTCTTTAGTTCTGTAAAATCACAAAAGTGCAAGTCTCTAAAAGAATGATATTTTTCCTCTGATGTATCCATGTGAAGCTCCAAATAGGTTTCTGTTTATGTCACTGGAATAGCTCCCATTGAGTTTAGGGGGAGCAGATGCTGGCTGGCTGTGACCTAGCAGTGCACCTGAAGCAGATGTTCACAACCATGTAGTAGTGTGTGCCCAGTTCATGTCTTGTTGCTAATTCACCCCAGTCATCTTTTCTCTAACACACCCAACATCAAGTATCAGGCATATCCTTTTTTGATTTCCTTATTGAGCTGGTAGGCTTATTTTTCAAACACCTATAAACAGAAGACAATGAACAGAAATAAATTTTACAGAAGCCAATAAGGACAATGCAAATGAAGACAACCAGTTTGCAGGCATAAAAAAAGTTAATCAACCATCTGGAGGTTTGTGAAAGTTTTTGTGCATGTGATATAAAAGTTGAGCATGAGTTCCCTGAGTTCCCCGAGTTTACCAGTTCATTAAATAATGCATCTATCTTTCTTGTTTTTCTTCCTAAATTCTGTGTATTGTTTCATCTGGAATAAAGATCAGTTCTAATGCTCATGGCTTCTGAATTTCTTCCTGGCAAAGGATACTTTAATGCAGTATAATCATATTCTATATATTATACAGTATGCAATATGAGCATACTCATATTATTGATAGTCATAAATGAAAAGGCAGACTGTAGTAATAATATATATGTAATATATAATATATATGCTGTAATAATATGTATGAGATAGAGCAGTGGTTAAATCTGGTTGGGTATAATTATAGATTGCCACAGTGAACTAAATTTCAGCGGGGTTTCGTTCTATGGTTTAGGGTAGTCCCTATTAAATATAGGAAAATCCAGTTAATTAATTAGCCCTTAGTGTTAAATGAGTTTTTTAAGCCTGAGAGACAAGGGGAATATGGGATTTGTGGGGACTTGACGGTGAACAGTTAATGATGTTAAGCCCAGAGTGACTGTTAATATAGGCTACAATACCTGAGAGTCAGAAATACAGTCACAGAGATAAATGCAAATAAAATACTAAAGTTTAACAGGAAATGAGGAATGTTAATTTACTCTGGATATTGAGATTGTCTTTATATGACTTATTTATTTATTTATCTAGTGGTGGTTACAGTGCCACGGTCCCTCATTCTCCGAATTTACCGGGGATGCTTATAAGAGATAAAAGATATGATACACAGAAGTATGACTGATTTCAACCTTTCGAGCATGTATATCATTCATTTCCTGGCTGATTTTTCAGTATTTGGGAAAATTGTTTATGAAGAGCTGTGCTTGCAAAAGGGAGCTTTTATATTGTTGTCTTCTTATTTCTTAACTGTCAGGCAGTCTCAGCAAGGATAATTCCTTGATGGAGTCAGAGAGTATCCTAAGCCCCTTTTACCTGGTGAAGCTTTATGCCTGACTGTTCTTTTCTGATGAACAAATTTTAACCTATTAGAGCATTTGTATATTAATTAGCCTTACTAAATTCTTCTTATATGGGCATCTCTCGACACAGTGTCCCTAGAAAGTGACAAGTGGGGCCACAACTGCATCATTATAAAGTCTAGGTTGTGTATTTAAATGTAGACAAGGTCCTAGAGTCCTGGTGTCCTGGGCAGGTCCTGAGAACAATGGAATTAATGATTTCTTTTTCCTGGTTTATACCAGCCACATGTATGAAATGTTAGGGTTGTGGTGTATGGACATCTATGATGACATTTTGCATTCTCCCAGACATATGTGGCAGCTGATTAGGAAAGCCTTGAAGATCCTGGCTTGCTCATACATGGCACCACTTTTTTTCAGGATGCTTGATCATTCTTCCAGCTGACCTCCATTAACTTCCATGTAGGCTTACCCAAAGGATGTAGTGGTATTGGTATAGTTTGTCATGACCTCGCCGTCCATCCACAGCTCACTGGGATCTCCCCCGGCCCTGCCCTGTCCCACCTACCGTTTCAGCTGAGCTCAGAGTCATTAGCCTTGCAATGCTGCAATGGTACCGACTCCAGCCCCACCATGGCCCTGCCCCAGCCCAGTCATGGGCCCCCTGGCCCCATCCCCAGACTGCAGATGCCCCATCTTCTGCTCCGGTTGTGTCCTGTTCCCTCAAATCGCAGGGAACAGGCCCTCGCAGGCAGGCCTTGCCCCATTGGGATTTGCCATTTTCTTGGTCCCTCAAGGCCGCTCAGACATCTGTGTAGCCTGGACAGGTGCGGAGATATTCAGGAAGCTGTAGGTATCTGCCTGATAGCTACCTCTCCCTATACTGGATTTAGCCCTCTGTCATTTTTTATTTTCAGCCTTCACTTGAACCTTATGCTAATTCTATACAACATGAGTAATAGGTGAGTTTTTTTATCAGTTTGGTGGAGGGACAGTGATCAGGGACCTCTTGAGATGACAGTCTGTCAGACTGTAAATCAAGGAGGATCTCTTTCTCAGCAGCCACAAAGATTAAACAGACTAATGAATCAATGTTTTAGACCATTCACTCTGGGGAGCCTTCACTTAAGTCCCAGCACTGTTGGTCAGGTCAGAAAATGTTCTTTTCTGTCAAGTGATAGGTTTCCCTGTGTGGTAGTGTGCCTTCATCGTCCTTTGTATGAGCTCTAAAAATCTGACAGAGGCAGATGTCAATCCATATCGTGGTGACACTTCCTCGTTCAAACTCTAAAACTTTGTGAGATCATTTCATCACCCAGTTATTGGAAAGGGAGGGGAGGTTGTATTTGTTAGTTTGGCAGAATCTAAAGTCCATCTTTCCATTTTTGCTTTTATTAAGCAACATTTTCTTTTAGGAAAGAGCTATTTATATCCATCCCCTCTCCCCAACCCTTTGTTTTTATAAAGTTTGCTCTCTTTAAGGCAATTACTTACATCTTTGTTCAATTTCTTAACATAAATAACACCACCTCTTTAATTTTATCACAATCTGCAAGATTTTCCTAAGCTAAAATATTTTATGGATGTACTGGATTCTGTTCATGTTGGCAACAGCTCTGTGATTCTGAAATGGTCATAATTTACAGTGTATGTACTTTTAGGCACATGTTCTGTCTAAATTCATATATTCTGTCCATCTCTGTGATAACTTAAGAACTGATATTTAAAAGGACTTTTATACTATTTAAAAATCACTCATAAATATAGATAATAATGTATTTCTATATGTGTATTTTCCACTGATGGCACAGCCCTGCAATAAACATGATACAAGGAAAAATATTTATTTTAGATAAATAAATTATTGGTTTTTTTTAAGAAAAAATATCTATCCTGTTATTTTAGAAAAAAAAAGCCTTTCCTGTTCTCAAATAACCTGCTGTTATTTGAGAACCAAATTTGCGTGAGCAAGTAATACTCAAAATAGTAAACACACTTCATTCAGCATTTCCTCAATGATAATTTCTATTCCTAGAGTCAGTAAATGATGTACGTTGTCATCCTTGATTTGCAGCTATTTAAAAGCACAGACCTGTAACCCAAGAGATCCTGTGATGAAACAGGAAAATAAATGACTATATTAAAAATGTATGTCATTGCCCAGATGGTCCCATACAGAAGTTCTGATCTGAGTACTCACTAATTAAAGAGAAGGTGACTGGAATCTGAATGTATCCTCTAATTTTATATCTGGCCTTCACTATACATGAGGGGCTTGAACACATTTCAATTTTGAACATAACCCAAAAAAGCACTTAAGCAGATGCTTAACTATAAACTGATGTTTGACACCCAGTACTATAAGCAGGGATATTTTCCTGAATGTGAACTATAGAAGAGTCTCAAAGCCAGTACCAAATTTTGCCATTTAAGGGATACTGACTATGATTTATATACTTGTGGGTTTTGTTGCTTTTCTTTAGGCTTTTTTTTTTTAATGAAAACGCAAATATCTCAAGACACACAGAAATCCTTTTAATTAATCTCAGAAGAAGAATCAACAAGTTAAACCACATTATTGTGGTGCTTCTCTTATGTGGTAAATCAGATTTATGATTTTAAAGAGTATAACTAGAGCTATATTGATCCATTGCAACAACTATGTGAAGTCACTTTCAGAGAAAGTCACAATGCTAAACTGTGCTTTGAGTAGAGAGTCTCAAGCACAATTTTATTCCGTGAGCAATGCTGAACTTATGCTGAAGCATCAGTTGAAATATGAAGTAAAAGTCATCCAAGGAAAAGGGCAAAAACGGTCTTAAAACTTATACGTGTCATTTACGATAGATAACATGACACCTATTCTGGGGAATTTTCACTTGTTTTAGTTTATTGCTAATTAGTGAAAACTTCTAATCACTGATTTGGGTATTGAGGAAAGTACCCTTAAACAATCAAACAAATGTTTAGGTAACCATTTCTCCCCAGGCTTGCCTTAAACCAAACATCTCTCTTCTCCCGTTTCTAGTTTCATTTTCCCATAATTCAGTGGTAGGTTACACCCAGTCGATCTGAATTTTTCAGTGAGGCAATGGGCAATGGAAGGAGGTTGGGACCAGTGTGTAATGATTTCTGTCTGCCATTCTCTGCTTCTTCCTGATTTTCCTCTACCTCGTTATGGATCATCCCTGAGCAAAAATTCCCCAGGGGTGCTCCTGCCCCAGTGTGAGTCCCACACGGGCTGCAGTTGCTCAGAGGCCTTTGGCCTGGAGCACCTCCTTGCAAGAGTGCATCCCCAGCTGTGGCCTGGCAGTGTCTTCTCAACTATCTCTCCCTCTCCGTGTCTGTAGTCACATGTGTCCTAAAGTGCATCGCGATGTGTCCCCCACACCAGCAGCTACCACTCTTTCTTAAATATGTCTGAGCTGAGATGCAAAGTGCTCCTCTCGCAAGCTGCAGTTCTGACTGGTAGTGTGTTGCCCACGCCAGTTTTGGACCTGGCCGTACCAAATATAACTAGCATGGGGCAGTTCCTATCCTCCTCCACACAGGAGATCCTTCTCGGACCCCTGCTACTCAAACATTGGCAGTTATGCCCAATGTGCTTCCTTCTCAGACTTCTCGCCCAGGGTTTCTACTCTGGGAGAAGAATACAAGTTTGCAGCTCATGATCATATTATCTCACGGGGCTTACAGCGGAGGAGTGCTCCTACTGTGTTTAGGAGAATCTCTGAGACAAGGAGGCTATACCCATCAGAACTTTATAAATTTCAGTAAAATCTTTCTTTGTCAATCTGTCGTAATAAAGGCATGCAGCGAAAGTGTAATATAACAAGTTTAAAAGAACAATAACCTAATAAAAATTCCATCTTGAGGATTGCCAACATGCAAAACCTGGCACAATATATTAAAACTCATAACCAATTTCTACAGATTTTTTTTAATTTTACTAATATTTAATGCATTACTGAATTCTCTTGCATTCATCGACCCTTGCAGTACCCTTCAGTGGTGATTTCATTGGCTATTCCCACCCTCACAATGATGACATATGGCCTGACCATTTAAAGAGGAGCATAGAAGAGAGTCAGAAACTTCTTTCCAAGGCAGTGACCTTATCTTTTGTTTTTCCAGTCTCATCTTCTTATTGTCTTGATAATGAATAGATTATACTGTTCTTGGTTTGTTCCAAACTGGTTTAACCTTCCATTGTTTTATACCAGCGCACAAACAAGTCTACTATGAAATTTTAGCTAGTATCTTACAGCTAACACGCATGAGAGCTGCCACCAAAGAACTGAACACTGACTGGGTGACTGACTGAGAAAGGAAGAAGAAAAGAGAGGAGGACAGCCACAGCACAAAGAAACATTGTGGCCTCTACTGTCTGCACAAGGACAGGAAAGAATTATCTCTGAGGGTGCCTATCCTGAGCCCAAATTCTTCTCCTCTTCATGTCAAGAGCGAAATTATCAAGACTGTGATCAATCATCTTTATTGAACAAACAAGATTCATAGCAACTAGCGCTGGGAAGACCAATACTTCAGAACCACTGTTTGGACCCCTTCACCACTTGGACCCCTTCATCTTAAAGACCCACTCCCCCTTCTGATAATCTACCACAGCTAGGGTGGGTTGCAGGTAAATGCAACATTTCCAGCTCTTTATCCCGTTAAAAGACCTCTTCCAACAGAGCTGGGGAAGAACGGCCAAACAGTACCTGGAAAACAAACGAATCAACAAAAATTTTTAGACATTCAGAAATCTTGTTGACAATAAAGTTGTGTGGGAAAGGCAAGGTCTCCTGAGACAATCTGATGACTTAATGCAAGTATAAAAGACAAAACCTAGTGTTACAAAACATTTTATGCTTCCTTTGTATCCTATAAAAAATCTTGCTGTTTCCATAAGTATTAAAATTTCTAAATTACCCTACAGAACAATCTCATGCCTCTGTAGGAAGGCAGAACACCTGAGCAAGAACAAACGTTTAAATAAAGTATGTCATGTTCTTAATATTCTTTTTGTCACCAATACATATTTTGTTCATTGTGTCACACTATAATATTCAGTAATACATACAACTAGCTTTGCACTGACTAAAATTTTAACTACTCACGGGCACATTTCAAGGAGTGATGGGAGTATATTTCACAGCACTTATCGGGGTATTGTTACTTCTTTTATCTATTCATTGTAGAAACAGTGTCTGACTGGTTGGGCTGCTCATCTTGCTTCACTTCTAGGATGCTCAAATCATAGACTTTTAGGGTCTATTTTTCCTCTTTCCAGCACTTTCTTAACAAGCGATGATCTGGGTAAATGTTTCTCTCAGAATTAACATATACTGAAACAACAAAGCAATACTACTGGAGACAAGTGACCACAGAGTCAAATACCAGAAAATTGCTGGTCATTGGAAAGTGGAGAATGAGATTCTGGTCCTACTAAATTTTACAGATGTGTTGTTATTCATTTTACTTGAGCCAGGATTTTACCCTATGTTTTAAAATGAAATCCTGATCAAATAATCCTGGGTAAGTTAACTCGTGGTTACATCACTATATTATTCTTCTCTATTTATCTTTCTTTCACAAGATGGAAATCAAATAATTAAATATTACACATTATTGCTTTAGTGTATGATAAAGGAAAAGGTAAAGCCATGAAGTGAAAAGTAAAGACATTCTCATGTTTAAACAACCATGAGATTTGTATATCACTGAACAGAAAAGATAATGGGCCATATCAAAGATCTATAATTGGACAAGGTCTTGCCCAATCTGTAAATGGGCAATTATATCATTATATAATCACATGGCTTTTTTCTTTAGATTAAGTCCTTACCAAAAAAAAAAAAAAAAAAAAAAGAAAAGAAAAAAAGAAAAGAAAAGAAAAGAAAGAAAATAAAAAGGCAAGGAAAAGAAGAATGAAAAAAAGAAACAATTTTCTTGTTTTTCTTGAAAAAGAAGGAAGGAAGGAAGGAAGGAAGGAAGGAAGGAAGGAAGGAAGGAAGGAAGGAAGGAAGGAAGGAAGGAAGGAAGGAAGGAAAAACTTTCATGCAATTGTACCTCCAAAGAATTATTCAAACACTAACTCTGAAAGATGTGACAACTTGAAACGTGCCTGAGATACCCACAATTTTCTCCAGCTAAGTTTTGCATTTGCTGTTTTCAATAACTTCCCTAAACAGTGCCGAACTATCTTTCCCAATTCCAATACCATTGGCTCCAGTAGTGCCATTCTAGTTCTAACATCTGGGATTACCCAAGTTTACATTATGCAAGTTTCTTCTAGATCCTGGAAGTTAGCACGGCTGAATTGTTATTATACTACCAGTGAACATACTGGTAGCAGATGTAATCATGGGCATTTCGTAGGCAAACCACCCAAAGAGCTTGATTCTCCAGGTTTGCTTATCCTTTTTTTTTTTTTTTTTTTTTTTTTTTTTGCCTCGTATGCTTTAAATGCTCTATTAGATAAAGGAAGGGGCATGGGATACGGACATTCCTTCCAGATGCAAAACTAAACTGAAACTGAGAGTATGGCCCTCAGCAGATAACTCTAGAGAACGGCTACACCTGAAGTCATCCCGACAGCAGAACAAGCCTGCACAATGTCTGTTTTACCCAAATACCCTCTGTACCAGCTAGACTGATCGCAAAGATTTGGCGAGAGCTCATACAAGATCATGGTATAGCAGAGAGGCTCTGGTGTGCTTCATGTTGGTCCTGGCTGTGATGTAAGACTGCAGTTGTCTGGGGAATGGGGATCCTGAATCTGGGTATAACCTGAAGGATGGACATGGGGGAGATGCTGCTTAGGAAACAGGATGAAAGTAGTCGGGAGCTGAGGGAAAAGAAGCTATAGGTTTGTAATCTTGGCTTGCCGTGCTGCATGGAATAAGGCTGGAGCATGTGGCACCCTGCCATGTGATTTTGGATGGTGGCTCACAGAGACAGAACATTTGCCCTTTATCTCAGCTGAGTAAGTGCATAGCAGTCTGAATGAATAACAGAGAAAAACAAAAGTAAGCAGCACCATTTTTGCCAAAGCACGTTTTATGGAGAGCACATCCTCCTGCAGTGAAAGTGGACCCTCCTGGCAAGGTAGGAAATGTAGCAATCATTCTGCCCTAACGAGGAGCTGTTAACCAAATAAATAAATAGGCTGAAAACCACAAGAACGAAAACTCACTCTTTCCATTTGTCTCTTGGCTGCATTTCTTTATTGGTTCTTCTGTACACTGCCTGAAGTCTGGTAACTATAAGTTAGATATGAATGTGACCACATTTATTGTTAATTTTGACACAACCAGAGTGAAAGCACCCAAAAAGAGAGCCCTGAAAGATATTTCACTCAATAAGTCCCACACTGTCCCTGTGGGAAAGGACAGAGACTCTCTAATAGCAGAGCACAATGAAAGAAGGAAAAATATCTACACACATAAACAAAGACAGGAAAACATACTGGCAAGTTTCTACCCTTTTACAGAAGCATAACTATAATCTGCACAGCAAAGTGATGTTTGTTAACTACCAAAGAGGGGCAGGAGCTCTCCAGAAACTCACAGTCTGTCATGGAGTATGTTCATAATAAGGCAAATAAAACGACTTGTGCATTTACTGGGGTATGACATCACTGACAGCCAATTAGAAAGTTCCACTTGTGTCATTTCATAATAAAGAAAAGACTATTCAGTACTCACTGCATCAAAGAACACATGTCACAGAGATTTGCACAGAAATGGGTTGATTAATTTTTAATGAATTATACCAGGAAAAGTTCCCCTGTATAAATTGCTGTGAGAGTATCGGTGATAACCCATGCTTGAATAAAGGGTTTATGCATGTGTGGGTTCTACAGCTGCCGACAAAGTAAGCAAAGCTCAACTTAAAATGGTGCTACACTCTATCCAGTTTGTAAGAATGATAAGAACATTGTAGGGCGCATAGTTGTGCAGGTTTTAAAGACCAATTTAAGTGGGTCCTGTAACCAGTGGATTCCTTTACAAGCTGCTTTGTTTTCCGTTTGAGAGCAGATGTCACTGTTGAAAACAGGCCTTTGCTGAGCTGAACACTGTCAGAACTCCACACAAACCTGGAAATCTGTAACCCACCCTATGATGAATAGACTTTTCTTACATAGAAAGCTATGAATCTATACAAAGGCTACTGCTAAACAGAGCAGCTTCTGGATCAAAAGTGTGCAACAACATGACATTGTTTGTGTTTCAGGATGTGTAAAGAGAAAGGGCATTGCAATGTCTATGTTAAGAAAAGGGTTGTCTTTACTTTATTGGTGGAAAACCGGATCACTGACCCAATGTGGAGTAAGGTATGGAGCTCAGGTGCTATGGGCCGTATGTTAATATGCAATTAGTCCTCAGACTTGCAGCAGTGCTTTCACTCTTGTTGTGAGTGTTCTTGTGCTTGCACAAAAAGCAGTCAGTCTTGTGCCAAATTAAGTGCACACAAATAGGAATGGCTTAAAATCTTCACAAATTCATCTCTGTTTGAAAAGTGCATACTTCATTACCTTGGCAGGTATATTTTCTGCATGTGCAATTGCATTTTAGAGTTTGAGAGCACACAGGCTTCAACATGGCACAAAGAACTTGTGAATTATAAACCAATCCTTATTTTAAGCAGATTTGATAGCAGGCATGTAGTATTGAATTAACAGTTAAAATTAAAATAGTAAAGATGCACCTAAGTCAAACTCTTTTAATCTTTTGCCCTATAAACTTTGGTTGTATAAAATAAAATCTGTATGTAATCTTGACGTTTGCAAAACTAAGCAGCCGCCTTAAACCAAGAAACACAAAGATTATTTTAGATTGTCCTACTATAATAAGAGTGATTTAGATTGCAGATTGTTTTAATGCAAGAAAAGTGCAAACTACACTTCTGCACTGCTTTTGGTATTGAAATCATCTGAGTATAAGCAGGGTCCCTAAATCTTCCCTATATAGGACTCTATGCAGAATTAATTACAGTTCTAAAATAGTCAGTGAACAGAGTTCAAAATAGTTTTGTGCCTTTAATATTTACAGCAAGTGTCTGAGAAGTATTTTCTCTTTTAGTTCCTTGTCATATACGCTCAGGATTCATTATGTTACTTGGAGGCAACAAGGTGAATTTCTTCTGAACATTGTTTGTGCTGATCAAGGAATGCCAACGAATAGTGCATTTTTATTTTAATTGATCTGACTGGAATGAGCTGCCATTCTTTTTTGCATGTGAAGGTATCTCAGTATGGAGATTTTTGTTAAATTTTGTGCTTGGAATCATTTAGGATTAAAGAAGGAAATATGTGTTCAAATACAAGAAGGGGTTTCTCTGTAAGACACATCTTTTCACAGTACGTAACACTGCTATAAATCAGAGAGGGGATACCTTAGAGTGACAACTGCAGAAAACAAGAAAAAAAGTCTCATTAAAATTAATGCATAGTAGGCTATAGAGTAAATTAAAAGCCAACAGGATCTCAATGCATTGCATTTGGCATTCCCAATTTAACAGTTTCTGCTACCACAAGTGCAAAAAAAATCTGCGGTGAGAAATTTGCCTTTTTGTTTTACTACTATTCTTCACATACAGTTTACCTTAGTTTTAAAATAGACAAGCAAAGAAAGAAAGATTTATTTGACCTACCTGTAAGCCTTGAAATATGTATTTAGCACAGCTGTTCTTTTGTGTTTAAACTCATCACAAAAATGCAGCTTTAATGTAACCCACCATTGATCTGCAGTAAGTGGAAACAAAATCTCTCCTTAATTAGTATCATCCAATCACTTTTTTACATTTCTACAGAACACACACTGTGAACTGTTTAATGGACTATTATTTAGAAGAGTGGCAAAGAGCTTGCAAAAAAAAAAAAAGACACATAGTGAAAATAAAAACGAGCAGTGTCAATGAAAAATGTGTTGCAAAATAATGGAAAAAAAGATGTTTCGTTAAGATGGGCTTCACTGGCATTTTACTGTATAGATGAACACTGCTCCAATTACTGCCAACAATGGGGAAGGAGATAGAGAGATATAGATTCATTACTTTCAACACCCTTAACTGTCTACCACTGAATTCGCTTATCTGTTCCTTTTTCTACAGGACCTGTATGGAGGGGGGAAGGAATAAACAAAGAACTGAGTAGAGTGAATGTGTCACAAATTACCACAAACACACTGTGACTCAATGCACTTTTCATTTCTCTCCTCATTAACTGTGTCTTGCTCAAAATGAGAGACTGGGTCTAAACATAATCAAGTCCCACAGATAACAATTGACTTGACTGCTGGGGCAGTCATCACCTTCTAGCTACTGGGAAATAAATTTAGAAATAAAATGAGTTAAAATAAAATTCACTCTGCTCTCTTTTCTGTGCTCAGATAATTTGAAGGCCATCAAGGCCTGCAGAAACAATCCATCTCTCTGTGAAAAGGAAAGCAGCCTGTGCCACTACCAATAAGGCATGTCTTTAGTGTTATCAAGAGTAAGTATAATTACACAGTGGAAAGGCCATCAAAGTGTCTTGGGTGCTGGTATTTTTTCCTGAGGTCTTCATCAATAGTGCTGTCGGAATGAAAAGAATAAGAAATGGGGGGGAGTGGAGGGAGAGGGAGGGGGAAGGAAATAAAAATAATATCCTCCAGATTGGTGTGACTGACCTGCAGTCTAGTAGAGCACATTATAATTTGAGAGCAGTAGGACAATTCAATAAAAATTTTGCTGTCTTCCACTTTAAATCAGGAAGGATTAATTTCAAGAATCTTTGTGGATAGTCTTGTGGTCTTGGTTGTGTCAGCGCTGAAATTTCTCTTCAAAGAGGCTAAAGGACTTCCTGTTGGAGAGTATTTAGACTTGCCAAGATGCTTTCCTTACCCCTAATAGCAATGCATTCCTGACAGGCAGATTTCTGGCTGGTAAAACGGAGGTAGGGCCATTTGTTTCTCTCAAACAGAATCCCAATCCTGCAATCCTGCACTTTTTATGTGGACAATGCACCATGAAGTTGATTGGTTCATTACATTTCTATCACAAGGAGCCAGACCCTGATGTGCATGTCTTAATAGAATTCTGTCCAGTAAAATACATGCACAATATATTTGACTTTGTTTTCCAGGGTGGGAATTCAGAAGTATTAGTAATATGTCACAGTCCTGTCCTGTGGTGCCTTACTCAGATGAGCACGTGTTGCTCATTCTGGCAGGCAAGAAGCACCTTTCATCTCTGAGGCCTATGGATGAACAAGGAAATCTTAGGATTATTGGGATATATATATAGATACATGTATTCATATATTTCAGAATAGAGAATTACCATAAGTCTAACTATTAGCTTGCTCCTGGCAGTCTCCTGTTTTAAAAATCAGTTAGTAACTGTGGTATAAATCCTGAGAATAATCACCCAATCTGATGATTAGAGGCAATCATCAGTGTCCCTGGCAGTCATGTTTTTCTTGGAACTTTTCTCTTCTGTGGCTACTAGATCTAGAAATGACAACATCCCATATGGTGATGATTGTTTATTAAAAAAACTTTAACGAGTCCATGGACATTAAAATCTGCCTCAGTGGCTTGTTTCTACTGTTCACAACATCAGTTCTTTCTCCAAACGTCAGTTTTTAATAGATTTATTACAAGAAAGAAGATTAACTCATTTGTACTGTTTCGACAAAACTCTAGCTCTTAAATAATAATTGTAGATCTCCTGGAATCTGAAAGGACAGAAGTAGAACAGACCTACCAGTGTGGCCAAACATAACAAATTGAGAGAGGGAAAAGAAATGAGAGAATGAAAATGTGAAGTGTCCCTGATATATTCCTTTAAAACTTCAAGGAGTTTTTATTGGCCAACTGGCAAAATAATTCCTTTTCTCAGGTTTTATTTGGGCACCAAAGCTGCCTGGAATGTGGAGGGAAAGGGTGTGAGATTTTGTCCAAAAAGCTCTCTGACAAAAGTCCTATTTATGACAGTGGACTCTGAAGATGAAAGGGTCTGGCCTGGATTTATCTGCCACTTACTTGATAGAGCAAAATTCTATGGCATAAATGGCCTTTCAACATACTAGAAAACTTGGTTTTGAAAACACAAATGTACTTTCTTGAAGATACTATGCTTAAAGAAAGCCTTTTCTGAAAAAAAAAAAAGAGTAGATTTATTCTTTCAAGTAATTGACAGGTAAATCCAGTTAATAATAGATCATATTTGTTCAATCACAACAGAAGAAAACTGGAAAGCAGCTCTGTGGAGGGGGATTTGGGAGTCTTGGTTGGCAACAAGTTACCCATGAGGCAGCAATGTGCCCTCATGGCCAAGAAGCCAATGGGATCCTGGCTGCATCAGGAGGAGCGTTGCCAGCAGGTCGAGGGAGGGGATCCTGCCCCTCTGCTCAGCTCTGGTGAGGCCGCACCTGGAGTATTTGGTGCAGTTCTGGGCTCCCCTGTACAAGAAGCACATGATGCTTCTCGAGAGGGTCCAGCGTAGAGTGACAAAGATGATTAAGAGACTGCAGCATCTGTCATGTAAGGAAAGACTAAGTGAGCTGGGCCTGTTTAGTCTGGAGAAGAGAAGACTGAGAGGAGATTTGATCAACATGTTCAAGTACCTGAGGGGTGATTATAGGGAGGATGGGGTCAAACTCTTCTCCATGGTGGCTGGTGATAGGGCAAGGAGTAATGGGGACAAGGTGAAAAGTTTAATCTCAATGCGAGGAAGAACTTTTTTCCTGTGAGGGTGACAGAGCACTAGAACAGGTTGCCAAGAGAGGCTGTGGAGCCTCCTTCTCTGGAGATCTTCCAAACCCACCTGGACACCACCCTGTGCCACATGCTCTAGGCGACCCTGTGTGTGCAGGGGGATTGGACTAGATGATCTCTAGAGGTCCCTTCCAACCTTAAGCATTGTGTGATTCATGATTATTTGTTTTCTTTCTTTGAAACATGACAATAGCTTAGACTGATATCAGATTGTTTATTTTCTGGTTAGACAAAGAGTGGGAGAAACATTTATGATCTATACTTTATTATGTTGCCAAGAAGTCAGAAGCTTCTGAATGTGGTACCAAAAAAGGTTAAGTAAAAACATAGGTATTTCCTTAAGTCCAGGATTCATAAATGTCAGTGGTCTGGATCTTTGCATTTTTTCCATGGGAGCATTATTTGGCACAGCTTCATACTGTGCCAAAATTGTGTTTTTTTAAGTTACTGCTTTTTAGAAAATCTGTTTTTGGCACACACAAACCAACGCACAAATTGAAAAGGGAAATATTTATATTGTGAAATTAAACTTGTTCACATCTTCAAAGAACGATTATTGGAGAAAAATACATGGTGAGCCGCAGAATGGTGAAATATACCCTGTCTTTTGCATTCCTTGTATGAAAGAACCACAGAGCTCATTTGAAAACAAATAGTACTATAAAGACTTAAAGAAAGAAAATGAAGCATTTGCATGTATAAAATATCTCATACAGCACATCTTCATTCTGAAAGACTAAACAGAACTAAATGCTTTCCCAAATAGCTTTTCATGGGCATTCTTTTTATGGCCAGGATGTTTCCACTTCTGTAGGCACCTAGAATATGCTACTGGATTACTTGGTTAAACTGGGTGAAACACAATACATTTGGTGCTACAGTAGGCAGTGGACAATGAAAGATCAAAAATGGAGAAACTCTAAATAACCATTAAGTTACAGTCATTCTGCAGCAGATGGAAAAAGTAAAACATGATATGAAGGAATACACACTAAAATTACTGCTTTTTTTTTTCTTGCATGCAAAATCAGGACTGAATTGAACTCAATTCAGATATATTCAGATATATATGCACATTTATTATTGATTGTGAGCTCCTTTACAGTGAGTGGAGAGCAATATGTTTTAGAATGTTATTCATATGACTCATTTTAGAGGTCTAGAGGTGAGAATGAGTGAATCATGTGCTAAAAATGGATATTTGTTTCCTCTAAAAAAGTTTATTATGAATAGGTCACATGTAGCCACATAAACTAAGAATACTAATCCTGCTATCTGTTAAAATAGACAAAATGGGCAAGAGATGATGATACAGCAAGGTTTATAACACTCTCCATTTGCTAGTGAAAAGCTTAAGAAGGATGATAATTATGAGAGTTCTACTCTGATTATTGCTAGAAGAGACACCAACTGCAATGGTAGAAAATACTTAAGAGAAGGATTAGCAACCAGGCTGATAACACGTAGTAATGTTCAGTGTTACTAGTAAGGTGAAAGGGAAGAGAGGTATGAAAATCTTCTAAAAATTGCTAATTTTTTTGAAATAAAACTGTCTTAAGATTGTGTGATAGTTAGCTGATTAAAGTGTAAAAATGCCACATAAGAAATTTGCTTTTATAAAAAAGCAGCACTGATGGAAAATGATGGAGAAGTGAGTTGCGAAAGAAAGAAGTGAGAGTGCAGGACGCAGTGTAATAATCTTTCAAGGTCAATGTAATTTCTGTTTTCTAAAAGTGTTTGTTGCACAAAATGGAGTAGGAATATTAGAGGTTTGTATTTCCATCTGTCTGCTTAAAACTGGGTCTGTTTTCCAGCATGAGCAGGCGAGACTGATGAGCTAGAAGTACTTTCCTTCAGGATGCACCCTATAACACTGCCAGAGTATGCTGATTTCCTCATGATAATTGGTAAGGTTTTATAAGTTTTAATAGTCATCACATGGTCACAAGCTGATTTTATGAAACCTTATTCATTAGTCTCAGCAAAACACTGCAGCACATAGTTGCCAAGTTAGAATTTCTAATTGAGTTTAGTAATACACTGAAAAGGTAGTTATCGCACAAAGCAAATAAATACAAAAGCAATGTAAAGAATTTTATTTTGTTTAGAATTGAAATCTGGCAGCAGTTTTATCCTGAGTCTTAAGGAAATGTATAGTGAGCATTTAAATCCACAGTCTCATGAACTGCTGAAATTGAAAGTTAGCAGTGGCATCATTTTTGAAATATGAGTGATCTCTGCTAACCTGTTTCTAGGCTTGGATAGTTTTGAATTGATTAAGCTTTTTCCAAGAGTTTAGGGACAGAGCGGAAAAGGAGCACAGGTGCCTTAAAATAGGATTTACCAGTGCCAAACCTGAAAAGTGATTCTGACAACACTAGATTAGCTTGTAGCTAACCCTCAAGGTTATTGAGTAGGATTCACTTTCAACTTCAGGCATCTAGATTAACTTATGTAAATGTAAATATCTACGAGTAAGATAGTGTCTAAGCCCTTTTCATAGCCAGTGGAAGCCCAGGCCTCGACTCAGATGTGAAACCGTACCATCAAATGAATATCTAAGTTACTTGTCCAAGTTTGGCAGATAAGACCCAGGACCTGTGGGAGACTTGTGCTCTCTTGGACCACTAGCAGTTGTCCAGGGAGGATCTCAGGACATCTCAAATGACATTTGATGCCTATGTATAGGCAAATAAATCAAGCTGTTGGTCAATATAGCTCAGCTCATATTAAAGAAAATATCTGCCTTTTAAGCCATATTGACCCAAACTTGTATGACTGCAGCAGAAATTCAGTCTCTTACCTCACATGCAGACAAATATTGGTCAGCTTTAATGTTTCCAAAACAATATTAGATTTTTTTGTTATTATTAGATATTATAATGATACTATTTTTTAAGGATATTAGGAGCAGTAGGGTAAATTACCAGGGGAAAATAAACAAATAAACAAAAAACTATCTAGTGCCTAAAGCTGGTCAAGATAAGACATTCTTTCAACCTCCTCTGATAAGCTAACTCTCACAAAGTCTCTCAGGATACCTCTGCAGCGGGACACAATATTCAGTGGCAGCTGGCTTCATTTAAAGAACAGCTGAATGTAAAATATACCACCAGTGCTGTTACTATACCCATCTATGTGGTGCTAAAGAATTGTCATAGCATTCATCTGAGACTGCTAACAACTAGGATCAGTTTTCTAATGTGACTCTGGAGCTTTAAGCCCAGATACCTTCACTGGTAAGAAATTTCAGATACATTTGGGAGCCTGCTGACAAAAAAACAAAAAGTAATCATTTCCCATTGCACCTCTAACAAATAGTTTTATTTCGCCTTATTTCA
Organism: Tinamus guttatus; assembly: GCF_059628265.1. Taxonomy (NCBI): domain Eukaryota; kingdom Metazoa; phylum Chordata; class Aves; order Tinamiformes; family Tinamidae; genus Tinamus; species Tinamus guttatus. Next base: position 185,422 of record NW_028288564.1, read on the forward strand.
AATGTCACCAACAGACACTTCTCCCAGTGCACAGAAAGGCATGCTCAGGGATTCTGGTACCCAAATCATTCAGGCTAGCACCTCTGGAAGAGTGTACACTCAAAACTTCTTTATGAAGAAACCAGGTTCACAAAGACTTAACACCCTTGTGAACCACCTAACATAATGTCTCCTCTCAGTATAAAGACTGGACCAAGGAAAGGTTTACACTTAACACTGAGGAACTGACTTGCTGACTTGCTTGGATCTTATAGCAGAAATATATCCAAAGCATATCAAAAAGTGTGAAAGTTACATATATATTTTACTAGTTCATGAAGCCATCAAATTTGAACAGCCAAGTATTTTGTCAAGGACATCATAAAACTTTCTTTATTTAGAGTATATAATTCTGTAATCCACCAAAACTGTCAGAATAATATGATATGGTTCCAGTGAACAGTGCTAAATGTTATATTAACAATAGCACTATTACAAGAATTTTATATTTACACTATAAAATAATATCTGATGAACCCATTGCAACATTTTTTGTGTGTCACTATATCTGCTCTTTTAATAGCATAATTCAGAAAATGAAAAACAATACCAGATTTCTATAGAAGATAGACATATACACATGGATAATCTGCAAAGGCCTAATTAAATCAGTATCTCTGGGGTATGCCGTAATTTACAGCTCTAAAATTATGGAGAATTGCCTTGTTAAAGTCCTTTGAATCTGACTACAGGTGTTCTAACAGTGTTCCAATAAGAGACTTATTCAAATCTCATTCCCATTTCTGGTAGAATTTTTATCATTTGTGTGGCTATATTTTGCCAACAAAAAATGAGAAAAGAGAAGACTCTGTTCACATTCATCTGTGGGGATTCAACAATTAAATCAATTTGATTAACCAAAGAACCATTCTGCTGGGTATTTACATATTGTAATTACAAATTGGCAAATAGTGGGAAAAGTGGGAGCATGGGACAGTGTGTTTCTATATCCGTTGTTCTAGTACAATAACTGTTCCAATACATCTAAATAAGCAGTCAGATCTATTCACTATTTTAGCACCCTAAATGGAAAGGATCAGGCAGTGTCTTTTTATGAGATTTGGGCTTTCCGAGATTTCACCCTAAAACTCAGAAAAATAAAACATTCATTTATATTTAGCAAATCTTTAAAAGCAAGTATGACAACAACTAAGAATGGCAATGCCTGTTCTTCGGACATCAATTCTCCTCTGACTACTCTTCTACCAATATCAGTATAATCTTGACTTGCCAAAAATCCAGATTTGATCAAAAATATTTATCAGATGTATGTGTTAGAGTGCAACTTTAGCTACTGAAAACTGAGTAATGCCCACATCAAAGGCAGCTGTGATCAGACAAGCTCACAGGCTTAATCAGCCTGGACTGCAGTGCGGAAACGTATCTGTTGGACTTTGACTGGGTGGTTTCCAATGTCCAAGTCCAAGTTGAGCAAAAAGGCCACTCAGAGAATACATACTCTGCAGATTTAACGGTGCTGTGATATTTATGGGACTTGCCGAGTCAGATACAGGCATCTTCCTGTTTGGGTCCAAATATGTTTAGCAAAGCTATGGAATCTTTTCCCATCTGACTGGTAATTGTTCTGGCCTAAATTCAGAACCAGCTTTAAATGAGAACAGAACACATTGGTCTTTGTTAATATATAGTCTACATAGTCCTTTGAAACTTATATTTGAACTTATCTAATTCTATATTCATCATGCAAGGCAGCCTACGTTTTCAACTCTGAATTTAAATGACAATGGACCCTAGTCTGAACCAGTCTAATACTAATGCATAACTTCTATATCACCCAAGTAAAAAATATTTTTCAGTATTTTTTTGCAGAAATCCCGTATATTCTATTTAACTTTAAATAGATTTTTTTTTCTTAAAAACATATATTCTTTAACATATTATTTCATTAGACTATGAATGCCTTGATTTAAGATGCAAATTATGATAAACTTCTTGATAGAAAGAGTTCATTGACAGATAAACCACAACATCCTTTTCAATGACTAATTTCATTCACTCTTATAAGTCAGAGATTATTTTCAGTCTGTATTTGTGTAGCTTCAGCTCCTACTTATTACACCTTTATCTGCTGAATTAAAGATCCTGTTATAAGAAATAATGTAAATTCTTTTAAACTGTTGTCACCTCATTTCTTAACCTTTATATATAAAAGAAATACATTTAACCTTTTAATATAGAGTAGCTTTTCTAGACCTCAAATCATCTCTTTACCATTTTTTAGAATCCTTGGCATTTTGACAGTACCCTTTCGGATATGAAGATAACAAAACTGAGCCCAAATCCTCCTCAGAAACTCCAGTTTCCATTAGACTGTTATTCTAGTAGTCCTTGCTCTAAAGGTGGAGTATGTAACTTGTTTCTGGAAGGCTGAGTTTGTCTCAGATAGATTGTGTGAAGTTTCTGCATTATATCATTCAAATGGACCCTTGCCCAGCTCTACTAATACAATTACGTCTTATAATATCACAGAGGGATGATACACATATCGTTTTGTGTCTCCTGTTACTTTTACAAGGAATAGTTCTGGAAAATAATTAAAATCTTGAATATCATCGAGTTCAGAGTAGATCTCTTCAGCATCCCCCAAAGAAAACTCACGATTTTCATTTTTTCTAACGCCTTATAGTGAAAGTTTTACAGAAAGTTGTCTTTCTAAAATCTGACCTTTTTGGTATAGCCAATAATCCAGTAAAGAAGTTCAGCCTTTTGCCTCCAAGATGTTGCAAGGTGATTCATCTGGGAAACTGTGAGGAAAAGACATTTGCCAATGGTTATACGAGAATACTATTCCTATTATTTAAAAGGTGAAAACTGGGTATTTATATCATTTGGCAGTCTTACCTAAAATAAATGATTCTTTCAGTCTCCTTTATGTCATGCTTGCTAACATGTCAAATTTCTTTTCATTCTGAGTGTGTTAGCAAATGTTAGGGCTATTTGGACTTTTGTAGTCAGGCATTGTGTTTCAGCTGAGAAGTGGTTGAAGAGTTTGCTACTTCTCTACTTTGTCTCACCCTACATGAATATTTCCTGCCTGAGTGTGTATTCCAGCAGGGTGAATTTCGCCTGGACAACTTTGCCTTGGGTCAGATTGAAAAATCTCACAGGACCATTTATGAAATGGGAGGGAGATAAGAAAGCTCTTTCCTTCTTTCCTTTTTTTCTGTCCTTTGCTTTCAGGGACCCACTGTAATTTCCTCTCCTATGCTACTCCACAGACTTTTACAACAGAAGCAATTGTGGACACACACTATATGCACATTCCTTGAATGTTCTTCATTAATCTCAACTGAAAGATAGCTAGCTAATTACCAAGATCTCTTCCTTGGATATCTCCACAAGGAGAATAAGCCATCTTTAGTCACTCACTGCTCAGTTTCCCTGATGAAGGGCAGAGAACATCCTCTACTTTGCAAATCTGGAATCTGTGGAAGCAGAGTATTTTTCCCATAACTTTTCTCATTGCCCTGCTCCAGTAGAGCTCTGTTACAAGCCATTTCCTAACTAGTAGCATATAAAATGACATGATAGAAATCTCAAATATTTGGCCATTTTTGATTTCTATGTCTTGGACATTCCTACATCACAAGCACAAATATTGTTAAAGGGTGCAAAGATAGACTGATTTTCATCTGTTCATCTCTTTGGCTGGATCACTACTAGTCCTTATGCCTAGGACAGTGATGTTAAGCCCATCATAAGCATTTTTGTTATTTCAACCTGGTTTTAGATGTTCTCCTGCCATTTTATTGGGATACATCACAAAGAGAGGCTGTGTGGGCTGTAAAATAGTTCAGACCTGTCACTTGGAACTACATAAGCATCTAATTCTCAGCAAAGGAAACTGGAGAAAGATGTAAATCTTCTCTCTAAGAATATTTTGCCAGAAAAACTGTGGGAGTTAAATTTCATTCTATGGAGTTAGAATTTTAACTGTATTTCCTGTGGATTGTAGCATCAAATGAACATATAGAATGACCTCAACAACATGACTGAATTGAAGGTAAAGATACATAAATGCACTGTTTTTAACAGGACTAAAAATATAGAGAAGATTTGAAAAACAAAAAGCCAGCTTTCATGCCTTCAGATTTATTTCTCTTCCTCAGTTTTTTTCTGAGTGTTATACGCAGTAATTTAAATGAAACATATTCAACATTCGATTTTGAATAAATGAGGTATGTGACTAAAATGCCTTTTTTAATCAAGAGATTATCTAGGTCACTGCTCAAAAAAAGTGCATCGACAAGAAGGAGTATTTGCTGTGTTGATAGTCCTCTGAGCATCTTCAGTGAGTGCCTGACTGGAGAAAGAGAAACTGTTCTGTTGCCAGTTTTCTGTAACCATATGTTGTGTGTCTCCTGATTACTGACTGCAGAGAGGTGTTTTGGATCTTCTAGACATCAGTGAAAGAAAATATTTCTAGTTTCAGCAGATAAAATAAGGTAGACCTTTATCATTATGTTTAATTGCTTTGTAACCATCAGAAAAAGGAAAAAAAAAAAAAAGAGAGAGATGGTGAATCCACCATCCTTTTGTATCCTTGGTAAAAACTGATCTCTTTTATTAGCATTTCTTTCTTCTGGACACACCAGATCATAATTTGTTTAGTTTTGTGACACTTGTGTGTGTTTTACAGAAAACCTGAATACGTAATTCCATCTTTATCACAAGTATTTCCACTTTATTTATTTATTTATTGTGAGTCAATGGGGTTGCCTTGAAGTATCTGCACCAGCTGGTCTTGACACCCAGTGAACCGTCAATAAAGACAACTCCAACATTTTTTTTTTTTAATTTTTGTGGTCAGAGAGGTTGCAAACATAAATATATTTTAACATAACATTTTATCATTTTACACTGTACAAAATGTAAGAGTTTAAGTTTCCTCCTGTTGCAGGAAAGATAAAAAGGACTAAAAGGCTGCTCTGGACAATTTTTTTATTGCAACTGTTGATTCCTGAGGAGCCAGACTGATAGAAAAAATCTCATATGAAAACATAGGGCTTAAAATATTCTATGAAGTTCATTTTGACAGATTGGCAGTATCCTCAAATGGCTGCAATCAAGTGATGTGACATAGCCAAGAATCTTACCTGCAGGTTGTTGATCAGGAGGTAGAATACTGACCTCGAATGATTCGAGGCCAAACAGGAACAGCCAGCAACTGCTGATCTTCAAATTTGGAAGTTGTTACCCCTCACGAGAAAAATGGTGCAGGTTTATGTTCAGGTCCCATTGACTTTCATTTTTAAGAGAATTATTCTGTTGCTTTGAAGGGATTTTTTTCCAAGACATTTATAGTTGTGAGTTCCCTCTAGGAGAAATGTGTGAGTATATGGATAGATGTACACACACAGGAATGTAAATATGTTTTTCTATATGTATAGACATATTAAGCTACTCTTCTCATCCATTATCTTGCTTTAGAGACAGGCCAGAATATTTTATATCTCTACCTTTCTAGGAAAACTAGGTAAACTTTAGCTAAGTTTTGGCTGCTGCGACCATGAGATGGTGAGTTCAGGATTGCACAAGAAGGGAGCAGGGCAAAAAGCAGGATCACCACTGCATGGATAAGCAAGGATCTCCTGACAAAACTCAGGCATAAGGAGAAAGTATATAAGAGGTAAGGGGAAAGTATATAAAAGGTGGAAGCAAGGAAAACTAACCCAAGAGGAATATAGCACATCTGTTAGAGCATTGAGAACAGGGATAAGGAGGCCTAAAGTCCACCTAGAGTTGAAACTGGCAAAGGATGTTAGGGCCAACAAGCAAGGCTTCCATAAATAAATAAGCAGCAAAAGGAAAGCTAGAGAAAATGCTGGTTAGGGAATATGAGGTAGGGGCCCTGGTTACAAAGGACACAGAAAAGACAGGGGTAATGAATGTCTTCTTTGCCTCAATCTCTTCTGGTAAAACCAGTCCTCAGGAATCCTAGGTCTCTGAGAGATGAGGAGAAGTCTGGAAAAAGACTTACTTACTTACCCTTTGGATAAGATAGGGTGAAAATCCTGCATGGAAACACCTGAGCAACCTGGACATGCATAATTTTATGGGCCCTGATGGGATGCACCTGTAGCCTTTGAGAGAGTTGGCTGAGTGACAAAGTCACTCTCAATTACCTTAGAAAGGTCATGCGGATCAGAAGTTCATGAGGACTGGGAGATGTCACCCCTGTCTTCAACAAATGCAAGAAGGAGGTCCCAGGGAACTACAGAACTGTCAGCCTCACCTTGATCTCTGTGAAGGTGAAGGAACAGCTAATTCTGGATACTATTTCCAGACATGCAAATGACAGGAAGGCTATTGGAAGCAGTCAAAATGACATTATGAATGAGAAATAATGCTTTATTGATTTGATTTTTATGATGAGATGACTATAAACATCTCTTAGGTAACTACTAATTTGTCCAGATATTTCCTCTGAGGACTTAGTTCTACATTTTGGATTTTAAATAAGTTCTCATACACTTATCCTATTTACATAGTCCTAGAATGTACAATCGTCCCTTCTTAATTTTCACTTTATCTATATTTTATCTCTCTCAAAGACACAATATTTTCAAACATTTTTGAATTTGTTATTAATACTTTCTAAGAACAACCACACCGATCATATATTCCAATCTTAGAAATCTTAGAGATTGCTTCACAGATATCTCTAGAGAGAACTTATCACAGTGAGAGCTAGTCTAAACGCTATTGTGGACCATGGCAATTAAAAAAAAGATGCAGAGAATAATGACTCTCTAATTCCTCTCAAACAGGGCAGCATCTAATTTGTGCATTAAATTCTTCACTGTTCACTCTTCACTGTTACTAATGCAGTCAATTTTGTGTTTACTGAAAAATATTTAGTGTTCATGAACAAGAAGTAAGTGCACAATAATTGAAGCGCTACTCATGTGGTGGGACATCTTAGTCGTAATCATTCAAAGCAAATATTTGGCTCTGTTTCGTTGGGTAATGTATCTCCTAGTCACACCGCTAAATAGTAGCACTGTGAAACGTACACTGAAAAGGCAGAACAGGAGGTTGATGGAGAAGCAGCTCCTGCTCCGGGTTCTGGCAGCCCAGCATGACCGTTCATAATGTCAAGCATCAAGTTTTGATATGCATCCATGTGGCCGTGAGAGAACTTAGAGATTAAAAGCCACACTATTTTAGTCAAAGTTTTTATTCTGTGGGTTAGACGCCATATATTTGACTCAGTTTAACTCTTTCACACTACTTTCATAAAGCAGAGGGAATGGAATAACCATATGACTGATCAGAGGGAAATTCTCTCAGAACGAGACTCACCTTCTAGTCTAAAGTATTTATTTATTTATTTTTTTAATTTCTATACGCTGGGTCCGCAGTACAAAGGACTGCTGCACTAGCTGTGAGAAATGAAGAGGGGGGTAGCTTGTTTCCTGCTGTCCTTCCTTGGGTCTTTGTCAGAAGTCATAAAACAGTCTGCTCTGTAGCATGGAGCTTGGACAAGCTATGGCACAGGCACAGAAAACTATGCCCTTGTGCTTGGAGACACAGGGCTCCAAGCAACATCTCCATACCTGAGCTTTCTCCATGGGCAGGTGCCTGAGCATCATGCCAAAATAACCAAATACGTGCATTAAAATAAATCCAGTTATCTGAATCTATGTTTGTGTGTAAGGCAGTCAGCATCCCCAGCCTGTATAAACTTTATTTGGAGCTGTGTGGGAACACCACCTGCTCATGCTGCTCCAAGAAATTCCACTTAGAACATTCAGAAGCAGCTGGGATGTGAATGTTTGATTCATCTCATCAGAAGCTGAAATTAGGATTGAAAACATAGATCATGAATTCTACTAACATTCCAAGAAAATATTTATTTCTTAATATTGTTGTTCAGTGAGATACCACAAACTGCTTATCATTTCCAGCTTGTTTATGCTATGGGTTGATGTGGTTTACATTAAACTTTGCAAATTACTATAAGGTGGCAAAATTACAACGATTCAAGCCTGCTGACCTGCAATTAGAATACAAAGTGCAGCCAAAACTGTTTATTTTTATTTTGACCAATACAGATATATCAGCTGTCTTGAGATGTAGTGTGAACTAAAATAATATGCATATGTGTATATATATATATATATATATACATCTAAAAAAGATTTAAGAATAGAATTCTGGCTGAGAGCTCAGGCATTGCACACCCTCTGAAAGAGAGGCTGAGAAGTGTTTTGTTTCCAGGAACTCTCTGGCTTACTCTCAGAAAGTAAGCATACCATTTCTTAAGGGTATAAAGCAAGTAAACTCCATTATCCAAAGTAGGTAGCTTGCTTTCTGGTCCTCTGCTTAATTGGGCTTTTACCTCTCTGAAGTAGAAAGCTGCAAAAAGTAAGAATTTTGTTCGCTGTCAGTCCCTATGTAAAGGTAAAAAAGGAGAATTAACCCACAGATCATCCCAGAACTTGACTAAATCTCCCTTTTTATTAGCATTTTCTTGCGTTTACTATCAAAGAGTCCATTTTCATGACTAAAACTAAAGTTTTTTTCTCTAGATTAGCTCTTCAATGCTCTTCTCAGAGCAAAAAGTTAATAAATAAACAAAAATCCAATGCAAGGTGGCCCCTCAGCACAGAATGGTTACAACACAAGAGCCTCTTTTTTAGAAGGATGTGGTTATTTTTTTACTCCCTCCATTCAGCTGAACAGGGCGGGCTGTTTGCAGGTGGTTCAGCCCAAGACCGCTGTTAGCACAAGTCCAGCGAGAATTTCACATCTGTTGCCCAACCTTAGCCATTCCACCAACAGACCTGCCCTCAATAGCTGTAATAATGAAATGAAAATTGAGTTTAGCTCTGCCGCTTTTCCCTTAAGATAGTTAGAACTATCTTCTCAGAGGCAATAACCTGAGGTAGTAAGGTCTTTCAAGAAAAAAAAAGTAAAAAAAGAAAAATCTCATGCTGAGCAAATAATTATTTATATGGCAGCTCAAGTGTTTTGTGAAACAAATTAACGATGCAATTTTAGGGATGTAAGGCTCCTTTGAGGTGCCATATAGCATTGCAGGTTGGGCAGCAATTGCTTGATTTTATATTTGTATTAGTCTTCTACTTTGCCATTTTAGAAAGCATCACAAATCAGAGGAAGTTTTGTCTGCTGCAGAAAGGAGTAGAGTCTGTCAGGACTCTGCAGCTGAATACAGTAAGTCCACAGAATACACTGATCAGTGGCCCAAGTCGCACATTATTCTTTGCCCAGATATAGGAAGAAATAAGGCTCAACCAATAGCAACTTTCCCTTAACCTCAAAGAGCAAATATGCCTGAGGCTTCCTTTGAAGTCTCGCAGTTCTTGAAAAAATCTGATTCCTGTGCTCTTCTGTATCTTTTTGTCTTTCTTAGTTGTGCTATATACCATGATGTCCATTACTTTTTTTCTATTCATAAATTAAAGGATTGGTTGTAACAATGATCTTTGGAAACTTTTAACTGAAATACCAGAGCAGGCAGCGGTGCATTCTCATTCCCCTCTATTCTAATGAGTAGCTACTTAGTGAAATTTCCTTTCATCCCACTTGGATATTCTCCTAAAAGAAATACCGTGCCTCCTGCAATGACTAACTGTATTTGGCTGCACAGCTGCTTTTGGATCAGAAAAGGTTGTTAGTTTTTCTTGAGATGGCAATAGTAAGAAAAACATTTCAGATCACAAAAGTAGAAAAGGTAATTCTTTAATAGTCCTGAACAGGTCATGCCACTGGTATGAAATTTTAGTCTCTCCAGGAAGATTCATTTATTAACCCCTGCTAGAATGGCTATCATCATCGTTAAAAACTGTTTGTCAAACTTACACCTGACTTGTGTCATTAAAAAGGTATCATTTGCTCCTCATTAGAGTAAGTGGCTCAATTTTTGTAGCTCATAGTGAAAAGTAAATGAGAACAAGAGATATTACTATTTTTTTTCTTCTTTCTCTTCTGTGCATGTGTGTGTATGTATAAAGACCTGCATGTCTGAGTGAGTATTGTTATATTTGGGGAGGCAGGAGAACTTCTCTCTGAGGGATCAGGTATTTTTTAGCCAAAAATAGATCTTTGGAGAATCATCAAATCAACAGAACAATCAATGTTGGGAATATGAGGCCACCTGTTTACTATTAATTGGGACATTCAGCTTCCTAAATAAAATTGTGCTAATGTATACACTCAGAACAATATTATACTACATGACCAACCTGTCCTAGACCTTGTATAGCCTGCTTGGTTCTGTACCTGACTGCCATTTACTCTACAATACTCTTTTATCTTCCTGGTTCCTTTAAGGTGAAGAAGTGCCATTGCCCATGTTTGTACATGGAATATTGAGATATAGATTAAACCAAATTCTTGTAGAAAGTGGAGCAGAGATTATTACTTGCTCCAGTTGCTCCAATCTTCTCAGTGCTAATGCGAAAACAAAGGTGAGGGTAGAGGGGACTCAAAGACTATCCATACTTCAGCATCAATAAGGAAAGAAGAACCTTGTGCAATGATATTCCCAGGTTTGTCCTCCAGGGGCATCCCTAAAGGGAAGATGATGGGGATGGGCTACATAAAGTAAATCATAATCTAAGGTCTGAATCCTAAAGCACTTGGAAAAAATCTGAAATTTCCCTTGTACCAATGTAGATCCAGTTCTCTATTTATTTGTCAAATATCTATTTGGTAGATATTTGTCTATCTATTTGTGTAGCTAATACCATAGTTTGACCTTCAGTAGATAAAATTTAAATCATGCATAAACTCAGAGAGTCTAGAGTGTTTAGGAACCCTTTGGCATCAGATACTTCTGAAAACACATGAAATTCCCCTCTCTCCCGTAAAAAGAAATTCCCTCCTTGATAATTATCATTGAATTGTGATTATTATTAGAACAACATAAATCTATCAAGAGGTGGAAACTGCCAGATCTCCTGAAACCTGAATTTTAATGTGGATTCCAGGCCTCCTGTATGGAAAGCCTGCATGTGCAATGTGTGAGTGTGCACTTCTTGATCTCTTTTAATCAAGAGAAAAATGGATAATGTAATAGCAGAGTTTGGGGAAAGAATGCAAATTGCTGCGCATTGCAATGAAATGTTTCCCCTTAGGATTAGAGTGCTTGGTAAGGCTCCTCTGCATGAGTCGTAGCTGATGTATGAGGCTTTCACTTGCATAAAGGCAGATAGGTTAGAGCTCAGCTGGGCCAACCTTAGAGCTTGGTTATTCGTGCTTAATCAGGCAAAACACCCGCAGAAGTCAAAGAGGTTTGCCCCTTAATGAGAATTACCTGACTAAATCTTCCTCTGTAGGGCTGCCAGTGTAATCCTGCTGTGGTAAAATGATACATAAGGGTCCCTTAATAAAACTCCTAATTTGCTTTGACCACCGCTAGCACTTCAGGTTCACAATGGACTTGGAAGCTATCGGCTGTACTTTATTGGCCAGCATGTTACGCTAGCAGATAATATTTCTTTAGTGCTGCCATTCAGGTCCTTTCTGCTGCCGCCAACCTTTCTTCCCCCTCCTGTTTTTGTTTCTGTTCCCATAAAGCAGAGCAATACTTAATATGAAGTTAAGGTTTGCATATAGATGCATCAAATAATTATCAATACTACCACCTCATCCTACCTTACCAAGCCTCTTGGGAAATCTGGTTAAAGCAAAAATTCCATATCACTGACACCAACACAGATTATGGAGAAACTCATTTCTGTCTCACTAAGAGTGAATTAGTCAAAAACCAGTGCAACCTTAGGACACCGGCAGAAAGAAACAAACTCCACACCAATGGACAAACCAGAGCAAGGAAACATGCATTGAGTAATGCACCTTGCAAAACCTAGGAAGTCCCCCAAGCACTTCCTGAGCTGCACCCAAGCATGACATTGCTTTTAATGGAAAAGAAACATTTTCCTAGCACTTCCTAGTTAGGTAATCCAGCCCATGTTATCTAGTGCAGGATGCCATCGCAAATAAGTTACAACAGTTTTCTTAGTAGCATTGAGACTTCTTTGGACAGCTAGTTTTATTCAGGAAATAATCTGTATGCAGCAAATAAAGCTGGCTTCAAATGTCACTTAAGAAGCCAAGGAGTTTGACAGCCTTTATTACCTTTGTCATAAAGTGAGCCTCCTTCCTGTTTGCTTTGGTGACATATACTACCTAGCAATTTTTGTACTATTTTTTTCTCCTAGTTTTCAAAGTAGAAATAAAGTTGGAATGTAATTCACAACTGCAGTGATTCAGAAAGAAATACAATTACCTGCATTTACTTTAGGAAAAATATTCAGGAAAATAAGACTTTCCTAGTTCGTGGGGAAAACATATCGTCACGGCTGCAAGTTTAGAGGCCACCTCTCACATCTATTGCTCTATTGCAAAAACTGCAATGTTACTACATGGCAAGCCCGTCCAGGATGCACATGGTTCCAGCAGATAAAGATGCTGTGCTCAGGTCTGATAAATTTCCCTACTGTCTAGTATGTTTTTCTTCCACCCTCCCACTAAAATTTCAATCATCTCCTTTGCTAAAGTTCTCCTGCATGTTCCCAAACACTGGAGATGCAGATGAAATTGCCACAAGGAAAAAATGTTAAAAAAGTAATCCCATGCAAAAATAAAAATCCCATGCAAATGTCCCCACTTCTTTCTGCAGGCTGCTGTATTGCCTGAAGGCAGCCACTGTGACCTCCTTAGGCATCTTAATTGCTTTCAAAGTCCACAAAGCCAAAACTTACAATTACCTAAATGTAAGACAGCCCCCCTCCACCTTTTTTGTTTGTTTGTTTTTTACAAGTTTATTATCCTACTCCCAAAGCCTGTTAGCAGGCAGAACTTTGAAAAATTGAAAACATGGCTTTCTGTGATGTTTTGGGGATCAGGACAACTACATCACTTACCAAGAGAACTAAAATTCATCCCTCTCCCTTTGCACTCTGTGACTTTCAGGAGAGAGCTCTGATGGGGCTGATTCAGAGTAATCATGGAGGGAAGAGAGCTGAGTAATCTAGATGCTACCCAAATAACCTATCTTCCTCCACAGCCTTGTACTACCCATGCCTGTCAGCTCCTTGCAAATGATAGTATATCAAATATATATGTTACTGCCCTATATGCTGGCTCTCTTTCCACTTCTTTTGTGTAGTAATAGTACAATAACTTTCTTGTACAGTGACGCTCTGTATCTATAAAAGAAGGGGCTGGGCTTTCTTCTGAACATCACATCCCAAAGTCTTTGCTCAGTCTTTACCCTTGTAAAATTTCAATCAAACCAATGGATATTTGCATGAGAAAGCACTCACTTAAAAGTAGACCTGAGCCAAATAAGGTTTGGTGAGGGAAAAGGGGAGGTAGTGATTCGGGGTGGGGGCGTAATAATAGGTACTTTCACAGATTAAGAGTGAAACATTAGATGTCGTTTGCTATGATTCATGGAATTCTATTTTTAAGGATTTTATAGTATTTGGGTATTGGAGTAAATTGGGCTCTTTGAGTTTTGCTAAATGGGTTCAGTATTGTCTGAAGATTCTTTATTCAAGTTCATTATTTTTGATTAAAAAAAAAAAGATAAGTTCAAGTCATTCAGCCATGGAACATAAACAAATACAAGCTGGTTGTGCACCCCAAGTCCAAAATAGTTTTCAGCTGTCTGAGATGCCAGACCCATGACTTTTCAACAGTCCAGCTGATGATACTGTACTTAGTGAAGCCAAGGTTAAAAAAAGGAGTGGGGAAAGAGAGCAAAAAGAGAAAGGAAGACTGAAAGTGAAGCCCCAGTCCATCCCGCTGCCACATTACTACTTGTTTTGTTGTTCAAAGTGTGAGTGCCAAACATGAACCTTACATGAGGTTCTGCCTCACACTGGCTACAGATGATAAGGGATGACAGTGGAGACAGCATATGCAGTGACCAAAGAAGTCTGTGCTCTAGCCCTTTTTGGGGGCTGGAGATTGTGGATTCTGCTCTGCATCTACATAAAGCTCTCCTGTTTATGCTTTATGCTGATGGAACGAATTTCATCCTGCATAATTTTGCCTACCCAAGCTCAAGTCACTTAGGATGCCTTTATGTAGATTTTACTCTTAATTAACATACCATCATCAGACTTGGTGTTTTCTGGAATTTACACGAACTGAATGTCTTAAGAAAACCTGACCAGAGACAAAGTTGTAAGGATTGCTTTATTGAGAGAGGGGGAGAAAAATATCTGTATACAGCAATAAGGCAAAGAAAACTTGGATTAGAAGACGGATTTAGTAGGTTAAGAAGTCAGAGAACTTTGACAAAGCACAACTTTACTAATACAAATAAGAACCCTGAGCTACATTTGAATTCACATCACACCACACCTGGTAAGAATTAGTCTAGCACAGCATCATCAATCATAGTGTGGTTGTCAGTTTTGACATCCTTTAAGTCTACGTTGTGTGCTTAATGACTACATTACAGAAAATGTAAACAGACACCAAACATACAGGTATGCCCTATATTTTTTTTAACATGCTGTGTATTTAAAAATAAAGGAAAAGAAGAACCAATATTGTTTTATATATAAAGAAGTGACCAATAATACAAGCTGTTAAACATAACTATAAAACATTTCTAAAAACAAGGAATAATAATAATGTTAGTTATAAAAACTTGCAATATTTTGGAACTTGCATTGTTCCAAATTGGGAAAACATGAATTAATATCTACTGTGAATGGAGAGTCCCTTATATTTTGATGTTGTATATTTTATCTCTCAAAAACATCCTGTAGAAAATAAATATTATTTTTACTATGTGTCTTGCAAATTCTTCAGTTTGATATTATGACCATGATTTACTAATAAGGATTCCAGAGTCACTTGTGAGCCCATTACCAGCCCAATATTAATAATTCATAAGGGAAAAACACGCTGAAGAAGTACTTGGGTTCATGACCTGAGTGAAATGCCTGAGTTCAAGCTAAAAATCTCCCAAATTCCATTTTTATTATTAGCAGATTTCTAGAATTACAACACTTACAAGAAAGCCTTCAGTTCTACAACACTGAGGGTTGCCCAGGTATTATGAATGTAAGACCCCTTGTCTCATTTGCTTGTGTGATCTGTGATTAAAACTTGCACAGACTTCAGTGAGAGCAGGATCAAGTCCCTCAGCAATTCATTCGGGGGGGAGCTTAATTTGAGATTTTGGTGAGTGTTTATTTTTTGGCTCAAGCACAGCATATTTTGGAGGTGGGAAAAATGTATGCAAAAGAAGGGTCAAAATCCAGATGTAAGAATGAATAGCAAGGATATATCCAAAGGGTGAAGGAGTACTGAGAACTGTAAATACATGGCTGCTCTGATCTGTGGAAAGTAATGTTACCTCTTTACTGAAACTGCATTGTACTTGCCGGTGGTATGTATAGAAATGCCTCTGTAAAGGCATGAAAGAAGCTTTAAAATAAAAAGATCTCACTCCTTCTTTGAAAATTAGTTTGGTTAAGTTTCCCAAGTAGAAAAGAAAGCCAGAAAACAATGTTTTACTGTAATTTATTTGAATTATCTGCCTCATTTCTGTGATTTATTACTTACAGATAAGAAACACCTAGCAAGTCTTATTCCTTCTATGAAATGTATCATATTTGATTAGCAACTGAAGGTGAAAAAAACTAGATAATAAACCTCCAGGTCTGTTTAAAATGCAAGGAAACATTGAATGAAATGCATGATACTAAGAACTGCAATATGTCTTTGAAAATAAACATTCATACAGAAATTACTTGCAAAGTTTTTACTTAACATGCATGAAAGGTCCAAACATGGTTTGATTTTAGTTAACAGGAGCAAAATATAAATTGGAAACTGCCTCCAATATCTGTAATTTTAATTCATCAGTTTGTTTGGGAGAGTAATAATGTTTCAAATCTTTGAAGTAGCTTGCATGTATTTTTGGAACTTTGATTTATTCCTTTTAGGATCCCCCATTCCATCTTTACAGAGCAAAGAAAAATAAAAAATAATAAAAAAAGAACTCCCAAAGTTTATTAAAACATACCAACCCAGAGAAAGTTCTTGTCTCGATTTATCCAAAGTTGTAAATGAGAATTTTATTATGACAGTATGCCTTAGATGAAAGAATACAATTGAAATACTTGTATATTCATGTTTATCACAGGTCTAGCTTATTATTTAAAATATAAGATGTTTTCACAAATATACATGAGTGGCGTACTAACAAAGCACTGAATATTATTTACTCTTTTTTAAACAAAATGATTCTTGTAAGTCTAATCCAAGAGTCCTTACTCAAGCAAAACAAGTTGAATGCTGTGGGAGTTTTACCTAGCTCAGTACTTTACCCTCCTAAGAGATCAATAAATAATTAAAAATTTTATCATACAGTCTACCGTGTTTTAAAATTGACTCTGTTGATTTAATCTTTGTAATCTTTGCTTTACTTATTGGAGAAATTGTAAAGAATTTTTTTTCCTGTGCACTTCTGTCTGTACCCTCGCTCAAAAAAAAAAAAAAAAAAAAAGCTCTGGAGGAAACATCTAAACATTCTGCAATGTTATACCTAGCCACTGTTTTGTTCTGAAATAGTCCTATTTCTGGATTGCTTTTCCTTTAACAACCTGACTACATTGCACGATTAACTTGCACAGTTCCAGTGCTTCTCATTACTAATTCCAATAGCAAAAACTTGCCAGAACCCCTGAGAAGTAAACCTTCAAATCTAGAATTAAATAACAGAATATATTACACATTGGACATTTTCAGGGAAACTTTACTTGAGGGAAAATAAATACAAACATCTTGTTCTGTGATCTGTAAGTAAACTACTTTAATGACTGTGCTGCTCTTAGAAGGGCTTCTGACAATTACTTCTTTCAAGCCAAAGTTTTAACAGTGTGTTTCTGAGGCAGGCATATATACTTCATACAGTATTAATAAAGGCTTCCCCGAATTAATGAAAATGTACCATGTTCGCGTATAATGAATAAGCACCTAATTAAAAGCACAGTAAAGCCAGGAGCACAGATATTGTGCGTGCATGTGTGTGTGTGTGTTTTTTTTTATATTAATATCCATTGTATTAGTTTAGCCTTTAATGTGAGCCTCTTCAGCTGACTGATGCCCAAAGGGGAGCTAACAAATCGCTCAGCTGGTGGCTGACACTGGTCCTGAAGAAAGCTAGTCAGGAACACTTTGCCGTCTTTCAGAGCCTCTGCACCAGCTGTCACCCAGCTATGGGTGCTGAAAAGCTCCTGTCACTTCATCCAAAGGGATTTACTTGGTCAGAAGGAAAATTTAAATACAAAGCATGCAGCTAAGAAGCTAGTGAAAAGGATTATGAGTGCACAAGAGCACATGTGTATAAGACACTAATACATCTTTAGGAAATTTCAGATCCCCAAAGCCAGGATTACTGCCAGAGGCAGGGTGGTATACGTATGCTGGGACCTTTACCGTTAGAGTTATTATCTCCTAACTATTCAACTTTATAGGTCTTTCATCATGTGAGGGTGTTTTTTTTTTTTTTTTTTTTTTTCCTCCTGCTGGTGGCGGGAGAGGTTTTTTTTTTTTTTTTCTTTTTTTTTCTTTTTTTTTCTTCTTTTTTTCTTCTTTTTTTTTTAAAAAAGCTCTTCTCTTCAACAGGGAAATGAGAAAAGGTCTTCCTGTCCTATTCTTCTGCAGAATTCACCTGCATGCAAAACACTGTAGATGTAGTTATTGCCATTTGTATATGTGTGTGTAGGTGTATGTGTACCGTGGTCCAAATGGACCGAAACATGCAGCTTAACTGTTTAATCATGGTTAGGGCAAATAAAACCCCAGAGCTTTGTGCTCCCAGTCAGGGGGGCCTTGCAGAGAGGTGAGCAGGTGGCCAAGGTGGGTGACAGGAGCACCCTGTCCCAGGGAGGGGACTTCCCTGACCCCCATTGGGCTGCCCTTGCACGTGGGCACATGGCGGGTGACACCTGCAAGCTGGACTTCCCTGGGAAAGGAGGCTGCGGGAAACGTGACGCTGCGGAGAGCTGAGAATGCCGTGCCGTGAAGAGTTGAAGAATGGGAGCTGGGTCTCGGCCTTCTTTTTTTAATTCCTTCATTTTTTATTTTTTCTTAAATGTCACTGAAAACCACAGAAACAAACAACTAAAAAAAAAATACCCAAAACAACAGCAACAACAAAAAAGAGAAAATAAAAATGTGAAAGAGTAGAGTAACATCTATAAAAACCCACATTTTTATCCAGCTTAGCAGCGCTGCTCCACATGGCCCGGAGCAGCCCTCTCGCTGGCAGGCCCCGGGGCGAGCGGTCCTTACCCTACGTAATAAACCCCGGGCCGGGCTGTTGTGTGTGGGACAGTTGCTGGTGATGCCAAGTTGCCCAGAGCGGGAGGCTTGGAGAAGCCACCCACCCGCAGCCTGGCACAGGATGTGTGCCCCGTGGGGAGAGCGTGGGGTGTGCGGCAGCCCCACAGCAGCCGGCAGCCCCCGAGGACGCAGCCACCAGCAGCACCGCGTTGCGGAGGCTGCCGGGTGAGGAGGCAGCAGCCTGGGCCTGTGTGAAGCAGGGGAAGGTTTAAAGGAAAAAAAAAATCATATTTTTTTTTTGGGGGGGGGTGACGACGACAACAGTGACTCCCCAGGCAGAGCCCTTAAGGACGTTAGCATTATGTGTCTTCCAGAGCGTGAGATTTGACAAAAAAAAAAAAAAAAAAAAGAAAAAAGAAAAAAGGCACTACCCAGCTGAAAGTAGCTGCCTTTAGAGGTCACTAGAACATCATTGCAGCGTGTACAAATTTCCCGTGAAGGATTAGAAGTTAGTCTAAAGCCCCTATATACACACACCATATACAGTGCCAGTGGATGCTGTATACCATTATCTAAATTTCTTCACATAGACTATCATGTATCTGCCCCGGCAAAGCTGATTAGCGGAGCAGCTTGACTCTGACATATCCTTTATGCCAGCCACAAGCTGCCTCGCGCAGGCACCTTATTCACTGCGGAGACAGGCCCGAAGCGAGATTGTAACACAACAAATGCAAATGAGATGAGCCGCACACCACTTAAACCGAGATGGCTATAATATGTTACAGCTTAATGTGCCCACAGAAGTGATTGATGCCCCTT
Source organism: Tinamus guttatus (assembly GCF_059628265.1). Taxonomy (NCBI): domain Eukaryota; kingdom Metazoa; phylum Chordata; class Aves; order Tinamiformes; family Tinamidae; genus Tinamus; species Tinamus guttatus. Next base: position 204,592 of record NW_028288564.1, read on the forward strand.
CTATATCTCTAAAGGGCTTTGGTTTTGATGCACTCTTTTTTTCTCTTAACTAATATTCCTTTTTTTTTTTTTTTTTTTCTCCCCCCTCACTCCTCTTCCTGGCAATGCCTTTTTCTTTATCCTCAGTGTTGTGGGGAGCGAAGGAGGAAGAAAATAAAATACAGAGCAACTTCTCAGGACAGTTTTCTCCTTCCAATCCTGAAAATTTAACAAAAACAAAAATGTGGAGCTTCTCTTTATCAGCTCCTCATACTTGACTTAAAGTATTTTGGCAGAAGTTTGGCCCATCATAAAGCAGTTATTAAAAATAATAAACAGCCTTCCTTCCTATGGAAAAGCAGCGCTATTTCTGATCTGACAGACTGCTTGTCATAGTGCAGCCCTGTTTAAGGGTCTCGAGGAGCCATTGCCATTAGCACTAGCAGACCACAGCCCCGCCGTCGCGCTATCTGCCCTGCAGACAGCCACAAATTTGGGGAGAATTTTAGACACATTTCTCGTCCTCTACTAACCTAACCAAATGCTGCACTAACCCAACTGGTTATACAATTCTAATCAGTATTCGCTCCTTGTCCTTAAAATAAACAGAAAACAGATTTCTCCGTTTCCCCTAAAATCAATCTTTCACTGTATCTGTCAGTTGCTTTCTCCCAATTAGTATTCTAAATTCATTTATTTTTGCCATAAATTAATTTTTTTTTACATACCTTGGCACGAGTTTTTCATTCAATACTTGTGAGTAATGTGACAGACTTAACGTTGTGTTGCTTAGCAGTAATAAAAAAAAAAGAAAACGTAACTTTGTTAATGAATTGAGATGAATCAAAAATGCCTTATTAATTATCGCTTGCCTAGTAGGCTAAGCTTTGGCTCTTCACCTCACTGGCCCAGAGAACATTTCTTGCCTTTGGCCATGTCGGAGGGGCTCATTAAAACATCTCTTGGGAGCAGATAGAAATTGTTAGTGAAAGCAATGGTCAGTGCCTCAGCTAGAACCCAGCAGGGAAGGGAATCCCTCATCACGGAGAACTAACAAGGCTGTATGTATTACACCTGTAATCAAACTGCTCTGAAAATGCCAGGAGACCACTGGGCTCTCTTTGTGATTGGTGAAGTTATCTGAAAATGCTGAATCCAATCCATAATTGATGTGCACACATACAATTACAAGCCTCCAGATATCAGTTAAAATGTTGCAGTTGCAAGCCTTGAGGAGGGGTAAACCTTAAAATGCAGAGCACAAAATAAGGTGTTTGACATAATAAAAGTGAACCTGCTTTGCTTCCACGCACTGTCAGTTAATTTTTAATTGAATTTGCTACATTTGTTAACAGATGTAATTATAGAAAACTTCACTGAAAAACAATGATATATGGAAGGGCTTGGATATCTTTTAGACATTTTGTGAATTAATTTGTACGTTTTTTAAAAAAAAGATCTACATCACTGTTTTGCCTAAGGTTAGTAAAATTCACCATGACATGTAATGTGACCTTGGGATATTGAAGTCAGAATTGTACATGCTCTAAGCTTCAGGTTAGCATAAGGTGAAAAATTAGTATCTCTATAAGACTCACATTCATACCCAGTTTCTATGTGGTCTCCTACAAAATTCAGAACTGCATCCTGTTTTCAGCTCTTGGCTTCCCAGGGATTCAGCTTCCAGTAGATAAGAAGCTGAAATATGAGAGAAAAGATGAGCTAAATAAGCTCAGCAGATAAACTTAGAAGTCAGTGACATAACTTTCCCAAAACCAGCACATATATTTCCTGCAGCTCATCCTAGTCAGCCTCAGGATTAGAGTTTTCCTTTATTTTTATTTTTTTTCACTTGCTTGCTTCTTGATTAATGTATGAAAACGACACCCTCTCTTGGCACTGTACATACTGCTTGACGTATAAGTAGATAATCTCTTCCTGTAGGTGCTGCAGAGCACAGTGGCTACTTCCTTGCTCTGAGGAGAGAGCAGCAGGGAGACTGTGTTATAGCAGAATGGGAGAAAGAGAAAGCGGAGAAAGAAAGAGAGCATGTCAGACTGCCCCCTACAAGTATTGGTGGGGTGCACCCGAAAAATCAAGGGGAACAATTATTATCGCTCTTCAAGAGCGTTGCCCAGTGGCTTGATTTAAAACTGCGGTAGGTGGATCCAAGCACAGAGATGAATCCTGTATCAGTAGCCTTAAACACTTACCAATGAGGCTATAATATGAAGAATATCCTTTACTGACTCTATGTTGTTCTTCAGTTAAAAGAATAAGCTAAAATTTCCATCAGACATAATGAGCAAGACCAGGTAGCAAATCACACAGTGTCTCTGTTCAGTGCATCTGGTTGTGTTTGGACTCCTCTCTTTTAAGCTTGGCAGAACAGAGAACAGCCTCTCTCCAGCCTTAACTCTTTCGAAAGGTTGGTTGTTTAGGCTCCTTTTGTAGTCAATGGAAAGAGATAACTGTCTCCAAAGGGAGAGTCAACCCACCGTGTTACAGTGCCAGAGTTGCCTGTTGGAGGCAGAGGGAGCCCGGTTGAATCTAGAGATGACTGCAGCTTGGATCTTGCCTAGGGGGGAAAAAAAGTGCTGATCAAATAAAATCTTAAAAGATTCCATTGGTAAGTGTAAAAAGTTCAAATACCTATTGACATTTACTTGAAGGCACGACATAAAAACATATATGTTTTTAATGTATTTGAGACTGGTAAGGGAGAAAGATGCAAAACTCCAGACCATGGCAGGTTCTGAGCTACAAAAAAGCTTTTTTCTTACATTTCTGGATCTGTAAGGCAGACGAGGTGAGATCTAAGTGATTTTCAAAGTGTTGTGACTCTGAAATTTAATCCTGTTATTGTGCCGTCCAAATTAGAGGCATAAAAGTTGTTGTTAGGACTGCCTGTTTGACTAGGAGCATGGCTTACAGTGGTTGCAGTCATTTCTACTGGGTGTTGTAGAAACAGAGAGCAGGAAAGACAGTTGCCACCCTCTAAGAGCAAATGGTTTAAGTGCATCATCAAGTTTGTGACAAGACTGCTGTGATGTAATTTGTAGAGCTCTCCTGGTAGTAGCAGGATCTAGATATGGAGCCAAACTCTTCCTTGAATCAGCAGCTACATTCAGATCACATAAGATGTGAATTTGACCCATTGACTTCAGTGGTGTAAATGACAGATGCTGAGGAAGTGGACAAAAGTGGCTTTTGTCCACCTTTGCCCTCATGGAGTTTCAGGGCTGACAGAGGCTCGCTTGTATAATTTAGCACACCTCAAGGCTGCTCTAAGCTCCACTGGCTTGTAACAATCTCCGAGGTGCTTTCACACTGCCAAGGGATTTCCAACACATATGCTCTGGTCACGGCTCTGGGCCCCACCGTGATGTGGGGAGTGCAGCAAGATCATCCTTTCCGCAGGGCTCGGAGGTTGCTCTGCTCCACACTGATCCTCCAGGCTCCAGCAGGGCAGTTTTCCAGAATCTTTGCGCTGTGAGAGTTAGATCTTCATTCTGCCTGGAAAGAATTCTGCTTGTTCATCCTTGCCACTGCACATTAAAAATATGATGTGATGTTAATTTATCACAGCAGTTTTATTGCCAGCTTGTGTGAAGTTTTCCACCTTTCCTGGTTATGACCTAGGTTTTTTTCTGGGAGGTGGGGCCCACTTTCTCTAGGTCAATTTTTTTGTGGATATGACCCTAGTTTTTGCGTTATTGCCAAAAATATATATTTAAAACTTGGAGTAATTCAGAAAAGGCTGAATCTAATAAGCCTTTTAATCAAATGTGGAATCAGTAATATGAGTAATAAGTGACTACAAGTATGTCAGTGCACAAATAATTAGCAAAGTAGCAGTAATTAATATTTGGTAGGAAGAAAAATGATCAATGTAAATTGCTATATTAAACTCAATGATTGGGTATACCTGTATTTGTAATAAGCATGCATGGACATATGCTGAGTATATGTGTCCTTTGTATGTCCAGGTATATCAACTCTTACATACATACTCACATACATGGGCTGATTTCTGATCAAAACAAATAGATCCCCAAAATGATCATTTAAACTGCAAGCAAATGATGCTTCCAGCCTGTGGTCCCTGCTCTGAATACAAGCAGGTGAGGAATGGTGCTAAATGCTTTTGATGTTGCCAGTTCCCATTTGCCACCCAACTTTTTTTCCCCTCCAAAACCTCTTAACAAACTTCAAAGGCCTCCTTGCTTCTTGCCTTAATCCAGTGCACTGAGACCTCTAGTTCAAAGAACTTTCCTTAAACCCTCTTCTTAAACTGCAACCAAAACTTTTTCTTTCCTTTCCACAAAGTAGCAATTACAGCTCTGTTGCGTGGCAATTGGGCTTGGGCCGATCAGCTCCTGCTATTAATTAATCTCACAAAGGGGGCTCATTTCCTGGCATTCAAATTGACAAGAGACCAGAGAACAGAAAGCCCTTTCAAAGCAGTTCCAGTTAACTGAGGGAAGAGGTATCAGAAGAAAGAGCCTCACAGTATTTGAGGTAGAGGGCACATTTGATACTGCCTATGCTTGCTACTGATTGAATGATTTTGTTAAGGAGGGCTCTTTGCTAATCTTTTACCTGCAAAAAGCTCAAGAGCAAGTAAATGCAGCACAAATATTGCTAAATTGTGGCAGAGAGGCTTCGCAGGCCAGGCTTTCGATTTCACTCTCCCAGTGCATCTTCTCAAGCATTATACTTACTTTAAACAGAAAGTGTTCACTTTACTAACACAGAAAAGCTCTTGGAAGAAGGGGGGGAGATGAAGAGGCAAGAAAGAAGAATAGCAGACAAGAGATTAAAGCTTTTTATTCAGTATCTCTTTCGTATTCAAATCGTGCTAAGGGCTCTGTGAAAGTTAGAAGCAAGCTTGTTCAGGAGGGCTTCTAAAGTGTGTACATGGATTTCATGGGAATAGAAAAGAAGCCACGGACTGGGTAATGAAAGAAAGATAAGATGTCCTATATAAAACAACTCAAGAGTGGTTCAATTACTTCAGCAAACCATCAAGCAAGCTTTGAAGATTTGAGGAAACACGGTTAAAATGTAACAAAAAACTCATGTTGCAGGTTTTGTACCACTATATGTTGTATACTGTGTGAATTACTTAAGCTATATTCCCTCTGTGAACGTTGTTTACTTCTTTGGGGGTTTTATTATTATTTTTCTGGAAGAGCTATGTTTGTCTGGAAGAGTTACAGAAAATGAAACATGCACGTTTGATCTTTGCATCTCTCTGAAAAGGAGCATGCCATAAAAAAATGGCGTCATTGTTTACAAAAATAATCTTGGGAATTAAAGGTCTGTGGCTGACAGTATCACATATTTCTTTTTGTAGCTAAAGTAGCCCTCCTGACAAAGGCTAAATGGTATAAGAAATAATCAACAGTTTTCACCCAGGGAAAGGTCTGAACCAAGAAATATACCAGCTAACAAATAAAAATCTGCATTTTAGCAAAATGCCTATTTTTAATTGCAGTTATCTCCTTCCCTCTCTCTGTCTCCTTTCCTTCCCCAGTTCTCTGTGCCTTAGACTTGACAAGTAACATCAAACATGGCCTAAGAACAAAGCCAACCAACCACGGCCTGCAGCACCCTTCAACCAAAAGTCACCTTTCTTCAAGCTCGGCCATCTAATTTGAGGTGTTTCTGTTTATACTCTTCAAGCAGAAGTCCTAAAACTCTTGCAGTATAAAGCCTTCTTGTTTTCTGCTCAGTTAGATTACAATGGGGATGTTGGAATGATTTAACACTTTTAGAAATTATAAGACACAGCTGCCCTAGTGTTATGACTTCAGAAATGCAGAACCGAGCCTACTACCTGATTGCTCCTAAGTTTGTGTGTGTGCATGTGTTTTTAAACCATACTGAATAATACATCTGTAAGACTCTCAATTTAAAGTGCAACTTAATCCCCTTCTGTGCCAGTGTCCTGAAACAGAGCTAAATTACCTTCATAGATTATTGTTTTTTTAATTTAGTTGGGTCAAATAGATGGCAGTGCTATACCCCTTCAAATGAAACAAAGCAATGACTTATTTGCTTGAAACAAAGTAAACAAAACCAGTGTAAAAGATCTCATCTCAAGAGAAAAAAATTCACCAAACCAGAATGTCATAACAAAACTCACAAACTCATAGATATAATGAAAAAGAAGAAAAATATAATAATAAAAAAGTAAATCTCTGTTTTCCTGCACAGCAATTAAGGAAAAATCATATACAGTCATTAAGCATAGAGTTAGTATTTGAGAGATTAGCATCCAAAGCTTTCCATTGGACTGCCACAATCTCATGGTTTTCTAAAACGTCAGATCAATAACTTAAGACCTCAGATGGTCATTAAAGTATAGCGTCTGGTACGTTACTCTCTAACAGTCCTCTTGGCTTCACGCATACCCGGATAAGGATTATAGAATTTATGTTTTGCCCTGTAATGATTTCATCTCTTAATGAAGAACTCCTGTGCTAATCAAATCCATTCTGCCTCTGCCTCTCTTTCTGAATGTCTGCAATGAAGGGAATTCAGTGATATCAGAGATCTACTGGCTGGATCTTGATTTTTCCTTGTAAAGACTGGCTGTTGCAAGACATTGTGATGAGAAATGAAACATCGATCCTCTATTCCACATTGGACAATCCAATAAACCAATGTGGAAAACAAATTGACCCTGAAAGGCAAGCACCAACCATGGCAGAAACATCTTTTAAAGACATGGGTTTTCAAAAGCATCCTTAATCCAAAAATCAAAATCATATTCAAGCCTCATCTTGAATCATAGCGAAGAGCAAATGAAACTCAATAGAAGCTGTCATACTCGAATTGCAGGGACAATTAAGTTTTAATTTGAATTTTTGTTTATTAGTTACTTTTCTCCGTCTCTACAGGAAATCCTGTCAGCCACAGTAGGATGACTATGAAGAAATTAGATGTAGAAAATGTCTTTTTTTTTGTTTGTGTGGCAAATGAACTTTCTCTGTTCCTTATTTGTTTATGATGGTCAGTAGAATGGTCAAAAACAGTTGGCATTAGGGTAACTCCTCTTCCTACATTTTCCCCTCTCCTTTTGTATATAATTATTTTTGCCTCTGCACTTTCTTCTTCAATAATTTAGGTCCTAGTGAAATCATATTGGTTCATCCTCCATAGAAGATCTCCATATATTTTTCAAATATTAAAGACCCTCAAATGCTTGAATTTCATGTACATATAAAGGTCTCCCCATCCCTTTTTGTTTGCTTTGCTTGGAATTCTGACCATATTCTGCCCACCTTTACAACCAAACAAAGCCTCCAGTGTACTTCTAACCCTGCAGCGAGCAAGGTAACTGCAAGAAGCTAAGGCAAACTAAGACTTCGCATACAGTTGCGTGCCACTTGTTTTGAATATATTACTAATATACCTCTATCACCTTCACTGAAACAGTGTGAGATAATCTTTAATTGCATTTACAAAAGCACTTGAAAGCTCCCCAGCTTCCATTTTCTTTCCTCTGTGCTCTCTGTATCGTGCTCCTTCTGTCTCTTTTCTGTTCCTTTATCCGACTAATTTAAGTTGCATTCTCCTTGAAGCATGACTCTTGTCATTTTGTAGGTTCTGCTTAACACAAATGGATAAACTGCCATCAACTTGGATTTCTGGGTGGATGCAAACAGGTGGCATGTAATTCTGCAATGTACCTATCTCCCTCTGAGCAGCATGTACATAAGTCCTCATAAAATAAAAGCTCTTGGGAAGCCCTCACCAGTGATATGGCTTTATTTGCACTCCACTAAAGTTAATAGCAAGCTTCCTATTGTCTTTAATGGGAGTTAGATTAGGAAATTATTTCTAAAAAATAAAGTATGAGAGACTAGCCAAAAAAAAAAAATTGGATTTTCTTTCTTGAGACATATCAGAAAGAAAAACAGCTCAGCAGTTGTCTCAAATTCTTCCTGATTTCTGAAGAAAAGACTGTTTCACAGGAAATAAATAAAAGGCCTTTGGTTAACTGACCAACAAAACAAATGTCCTTCTCTCTTCCCAAAATGAGCAGCTCCCTTCTCCATCAGCTTAATAAAATTGTCTGGGGCAATTTTTCTGGTTCTGAACTTGATATAAAGACAAATACCATTCTTGGGAGACTATAAAGCATACCTTCAGATCAATAGAGCATAGGAAATCCTCCAGAGATACAGTCTTGTTTATGGTCGGGGAAGCCTTTTTGGGGAGTGGAAAAGGAGGGTTTCACAGGATTCAGGTTCATTAGAGTAAGTATCAGCCTAGAGAAGCCCTAATTTCTTTGAGACTGCAAAAGAGATTCAATTCAAACCTAAGCTGTTTTTCAATTGTAGTACCAGAATAATAGATTCTATGGCAAGCATCTTGGAGACGATAGAAACGGCTGCTCGCTTTTTTATGCATAGTTCACTGATTAACATCTGCCTGATTGAACCCTTATAAACTCCGAATGGACTGAAATTTTATTGAGTAGCCTTGTTGAAAGGTCTCTGAAACACATCTATATGATGCCTATGGCATAAAATAGATGGGACTGCATCAGGCACTTCTTGTGTTACCTGAGTGCTGTACACAGGACAGACAATAAAATCTGCTCAGACTAATGCAATCGGGTGGTAGGTGTCCCGCCATTCTCTCGCATTCTGATAGATGTATAATATTGGACTTGGATAAGAAAATAGGACTGTGGTTATCACAAAGTCAATAGACACACAGTAGTCATCATTGAAGCTTTCTTGTGTTCTTACGTAAGACAAATAGGCTTGCTAACTTAAATCATGTGTATGGGTCCTTTCTGTAGAAAGAAAGAGGGGAAAAACAGAGGTCTAAATGACTTTTTTAAAAGCACTGTTAGAAATTATGTTTAATTAGTTCCACCATAGTTAAAGCTGAGGTACCCCATTATACATTGTAATTATCTGCCATCTTTAATGCTATAACACCATGAAAACAGTCTGACTAGTTTCATAATATCAGATTTGGGTATAACAACACATGAGTTAATGCTGAACATGGTAAAAAATGTGGGAAGACAGTAGTAGCTTTTTTTTCAAGGTATATTTAGTATGGCTCTCAGAGAAGCAATTGCCTTCTAGAGTTACAGATACAGTATTGATGGATAATTATACCTAGTAGATCATCAAAAGGGAAAGTTCACGACTACACTTGAATATTGGGAAAATTCTTAACATATCTGTGAAGGAATATATAAAATTACATGTAATTACTGTGGTTATGCTCACTATATTGTGGTTTTGCTCACTATATTTCCAAGGATTTGCTGCTTGGAAAAGAGCTGCCATTTTGTTTGGCAGAAATACTGGAAGGACTAAGTAGGCAACACAATTGGTGCTGAGCCTTTCCTCAGCTGGTTATCTTTAGTCAGCTCTAGTCTGGAGATATTTTCTGAGTTCAGGGATATAGCCTGCTATGCAGTGGCTTGGTTTCAGACCAAGGAAAAGAGCAAAGCTACAGCATACAACAAATACTCAGGTTGTAGCCACTTGTGGCTCTGGTAGCAGGAAAAAATCTGCTCTGGAAAAATCTACATAAGATCTATGATTTGATTTTGAAGTCCCACAGGGATTGTTGAAGAGACTGAAGAGGATAAATGCTATTTCTGTACAAATAAAAGTGTTTCTAAAGCTGCCAAGGAGACTTCAGACCTGAAAATCAGACTGTATGAGCTTTTATCATGCTGTTCTCTCCAGAAGGGTAGTCTCCTTCCCTGAGATGAGCAGCTGCTGGCACACATGGGACCCATGGATATCCCAAGAATGTAGCAATTTTTGTTATTCTAGGAGACAGGACCATTTGTCAAACAGTACTGAGGCACACAGTCTTGGGAATTTAGAATAACCCATGCAGAGACACAGGCTTCGCTGGAAGGCAGTTCAAAGCCCATACGTTCGGGCCTTGTTCTGAATCTTTTTCCCAGTATATTAGCATGCATGGACATTAGGGACACTAGCCTTTCTATGTGCATCCTAAGCATCAGCCTACTTCCACTGGTGACAGTTAACTTGGAGTTCATCGTCTGTGTTTTGGCTCTACATGAACCACCAAAGGAATGAGATGGGTATCTGCAGAATACAGAGGGTACTGGTGTCTGCCTTGGAATGAGATTATTTCTTCTGTGAATTCTTTCAGAAATCTTGACAGCTATTTAATATTATACGCCTAACTCCTAGGTGTGGAATTTCAGTGAGACAAATTCCTTAATTCCATTTTTTTTCCTAATATTAGCTAACTTACCTCTTACCTTTTCATGGTTGATGAGAAGTAGATATTAGTGGACACTAGTTGCAGCAGCAGATATAGCTTGGCAGGCTCTTATCTCCTTTTCCTTTTAAACAAGGCTTCCCTACATATTTCAAATACTCTACAAGTGCTTCAGGTTAGATGACTTCCATGATGTTCCATATTACCTTCTACCGTCTTGTCTTTGGGATAGTGCAGTCTTTTAGGCAACCTTGCTCATCGAAATGGGCGGAAGCCTTAATAAAATCCTGTGAAACAATAGGTTTCATTTTGAATGCATTTTTAAAGAAAACTCATGATACAAAATAGAATACTGCAGATATTTTGGCGAGGGGGAAATGATTTCTTAGAAAATTATGTATTCTATTAGAGAAGTCTGAGACAGGAACTTTTCATAAATCCCTTCTATTTTTTTTTTATTTAAAGAATAAGGTCAGCAAAATAAGTTATCACTAGAAGTAATGATATGCAACAGAACAAAAAACCCTCTGTCTAGAAGACAAAAAGCTTTCCCGATGGAAAGGAGTATGCATCGTTTAAAACTAGCCAGACATAACGTTTTAAACCATCCAAAGAATATTTTTCGGCCAGTGATTTATATGTGGTCTCTGAGGGCTCACGCTGTATACACAGTAATGACAAAAAATTAGAGTGCATTATAGTAAATAAACACTGAGAAGGAACTGTCTTAGAAATAATTTCAGATATATTTTTCTTTGTACCTGTATTATGCATTATACCATTTTGATAGTCTTCTGATGATGTGAAAATATTTGAAGTATATAATGGATTAAGAAATTTAAAATAAGCAATTCCTGTGTTAAAAAGAAATAACTGGGTTTTCAAATGTTAAGACATCTAATGGTATCGTATTTCAATACTGCCTTTTTTTTTTCCTTCAAAATTCTACATTCCTATTAGTCTGTTTATTACATTTAAAATGGTGAAAATAAGTGTAATTTCTTGCAATATACACATTCCTATGTTATAGAAAAAGACATCCTATTCACCAAGGAGGTTACAACATAACATAAATCAACCTGAAACTCATAAAAGCAATAACTTACATATATTTTATTGCTATGGGCACATTTATTAGGATTAAACTTTTACAATATCATAATACCCATACTTGCTCACCTTAAAGTATTAATGTGCTAGGAACACTATTAATAAATATATATCATGCAGTAGGTATTTTCTAGAAAAGTGTGACTTTGAACTCCAGGTATTCTGTTAGTTATGAAGAATTTTTAGGTGCTGTTTAATATTCACTTCCCAAACAAGCAAACAAACAAAAAAACAAACAGGTAATTCTCACACAGACAAAATCAGTGTGCCTCATACTGTCTAAATGTTGGCACCACTGTTTTCTCAGAAACACATCCTTTAGAAAAACACAAAATCTGACTGCTTTTGGTGTTATCCTTGCAAATGACTATTCAAAAACATGTTCTTTCATATCTTGTAAAACTGTTTTTGATCATGTTTTATTTTCAGTACAATATTTTAGGCGTGTGTATTTTGGACACTTGTTCTTTATCGGTGTAATTTTGAACATTTGCCCTTCAATATCGTCAACATCATTAAATCTATTATCATTGAAATACCAGGTAGCATTGCAACTTTAACAGAAGACAGCTCAGTTTTCAGGGTCAATCAACCACTGAATAAATACAGAATCTGGAGTTTGGCAGGCTTCTTTTACTCTTCCAGGTTTTCTTCTCTCTCTTTTTTATTTTGCTGCTAGCAAATCTAGATGGCTGAATTATATTCAACTCCTATCAAACATCTATTGAATCCTCTGTAGAACACTCCAGATGTTCTTCATCTTTGTGCAACATGCACTTTTCCGGCTGTTCATTATTGGTCTTCTTGACTTCATTTTGACAATAACACATAAAGTAAAGGGCATTTCAGGGGAATGTTTAATACAAAACTATAGCAGCCACCAACTTGGTGTGTTTTGGGATGTTTATATAGCATTTGTTTATCTAATACATCACTGTGGATGGGATTCATTTCACCTAGCTTCAGAACCTATAATCTCAGCTAGTCATCCCATGGTCTCCTGGAGACTGATAGGCATATTTAGAGCACCAATGAATTTACAAAATTCTACATTACGCGAAGATGAACCATGCCCCCAAAATTCCTACTTCTACCCCCTCATTGATTATAAAGCCTAAGGTGATTAACTCAGATGCAGATGTCGGATTTGTAAACATTGACATTTCATATTTGTGTCTTACAGAGATATAATAAATCCTTAAGCTCCAGTGTAGATATTTTGGAATTAGCGTGTTTGGAATATGAAGTGATGCTGACATAAGGCCAGAAGAGGGGCAGATAACCTGAACAATGGTGCAACTCAAAATTTTGGAGGGCTTATATTTGGCTCAAGTCATTTCAGATATTTCCTGAATAACTGGCATTTGTCCTTACGGATGTAGAGACCATCCATGTATATGTGGCATTGCAAATGCATTGCTGCTAGGCTGGGACAAGTCACTTTTTGTTGAAGAGAGGAACCTACCTCTCCCTATTGTAGACCAGGCCCTCAAATCCAGAGTCACCTATAGAAAACAGTAACTGAGACCAAAAGTGGTGAGGAAGTTAGTTCTTCACTGGCCTGCTGAATGGGCTTGAATACTTGGAACACCAGCCTTCAAGGTCTTCTCGCAAGCCCGTCTGCTCAGCAAATGTGTCTTTCCAGAGGACCTTCTGGAACAGCATTGTTCTACACAACCAGTTACATCTTAACATAAAGGCTTCTTGCTACCATCTCCCTCTTTCCTATAGAAAAGACCTGCTTATTGGAATGAAAATGACCGTGAGGCAAGTTCTGTGTAAAAATAAAATGCAAATATATGATACTGTGATCATTATCAAGTGAGTATACAAATAAGCATTGCCATCTGTGACAGTTATTTCAAATGTAATTTTCAGGATCTGCCTCGTCTTTTTGTTTTTAGTGAAGCACAAAAACTGGAGAATTGTAGGGGAAATCTGGCCTGAAGTATTTGTCATAAGTATATACATTTCTTCTTTACCAGCAGTACTTATATTTCATTTGTGCTCTTTTCTCTTCCCATTCTCTTAGTCACGGAAAATGAGTTGGTTGGAAGGAAATATGTGAAAGTGAATTGGCATGGTATTTTGCAGATCAATATTGATTTTTCCTATTTGGTGCATATATTATTGTTAATTGGATATTGGGCTACTCTTGTTTGGATATATGCAAATATTTCTGAACTTTACTTGCAAAAATAATAAAACATAATTAAAAAGAATGTATTTCAATATATGTAGAAAAACAAATCTAGTTTAGACTTTGGACAGATGGTCAGATTCAGTGCAGCTGAAAAATAGCACAATTAAAACCTAAATATTATATGTTTCCACACTGCATGTGTCAGAGTTCAAATGTAGGCATTTATTTTTAATTTTACCAGAAGATCTTGTCTGCTGCACCATATACAGCAAAACTAAGCAAGATTAATGCATATTCCTGACTGAGTATGATTAGAACTTTCTGCTGGCATTTATACATAGGTTTAAATTCATTAAAATATAACTATCTAATATTTGCTTTATATGACTGAATTAATTACATTTGTAAATGTTAACACTCAGTGACAGGTCTACACAAATCACCTCATTAAAATACAAGTGCACTGTGTGCCTGAACTCTTAATTTTAAGTTGTTTTTAGCTAAGACCAACACAACTGTTGATGTTAAAAACATTAACCTACTGAGGAGATTGCTTACCATTTCCTGTATATCCTTTGTTCGTAATAAAAGAATTATTAAGGGAATAAAAAGAATTAATATAGGAAGCTGCCTGAACTTTGAATGGCAGCTATCTACAGTGGAAGACGGTGAAGATCTAGGCCGGGCAATATATCCTCTTGATCTAATTGAAAAGAGACTGAATGCATCATGCGGAAACTCACATGCTTTCAAGCAAAGTTAAAATAGAAAATAGAATGGTTTCTTTTTTGTTCTTTCTTTTATGGTCTCCTTTAAATGCCCCCAATATTAAATAAATTGAAATCAAGTGGTATTTAGTCGACTCTAGTGCTAGCACTTGGTATGCGAAAGAGATCACCCCATTTTGTGCTTCATGGTGATCCTTATTTCTTCATTTTACTGTCTTCCTAAAATGTTCTTCTGCTGCAGTCTGGCACTGAGAAACCATCCCAAATTTGTTTGCTTGTTTCTTTTCCCCTCCTTCCTCCATCAAAACCCTTCAAAATCCCACCTCTCCTTGGAACCGTACAGGGGTTTTTATCTGTTTCTGATTATCCTAGAAGATTCTCAGACAAGAGACTGTTTTCCTCCAAGTCTCTCTGTCTTTTGTCTAGCAAAAATATCCAGTCAATTTTAACAGTACCTTCAGCGCCTCCTGAGACAGGTTTGGAAAGTCCGTGAGTAAACCGTTTTCTGCATGAGAATAATATTTATCAGTGAGATAGATGATCACAAGCCAATGTATATCACGCACTTTGACTAAACACATATGCCAATGGAAGAAATGCTAGACATGCAGGTGAGCAAAGGGAGAATTTTAAGACTTAGCCCTCGAACAATTAGCCAAGACCTTCCTCTTAAAAGAAAACGCCTCAGGAATTGTAATGCCCCAGTGGTTCATACAAAAAGATTTTCAGTTGCTAATGCCTAGTCCAAAGACAGCCACTTTTTGATTGCCTGACTTTCAAAATATCCAGCCTGAAAGTTTAAAAATGTTGAGTGTCTTCAGAGCTGCGGACTTTATGGTATTGTTGTTCCTAACCTTTTACTTAGATTTTACATGTCTGGTATTTTGCATCACATCCTCTGCTAATACTAAGCACATAAACAGATATGTATGAAGTGTAATGCAAAAAAGTGGGTATAGTTCACTATTACTCTCATACTGCTCTGCTTTTAATATGAAATAGGTCAATGTAGACTACTCTAAACAATGCGCTAATTTAGATTCTACCTACATATCCACCAAACTACTCAAAATTTGCAGTATACTTGCTTGTTTTATTTATAAAATTTCCTGTCTAAGGAAATGTCTTTGATCAACTGAAAAATGGAATAGAAGACTCAAAAAAAAATTGTGGACACAAAATTTTCAAAGATTCACTGTGTCATTAATTTACATAAAATTTCAAATTCATTTAGAAAAAAATGACAAATCATTTTTGAAAGCCCATTTGGTTAAAGTATACAGAAGCATGCTAAGATAGATGCAAAGATCAAAACAAGTGTGTTTCAATTTGAAAAATTCTAGACATATTCTTAATAGGGTAAAAATGAAAAGCTATGCTCATATACAATTTATGTGAAATTGTGATTCCCGGTGTTAGTATTTATGCAAACCGTGCATGCTTAAAGAAACTTTTGTTTAGATATACTTCTCTTTTGCCTCCTAAACCAAAAGCAAAAATTGATATTTTGTAGCTATTTGATCTATAGCCTGTGGAAAGCAGACAAAACTTTTTGATGCATGCCATTCTGCAAAGCTTCAGACTGTATGGTATATATGCTTTCTGTGAAGGAATATGAGTTTTCAGTTTTGAAGTTTTAGCACTCTACACCAATACTGGAAAACACAGAAATACTGAATAGGTTGCTGTTGTTTTAGGATATCCTATCAACATTTTCAGGTGTTTATACAGAATCCCCAATGCTAAATTTGTTCAGAAATGTTTGGAGAGTTGAAAAATAAAAAAGAACAATGCAGAGATGAAGCTCACCATATTCAATCAATGCTGAAAAAATATGCCTCCTGTGCCTATATTGCCTTCAGACTTTATATTAGATTATCAGTTCCCAGATAAATAGAGGATAAAATGAGAAGAATGGCCTTTCTCGCAGTATTGTGGCATTTTCACTTAATCTCTTGGATTAAGTCAGGAAGTTAAAAGGCATATACATGCTTAAAGATTTTTTTTAAAAAAACTTATGCAGAACTATTTTGAGACAGTCAAAAGCAGGAATACTCTCTGGTTTATCTCTCAGTCATTTGATTCATGCCTATTATGCTAATTTTCCCATCTGAGTATTTCCATTCAGACCATTAGGGCACATAAACCAGAGTTGTGATTGTTTCATTTTAAGAGAATGTTCCCTACAACTGTACTGTATGTGGTTTCATACTGTGCTGACTGGATAAAATCAAAGAAATATGAGGAGCTTGGCTTTTCATGAGAACTGAAGAGCTGTTGATTGATTTCTTATGGAAATATTCTGGGGAGGTTTTGTAATCAGCTCTGCTGAGGAGAGGAATGGCTTGTAGCAATGATATGAAATATCTTTTTCTAGGTTCACGAGATTACCTAATATCATATATACCTCATTTTACTTATAAAGTTTTCTAATGTAAAATCTTTAAAGAATTAATTATTTCCATCATCATTTTGCAAGACTACTATGTATTTCACAACCTCCCCCACAAAAACAAAGCAGAAAGGTGATACTAGTGTTGACAAGATTGATTTCAAAGTACCAAAGTTATCATAGAAAAGTATTTGCCTGTTCTCAGCCATTTATAAAGCAAATAATGATAATCAACACCATCGGTTATAGTGAAAGAAGGTGATTAGTGTATAACATGGTCATGTATGTAGCTGATTTCTGAGTTCAGTGCTAAAACCTGAACAAATAATGCAAAAACAATTTTATCACTTGCCCTCTCTAATTCTTTAAATGGACTATATGCATGCTGGCTGTAATGTGGATGGTCTTCTGGACAAGTTTTTTGTCTCACAGCAGACATAACATCATAAGAATATGACTATACTGAGTGAAATATAAGAGCAAAGCAAGCATATTTTCCTTCTTCCCTAGAATATTCTCCCAACCTCCAAAAAAGCTCAGGGACTCCCTGAACTACTGGTAGGGTGTCTGCAATTAACAATAACGTCTCATCTTTAAAATATGTATTGCTTTCCACCTCAAAGGATCCCATTCTACTGTTCTAAATTAAATACCAGATTTAGATTCTCTACTTTGTGTTTAGGACAAGCTTTAGGCCAAATACAGATTCCTAAAGTGAAGTGTTTCAAGAAACCTGCTTTCCAGAGCTATGAAATCTTTCAGGCGTTTATAAGTAAATTACTGATTTTGTACTACAGTGTTCCCTGGATATTTAAACTTGGTTGCCAGAACTTTGTGATGGAATCTGGGAGAAGACTAAGATTTTGTGCCCACATTGTTCCTCCCAGGGAAAGAGACACAGTGTAGAGGAATTGTACTAGATGTGCCTCTGCATTTGCCTAAATATAAATAACACAGATCTACCAAATGAGTAACAAGCTTGTTTTCTTACTAATGTTGACCACCAACAGATGAGAGACTGGTGCTGGTCTTTGTCTCCAAAAATGTTAATCTATTTTTTTTTAGACTAGTATAGCCAGTCATTGATCACAAGCAGAAGTCATGCAGCAACCAGAATTGTCTCCCTTTCTGAGCTGAGCGACAGCTGTGATGGGATCTTTTTCATTTGTATTCTGCTAGGCCATATGTGAGTTCAAGTCCCTTTATTTTGAAGCTCAGTCTAGGATTTCAACTTTCTGAGTGGATTTCAACTTTCTGAGTGAATTTCAACTTTCTGAGTGAACTGTTCAACTTTCTGATTTCAGCTGATTTCAGCTTTCTGAGCGAGCTGTTCGATTGCCATTATAAAGAGCTCAGCATGCTAATCTTTGTCCTCAGGATCCTGAATAAAGATATTGGAAAAGCTAAGGGGGGCAGAAGCTCAGATATACCTATCCCAATGATAAGTATTCCCTAGCTATCTCTTAGGACCTCCCTGCATAGCATGCAGGAACACAGACCTTTCCTTTTGTAGCTCATTGATCTGGGCAGCCCATGCGCAGAGAGGCTCCAGCAACACTGGAGTAAGTGCAACACTTACCCTAGGCTTGCAAATAGGTCCAAAGACGTTTGTATCTAAGTCTGATTTACCAACTTTCATAAATAGGAACTCCAGTTGACTCCCAGATTATCCAGATTGTCAATACTTCGTGCAAGAGGTGCAGGTAGAAGATGAGATAAACCCCGACCTCTGCAAACTAGTAAAAGATGTTAGGTGGAACGCTAACACAGGGCAGAAATGATCCAACCTTTAGAGTGATTATTACATTATTAGAGGCCATATTTGTTCTCTTGCTGCTGATTCTTTCAGGAAGATATTAGGAAGAAATTCTCACCTAGGATGGCTACAGCCCAAGATCTTATTGCAACCTGAAGCTGATTTTCTACACAACTGCAGTCTTCACAGAGGAAAGTATCTTAACTCAGCATCTCTTCTTATAAGTTGTGATCAAGTCATATCCTTCTTTTTGGAGAATAATCTGTCAGGGTAAAAAAAAGTGAATAATACATATAAGCTTTATTTCCCAACATTTTTCATATTTTTTTAAAGCTTAATATCTAAAAGAAACACTGCAGAACCACTTTTCAGTTTGCGGCTTTAAGGAATAGTCCTAATTGCAATGACAAAAGACCATACCAGAAAGCATAAGATTTGTTAAAGAAGAAAACATAAATTCCCTTTTTATTGCTTCTTCTGATGGCAAATCTAACAGGAGTCCTGGAGAAATTCTTAAAGCACCTAAATTTTATGTGTGCTCCAATAGCTTTTCTCTTCCCCCAGGGAGAAAAAAAAAAAAAAAAAAAAAAAAAACTCAGTAACAGATAGCTTTGGATCTGGAGACTCATTGTTTCCTCAAATATAAATCTCAGATTCCCTTTTTTTTTTGACTACACCAGAAATCATGTTCATCTTTATCTGCAAAGTTATGAATTCAATAAATGTACAAAACAGAGGGTCAAATAGGACTTTATAAACTCTTACTTTAATAAATTGAATAAATTGCTTTGTATTTTTAAACCAGTATAGAATATCTATGTATGAAAATATATGCTCTGTCCTTCCTTTTTATGTTATCATTGCTTTGTCTCCTGTGTAATACGATTATTATTGTCTTCAGAACCACAAATATTATTCACTGCTGTAGACAGAATAAATAACTATGGATAGGTATTTATTAATAAGCAAGCTTAATCACCTTATACGTTTATTTTTACCTGCGGCTCACTAGATGTCTATAGCAGGCTTAGCTGTGCATCATCGTTTTGCTGCAAGCCCAGACTCAGATAAAGATTAGAGAACACATCCTCACTGAGTAACATAGATTATGTTAAAACAGACTGGAATCTGTCATCTGGCTTTTATGTTTCCAACTCATTTCTGGAGCGCGGCAAAGAATTTAGCAGTTTCTTTTTTTGGGCCCCGAATACAATTGATTTCAGTTACAGTCATTGCTCACTCAGGTTATTGGATATTATTTCTTGTGCAAATTGGAAAAGAAATAGCCCCAGTTGAAAATATGTCCCACTAAGCTTAGTAAACAGAAGTACTAATAGGCAGCAGAAAAGGTATGCATCTGCCTGGAGAAGTGGGCTGTGTAGACCCATGGCTTTTGGCTTTGGGCCAAGGCTTTTTGTGATAGTCCTCTGGCTTTTGCCACCCTGGGGGAGAATTGGGCTGGCTGCTCTTATGGTGGGCAGGCTGGTCTGACCCACAAGCTGTAGAAGCAGTGGTCCCAAAGCACCACAGCTCACCAGTCCCTTCCTTCCCCCTTCTGGCTGGTATTAGGCACTGAGCACTTCAACCCCACCACCGTTACTTGACCTGCAGTGATCATCCTCACCCACTGCAATGGGGACAGCTTTTCATTGATGAAAAGATTTTGCTTCCTGGCAAATGAGCCTCCAGAAGGAGGAGAATAAAGAAAGCAAAAGATCTGATTATCTGTCTCCTTGACCTGTCTGTTTTGTTTCTGGAAAAGGCTTGACAACCAGCCATCTATGCTCTGGTATCTGACGTTTCTGTGTGGATGTAGAGATGGATTAAAGATATCCACAAATGTTCAATTTTACCTCTCTGTTCTGCCCCCCTTTCCTTCCCTTCTCTATTTCATTTGAAAGATGTAAAAAACAAGCAAAGAAGTTATTTTTGTCCCAGATGACTGAACTTTTTGACATTTTCAACTCAAGGTGAACTGCCTATGTGTGAATAAGTTCCCCATGCAGCCAATAACCTCAGCACTGACCTATGAAGACCACCCTCCACAACAGCAAATACATAATTATACTTCTGAGCTTTTCCTGAGGCTGTCATCTGCATAGAAAAGTGTTTATTTTGACATGATACTTTTGTGATCTTGGCTGCTGTGCAGTTGGAATGAAGAAATATAAAAAAGAAGAGGAGAGGAGAGGAGAGGAGAGGAGAGGAGAGGAGAGGAGAGGAGAGGAGAGGAGAGGAGAGGAGAGGAGAGGAGAGGAGAGGAGAGGAGAGGGGAGGGGAGGGGAGGGGAGGGGAGGGGAGGGGAGGGGAGGAAAGGAAAAGAAAAGAAAGGAAAAGAAAGGAAAAGAAGAGAAGAGAAGAGAAGAGAAGAGAAGAGAAGAGAAGAGAAGAGAAGAGAAGAGAAGAGAAGAGAAGAGAAGAGGAGAGAAGAGAAAAGAAAAGAAAAGAAAAGAAGGGAAGAGAAGAGAAGAGAAGAGAAAAGAAAAGAAGGGAAGAGAAGAGAAGAGAAGAGAAGAAAAGAAAAGAAAAGAAAAGAAAAGAAAAGAAAAGAAAAGAAAAGAGAAGAGAAGAGAAGAAAAGAAAAGAAAAGAAAAGAAAAAAGAAAAGAAAAAAGAAAAGGAAAGGAAAGGAAAGAAAAACCTTCAGTTTATTTTACTCAACCACAACAGAATGGCTTAAAATTGTATATCATGAATCTAAGGTTTCCTAATAATAATGTGATGTCAGTAATCCTGCTACTACACTTGCAGACGTATACTAATATACATGAATTGTGATTTTAAGGTGCTATAAGCAAACAATAAACACTTTAAGTGAATGGAATAAAGATGCTACACAAATTCAGCTCTTTCCAGATGTGGAAAATACTGCTACTCAAGGTAAAACTGCCAGTCACTGGGTCTAAGTTACTTGGTAAATCTGCAGGCTAAACATTAACCACAAATATGCCTGCAGCTGGACCACCTTTGCTGTGACCTTGTCAAATCTTATTATTTATTAATTTGAAAGTCTAAAATGTAACTACAGGTGCACGTATTGGGCTTTGGGTCTTTGTTCTGTAATGAAAAGCACAAAATAGATGAAGGATTTATAAGAGTTCTCTATATATTTGTAAGTGAAACCGCTACATTTCTATGTATTTTTCATTTTCAAACCATTGCAAGACATAAAGAAGACTGGTCTTAGCACTACAGAGGAGCCAGGAGGAGGGCAAGTCTGATCTCAGCTGTAGAAATACATAGTGATAGTCCAGATAAATCCAACCAACAGTCAACAAGAAAAGCTGTAGGTTTTATTTTTTTTTCTTAGAAAGGGAACTGTTATAGGAAAAAAATGATAAATATAAATATGCATTTCAATCTTTGTTACAAACAATACCACATTCTTATCTGAAAGCCTGATATGCTCCTATCCACATACTAAATGATGCTAAATAGATTAACTGGTAGGCTGAGCTTGCCTTTTGTTTCTTTCCTTCTTCCCCTTAGTGGAAGGGGATGATAGGATGTTTTAGGATGATAGGATGTTTTATAAAGATCTTGTAATGCAGTCTATTGCAAAATTGAAGCAAATTTCTGCAAATACATTGATTCCAAACTGAACAAGCGTTGTGCAGTTGGTAGGAGCCTGTGGTAGGTGGGAATTGTTTCCTAGGCGAGGAAACAGCTGCCAAACAGATAAGTATAACCTGAATGACTGAACATTTTAGAAGGTGACTGGATTTAAAGAATTTAATCTCCAAACAAACAGCTCAGATCCAACCTAGGTGATCTGATTGGCTGAAAGCCATTATTATTTGGTCATAACACAGCTGCTATGGTATGTAAAACAATTTTGGCAGCCCCAGGTTAGTTCCTAATGGAAAATATTGCATTACAATGATTTTGTAATGTAATGTTGTTATAATGTCGCTCTATTGACACCATGCTACTTGTTGGCAGTCACTTCAGAGAGGCCAAAGATGGAACAAGCAAGGGGAATTAAATATACTTTTTTGTTTATTTAAAGGTGCTTTATCCTCCTGGTCAGTGCTGGAACAGGCACCAAGGAAATACTGATGGCACAGCATCATTCGTAAACTCCCCTCAGATTTGACCATTTGGCTGCAATTTTCATATTTTTCTTCAAGTCATTGTTGGATACATATTCTATGCCTGTCAAATCAACAACTATATTTTTTTTCCCTCATCTAACCTCTGCTGCAACACTTTATTGTTAACATGCAGAATGATTAGTTTTCAGATATCTGAGTATATTATATACATATAAAATGACGTATATTATAACTCATAACTTTATACTGTGATTTCAAAATCATTGCTTCGCTTGCTGTTCTTTTATAGCTCTTGCATTATTTGTCCTATTATTGTAAAAAACTGACAAGTTTCTGCTGAACATAATCATTAGTTAATGATCATACAAGATATAAGTGCAAACATTTAGTCCTACAGCTTCTTATACAAATAATGTATTTTCATTGCTGCAACAAGTACCAACTTTAGGTTTTAAAATGGGATCTTTATCATATATTTGAGATTCCCTTAGAGCTTCTTCCTGGTGAAAAAGAAGCTGATGACGGTAAAGGACAAAGAGATAAAATAAAGCTGGAAAGTAAAAGGAAAAATGAACAAACAAACAAAACCTGCCAAAGTTTTCACTTTGAAACAAATTAGAAAACATCACACAGTACCTCATAAGGCTGGAGCAAATTGCATGCACCTCAGAGGCTGATGTGAAGAAAAATGTCTTTCCCTATTGACTAGTTTTTCTACACCATCCCTATTCAGAGTTATAACTTGAAGGATACAGTCTCTCCCTTAGTCCTGGGCCATCAGACTCATTTGATCAATAGAGATACCTTCTGTTTTTATATCAATTTTGGAATAAATGCTGAGTTACCAACATTTTGCTCTACATAAAAGGAAGCCTGTTAATGTGAGTGGGAGACTTCCATTAAGAATAAGGATAGGGTATAGTATTTCATTCTTGACTGTATTTAAGATATTATCATCGTTCATTTGCTCAGCAACTTGTTGTCACACTGAATAACATGCTATGAGGAAAAATGTCCTTCTTTAAGACAAGCAAGTTTCTGGCCTTTTCCTTTTCTGCCTCATTTTTCTTTTTGCGGTTTCTCTACTTACCCCTCTACTTAACCCTTCCTTAACCCTCTCCATCTCCCCTTTAATTTATTTGTCAGTTCCTGAAACAGATTGCTTCTCTGCCTACTTATTTCATTCCTAACCACTTATCATATCATGAAGACATTGTTTACATTGCGAGCGTGAACATAATGGGCAATGTCTGTCTTATCTAACTTCATATAAGATAAACATGTACATGAGTGGAAGATTTCCCCCTTCCCATTCCTCAAACTCTCATTCTAGTCAATGGGTAGAATTTGGGCAATGGGTAAGCACTTTCAGGAAATGATAGGCTCAGTTCTGTTGACTGAACCTAACAGCCTAGCACATCAAGGACTGAGTGAAGTGCAGACACCTGCACCCTTTGGAGGACAATGAGTGGACACAGGCATGCCAGGTGACCTAACATTATGTCACAGCACTAACCAGATGATTTTTCTTAATATCTAGACTTTTTTTTTTTTTTTACAAATTACATATTTTTCTTCTAGTCTTCTACCTCTGACAATGAGGAAGAAATGATCAACATCTTTATAACAAGCTTTTATATGGCAGAGGATTGTTGTCATATTCTGCCTCAGTATCCTTTTTTTTTTCTGCCTCAGTATCTTTTTTTTTTTTTTTTTTTTTTTTCCTTTTCTGGACTAAACGAATTCTCTCAACCTTTACTCATCGGTCATATTTTCTAAACCTTTTCTCATTTTTCATGCTCTCCTCTGAGCCTCCTGATTCATCTTTTTTAAAATGTGACATTCAAAAAGTGTACACACAACTCCAGCCTCGCCAGTGAAAACAGGGCAGAATAAAGTGCCATATCATGTTATATTCCTCCATATTGAGAATATTTTTGGTAATAAAATCACATTATGAATTCACATTTGGTTTATGACTCATTTTGGTTTATAAGCCCTAGATTTACTTGCCTTTTTCTGTCTGTATAGCCATACTCCACTTTATAAGTACCTATGCACATTTCTGGAGAAAATAAAATGTGTTTCCAAATGTTTGGAATTTCATCTGGTTTTGGAAATAAATAAGCAGACAATAAAAGGGGCATAAGAATTGTGTTTCCATCAGAGTAAATATTTTTTCACTTTTCAGACTTTTCAGAGGAAGGGACTGAGGATCAAAGGACAAATTCCACTCACTGCAACCTATTTCTCATGATGCAAATATTTTCATTGTGCTCAACTGCTTTCAAAATTATGAATAGCTCAGATGGGGCAGATGAACTCATTTGATCACCTTGAGACAATTGACAATCTCTGTAGAGTATTCATTAAGAGATTAAAATAGCATCTTCAACTTCATATCCTTTCTCATTTTCTAGACCTGGATGAAAATAGTAACACACTATTCCAGTGCTGTTATGTCTTGAAAGACAACTGGTCGATTAGGTGAGGACAGACTATGAGCCTAACAACAGAAACCAGGGAAAAGGTGCCGCTAGTGGAAAAAGCAATGGTCAAGAAAATATTCTTGATCATGAGCTTACATTAAAAAAAAATCAGTGAGATCTGAATGCAGACTGAAATGTCAAAATTTATTTTTATTTTTAGAACTGCACTCTCTAGCTATTAAAGAAATGTCTTATGGGTCAAGAGATATCCTGTCTTCATTAACATCAATGTTATTTTTTTCAATTGACTTGAGTGGAAGCAAGATTTCACTTTCTTTCACAGTCTTGAACCAGCATTAGTCTATTTCTATTACTGGACACAGATTTTTTAGAACTACAA
Source organism: Tinamus guttatus (assembly GCF_059628265.1). NCBI lineage: Eukaryota > Metazoa > Chordata > Aves > Tinamiformes > Tinamidae > Tinamus > Tinamus guttatus. The sequence continues at coordinate 229,825 of NW_028288564.1, forward strand.
TGGCCAATGCCTTATAGTCATGATAAAAACTTCTTATTGCTTGTGATACTCTCTCCCTTTCTTCTCCTTCTCTCTTTCCTGTCTCCCAACATCCTTCCTTCCAAGACTCAGCATCACAGAATGAAGGACTAAAGTCAAATAACTTTTGAAAACATGAAAAGTGTGTGGGAGCAGGGTAGGTTGTTTCCTGTGTTACTGATGCACCCTTAAAATGCAGTGGACAGGCATCAACTGGATTTCTGGGGATTTGATTTTGAAACTCCAGCTCCAAGATGTTTGGAGCACTTAAATCAATAAAAGATTGCTTTGAAGCAGCAGAATGCTCCTGTCCCAGGATGTGGGAATAGAAAGCGAGGTAGAGACTGCTAAGAAAGAGAGATTTTTTACAACTGTATTGTGGCTCATTTTCCAATAGTTGAACAGAATTAACTGGCTTTTGCCCAACTCGTTAATTGAACTTGATCAGATTAGATGCAGACAGGGGTGCAAGCGCAGGGTCAGGGACACAGAATCACAGAATCACAGAATGGTCAAGGTTGGAAGGGACTTCTGGAGATCATCTAGTCCAAAACCCCCTGCTCCAGCAGGGACACCCAGAGCACGTGGCACAGGGTCGCATCCAGGTGGGTTTTGAAGATCTCCAGAGAAGGAGACTCCACAACCTCTCTAGGCAGCCTGTTCCAGGGCTCTGTCACTCTCACAGGAAATAAGTTCTTCCTCACATGGAGATTAAACTTCCCATTACCCCCTGTCCTACCATTGGCCACCACCGAGGAGAGTTTGGCCCCATCCTGCCTACATTCTCCACTCAGGTATTTATACATATTGATCAGATCTCCTCTCAGTCTTCTCTTCTCTAGGCTAAACACGCTCAGCTCACTTAGTCTTTCCTCTGTCTTTGTCGCTCTATGCTGGACCCTCTCTAGAAGTTCCATGTCCCTCTTTTACTGGGGAGCCCAGAACTGCACCCAATACTCCAGGGGTGGCCTCACCGGAACTGAGCAGAGGGGGAGGATCTTCTCCCTCGACCTGCTGGCAACGCTCCTCCTGATGCAGGCCAAGATCCCATTGGCCTTCTTGGCCACGAGGGCACATTGCTGCCTCATGGGTAACTTCTTGTCTTGTAACTGGGACTCCCAAATCTCTCTCCACAGAGCTGCTTTCCAGCAAGTAAACCCCTAATCTGTACTGGTGCCTGGGGTTATTCCTCCCCAGGTGCAGGACCCTGCACTTGTCCTTGTTGAACCTCATGAGGTTCCCCTCTGCCCAGTTCTCCAACCTGTCTAGGTCCCTCTGAATGGCAGCACAACCCTCTGGAGTGTCAGCCACTCCTCGTAGTTTGGTATCATCTGCAAACTTGCTCAGGACCTTTCCAGGCTTGGCTGGCGAAGAAGAAGGTAACAGGATGGGAGAAGCAGCCCAAGATTCTTGTCTTCCACAGTTATTACTCTTGTTTTTTAACCAGAAGAACCAGCAGCTCCAAAGCTGCTAGAATTAGCAGATAGGCTGTCTCTTTTACTGAAAGGTCTGCAACAGGAGGAGCTATTAAAAGAAACATAGAAATTATCACTTAAAGTCAATAAAGTCAATAGCTTCCACTTACCAAGCTGAGGCCTTGGTGATCTGTTGTAACGAGAAAAAGCTATTCTCAATTCCTTATCAACAGCCTCAGACTTGGCGGAGTTGGATTTTGAAGTGAAACCAAAAATGACAAGGCAAGTGCTCTTCCTGCAGTGACTCTCAGTATGACTTTACTTTGACTTTATTGAATGGGGCTGAATTGATGTTGATGACTCAGTCATATTGTGGTCCTGTTGCTGCTTTGACAGTGAGATTCTTTCAGTATAAAACATTTGCAGGCTAAAGCCAAAAGCCACGCTACATTAAAACTTTATTTCCTTGCACATACGTTTTTGCATGTAGGTTCACATGAATTTACCGCTATTCCATCATCCATCAGTGACATGCACGGTAGCTCCCTGTCATGCCATGACACCATACAATGATGTGAACTTTAAAATTTTATTAAGGTAAAATTTTATGATTACCTTTAAATAATAAAGATAAGTGTCTCAGCTTAGACTGAAGTGAAATAAAGGTCAGAATGCCTGCAGTACTAACAGTTAGCAAAACAGATGTAGACAGAGTTGACAAAAGCCTTTTGGGGTAGTTTTCGATCAGTGGAAGTGCTGTTGGGGATGTTAGTGGAAACAGTCCTTCTCTCCCTTCCATCACTTCCTCTAAAGCTAAATGATATAATGGGAAGAATTAAGATAAATAGAAAAACATTCTCTATAGGTAGGTATTAATCAAAGATAAATGCAGGTGTTTCAGACTCACACCTCTGTGTTTGCCCTGATCTTACTGGCTTTCTTTTATAACGTTTTTCTGAGTTATTATTATTTTTAGAAATGTTAGGTGGATCGTACATTGGAAGATGGATCATACATCTATTCCATATGAAGGAACTTATAGTGATCAATTCAGTCTTGAATATTTAAGTTTTGGACACTTAATCTAGCATGGATCAGTTGTGTTTCCACACATCTTTAAAAGATGTTTTTCCATTAAAAAAAACCCAAACCTCAAAGTCTTGAACCAGAATTGTAGTTCTTTTTATATTAAGGGACTGAACAGGTGATTAAGGGCTATAGAACAGATCTTTAGGGCCCAAAGACACTCCAGAGAGGAGCATTTTATTAAAAAAAAATCTTTATATTGATGCAAAATGATTAAAAAAAGGGTACGTGATGGAAGTGCAAACTCAGCATTACTTAGGGTATCAATGGAATAGTAAATGGAAGCATGTGGGAACAAGGAAGGAAAAAAAAAACTCTCTTTGCTGATAAATCAACCTCAGATTCAAAATGAATCATCAAATTTAATATTGCCATGATCAGTATTCATCGAAAATAAATGATGCCAAATATGCTTTAAGAAAAAAAAATCTGTTTAAATGGTATTAATGGTAAGGCATACTACAGCAAGGTGAACAACACTGATAATATTAAATTAACCCAAGAGGCTCCCTAATCAGGATCCCTATGCAGAAATCTGCTTGCCAACTGTCGTTCTTTTTCCCATTGGTTTAGTTAAGGGTTGAAGTTCTTCTTGAAGTTTCTTTTTTAATCATTAGATCCCGACCTTACAGTTTTCTCTGACTACTTTCCTTCAGGCTGTCTTTGCTCCTGTCAATTTAGGATTTCCAGGGAATTATTCTTCTTTGAAATGCATATTCTAGGCTTGAAATACTGGCATATGTACACTGTAGAGTAATTGTGGAGGCCAAATGTTTAATTACACATGACAGCTGGAGCTGTAGGAGTCCGAGGCATGCTTGAAAACAACTTATGCCCTATGCAGTCTTAACGAAAAGGAACAAAATAATATATATTTAGGTTTTGTGCCACATGGTAGCCGCTGTTCTCTCTCTTTTCACAACTGAGGGTGGTTTGCAAGAAGTTCAGCTGCTTTCACTTCTGTGTACTGTCTCTGTGAATATATACATTTTTTTTTTATTCATACAATTTAGGCACAAACTTTTATATCATGTAGTACTGCAGGAAATGCTCAGAATTTTTGGCTCCTTCTTTTTTCCTGAGTGACAGAGAAAAGGTTTTCAGTAGTTTCTCTAATACAACATTATTAATACAATTTTAGTTTTAGCTAAATGGAAATAAAAATACATTACTAGAAATGCCAGAGTGAAGTATTTTTAATCACAAAAGATGTAAGCAGCATTTGTATTTTACCCTAACATATGAGGTTTACTTAGAAATGAGTCAAATGGAAAAACCTCACTTATAAGGTTTCAGAAAATCAGCACAAATATTTGTCCATGCTTATAGATTTGCACATACACTAAAATGCAGATTTAATTTTGCTGATAGAATTTTGTTCTTAGGAGGACAAAGATAAACAATTATTATCTATTATACATATATCTGTTGTCAATTTTCGTCTCTTTAGCTGGCATATATTTGAATAGTTTCACTGACTTCAGAATTTCTGTGTTGGTTTACAACAGCTATGGATCAGACAATATTTGACATAGCTTTTCAATATATACATAGATATGTACACACACACATTTTCAGATTATTATTATATTGAAATATTATTATACTTATTGCCCAAAAGAGTCTAAAATTTGATATTGAAACTTTGGCAAATCAGATTTTCTTTGTGCATTTTGTTACCTAAGCACATCTTCATTAAATTATACCATAATTTTTTAATTTTTTATTTTTTTGCTATAGCTCTACTTTCTGCTGGATTGAGACAAGATTTAATTTGGTACTGGTGGCATTTATGTTTGACAGGAAAATAGCAAGCATTGTTTTAGCCCCAGAATGTTTAATTCCTCAGTCAGAAAAATATATCTCTGATGCACAAGTGAAAAAAGTATTTCATTCTCAAGGAGAAGTTAATGAATAGCTAGAGCACTTAGATGTACAAACAAGCAAAGAAAGAACATTCTTATTTTATCCTGATGTCTTTTCTTTTGTGTAAAGAGAAAAAAAGATGAGATTGATTTGACAAATTAACTTTAAAGGAATACTGTTCTGTGGTATTGGGAATGAACTGCTTTGTACAGTAGGTTAAAAATGAACAATGTTGTAATTGAGGAAGTCAAAATGAAAGTCTCAGCTCCCACTAGCAAACAATTAGAACACTTGGAATCATTGCCATGAGTCAGCAGGGTAACCAGACCTCTCAGAAATGTGAAGCAAAATTTTAATTTTAAATCACTTTGCATTTCCTGAACAAAGAAGCCTTTCACTGAGATAAGCTTGTTGGTAAAGATATGAACTATTAAGAATCACCTTCCTTGCCCCTCTTTTTTCTTTTTCTTTTTAATTTTCTTGAAGTTCCTGTGCCCTTATGCTGAGAATCTGAAGGTAAGCGACTCTGTCAAAATGACTTTGTGTTTTCCTGGGTTCTGATTATCTCTGTGTTTGGAAAATAGAATACCATGAAGCTCCAACTTGATAAGGGGAAAATCAGAAATACAGCCAACAAACACAGTTATCCAGTATTTCACAGGTTAAGATGCCTAAAAACTGGCCTCTACAGAGTTTACCTAAAAAGTCAGATTTGGAGGTGAGGGCAAAGGATTCTGCCATGATGAGCCAGAAAGACCATACATATGGCTGAAAGCGCTGCATTTCTACCAAAATCACACCATGTCTTTGGCAATTCCAGCTTGACATATTAATACAATATCAGTACACAAAATACAGTATGCTTGGTGTCAAAGACTAAAGTCTTCTTTCTCTAAAGAAAACTTGAGGTTGAAGTTAAATCACTGTGGCTTTTAGCAAGTTTCTTGTACTTTTTTTTAAAGTTCATCTTGTTAGTTAAGATGCAATAACATAAAACAGAAGGATCTAATCAGCATTCTATCGTACAGAGAAAAATATCCAATGCTGAAAACAAGAGAGATGGGAAAAAATACTTTAAGAACTTTGGCAAAGGGAAAAATGCTTATGCTGTGGGAGGATTGCAAGTGATAAATTGCATGTGATGGATTAACACATTTGTATCAGTCAGGCTGCTTTTCAATCGCCATTTTATTTCACCAAAGTCCTACCTTTATCTAGTCTTCTTGAATAGCACTTATCCTCATGTAATATTGTTTTTCCACCTCTGCAAAATATTTGAGCATTATTTTAATAATTTCTTACTTGAGGAACCAAGAGCCACTTAGTGTTACCAACAAGGCTCCTTGGGAAACACATGACAAAACAAAGACATTATTAAATGTTTTCCTTTTAATAGATGCCATTATCTGAAATTTGGAAATGAGCAGCTCTAGACAGACTTTTAATTTAAAACAGTCATAAAAATACATGTGTTGACCTATGGGCTTTGCCAGAGTCAAATAAGAACACAGGAAGTGGTACTCCAAAAGAAAGCCGAAACACCTGTACGGGTCACTTTTGGTCCATCATGCTTAACTAATTTTTCCCTGGCCTCTGACCTAGATTTCCACAGTGCCATTGGGATTTATATCTTTCATCCTGAGAACCCTACACCTGCCTTCAATTAATGAAACCAGCCTTAAGTTTGTTATCTGATAAGCTGAACTCACAGCGGTACAGAAACAACTGTTTTATTATTGTATTGACAAATTATACTTTTAACAACTGGCTACTATGAATATCAATTAAAATCTTGGTTGAAACTCTCCAATGTCACTAGAAATAGTACATGTGGGAATTAACTAGTGAGTCAATTAACTGTTATTACATATAATTCATGAGTTAGATGTGACCAGTTCAAAATCAGTGATTTGTATTGATAATTAGAATACAAGATCATCAGTGTATACATTGTTATGATGCAGGATTTTTTTTTCTTATTTTTTATCAACTGCAGCTGAGTTACTCGTAATGTGTTTGAGATAGATACACTTCAGAAGTTTCTCCTTCTTTCTCTTGCAGATATTTTCATGCCCTTCAGGTGGAAACACCACCCTTGATGGCCTTCCGACTCCATGAGAAGGCAGGCTGTTTTGTGGCATAGCAGTAGCCTATCCAAGTGTGTATTGAACAGAAGTTGGCTCCTTACACAGCACTTTCTTGTGCATGAACTGGGAAAGTTCTGAAACCAACCTTTATGTCATCTCTATACTCAGAGATGCTAGTTTTTATTTCTCAGAGGCATTGCAAGACTGCATCTGTCTGTGATGAGGTAATGTGACCACAGGTATATATGGAGTTACAGTGCTATAAATCTATTTTACAGAGCAGGAAAAAGTAGCCATGTAAGTGTCTCAGATGATTGTTAATTCTAGACGCTTCCATTATAACAGAAAGAGTTTGTCAATACATTTTACAGAGAGCAAAACGGACTTCTTTTGATGCAAAAACTTTAGTAGTTCTACTCCAAAACCCAGAGAAAAAGAGCTGGCACCTTCTACTATAAAAAGTAATATCCTATTGAAGCACTTCCCGTTAATAGTCACTTGTTCAATATCCTGGGATTTAGTTCTGCCCTCTCAACACCCCTCGTAAAGTATGCTTTAAGCAAAAGTAAGTAAAATTATATTTACTATATAAAGTATACCTTATACGTCAAATGATCTTAAACTATACCTTAAAGTGTTCTTCAGGGAAGAATAATCAGAAAAGGCAGCACCATAGAATGGGAGACAATAAAATTTCTAGGATAAAACTATACTTTCCCTCAAGATTATTATGTTTAAAAATTAAAGACTTCTAAAACCTTTAAGTAGAACATGGAAAAAAAAATAAAAAGGTTTTACCTTGTCACTGAGTTGCTGCCCTTGGGGGCAGTGTAAAAAGGCATATATATATATATATATATATATATATATATATATGTATATATGTATTTGTATGGAGCTGGGGAAGAGAAAAGAAAATAAGAGAGGCAAAAGCAAATCTTCTTAGGCAAATTTGGATAGCTGAGTGCTTTTCAAAACTCTTCTCTTTTGGTGGGTAGTGGGGGAGGTAGAAGATGTGATTTACTATTCCACCTCTGTACATACACGCATACACACACACACACCCATATATATGAGAGAAATATATATATATATATGAGAAAGAGGAAGAAAGAGAGTTACACACACACATACATTTATGTACATATACACACATGGTGTCTGAGGAAATATATACTGACTAAATAGTCAGTATATGACTGACTAGATAGTCTCATATCTCAGTTAAAGAGCAAAGACTCTTTCCTTCCTTAGGAAAAAATGAACAAAGAAGCCCTGGCACTGGAATATCCGAAAATGAAAATATTGAGAAACTGAAAACTGAAAGAAGAAATTAGAGCTATCATGCACCAGTGAATCATGGTCAGTCTCTCAGCTGCTCTTTGGCGGTGGTTGCTGCAGGGAACTCTACATGAATATGCCTCGTTCACCACCAACAGCTTATGGGGCCTCATACTACAAAGACAGTGCATAAAAGCAAGGGAATATGTGGGTGAAAAATACTGTTTACTAACAATACTCACTGCACAAATGGCAAAGTTCTCCATCCAGAGATCACAGTAGTCCATAATGTTGGTCATGGGTTACTGCAAACTGTATTACGCTCAGATGCACACTAAATTGTTATATACAAGATGTTAGAATGTGCATTGTTTGTAGACTTTAATGTTTACTACTGCTTTTATTATCATCACTTTAAAAGTGTGCTAGGTGTTCAGAAGCTCTTAATTAGAACCAAGCCCCATTGTGCTAGATAGGTACAAAATGAACTTCATAGAGTGTAGGGCAGATAGCATTTCTTTTGTGTTAAGAGTTAATATGTAGTTCATACAAGAAGCAAAATTTTTCTTTCTTATCAAATATTTTTCCTAGGAAGACTCTTATTTGATAAAAAAATCCTTACTAGATTGTAGGGTTTGTTTGTTTGTTTTTCTACAGGTAAAAGTAACATGCAATGACATGGAAAAATATCAGAGTAATTTATCCTGAAAATGATGGAATGAAAAAAAACACTTCCTGAATGAATATATGGTGTCAAACATTTGAGCCTAGAGGACAATGTGGACAGAAATTCAGCTGGCATAAATGACTGTAGCTCCAGTGAAAGATCTACAATTGTAATAATTTTCCAAACAAGGCCCTTCAGTTTAATCTCAGGGTCTTAGTAAAATCCTTTAGTCAAACTAGGGAAGTGGAGCAATTATTAAATATATCTATTTCAGTATGGTGGAGAACGACAGATTTATAATGAACTGATTTTCATTAGGTCTAAAACCTAAAGGATAGAACAATATTGCCGTGTTGAAGAGGATCTTGGATATTTGCAGGCAACTAGTAAAAACTTCTGGACATTGTTCCTGGAGTTGATTAAGCTCTTTATGTACATGTATATGCATGTTTGTATGTGTGTGTGTATATATATTTTATATGTACATATATATATATATATGCACAATTTAGGAATAAAATAAACAAAAGACTGTTTATTTTCCACCAGGTGGAATGGAAGCTGTGTACACTTTGCCCTCCTAGGCTATTTTTAACCACTGACTAATAATAGTCACAATGAACTATTGAAATGGAAGACTGCAGTGTTGTTTACTACCAACCCATCACAAGTCATTTGAAATACACATAAACCTTCTGTGTTTAGCCCTCTGCTTGAAGCTGACTAGCTAAGATTCTTTTGATACTACTTTTAGGAGAAGCTGTGCAGTTTACTCTAGCTGTCCTTAGGCTTTTTGTAAATGTATTCCTCCACAACGGCCCAGGGTAGGGGTGTACTTTACCATGTGGAGGCTAAAGGATGCTTTATCCTCCATTACAATGCATTCAGGTTCTCACTGTGGGTGCCTGATCTGACCTTTAGCCTTAATGAAAAAATCTACTTCCAGCTCTTTAATCTAGCCATAGTGGATTGTTGCCATTGTTTAATACACAGGAAATAGCAAGGGATCTGCAACAGAGCAGAACAGAGAATAATAATTAAAAATAACTTACAAAAATACTTGCAAATGCATGAAATGACTCTGCTTTATTTACTGTTTCATACTAGACATTATTCATTAGTATCCTGGCAACAGAAAGTTAATTCATGAAAAAGTTTGCAAACCTCCAGATTCCTTCAGCACTCTTATATGCAAATAGATCAAAAGTGCATCAGTCATTGCTTGCCACAGGCTATTCAATGTTCATCTTCATCTTTTGCTGTTCTTTGGTTTTCAGAAAATATCTCCTCCAATGAGGGTCAGAGAAAACACTTAGTTACCTACTGAGTTCCCCAAGCAGACGCATAGCTGAGTGAAGGGGATGACTAGTGAACTCCTCCTAGATGTTTATGGAGGACGCAGGTTTGGCGGGGGCGGGTACCATTCTGCCTCTTACCCATAAAATACAGGTGAAGTAGTGCATTTTTATAGCCAGGAAGTATTCAGGGGAACTTTTGTCCTTGCACCATAGGTACACATATGCAAAATATATCAAGAGAATTCCAAATTTGTTTTCAAAAATCCAAGAGCAAGAAAAACGGTAAATGTACCAGAAAAAAATGAATTCATAGTTTCAGTTAAAAGTCCTCCATAATTTCCTCAGTCTGGGTGCATTATCTGGTATGTTTTCTCTGTGCCCCCTTATATGTACATAGGAATTGCTCCATGCTTATCACTTTGTTGGTATCTAGCTGTAGTATACATGTCACACCATTTTACTTATCAAAGGCACAGATCCAATTGCAATCTGCCACCGAGATCGCTGGGGAGAAACCTCAGCCTTGCATAAGCAGATGTAATTTCATTTTCGCCATGAGACAGTAACGAGGAGCAATGCAAGCACTTGTCTGCTTCCATTGTGTCCCTCTGCCATGTGGAAATGATTGGACTGTTGGCTAAGGCTATCTGAGTATTGCTTTCTCCAGAGACAGGCACACATGCTACAAAATCCTTGTCTTTTAATTTCTTATTCATGTATACCATATTTTTAAAGTATTTTTTCTCTTCCCACTGAATTCCACTGACTTTTTCACTGCTTTTTAATTGCTTTGATAGTTTTTTTGTGTGTGTGTCATGTTATGTTTCTGTATTCATTTGTATATAGAATTGTGTCATGTATGGCATTATATAATATATATTTAACTATCCTATAGGTACCATCAGCACCATAAGGGCAATTTACATTTTACAGCTTAAATCATCTTTCCCTACATACATCCAATATGGTAAAACATCAAAAGAACAATGATATACTCTGTCCATGGAATAAGAAATAGCGTACATTTTCTAAAACCGTGCATAATGATGAGTTCGGGGATATACATGCAGCAAATCTCACCAATTTTTTATAATGTTCCCCTCTGTAACTCCAGCAAATTAAGTGTGATAATAAAAGTGGGCAAACTTTTGAATTCCTCTGAGTTTGGATGATAGTATAACTAAACTTACTCTCCCTTTGAAGGGAGTGCCTTATGCGGCTCAACTCAGCCCAGACCTCATTGACTTCTGTATTCTGAATTTTTCACATAATATCATCTGGCATCCACACTACTTTAGCATGCCAAACAATATCTATCTTATCTAACTCAATCAATCAGTCTGTCTGTCATACTTTGCATTTATATAACGCCTTCATCCAACAAATGCAACCTGCTTTACAAACTTTAATTAACTTAGGCGTCTAACATCCCAGGGAAGCAGGGAAATATGATCTCTTTTCGTACAGAGAAGGAAACTGAGACACAGAGAAATTAGGGGCGGGAGTCATCCTGCCTAACTTTAGTTGACTAAAAGTTAGACATTGAGGATTTTGAAAATCACCCTAGGCCCTCTTTAAACGTATAGGAAAAAATTCATCTGGCATCTTTTAGGCACTGATTTTAAGATGAGACTAATTATCCTCTGGAGGTTTTTATTTGCAACTATGAAAGGAGCCTCGATGATTACCTTAGACTTAGACGTCTAAGTTAGGGAAGATGATCCCTATTCAGAATGACTTGTCCAAGGTCAGTGAAGGATACAAGATGTGCACTATTAAATGAAAACAAGTTCAGAGAATATAATGCCTGATCTTTGAATTTGTCAAACAGAGAAGACAGTAGGATTAGAGAGAATGGTTTTATGGATAGGGCTATAGCCTTTCCACTCTATCTATTAAAGATAAATCTGAAAAAAGCTTTATTTTCTAATAAGAATCCAAATGATCAATTAGGCTTTTTACCTTTCTTCATGTGAAAAAAATTCTTATAATTGGTGGAAATTTTTTGAAAGAAAGATAAAAAATTCATACATTTGCTTGTATATTTTAAATGTTCTATACTTTTATTTGAAAATGTTAAAATGCATTTAATTTTGGATTTTTTTCTGCTTTTCTGAACAACAAGATCATTCTCCTCTTTCTTTTCCTCATTATTATTTTTTTTTATCTTTTTCAACACCCTTCTGTTACCTTCATTATATGGAACAGACAAAAAACAGAAAAATGAAAATAGGAATGGGGAAAAAGCAGGGGATGGGAAAAAGTAGGGAGGTCCCAAGACAGCTAAGAAATGTCATGGAAGCAATAGAAGCATTCTTATAAATGACTTGCATGAAATGAAAAATGCATATAATTTGTTTTTCATTGTTTATTTTCCCTTCCTCTAGCTCTCTTTTTCCTGCATGTCTTTTCTTGAAGGTGCTAACCCTAACCAGATCTCCCTTTGAAATTGCTGTTAGGATCCATTTGGAAGGAAGCCCACCAGATTTGTTTCCCTTTACTAAGAACAGAAAGAAAGGTTCCTCTAACATACACCCATTTCTGGCAATATGACCATCCTCAGAGTCCAGCCTCCTCTAGGGTCATCCAAAGAGGAAAATGCCTCCCTTTTTTGTTAAAGGTCATGAAAGCTTATATATGTTGTCATAAATGTCATGATGCTCTAGGGGATTTTCCATTACTTTTACCTAAGCATTCACCATTGCTCCCAGAGCTCTCAAGCATCATGAAGCATAAATCAAAGGATTAAACTTCAGATGGATGCTAAATGTGAAACTGTTTCTCTGTTTCACATGTATCTCGTCCACATGTGAGGATGGCAGCAGAACCTGTAGAAGAGTTTGATGAAGGGTAATAAGAGCTTTATGAATATGATGTCATACTTGAAGAATAGGTCTGTTGTAGTTTTTAATCATCAGAATCATCTGCTTTTATATAACATAAACAGCTATAAAAAGCTGCGAAAGAAACAAGAATCAGAAAAAGTAGGGACACAAATTACGTCACTGTGTATTTTAAAATCCTTGACTCAAGTTCAGTGGGATGGCGGAATACACCTCGTGCCACGAGGTCCCTAGTGTGCATTAATTTATATTATTGGCAAAGAGTCATCGCTACCAACAGATAAGACCTCTGCATTATTTCAGAACTGCTTTCTTTTCAGCCCAACCAAAATTAATCTCAGCCAAGACTCACCTTGGCTGCAAGGGCCCTTGCCATCACTGTGTTCCTTGTGCAGATTACTTTCTCGAGTAACTTCTTTTCCTAAGAACTCATTTGATGCTCTTGGAGCGATTTTCTAAAGTATTTACAATACCAAAAAAGACAAAAGACACAAAGTCAAAAACAATACAATTCTCAAATGTGAACTCAGATAAAAAAAAATATCCCTTTGTTTTTTCATTTTAAGACAATTTGATGAAATTATTTAGCCTTTTTAAAATAGGAAGTCTCTGTTTTTCTCAAGTAATGAAAATGCACAGAAAACAACAGCAGAGTGTAACTGCACTCCAGTATGATATCTCCATATGCTACCGTCATTACAATTAAAGGAAAAAGGATTTTTTTCAGTTTTAAATTGTTATTATTCATGAAATGCTTAAAATATATGAAACAAATAATTATGACTAACACATTGTCTAATAAAGATGAAAAGCATGAAAATTCTCATGAATTTTTAATCTGAAAATAAAGAACATTAACAATCCTTAATTACATCATCAAATATTTAAAATTACCTTCTATACTAAATTCTATTTGAATTTAATATATTTACTTTTTAAATATCTGTAACATTTTTATGAGTGGGTATATAAAATCATCAGCTGTTACAAGACATATCTTGTCTTAATGTATTCAACATCTTGATCAAAATTTCCATTTTGTTTATTTTTAAGATAAATCAACAACCTTTGTACACTATATTAAAATTTATATTTTTCTCAATGTAGTTGGATACATAATTAATAGTTTTACAACTACAAGAATTAAATTGTGCTTGTCAGGCAAAACCTCACTTAGGCCCAGATTTTCACTTTTATGCAAAATGCAGAGCTTGTGTGTCCCTAATTCATGGACTATGCTTCTAATCTTGGTCTTAATATCCCATTCAACACTACTCCTGTCATCTTCAACTGCTGAGACTTCTGTTAAGCCAGAGCTCATTCTTGCCCTTCAAACACATCCCATCAACTCACTCCAAGGTCAACTACCAATTTAGTTTCAGGTTTGCAGTAGACTGCATGGTGCCCATTGGTACTCACTGACATTCAAATGATTTATAAGAGTCAAAAGTAAGTAAGTCGTTCAGGAATTGAAATGGAGCTCTGGTCTAAGAATATCTCAAGAACAAATAGGAACAGATGTAGCATCTTATAGACAGCACCAACCAGTCATTTAAGATCATGTCCCAAAACTTTACCATCAGATTCTTTCATAAAAGTAAAAAAAAAAAAAACCTAAATGCATGAGTGATGTTGATGATTCAAGAAGATGCAAGAAGTTTCAAAGCAATCAGTCTCATCTGTTCACAGACTTATTATGTGTTCTTATAGGCAAGTCATTCACAAAATGTCTAGTGCTTTTGGTGCTTTTGTCTAGGTCCATCCCAAATAGATCAGCGATTTCAAAATGGATTATTCATTCTGTTCTGAAAACCAAGTTCATTTAAGGGCATCAAAAATTTTGGTTGCAAACTACTGTTTCTTGTGCCACTTTGTCATGTAAAGATTGTTTTACTATATTGGATCAGAGGGATGAATACAACTAAGGATTAATTTCTTTAAACTCAGTAGTGTGATTTCTTGGCAATATGAAAAATTGCCCTGATACCTTATTTATTGTCTAAATAGAGCACTGAATCCTCTTCATGATCTTTTGCATCAAGGAAAAATCTAAGTTTGAAGAAATGACTTGTCTGAATATCTGAAAACATCCCACCATCTTCCAGAGCGGCCTGTCTTATTTGTTGAAGATGTTAGAACAGACACTGTAGTAGACGGTCAAGGAAGCAATAATCTCCTTTTACTGCTCCTGGTCATATTGTTCTCATTCTTTCCACAGGCAAATGCTGCTGTCTGTTTAATGCTATTTTTTCATCAAAATGAAAATGTAACTTTGCAAGTATGGTAAAGCTATTCTGGGTACTGTGCTTTCTTTATACATTTCAAATGTTTTAAATTTAAAATAACTTCATCTTTTTAACTTTATTTAAGTTTAAAAAGATGGAAATTTTGTGAAATTGGGCTGGCACCAGGGTTTAGAGTGATAGCAGCTTATCTCTGAGAACTGGGTCAGATCATAGCTTAAATTATACAAGTTTGATTTCTTTTTAGGCAGCTGCTTTGTTGCTCCTGCTCTTATGTCACACAGGAGCCCCAGTCATAAATCAGGATCCTAAAGAAAAGGGGCTGAGAAAACAGTTTCTGCCCCTAAAGTAGCTGTTTAAAATACAGCAAAGAATTGCATAATCTGTTACAGTTCAGCTCAGCAGTCTGTCTGCCCAGGCACAATTGTCAGGTGGGTTAACGGGGGCAGCATTGGTTCAAAATCCAGGTACATTGTTTCCCAGACTTGCATGAGAAATAGGAGTTGTGTCTAATCATCTCTGTGTCTAGTTTTAGGCAATGCTGTTACTCTCTGACTTTCATGAGGATCCTTGATAATTTATTAATTAAAAAATGGAAAACATACGATTTGTGAAAGTCAGAAAAAAGGAGTGTATTAAAACATTGCTCTAGGCATGTTTTGCCGCATGTAAATCTGATTCGTTGTCATCCTATATAACACACCACACCAATGTACTGCAATTTTGCTATCTTCTAGCATAATTAATTTCTAGGGATGTGTGTGCATCCAAACAAGAAGCAAAGAAGGATCAGAAGGAATGAGTTTTTCTGAATATACACAGACAATATACTCGAACAAACTTAGCTGTAACCTTACACTTCCCTGCCACCAAAAGTCCATGAGGATTAATAACTTTGGCAAAGCTTAATTAACAACCAGGGAAAATGTAACCTGGGGTGGGAGGGTGAGGGGAAGGTAAACTGATTAACAGAAGTGTTTTGTTTCTTAATCATGCTTTGAATTTTTTTCTCTTAGATTCTCCTCACCTACTGAAGGGCAAATTGCATGTAGTTTAGCATTCACATTGTGTTCAAATAAGTCCCAGGCATCCAGAAGCTTATTCAAAAGCATTTCAAACTGCCTTAACATTTCTAAGGCTGCAAGCTTCATATAAACTGATTCAATTTCCTGACATTTTTTTTTTGCTTGGTTGGACTGTTTAAAAACAGCCTTTTTTCATGCCTTTTCATGAGTCTTCTTCTATCTGGGTTAGGTTCCAAGAACAAAAACAGAAAAAAAAAAAAAAAAAAAAAGAGGCTCAAACGACAAGAGTGCTCGCATTGAAACTGGGGTAAATACTCATTGAAGAGTTGAGGTGACAGCTTACTTCTTAAACTGTTTGAGGTTCGCATTCAGAACTGACCTTTTCGCCTTCCTCACATCTGGGTGGGCAGATGTGCACCTCTGAATACAGCCAAATATGGGCAGCCAGCAGGTGTTCAGCTTTGTATTTACTAGTCATGGTCCAAAGAAAAAGCCCAGACAGGCGATTGGCGTGAGAGCCGCTGGTGACTCTCCTAACGCTCCCCCACCACAGATCCAAGATCCCATCCAGCAGCAAATCCCTGCAGCTCTGTTGATAGACAGTCCCCAGTGACCCTGGACACTGCTGTAAGAGCAAGGGTAAGAATGATAGCTTCTCACTGGCATTGTACATGTAGGTAGATAGCTGGAAAAGGATCTATAAAAGCAGCTGTGCCCAGAATTTTTCCCTTCAGCACTATTTTTCTTTTTCCATTTGGCTTAGTTGTGCATATTGTAGTTTTATTTTTCCCGTCAGTCTTTCAGACACATCCAGTTATAATTACACATGCTTCAGAAAATCAGGATCTCCAGCCCTAGAACCCAGTTCTCACAGATGTGGAGCACTGCCAGACACAGACTTTACAGTGAACAAGTGGCCCAGAAGCCCTGATGGATGTTTTTAGGTTTAGGATTAGGTAAGGTTTTAGGTTTAAGTTCTTGAAGTCAGTCCCAGGTGCCTCCTTCAAGCATCACAGAAGACTTTGAAGACAACAGGGAGCAGCATACGGCTCCCAGGCAAGCCATGGGCTGAAACTGCTTCACATTCATCAAGCTTGAAGAGCTACCACCTACAAGTAAAGAAAGCAGGCTCTTCCTGGGCAGGTTTGGGGAAAGAGGAGGACTAATATCACTGAATAAATGAGCTTCCTTGTGCTTCGCTCACTCAGCAATGTACTAAGGTGGGAAGCGGATTCTCTGACTGCAGCACCTCTGGTAAATGCAGTCTACCTATATGTAACAGGTATCTTATGCCCTGCACTTCAGCAGTCAGCTTCTAATTAATAAATACTCTGATACTAATTAATAAATACTCTGATACTATGGCTATGGTTTTTATTTTCATTAGATGGTTGTTTTAAAAAAGAAATACCTCCAAAATATTAATATTCCCTTTTCCAGAAAACAATAATCTTAAAATGTTCTTAATAGTTTATGTATCTAAGCCAACCAAATAGGTTTGCCATGCAGGTAACCAAACTGCTGTCCAAAAGCTGCTGCTTCCCAGGAGGGCAATGGAAGCTGTCTCTGCTTTCTTGCCTTAATTAAACGTCGGCAATGTTTTCACAAAAGCAAAACCAGGATGGCAGGCAGAGACTTCTGGATTCAAAGCAGCCTCCACGCTTAATTAATGGGATCTGCCCAAAGCACCAAGCCCTTAGCCTCCACTGCAATGAAGCAGCAGCCTCTGTAGTTCGGGGACCATGTGAAATAAGGGACTAGCTAAACCAATATTTAAGATGTGTGAAAAGTATATTAATTATACTTAAAAAAAAAAAAACAGTTTTAAACACTGCCTAATACTGTTGTAGGTCTCTGAATAGAATGATCAAGGTTTCAATTATTAACCCTCCTCTGTTGGGGTGCTTTTAACCTGGGAAGACACACTATTTTTAAGATCGCTTGTAAATTCCCTAGTGAGCCTGCAGGTGGAGATGGAAAGGAGAGGCTCCCTATTAGAATTGCTAGAACTTTCCTTTTTATGCATTTATCTCTGAGCCTAGAGGAAGAAGTACTAGTTCAAACAAACTCTTCTCTGGCTACTTTATTTCAGCACATTTGTGACCTAGATAAGATCATTATCTAACAGCTTGGAGTGAAGTTGAAGTTACACAGTTGTTTTTAATAGGAAAAAATAGTTTAATGTAATCTGTGTTTGTGGAACAGCTGTGATATATTTCTCAGACTGAGCTATAAGGCAGAAAGGACACTTTCAAACAAATTATTCAACAGGTTAGATAAAATGCTAGTTTTAAATTACAGCTCTTGGGGAGTGGTACAGTTTTAGAAGGAACTTTATCGTCCTGGGAAGAGCGTATTTCTAACAGAGCAATTAAACAATTTGCTTAGGGAAGATGTGGATTCTCTATGATGTTGAGTTTTTAAATCAAGATTGGCTAATTTTCCTCGAGGTCGGGCTCTTGATCAGACAGAAGATATAGACCTGGTGCAAAGACTTTTACCAGTGACTACTGGTAAAAATGGAGGAAGAATTATGTGCGTTAGACATAACCACAAATGGATTAGGAGTCAATGACAAGTGATGCTGAAACTTTCAGCTAAGTGTGTCACAGGTAGATTCAAGCCATTTTTTTTTTCAGTATAAAGCCAGGAAATAACACCCCATCTACATAGTGAAAGTAACTCTGGGCATGTAGATCTCACCATTTTGTGAATAAGGCAATGCTGTTTTCCAAAGTCACCCTCCTTTTCTTCTGAATTCTGCAATTCATCCTCCTCCTGTCAGGAAGAAAGAATCCGAAAATGGATAAGCCAGCAGACAAGACCTCATTCCAGAAAATTCATAGGAGAATTAACTTTGCCCATGCCTCCAGTAGCTTCTTCACAGCTCTCCATAAGTGCCTGGAAATTTGCTTGGGTGGGAGGTCTTGTGATAGCCTTAGCTGTGCATAAGTGAGAGCCCAGCAATGTAACCTAGTAACACATTTCTAGGGCTCAGAACAAAAAAAGAAAGAAACAAACAAATAAACTAAAACCAACAAAAAAGAACAAGAAATCTGGTCAGAAGTATGATCTGGTATGTTCATGCCCTCCACATGCATCAAAGTCTGTCCAGCCGTCTGGTTGTGTATGCATGTGATGAGAAGTCATGCCGAACCCTAGGAGGCAATAAATGGGCAGGAAGTTCTGCAGTTATTTTTTTTTTCTGTATTAGGGGAAACTATGGCCCTTGAACATATTTTCAGGGCAAACTAATATATTTTCAATTGAATTTCTTTTGTGCACAGTTTGCTGCTTTGTGTTAGTAACCCACTCCGTATGTAACACAACGTAAACCAATTCTGTTCAGCACTGGTGCAGATGTGCTAAAATGCCGTATTTCTGCGGCCTTTATGTGGGATTTCCCCTCCAGGGGTCTCAGGCTGAAAGGAAAGTACTTAGTGCCTCATGCTGCCTTTTGGTCTCTTGCATCGATTATTGTCACTGTGAGACCTTGAGTCGCCCTGACCTATTTGCCCTTTCCTGTGGGATCGTCGCTGCAAAAGACACCCCGTTCCTGCGCTGAAACTTCCTTTTTGTGACTGACAGCTGGGGCCTGCTTCTACCCTCACGGATATTTGCAGATTAGAAGAAACGGTGAAGGTCCACGGGCAGCTACCCAGATTACTACTAGTATTAATTGCTCCTCCGAAATGACTGAGTCACTGAGACAGCTTTTGACTTATTTGGTGCCGAAAGGGAACATAATCTGCCCTCCCTCATTTCAGTGGCGGTTAATGAAGTGGCAGTGATCTAAAATAGGAAAAGTGAGATCCAGATGATGTCTGGTGTAGGTTTTTTTACTCCCTCATACTGATTAGAGAGCAGCTCTGTGGAACATCTATTTAAAAGAGACGCTTGTATGAATATATAAGCAAACGCCACGCTGTGCCAAGCCACACCCACGTTGCATAGCTGTCAAATATTTTGGAGGGGAATGGGGTCTTTTTCTTCATGGAAACAATGCCCTTGTCTTTCCATATAAATCACCTGCAGAGAAATTAAGAAAACGGAAGAAAAGGAAAAGTGCATCTCTAAAACAAAGCAGGATAAGTGCCGTATTAGGCACTGGAATAGCTAATTGCTAGCGAAGTCTTTCCCGGCGCTATATATTGAGCAACCACCAGAAATATGAGGACTTAATAAGTAGCGAGAAGAGAATTTATACAAAAAAACAGACATAACAAGCCAAAGTTAATTCATCACAACTTTCACATAAGCCTTTGTTGGGCAGTTGGCCAGGCCCATCACATTATCTGTTTGACTCACTGAGTCACTCCAGCTAATAGAATTTTGCCCCATGTTTGTTGTTGCCATGGCAATGCAATATTATCAGGCATGTCATGTTCACAGATCAGTAGCAGCAGCACTGCTGCAGACACACAACAGCTTTCAGCCTTTGACCATAAACAGGAATTCACTCCACAGTCAGTCTGTCAAAAAGGAAGTCGGCTGTGGTGAAGAAGCACTAGTGCCAGTACCACTAGCCTTTTCCTTTTTCCTTTGTGAGTGCATTGCCATTATCATTAAAATAACCTTGAATCGTCATGAATTCATTCATTCACAAACATTGTCAAAGAAGGTGCAATAGTTCAAGAGAATCCAGAGGGTCAAAGAGAGGACTAGTTTTAAATCTGTGCCTATTGAACCTGGAAATGACATAGTCTGTTAGATATAATCTTATTCTTACCATAGCAAATCAAGCTGTGTTGACTGGCACCAATGTCCAAGTCAATTCAGCACCATGAAAGGTTACTAGGAGTAAAGAGGTCATATCCTTTGTGGCATTGCTTTGAGAAATAAACTTAGGCATGTGTGGGAATATTTTACAAAGAATAGCTTTTTTCACCAAAAGTGAAAAACAAATCCTGTCAGGAATCTATAGAGACTGCAGGTATTTTCTGCCATAGCCATATTTAGTTTTAAAAACAGAGGTATAATTGCTAAGCTTTTTCAATATTTTAAATGTTTAATTGAGTCATAAATATTCCACCAGATATTTTAATTGCTTCCCAAAGAAAATGGTTGACAATCTTTTCAAAACTGCTTTTTGAAATTGAGAATATGCTCCGTACTGGGGCTTATAAGTCTTTTCATTTGCTTTTTAAAATAGACATGTCAAATAATAATATAGAATACATGGGAAGACTGTAGACCCTCTGAATTTGAATTGTTTGATAGATTAATCAAGATTTACCCCAGTGTAACCTCTTTGACATCAGCTAAGTTGCTCTGATTTACCCTGCTTTGAAAGGATTAAGATTCTTAGATTTAAAATACAGGAGAGAGTTTTTTTTCAAGGACTTACTGTTTTCTTAATGCCTTTGTTATATGGAAAGACCTGTTCAAACATTTGTTGTCACATATGCCCCAAAATGTTGTTGACAAGCTATACTGGCATTGAGAGACCCTACACAAAGTTTGGAAATGCATTTGAAAATTAGTATGTGCAATAAGGAGCCGTTAAGATCTTGCAGCACTGATTCTTGAGTAAAACAGCTGAGGTCACTGGTATAAATGAGAGTGGCATTTGGCCTCTGGTACTAAAAAATGGAGTTTGGGACCAGGCTACGGTTAAGGAATACTGAGTAAATATCCTGAGATGTAAAAGTTTTGACCAGAACTCCTTTTCTGCTACATAGAATGTATATTCTCACTGGTATCAGCAATGAATTGATGTTTTTTTCAGTGCTCCTGAATGAATTTATTCTCAGTCTGTAGGATTCTACCAATTTTAACATCATGGCACACATCCTCCAGCCTGGATTATCTTACAGTCATGAAAAAAACATTCCATGGAGAGTTTCCATCTCTCTCCCCGAAATACTGAAGTCTGATTTGGTTGTATGGTGTGCAGCCAAGAGGAGTGTAGTATGCCTGTATCAGAGTTCATTAATGATTATGCAATTCTAGCAGCCCTACTCTTATGACTTGAGACTTGAACCAGCTTCTGATAATAAGAAAAAAGCAAAGGTAGAATCAAACATTTGATCTAAACTCCTGTGATGCAGTGGCAGGCATAGTTTGATGAAATCCCAAAGATTGGAAGTAATATAGGCTCTTAATTGAAATCCATTTGTGTAAATGACATTACTCTTGATTTACTTCAATGAAATAAAGATCAGAGTGGTGCACAGGAGGAGACAGCAAAGTTGTTTTTGGGAGCAGTGATCAGCAAGACTTTCAGAAGCACAAAATGGGACACGAGCAGTAAATTGACCTTTGTGTATCTGCAGATCTATTTCTCAGATGGCCTGTAGTAAAAGAGGAAAAGGGGAGAGCAGTAATGCCTGTTTATGTTTTGCCTGCTCATGAAAGTGATGTTAGACTTACATTGGGGTATTGTTAGACATTTGAGTGAAGGCCATGGTGCTCTTCTGTGTGAGCATACTTTGCTCAGTTCCAGAACAACCATCATCCTTCTGGCTTGCAAGGGCTCTGAAGGTCTCGAGTAGACTCCATATTAAGAGAAAGAGAATTTTAGCTGGTGAAACTAAATCCAGTTCCATAACAATATCATTAAACAGGTGCAATTTCAGTGTTTTCATTGGGAATGAAACACACAGAGTCTGCTGTGGTAGAAACTGTGGATTAAAGCAGTTCTGGTTCAGATCATTATGTCTTAGAGTAATGGCTATTCTGTTTATCGTAAGAGTCAGTAAATTCCTACCATTTGGTGGCAAATTGGAGATGCGTTATACCTAATCATATCAAACAGGACACAGGCACAGGAAAATAAGTCACTGACTTTTAAAAAATATGTTCTTAACACACATAACTTTTTAAAAGACAATGTGTGATCAGTGTAGATAACAAGAACAACTCTATAAGAAGCAGTTTTCTTCTTTCATGGTGGAATGCACATTTTCCTGGAATTTAACTCTACTGCAGACACTTTCAATTTGATTTCTTGCATTCATGTATAATTTTGTAGTTTTAGTCCAACATCTTTTTAAAATCCAGGAGAAGGAGTAATTCTCTCCTTTGGCTCATACAGAAAGCTTTCCTTGTGACAAAATAGTTTTAGATTTTTGCTCCACCTGCCAGGGGGATATATTTCATACCTGCTAATCCTACCCAGAACTTTTCTGCATAACAACTTATATGTGATATTCTATGGATACTAGGATTTGCAGTCATAACACTCAGATGGTGTGATATATTATAAATACAGGTACTTTCATTGGTAAGTAGACCTAGAAGATTCAACAAGTGTGCAGAAAAGTAAGTCTTCATAAAGCTCAACGTACATGCTAATACTTTGTATCTGCACCTCTGTTTCCCTTTCATCTCATCTTGATAGAAAAATATTTGGCAATCTCTGAAGACTATGAACTGTAAAATGCTCTTTAGTTCTGGCTACAGCAAATTATCTTTTTCACAAAATCCATGTTAACTACAGAGAAACACATTAAAAATGGTGTAATAGCAAATAAACATTCTGGGGGGGGTTGTAACTAAGCTCAATATTAGTATTTTGTTTAAATTACTGGAAACATTTAATATAGAAGTCTTCTAAAACTGCAAATAAAATGAACTATTATTTATAGGCTTTTTCAAGTCACTTAATGCTTTATGTATTTGACAATAAGGTCATCTCTTAATTTACAGCTTAAATTTAAAAAAGGAGAAAAAAACTTCTGAAAACATTCATAAGTAAACCTAAGAAATTTCAGAACCAGTTACCTTAAAAGAGAAGACAGCTAAATAACTTTAGCTACATATAGAAGGTCACATTTCAGGATTACTCAAGTTAAATAAAGGAACACCTATACAATTAACTGTTACTTGGAAACATTTTCCTCATAGCACTTGTGTCATAGGTCATTAGGAAAGTATCCTGAAAAGAGTAAGAGATGGAATCTGACCTCATACTTTATTCCTAGAAGTCTGATTGTGCTTAAATATTCAAGTTAAATTGTAGTCCAGGTATGACACAGAATGATTAGTTGTGGTCTGACTACATTGATCTTAACCTAAATCAAACCAATTATCATACCAAGTGAAATCATGATCTCACTGAAACCCATAGCAAAGTTCCGACAGAGTACAGGAGACAAACAGTTTTCATCAGTGATTTTTAACCCTACAAGTCATGATTATGCCAGCCCCATCTATAATCACGAATGCAGAGTTCTTCATTTTTGTGGATCTGGAGTTGTTATGGTGGGAATAAACACTTCAACTGGTTGAGGGGCAAGAATTAAGAAAAATAAAAGGTTGAGAAGCAAAGGACTTTGGAAAAAGATTACAAATTTTAAAACATTTGTGAAAAAGAAAAGATTTAGTAGAAACCAATAAAGAAAATAGAGGGGGAATGAAAACAGCAGAGAGAAGACTGTGTTCTGGAAAAAAGAGGAGACTGTAAATGAGCCTTGAAAGCAGGCAGAATTGGAGAGAAAGAACACACTTGAGCATTCAGATCTCATGCTCTGTGTAGGCTGATCATTTAAAAATCCTAACACTTTATCAGGTAAAGCTACTGCACAGTGATAGTAAAGTTTATGTTCAATTGTTCAGCACTGCTTTTTAACATTCACAGTAGCACATCTAAACAAATCATCTCACTTTTAATGAAAATCGCTGTGATGTCGATCTGTGCTTTGTTTCAAATGTACTTGTTAGTTCCTCAATCAATGTACAAGGCAACATTTTCAAGTGCATTAAAATGAGGCTATTTACCAATGTTATGATAATGATGGTTCAGTAATGTCTAACAAATATTTATCCAGTTTGTCTAAATTGGTCAACACAGTGACATTTCTAAAACCATGAGTAGCAGTCTTAATAATAGGAAGGAGATGTAATACACATCACCCCCTTATAGTATGATAACTCCTTTGGATTTGTCTCTAAGCATAAACTGGTGTAGAACTATCCCTACATTGAATGAAGGTGCTATGGTTGTTTTTTATAATGTGCTGTCATGGAACAAGTTGGTCTCATTTTAGATCCATGTGTCAAATGGACACACAATAATCTTTGAAAAGGTGAATTGTAAGGCCATATGCCAAGTTTTACAAAGCTTTGCTCCTTTCTCAGCAACAAAACTAAAGAATTCACGTTGGTTGTCAGCAGAGTAACAGTTTTATCTGACAATTGACACTAAATTGAAAATGGGAGAATTTTTTAATGAGTATCAGTCATGACATAGTAGAATTGGAGGAGAATTTATCTGTGGATAAAGCATTTCATGAATCAAAGTGCTTTCCATCTCCAGCTCTCTGTTGTCTTTGAAATCACATATTTTGTGCTTAACCTACCTTTTGCTGGAGATGATTTTGAGAAATGAGGTCCAAAAGAATGATATATTTTTGGTAGAGTTTCTGTTTTCTTCTTGATCTCTCTGTTTTTCTAGTATCCTACTTTCTAATGTCTTTAGGAAGCAGTCTATTAGAAAAAGAAACAGAATTATATTTACATTGTTATCAAGTATTATATCAGTTAAGTCAACATAATTATGGTTATGACATGGTGCACTGCCAGAGAAGAGCAGTCTACTTATTTACTACTAAATTTGTTGATTCAGTGAATGCTCAAGCTGTTCATTAACAACTCAGCATAATATTTGTTATTTATTCCAGAATATACATGCGAGGAAAGAAAGGAAAGAAATAACAAAGCAGAACTGCTTTTCCAAAATATTCTAGTCCTAAAAATGTTTTCACTGGAAACTAGGTACAATCTGGGTTCTTTACACAGTTTACCTTTTAGTGTTGTTTGGTGCACTCCATAGAAATGATTCCTCATAATTTTATTTGCAATCAGGTTTTCTTTCACATGTTTCATTATAATCCTGCTAGACATATATCAAGCTCACTCTTATGCCTTACCTTCTAAAATCTCTACTGTTCCTCAACCAAAAATAATGCTAAATTTCCTGGCTCTTCCATAGCCGCCTCACTTGAAAATGTCCACTAGTTTCTCTTCTAAAGTCAAACCATTTCCCCTTCAAAACAAGGGAAGGGAAGGGAAGGGAAGGGAAGGGAAGGGAAGGGAAGGGAAGGGAAGGGAAGGGAAGGGAAGGGAAGGGAAGGGAAGGGAAGGGAAGGGGAGGGGAGGGGAGGGGAGGGGAGGGGAGGAGAGGGAGAGGGAGAGGGAGAGGGAGAGGGAGAGGGAGAGGGAGAGGGAGAGAAGAGGCAAAGCATATTTTCTGGATTGACGTGACTGAAGTGACACTCTGAATCATGTAAGCAGTGTGGTGTGCTACCTGAATAAGCTTGGACAGAAGAGAAACTTTGCCAGAGTGTAGGTTTTCTGCACCTGATTCTGATTTCACCTGCAGCGTACCAGGGCAGTGGTCTGTCCTGAACTGAGACATGACCTGTGCTTTGCCTCAGTCCTGAGTATCCCTAGGCTCTTCTCAAGGGCCACAATTTAGACAATGTTAACAAGGCTGCAGTCTGAGTTAGATAGCTGGCTTTTCTGCTGTGCTACATCACTAAAACATCTTGGTATTCGAAAGTGGTAGTTTATCGTACTCCATCGGATCTGGGCCCCTGCTTTCAGGCAAAATCTTTAAGTCCAGCCTGAATCTCCACCAGCTTAGTCCAGGTAGGGACTCTCGACAGGAAATCAAACACCAAAAATTAAGAAACACTTTTCCTAATCTTATGAGTTCAATGGTCTTCTTACCAAAGAGTCATTTAAAACAATACTTACTCAACAATTTCTTTTTTTTTTAACCTTCATAAATGTTCTGACCTTTCTCTATTTTGTAAAATATCCTTGTCTGTAGCTTACTGTACATTGATTTTAATAAGCATTCTCTACAGAGCAATATGTATAATGTTGGAAATTGTATAATGCAATTTTCCTCTACTGAAATGTTATAGAAAATTGCACATTTTATACTGACATGTGTCACATCAATAATACAGTTTTTATATCTTATTTGTAGCTATTGATCTCAACAACATAATGAAAAATTGATTGCAATGAAGTGCACTACTTTTTAAGTGTAAATTTCAATGTCAAATTATTTTTATCTATGCTTCCCAATTATAGATGAAGCTTATACATTTATATATGTTTGCTTTTACAAAACTGTGGATCAGTAAATTAGTTATGACAAGAATCTACCAGGTCAATAGAAATGTTGTTGCTCTTAATAAAATATGATTCCAAAATTAAGTACACTACTCCCCTTTCTTCATTATAGAAAGAATTAAAGTCTCCATATGTGGTATCACCTTCCTGGGCAATTTAACAATTTGAAATAGGGTCCTAAATCTTAAGGGGATATGGTCACACAAAGTATTTTATTGTACAGGAAACCACTGAAATGCTAGTGCTCATTCTGGAACGTATGTGGTTCCAGTGGCAAAGTAAACAAGATGCAGCATATTCTTTTGTTGTCTCTTGAGACCTTATTATTTTTGGAGGGAAAACATTTGTGCTTGGGAAAACCTTATATTATTAGAACTGACAAAATATGAGAATCATCCCATATTCAATTAAGAAAGGGAAGAGACACTGGCTCCTACTTTTTGCATTGTAAAGATGGAGAGACTTGATTTCTGCACTTCCTCCATGCAATATTTGAAGCTCTGACAGACTCTTCTTCTGCGGGGTTACATATAGAGGTTATCTCTAGAGAGAGACGCCTCATTCGGTCTGCTTTCTAGAGGCTGGAGTGTTTAATGCAGAATTGCTTTTGCTTGGGAGACTTTTGGGGAAAATGGCAAAAATATTGCTCATTCAGTTAGACACAATGTAGATTTTGTAACCAACAAAAGACTCAGATGCCCATGCTAAACCAGTCTGTAGGACTCCTTCAACTCAGTAAAGACAGGTAGGAACCTCTGGAACAGGGTGTTTCTTCCCATCCTACAAATACCTTTACAAATACCTGAGGGGAGAATGTAAAGAGGATGGGGCGAAAGTCTTCTCGGTGGCGGCCAGCAACAGAACAAGGGGTAGTGGGTACAAATTGAAACACAGGAAGTTCCATCTTCACGTGAGGAAGAACTTCTTTACTGTAAGGTGACAGAGCCCTGGAACAGGCTGTCCAGAGAGGCTGTGGAGTCTCCTTCTCTGGCACCTGGATGCCACCCTGTGCCACATGCTCTAGGTATCCCTGCTTGAGCAGGGTGGGTTGGACTAGGTGATCTCTAGAGGTCCCTTCCAACCTTAACCATTCTGTGATTCTGTGATCCTAAAATGATGGGATTGAATAAACTTCCAAAGGTCTGTCTCTGCATTGGTGATAGAGGAGGCAGACATGATCAGCTCAAGCTAGTTAGAGCCTGTATTCTATTGCCTAAAGCTAGATAGGCTGAATCTCACCATAAAGGTTCATATAGTCATGACCAAATGCTGGCTTGCAAAGATACCTTGGCAGGCCACTTGTTAAGACACTACCACACACTCAGTAAGTTCAGTGAGCTTTCTCACTGTCATGAAAGTAGATTTTGACAAGATTTGAGGGTCGTGGACTGGAAAGAAGATGAGTGTTTCTTTCTAGTGTCTAGTAGTCTGGCATCTTTGCTCATCTCAAATTTGGTTGATATCAAATAGGTAGAGTTCAAAACTGATTTGGAACCATACTAAAATGTGACTTGAGCATCATGGCCATCATTTGCATGAAAGAACTGCATAAGCGTCTGGTCTGAGATGGGAGGCAGTTTCACAAGCCAAATTTTCTAACAGGGCGGCACTGATGAAGTAGCTGTACTCTCCCCATCCAGGCAAACTGTTCATTCTGACCCTGTCCTCATGTGGGTGGTTACTCCAAAGCTACATTTAAGATATGCTAAGCGAAAATGTCAAGCACCATTTCAGCAAAAGCTGACTTTTATTCTTTCCATGCATTTGTTTGAGGACAGAGTTGTATAACTTTGTAATTCATATCAAGACATCCTGAAGCAAATGTCCTGTGAATATGCATATTTAATGACTGATTTTGCAATACAGCCCACATAAGAACTTAAAAGCTATGCAAATCTTTAAAGAGAAGATGATGATTCTCCTACCAATCAGATAATTATTGTTATTATAATTACTCACTAGCAATCAATGAAGGCTTTAGTGTGAGCTGGAATGCATGAGGATACAACTGCCATGCACATGTAGGAAGAGGACTTTTTCCTCCCTCTCAGAGTCCTGTTCTTCTTCCTGTTCTTCCCTCAAAACAAGGGCAAAAATAAGCTCTGTTCACCTAAAAATCTTCTCCCACAATGTTAGTCTGGGCTATGTTACCACATAGGTATATAACAGCGAATAAGGAAAGCAAAAAGTGGGAGTGTGCCACCATGAAAGCCAAAATACTTTACTCTTTGAAACCTCTGTGTGTCATACTGAGATCAGGCTGAACAGTATTTCTATCACCCTAATTGACTTGTTGATGTTTCAAAGCAAAGAGCATGTCAACACAGCTGTACAAGGGATGTACACATGTGAACAGTTGGAAGAAATATAAAATACTAAACCAAAGAAATTGAAGAGGAAACTGAAAAACTTCAAAAAGAATGCAAGGAAAAAAACAGTCTTAACTTAACTAGGGAGGTGTTATTTGTAATACTGCTTTACTGACAGATGGAGGTTCAGGAAGCTGCTAAAAGTAAAATCAAATCACCAAAGACTGAAATAATTGTGGAGATAATAGATGTGATGAAAACATGTTTGTATAAAGGTAATTATTTAAATGGATGTCCCTCAATTAAAGAAGGTTAAAAACAGTGATTGTGTTTAACAGTTTATTATTTATCACTATTTAATGTGGTTGACTTGCAGGCTGAGCCTCATGAGAGAGTTGGCATCAGTGTTCTACATCACTTGGCCAGCTGTGAATGTCAACCTAAGCTCAGTAGCAAGACTGGCACAAGAAGGAGAGTTCCTCGAAAAGGCTTTTGCCCATGTGAGAAGACAGGAAATACGGAAAGAAACATCTAGGGGCAACTGAGTTCATGGTGAATACAGTCAAACACCAGACAGTTCTTCTAGAGGAAATATAACAGTTATGCCAAAATACCAGGTATTTTTATCTCTGAAGATTCACCTTCTTAAAATTACCTGTACAAAATATGGACATCTGCTTTAGCTATTCATCCTAGACTTCTACATTCAGTGAGAAATAAATTCTGTGTGATTCTGTGTGAAATGAAGTGCCAAGTCATTCTACCTGTTTTACTAGGGGATGACTTGCCCTCTGGAGTCATTGTCCTGTTGGTCACAAAGGGCTTTCTGGTTACTATTTGAGATCAGATGCCTCATTACACCCATAGTGTAAGATGCTTTACTCAACCACTGAGGCAGGGTGTTAATACCCTTGATGCAATATATTCATTAATTACTGTGTGGCATTTCTGAGTTGCCAAATAGAAGTGAAATGTTATTTTCTGATGGTCTTACCTTTGACAGTCACTGATGTGATCTGCACATTATGAGCAGAGTTCTACTCTCTGCAGGTTCAATGGTACCAAGGAAACTTGTGTCTTTTGTAATTCACATCTTTTTTACCACTGACTTACTAAGTTAGTCAGCTGTTCTATCCCAGGTTGTCTTTCCACATCAACATAAGCAGCAAGATAAGGGAAGTGTACAAAGCTTCCAGGTTTAGGTTAAATGGCTTTGCTGGAAGTATAGTCAGACCTCTCTGATATACCTTTAAAGAGAGGCAACGATTGAGGCAGACCCATTGCTGCAAGGAGGCTATGCACATTTGCTGAAGGAAGCGTTAATTGGTACATGTTTTTAAGTTCCTGAGTATCTAATTTCCTGGCCTTGGTTTAACTTAAGGAAAAGGAAAGTCCCAGCTTTCTGGTGAACCACATCATGTCCTTCTATCCTATACTCCTGATTTGTAAACAAGACTAAAATAACCACACTTCATACTGCAAAAAAATGAGTTTTTGCAGAATATTTTACAGAATATTTAGTCTTTTCCTAAAAATAAAACTAAGGAGTTTTACTTTTAGAGCTTCAGATCTCTCTTAGCTTATGTATTAACTCTCTTGTTTTTGTATATTTTGATTTAGCAAATCCCACAGAAATAAAAGAAAAATGCATTTTATACAGGTGATTGATTGAAAAGGTTACTAGAAAACCACCTGAGAGTCTCTGGAACTTCCTGGAGTTCAAACTCACTTTTCTCTCCCTTAGGAATTCTCTTTAGCACCATTCTGTTTAGTTCGTATAAGTTCAAGTTTCATCAAAGTAGTATTTATTTGTGTAAAATGGTACACCAGATGTCTGCAACCATGAAGCCTATAAACTATTTTGTTGTCAGTATGACCCCGGTGGTTTTGACGATTACAAGCCTGTTTACATAAGGCTATAATGTTAAACTGTATGCAAACATAATGATGTAGACACACAGTCCCTAAGACAGACACATCCAATTTCACAAATATCCCAGCAAATGAAATCTTAGAACTTGTAAGCTACTAAGTATAGCACAAAGAACATGAAAATCACGATGCAGTAGTACTTAGCACTTATATATATAGCACTTTACATCTTCAAAGTACTGTGCTAACAATGTCTAATTAATCCTCCTCAACTAATTAATCCTTTCCAGATCAGGAAGCTGAGACACATTAATTACAATTATTATTTATGTACTTATATAGCACCATAGGTGTGCATGCCACTTTACAGACTTAAAGGCCATTCCCTCACTATTAGAAACGGCTGAAATTTTTCTTTAATATTAATAGAAGAAATGCAGGATATGCAATATTTGGCGGAATACCTTCCCTTGGAAAAGTTTACAGCTGTGTATCAGATTCTGCTTCAGATTTGTCCATAAGAAAATGGACAAAAAGGTAGAAGGAGCTATATTGCAATTTTGTTTGCTTGTTATTATTTTGCTTAAAGGCAAAAAAATGCCGCTGTGTATGACTTGATTTTCGAGAGGGTTTAGAACCTGCACAATCCGCTGAACGCATTTATTATCAGAAGTAGTAGCTGTAGTCAGAGCAGATTTTTGTTTTGTGACTCATCTGTTGTGGAGAAGGAAAAATGTCTTGAAATAATGAATGGCAACATTTTGTGTACGGTAGATCCAAATACTTTTGTTTGCAAGTTGTTTCTGATAGGTGTCTCAGATTGGGTTCTGGAGGCCTAAGGCATAAAGTAGTGCTTATAAGAGAGATTATTACTTAATCATTACTTAAAGAAAATACTTAATCTTTAATACACATGCTCAAATAGAAGGAAGTCTAAAATTAGTGATACTCTCATTCACAGCCAGTTGCACATTCCCTTAGATGAAGTATTATTATGGAGGAAATAAAGAATATTTTAATGGTGATCAGAGGATGACCTACATCCCTATTCAGTTTCTGTCCTATCCAGAGAGTTCTTTTTAATAACAGTTCGGCGTGCAAATAAATGTTCAAGAGCTTTGTGAGTAATAAGCTCTAACACCAGAACCTTATTCAGAGGAAATGATTGTTGGTAACTTACAATTGGCTCCAATCTGAGCAGATTGCCCCTTACACAGCAAAAAAAAAGTCACTATGATAAACCCAGAACAAGCTCCCTTCTATATATCATACGTAATCTAGAAATGTCTTCAGAAAGTCTGAAAAAACCTTGTAAGGGAAAGTATTTTTCAGTCTGATTATATATGCGCCTACTCGATTCTCTAATATTTGCTACATTTTAATATCAGGCTGTATTCGATGCTGTTTTATAAAATTCTTTATATTGAATGTATTTGCTACATTTTAATATCAGGCTGTATTCGATGCTGTTTTATAAAATTCTTTATATTGAATGGATAGAATAAATCTTAAATGTCTTCTTTCAGAATTTGCTAGGTTTGAGTGGCTGGAAAGTATATGGCTTCATCCTGAGAGAACAAATTGTAGCACAAAATGTTTTGACAAGCTTTGATTTTTTTTTGTTTGTGCATTGTCTGTGAAAATC
This sequence comes from Tinamus guttatus, assembly GCF_059628265.1. Classification (NCBI taxonomy): domain Eukaryota; kingdom Metazoa; phylum Chordata; class Aves; order Tinamiformes; family Tinamidae; genus Tinamus; species Tinamus guttatus. Next base: position 262,568 of record NW_028288564.1, read on the forward strand.
TTAAGATTTTCTTTATATATCCACTAAAATATTCGCTGCAGTTCCTGGTCTTACAAAAATTCAGAAGCAGTTTATTGTAAATGTTGATATCAGAGGTTCAAATTTTAAGCTGGTTTGTTTAGTTATGACTAGGTATACTGCTTCTGCATTATAGTTCAGGACCAAAAGTGAACACTTTTTTTCCCCTTTTTTTTTCCAGTTGAAACTGTAAGAGTTATTTAGGTAGGCAGAATGTAATTTCCTGAATTGGCATTTGTCCAGCGTATGTGGTTTGACCTCCTTCTAATAGGGATCTGTTTATTTAAAGTAGCAGGGCACAATCAAAGACCAAGTGTATTTTCAGAGAAGGAGGTGAGGAAGTGAAAACAGGGAGCACCAATAAAGAATTCTAATCAGCAATGAAACACCTAAAAGTGTATTGAAACAGTGTTCTGCAGGGCTTCGATTAATCCCAGGCTGTTTTAACTTGTGCAACGGGTACTTACAAGACAAATAACATGAGGTGACGCCAACCAGTCTCATGTTTTCATTAGGATAAGCCATTATTATAGAGTGCTTCTGATGTATTGAGCGACAGTGAACTTTCTGCTCACAGGGGTGGTGGTGGTGGTGGTGTTCAGTCATGCCAGGGCATCAGGCGCAAGGGCTTTAGCCTTGCTTCAGTTGATGCTGAAGGTCTTCCACTAACCAAATGAGGTATGACAGTATCAGTTTATTCAGGCAGGAACTAAAAGGTGCCACTACATCCTTCTTTCCTTTGTGTGCCACTGGCTAGTGCAACAGGAAAGCCGAAAAATCATAGAATCACACAAGGGTTAAAGTTGGCAGGGACTTCCCGAGATCATCTAGTCCAGCCGCCCTGTTCAAGCAGGGTCACCTAGATCACATTGCCTATGATAATGTCCAGACAGCTTTTGAATGTCTGCAGGGAAGGAAACGTTACTGTTTGACTGGTAATATGGAGCTTGACCTCTATGCTTTCAAGGCATCTACTTTTGGGGGGAAAAAAACACAACAACAACCCATTTCACCTCCTATAACTTTCAGCCTTCAGGCAGATGAAATCTACCTTCCTCTGTCTTATCATGGCCCTAACTCACAATTCAGCAACACTTTTGTACATTTTCTGAATAACCGAAAGTGCTACTGCCAAGGGATGCATAAACCCTCCATCTCCCCCAAGAAGCTGAATATATGCGTGTGTTTCACCTTCATCATTAGAACTGAAAGCCCCTATTATTTGCTTAACATAACAATATATCTGGTGACTCGTATTTAGTAAGGGAAGTCATAGTCTCCTGTGTATGTATATCATCGCTATTGTATGCTATTATTAATAGTAGGAGAATGCAGTTATTACCAGTCCTAATCATGGATCAACTTACCACAGCCATACACTAATCACTGTTTCATTATTTAACTCTTTCTAAATCAATCACCTGTTGCCCAATCCTGAGAAGACTGAAACGCGGCTATACTGAAATGCGGAAATGGAAGAATCATGTGGAGTGTGTCTGGAATTTGTAAGGAGTTTGGATAAAGAAGCAATATGTAAACATTTCCAGTCCCACTGAATTTAAGGCTTGTGCCTGAAGGACGGGTGCAGGACAGTGGGGGAGAGAAAGAGCAGGTGACCAATTTAGAATTATACAGAAGATAAAAGCCATTAGTGATTTGTGTAATTAAAGGTGACAAAGGGAACATTTGGAGAAGGAAGAAGTCCCTAGCCATATGTTAAGGATGATGTAAAATTGATGGAATGAAAGGAAAAAGGCACATATAAGAAAGGTCAACTTTAACTTGCTCTTGAAACCAACACAGTATTATTCTCCAAGGTAAAATATGTAAGGGTGTGCCTCTGTTCCCCTTATGCCTCAGGGGAACCAGATGAAAGAATGCGACTCATTCCCTTCCAGGGAAGAGTTACACAAATGGTGGAATGAGGAGACAAAAGGAGTTTCCAAGAATCTCCTTCTGGCTTCTGTTCCATATATCACTCATTTGCTGAGAGAGAATTAGATAATATATATATGCATATGAATATGCATATGAATATGACTCTATGCATGCATAAATTTAGATGCATATAAATATTCCTACGATCATTTGGGCAGGATGACCCTGTGAAGATATCCATCAGAAGCTGTTTTTAAGTTGTCCTGACTTGGATTCTGGAAGAAGAAATTTTGGAAAGATGTGTCTGTTTAGGAAAGTGTGTATGTATGCCTACGTGTACAAGACAGAAATACTCCACCATTTCATATGGTGGCTTTTTTTTAAACTGAAAGTCACTTTGAGGGCATTCTGTCTTTTTTTTTTTTTTTTTTTTTTTTAATAGGAAAATGTGACTGCAAGGAAAACCTTTGCTTTAAACATGAATAAGAAATTAATGCCACACACTGAGTTTTCCCTTCTAGTTTGTGTCCTTCTTTTTCTTCTTCTTTTTCTTTTTCTTTTTCTTTTTCTTTTTCTTTTTCTTTTTCTTTTTCTTTTTCTTTTTTCTTTTTCTTTTCCTTTTTCTTTTTCTTTTTCTTTTTCTTTTTCTTTTTCTTTTTCTTTTTCTTTTTCTTTTTCTTTTTCTTTTTCTTTTTCTTTTTCTTTTCCATTTTTCCTTTTCTCTTTCCTTTTCCTTTTTCTTCTTTTTCTTTTTTTTGGTTCATTATCACATGCTTTGAAATTCCAAACCATCCCTGAACCTCCATAAGCTAAGCAATACAGAGGTGGTTAATCTGCCTTGCCTTGTCTTGCCTTGCCTTTCCTTCCCCTTCCCTTTCCCTCTTCCCTTTCTCCTTTTTTCCCTACATGCTCACAGGGTGGTGTGGTTTGAGCAGCACGGCTACAGATCATCAAAAGCAGTGGACTAAGGGAAGGTGTTCAGGTCATTCTCCCAACCTGCTCAATGAAACTACCCCGTTCTCGTGTGCTGCTTGCTGACAGTAGCTGATTCTTTGTTGATAAAGAAGGGTCAACACATATAATCAGATTTGTGCAATTCCTTTCCATGATCAAAAAGAGGAGGTTCCCTCTCTCCTCATTTGATATTTTTGCTGAAGTACACAGTCAGCAAACCTTCCTGCTAAGTGCCTTTGCAGTTGTTAAAGGTTTGCAGATTTTTCCTTTCCCCGCTCTTCACTGCTGCCCCGGATAAAAACAGAAACCGTTGGCTCCTATCAAAGCACATGCAGGAAATAAGCTAAAAGGAAGAATGTCTGCATAATTCCAATATTTCTGAATTAAGGCCTAAAATGCCTTTCTATATTTCAAAAAACATTCAGAGTCCATGTTTAAAATTGAGATTAGCTCCATCAAGAAGCGGTAAATTCAGCAATAAGATTTAATCTCTGTGGCACTCAAAAGACAAGATTCAATTATATTCTGTGATCTTAATTGAATTACACTCCGCCTCAAAAGTAATGATATTATTTTATATTTTTCCCAAGCCCAGCTTACTTGGATTGAAAAGAATTAAATAAGCTACGATTTCAGAAAAATATGTTTGTTTTTGCTGCCTAATAATTCACAGCTTTGAGGAGAAGCTAATATCCTTTAAGTAAAAGACTAATATCTATCTCTGAAAGTGCTTTTTTTGACCCATCTGGTTTGTCAGAAAAGTCTCCTACCTCTGATATTTATACAATATCATGCAAATGTCAAAATCTGAATGTCATCTTCAAAGACCCTTTTATGTCAGGCAACCCCTTTATAGGGAAAAAATAAACAATTTTATGTATGCATGCTTGATGCCAGTCCAATTAATAAAAGCCTTTTTTGCTATGCTTGGCTACAAGCAAGTTTCTCTTTTGAAAATGAACAGAGGGAGAATGAGATAAAAGGTCTGTATTGTTTCCTTGCAAATTTTACAGTTTCATTTTTAATTTGTGTTTGGATGTGAGGATCTTGGTGCAGATGGTGTGATAGTCCACAGTATGTTCTGAGAACCTGAAATGATAACAAAGATATGCAAATTGAGAGGGTGCTTTGGATGAAAGCCAGGATATCCAATTTCACAATAGCTGAAAACAAATTGATGTGCCCAGCAAACTACTCAGAGTAGCACTAGGAAATGTAGCAGTGCCAAAACAAATTATATTAATGACCTGAACAGTTTGTTGAATTCTATTGGCCAGCTTAATGTTGGTTACATTTGTCTGCGTTGGCACCTCATTTACCGCACAAAACAACTTTTGTAGACAGGGAAGGGGGAGGTGAAGTACAACAACAAAAAATGCACTTAATGAAAAATCAATTTTGGTAATTGCAAAATAAAGTTATACAGGAATTATTTTTATATCATATAGTGTATCATATATTCATATCATGTATTTATATCATTTCTATCATACAATATCATATATTTTATATATGTCCAGCACATTTCACTTCAAGCAAATTGAAAGAATAGATACTCTGAAAATTCTGAAATAAGGGCAGAAATTATTTCTGTGAGGGAGCACAGACATCAACCTTTCTTCAGTGTTTCAATCTAGCTCAACATTACATTCAATATTAGCAAAATAGCTGATAAAATTTATATTAATTCATAGAGAAGCCTAGTAGGAGATACTTCCAAAGAAAATATTTGACTATAAAGCCACTGTCGAGAATCTTTCTGAAACAGTACTTTTATTCACATTTTCGCCAATGTTAAAAGGAGAACCTGAGCCCTTGGCTGTCATTTCTTCCTTCCCTTCCTCCTTTTTTTTTTTAATGAGTCCTTTTTTCAAGTGGAGCACTTTAAACAGATATTTTTAAATCGTTCCTTTCCTAAAATATGTTTAAATGGGTGACAAAAAAAAAAGTATACCAAGGATATTTGTAGCTCACCTGTCCCTTAACAGTTCATATATTTTTACATGAATAGTTTCTTTCTGTTTAGAATGTGAAAATCAAAGACATTTTCAGTTTTCATAAAATCATACCAGCAGTGCAATGAATTGAATGCACCTTTCACATATTTCAGTACTCCGTATTGAATAACATACTCTGAACGACACAAATCCATAGTCTGTATCTCTTTAAAGCCTGAATTTATATTTGATTTTAAATACATGGAAAACTTGTATTTACTAATGCCATGCCTAAATTGGGCCTAGGGTTGGAAAAAATAAATTGATATTTGATCCTGAAGCCCTTGAACTCATTTCTCTGCCTCCACAGGTGGCATAAGAATACCAGAGTTTCAATGGAGACATACCAGTCAGCTTACTTCACTCAGATACTGGCTAACTACATATTTTATTTTAATTTCTCACAACACCACTAATCTTTTGCTCATCTAAAAAGCTCTAAGGGTATTTTATAAAATACCAAATCAAAGTAAAAGCAGCAGCAGCAGCTCCATCCCTTCTTCCCATGGTACACAGCTATAACTTAAAGGTATTATAAACAGGGTTCATATATTAAAATGTGAAGCTGCTACTTATTGCTTGCTACTTTATTTTAATCTGTCACAAGAATACAAACAAATACTGGCAAGGGATTTGTCAAACATTCAGTACCTAAGCAATGTGTCTCAATTCTTAAATGTCACCTAATATGTATATACTTATATTTGTCCTAGTACCACAAAACTGTTCCTGTGAAAAGCAACTTACATCCATATTTTGCGCCCTTGATGACTTTACTCTGTCTAGGCAGAACCCATCACTAAAAAATACACACTTCAGGACAGCATCTGTTAATTAATTGCAGCCATCATCACTTCATATACCAGCATTAGAGAGCCAAGGAAATGAAAAAACACCTTGGTGCCATGTCTGTGGCTAAAGTTGGTAGCCACAAGGCAGGTTTTTCTTTATATGAATAGCCAAAATGTTTGACCACCTCCAATAGCTGCAATCCTGTGATGGGGTGGCAATGGCAAATTTCTTCAAAAAGAAAATGCATAGAGATGACCCAAATCCATTCCCTGAGCCTTCTGCCCTGCTTATTGTAGAAGGATCATCTGGCTCTGTGATTTTTAGCTCATCCACATCAGAATGATTCATCGAGTGAACAAGCAAGATTTTACAAGGGAGACAAAAGGTACCTCTGCTTGGTGGTGTGCCCTGCATGAAAGCTTCAAGGGCTGCCTCACACGTGGATGCATGGGGGAGATAGTAGCGTAAGTCATCCTGGGAGGTCCCAGAAGGCTGTGACCGATCCTCAGAGATGGAAGAAAAAAAACTTGTTGGAAAAAAAAACCCTGAAGAACAAATACACATACCTCATTTAGCATGAATTGCTTTGTTAAAGCCTGTGTCTCCATTTATTTTTCTTTTCCTGTTATCACACTTAGAGCCAGTGTCCTCCTGAGTGTATATGTGCAAAGGAAGCAGTGGAATAAAGGGAATGGAGAGATAAGAAACCTGTGGAGTTTACAAGCTTTTATGTTGTTCATTACTTTTTATGCAAATTCTGTAGCTTTGTGGATTGTAGTTGAGGAAGTCCCCAAGGGTAAATCAACCCCTTGCTTCAAAAGGCTCCAGTGTTACCTTGCAGCGGAGATGTACAACCCCAGTGCCCAGAGCATGGGCTGAGCACGGTTTGTAAGTGCTGCCTTTGGGGCAGCCCTGCAGGACCTCCCTGGGCACCAGGTTATGGCAGTGCTATAGGGACCTACTCTGGTTGCAGTCCCCATCCCAGCTGGTGAAGTTAGGTCTGCTGTGTGCCGTGAAATCAGGTCAGGCAGCAATAACTCCATCTGAGATGATCTCAGTGTGGCCTTGTAGCAGGAGGTTGCTAAACCCAAAATCTTCCTGAGGGACCCTGGGAGCAGATCTCCTCTCCCATGAAATGCGTAGTGCCTCTTTTTAGCTGCAAGATCTCAAAGTTGAGGTGCCTGTTCCAAATGCTCTCATCTCTCAGTGACTTCATTCTTTGGTGTTACTCCCACACTCTCCTCAGTAGGTGTGCAGCACCGTGCCATTTATGTGTTGCATACAATGTGTCTGAGAGTAGAAGCTTAACTTGTTTAATTAGACACTGTGCTATTTTAAAAACCTTTTTTTTTCATAACAAGATGAAGGTGGAACTGTGAACTTGACGCACATTTGTCAAATGAAATAATAATAATAATAAAATCCTTACAAAGCAATTAATAGCTTTTATTAAATGATGTATCCGTGTGCTGCAAAGTATAGGTTTTAGATGAGCCCAGAGAATGACCCCTGGTAAAAAGCTAACTGAAAGGAATACCTTGGAGCTGTCCATCAGTTGCACAACGCACACAAATCCTGAGCAGTGAGGCAATGTACTCTCTGTCTTCATGCATAATACATACAAAATAGGTGAAGTGGAATGTAAAGTGAATTTTAATTGGTTATAATTGTCATTTCATTTAGTAAAGTATTGTCTGGAGACCAGGATATCAATTAGCACTCTATGGACTCTGTTACTTATGAAAATATGCATATATAGAGATGATGTGTTCTAGCAGCAGATATACTTTAATTAAGAAAGTGGTACAGTAAATTAAAGACCTTTAAAGTATTAATTAATTGGTGTATAGATCAGTTCTGAGTATCAACTTGGTAAAGTTAAAATCACTGTATCTGATTTAAATGAGATAAGAAATGCATATTCTGTGTTGTCACTGCATTTTTAAAGGTGTTCACTGACAGAAGCGTGTTAGCTTAAAGGTGAAACACAGCTATTCTCTACGAGCAGCTGAAGTTTCACCTCAGGTTGGAACTGTTTAAAGTTATCATTTGTTCTTACTAAAATACCAGCCAAAAGTGTTCTGTCAGGAGTGTTTATGCTGCGCTTTTCATATGTGTCCTTCATATTCCTTGGTATTAATAAACATCCCAGCATTAATAAGATATAGCAAAATGATTGATGTATTCCATTTTATTATTAAATTGTTGCTAACCAAGGCGGGGCATTTTTTTTTCTTTCTTCTTCTCCTTTTCCATGGGGGATGAAGAGGGACCTGTCTCTTTTTAACCACTTTCTCTGAATGACTTTTATACCCAATATAAGTGAGAAAAGAGGATGAATGTCACCTCTCTTCTCTTCCTCCTCCTGCCAATGCATACTCCTTCTTTTGATTGACAGCTACTAATAACCTTCCTGCCCTAAGTGCCATGGAGACACTTTATTAGGACAAACAGCCAAGGAAATCTAGGAATGAAGCCAAGCCTGCAGTGAGTTATTATCGGGCTTGTATTTATCTCAGCTTTGTAATTTTTTTCAGTGATATGCAAATCCTGAAATAGATCTTCTTCTGTTGAAGGACAGGTCCCTCTGTTAATTGATCCACTGAGATTCAGTCTAACCTCTTTTAGCTATCAGCCAGGGAAACAGGCTACATAAAAGAGTCTCAGTGCCGTATACAGTTCACATAAATTCACTGTGCATTCTACAAGGAAAACTTCTGCACAGAAAATGCATTTTTAGTTCCTGAACACACTTTACATATCAGTGTTATCTGCATAACAGATCAAACTGATTTGTTTATTTGTTTATTAGATATGTATGAGGGTACACTCTTATAATCAAATGTGATTTCCAATGGAGCTTGCTTTCTTTCTGGAATGATACACTGCAAACATGTATTGTAAAAACACATTAAATGAAATTCAGACATAATGAAAATGCATTTGTTCAAAATCACTTTATATATATATATATATATATATATATATAAAGATACATTGCAGAAACACTTTATCATTGAGCAATTTGAGTGTTTTGGAATTAGCAACACAGGTGCATCTCATACATGCCTTGAGATTTTGCAAATATTTTTTTGTTTCTTTGGGAGATTTGTAGCAAACAGGTTACATTGTTTCAAATAGATCTTTTAATAGCATTTTAATAATAGTTGCCAGATGGATTTGCCTCTGCTTTTTCTTTGTATATGGATAGATCCATTTAACAAGCAATTTGTTTGACAGAGAGCAGAATTTGCAACAAAGGGAAATATTCAGGCAAACACTAATAATAATAATAATAATAATAATAATATCAAGGAGTCCGAATGAAAAGGGATCACCATAACAAGTGAGTGTTATTTTCCCATTACCCTATCCTCTCTCATGCATAAGAATCCCAGAAATCTTCATCCTCAACCACTAATATAATAGCACCAGCAGAACCGCTATCTCTGAAACAGGAAAAATGGACCAAAGAAGGGACAAATCTCTGGTTCAAACTCTGCTGAAGAGTGAATTGGGATCAGCAATGCTCACAAGGAGTGGGCCAGCTTTCATTCTGAAATCTCCTTTAAAACCCTGCAAAATACAGAAGAGGAGCATTCTATTACCAAATCCTTCCAGGCTTCTGAACCTGAGAGACAGAGGAAAGTGCAGTAATGAGGTGTAAGCCACAAAAGTCTGTGCTCTAATCCCCATTCTGCCCACGAAATTATGGCATGGCCTCAAGAAAGTTGTTTTACCTCTACCACCTTAAACCTGACAAAGTTCAGTTTATGTTTGTTACTTAGTGAGTGTTCGTTAAGTGCTTTCAATATGTGAAATACTTCCAAAGGAATTAATTATTTTTAGAAGCATGACTGTAATAATTGAAGGGGAGAATCCTTGAAGGGGTAGCAGTGCTAGTTTTGGCAAAAATGCAAGGAAATCTACATTGCAGCTTTGATCAGAACCCTATTCTTTCCAACATTGCAAATTATCAATTCCAAAATCAGACTTAATGCCCTATTCCTATTTCTACAGGAAGGTGAAGGGAGAAGTAAGCAGGAACATCTCTAAATTCTAGGGAAGGTGAGATCTACATTCAATGCCCAATTACAGCACTTTTGGGCTTGAGCCCAACTGATTTTAGTGGGACTATGATCTGTGCTTATAGCAGATATGTTTGGGGTTGACAGCGATGAAGCACCTCAAGTTCTTAATTACTGGGCTGTTTGGACGAGTTTCAGATCTTATTTTTAATCTTTAATGTGGTCTTGAAAACATTACTTTTCTGAATGAGGATATCTCCTGTATGTTGAAGCCAGGGGAAGTAATTCTTGCCTTCTCGCAGCCCTGGTGAGACCACACCTGGAGTACTGAATCCAGGTCTGGGCTCCCCAGCATGAGAGAGGAATGGAGATACTGGAACAACGCCAGTAAAGGTCCATGAAGGTGATTAAGGGGCTGGAACTTCTCTCACATGAAGAGATGCTGTGAGAGCTGGGACTGTGTAGCCTGGTGAAGAGAAGACTCAAGAAGGATCTTATGAATACATGTAAATATCTGATGGAAAGGAGATAAAATGGATCCAGACTCTTCTCAGTGAAAGAAAAAGACTTAATGGGCATGAATTAAAATACAGGAAATTCCATTTAAATATAAGAAAAGCCTTATTCACTGTGAGAGAGGTTGAACAGTGAAACAGAATGCCCAAGCAGGTTGTGGGCTTTCCATCCTTGGAGATATTCAAAAGTTGTCTGGACATGGCCCTGGGCTACTGCTCTAGTTGACCCTGTTTGAGCGGAGGGCTTGGGCCAGGTGTACTCCAGAGGTGCCTTCCAGTCTTAAATAATATGTGATTCTAAGATTCAGAGATGGATTTTACAAGTTGACCTGACCTCTACTCAACTCCTTTAATCTTTCCATTTGACTTCAAAGAATTTTCTATCCCTTACTGCACTAAGAAAAGCTATGTTTCACACAACTCAGTAGCTCAGTAGCATGTAACTCACCTCTCCTGTGGAATAATGGCAAATCTAGATAAAATGTCTGTGTGATGCTGCAGGTCTGGTAATACCATCTGAGAGATGTTAAATAATAAGGGGTTGTGTTGATAATTGCTACATTTATATTGCAGAAGGTAGACTTGTCTTTGCGTTTTTCTATTTGAGGTCATTCCTGAGTAATGAAGATCTCAAATTAAAAATAACTCATTGCTGAGTACTCTTTAAATTTATTTTTTTCTTCTCTGCAGTTTCATTCTTCCATTTTTTTTCTTTGGTCATTTGCATGCTATTGTGTTAATCTTTTAAAGGAAATAGCCAGCAAATGACATCACTTCAGGACTAGGGCTTTACGGAGTATAAAATACATCAACATAAGACTTCACTGGATTTTAAAGAAATAACAAAGGTGTTATTTAAATAAAAGCATTAAGATTAAGTACTAGTACCTAATAGATTTTCCCTTTTGAAATATGGGCTCTGAATGAGGATTTCAAATCTACTGTCTTTCTACAAAAAATAATCACTCTGGGGAAGGGAAACTATAGCAATTTTAGGAAGTGCTGCTTTTATACCATTTTTTGTGACTCTTTTTGTTTGAGTGAAAGTAATCCAACTGAAATGAATTATGTTTCTGGGTCTAGAACCTGAGAGTTCACTTTTTTTTTTCTTTTTGTAAGTATGAAATGACATTTTGAGGCATTTTAATTTGATTGAACTTTTTCTACAAGTGGATCAGGAGAAGCAAAAACATTCTTCTTTATCAGGTGTAAACTTATCTATCAATTTGGTTTACCAACTAAAGAGGATAGACAAGTTAGAAAATCAACAAGCTAGTATATGTTCAACTATAATGATTATATGCTACAGCAATATTAAAAGGTTATTGTAGGAACCTATGTTTTGTATGTTAGAAGCTATGAAAACAAGTAATTAATTGATATAAATTCCACCTGATTCTCTGGGGAAGGTGTTTTATGTTTTGAATCCTTCTGAGAGAGAATAGAGCTTATTTCTTTTTTCTCTTTTCAATATTTGATTATTTGCAAACTAGCCCAGATAATATGTGATAAATTTAAGCACAGATGGGCTTTTTATAGATATGTGTATATATATGTGTATGTGTAGATATGTATGTGGGTATATGTATACATACATTATACATATGTTTGAAAGTATATATATAAAATGCATGATATTCTGTGTACACACATATATCTGTTTTCACATACATATGTATAAACATATTTAGGCTGAATATTGTGTTGGCTGCCTTGTAAGGAATGTTAAATGGGACTCTTCAGGTTTTTTAATTATTTTCCTTTTTGTGGGGGGAAACTATTGTCAAAGCTCTCCTATTTTCATTGGGGTGACAAATAAGTCAGTGTTAATGTCACAGAAAATGGATCCTTATGTAACTATTAAGTGAAAGAATATTTTGACAGGACAGTGTTGTTTTTAGAAATATGTGAATAAATAAGATTGCTGATTTTGATTAAGAAGATTGATTGGAGAATATAAGTACCTAAAAACTTTTTGAAAAGATCGACATGCTAAAAATCTCTTTTTACAGAAGTGATCAACATCAGGAATTTTAGATTTATATCAGCTGGCAGATAGACGACTAGGTAAAACTACATCACAATGCTGTTAGGGTTTGCATGTGATGGAAATGAGTTTTACTAGTGTTGTTTTCAAATCTAAGGAAGTGCCAGTGTAGTGTGATTTAACCCGACCAAAGCAATGGAGACTTTTTTTTTTTTTTTTAACTGATACTCGATACTGTCTTTTAGTTTGTATCTATCCACAGTAATCTAAGAACAAGGAAACTGTCAAAAAAGGAAAGCTCTTTTAAAACCGAGGATATCAGAATGAAGCTAGTCATCCTTCCTTACTGGACAAAGTGGGAGCAAAGTGTTCTAATCCTTAAAGGGCGAAGAAGTAAAGGTTTCTCAAAGTCAGGGCAATACAGCAGGTGACAGAGAGCACATAGCCTACAGGCACGTCTACAGGCCATTCTGGTTTTCCTCACACAATCGGTAAAAGGATATTTTATCCTGAGGCAAAGTTACACTGAAAGAGTTAAAAACCACTTTAGAACATCAGATGTCATGTCACAGCGCTTCAGAAACACTGCTGAAGTGTTGCGATACATACAATGCTTTTTCTTCACTTATCTTCCATAAAAAGTAACACTTAAAGAATGATCCAAAGCCTGGTTCAGTCCTCAGCATTTTATTTATTTATTTATTTATTATTATTTTGCGTTAACACTGATATCAATAAGCTTTTAACTCAGCCAAATAATTTTAGGATCTCAAATTGACAAACATTAAAAAAATCAAAATGGCCATCCAGAATAACAGTGGCTTTGGCCAAATATTCAGCAGATGAAGACTGGCATAAATCCACTGAAATCAGTGATGCCTCACTGATTTACATCACCGTAGCTGCTTTCAAAATACAATTTTTGTTAAAAAAAAAAAGAAAAGAAGCCTAACAAAATCTGCATAAATGAAAATGAAATGACAGCGGGAATATAAAAGAAAATATACAGATTCTCTTGATCTGAAACAGTAGGTAGGCAACAAACATTAACCTAATATTTTAACTGCTGTAATTGATGACAGTGCTAAAATAAGAAAGTGTTTATGTGAGGCTAGTATGACCCAAGACCTTTTACTGACCTTTCAGAGCAGCCAGTATAGGCAGCCAGTCAGGACTCTGGCTGAAAGACCCAAAGAAAACAGGCTAGCATTATAGACCAACTAGCATCCTTACCAAATAGGCGGGAACAAATTATGGGTCTAAAACATAATACACCCTCTTGGAGGTAGAAAAAAATATAGTTTAGTTTCTTTTTACCTATACGCTCTACAATATAGTGCAGGCTGCCAAAAAATACGGCAATGTCTGAGCCTGAGAATAGGCTAAGGGGAAGTCATTCTCGCGAGAATAAGGCAAAGCCAAATGTTGTCACTATTTGCAGTCTGAGAATAGAGGAAACAAGGATGCTAGTCCAAGGAGAACAGAGGAAAGGGTGCCTGACCCTTAAAGCTGACCCCTGAAATAATAGCAATCTTTTTAGGGTGACATTTTCATTTCTAACCCTAATGGCTTGTTTTGCTAAAGCCTGGAGCTCACAGGAATATATGGTGTGCATGGTTGTGTCAATTCAGCCAGATCCCAATGGCCAAGTCAGGCTCTTTGCCCAGCACTAAAAAGAAGATCTTGTTTATCTGTTTGCAAGCTTATGGCCTTTACCAGTCAGAGCATTTTGCCTGGCAAGGAGCAGGAAAGTATGCCCATCCAGAGCCTACTTGACATTTGGATGAGAGTTGCATTCCCCTGAAGGTCAGTTCTTAATATTTCCTCTGCAGAACGTGGGAGCAGCTCCTCTAGTTTCACACATAAAGACATAAAACAAGCGTCAATAACTCTGAAAGCGCATCCGTATCATGTATGGGGGTACCCCATATGTAGGGGTATTCTAAGTTATATATTGGTATGTTTGCTGACATTGCCAACACAGTTAATTCAGACTCTGATGGTCTTATTTAATGTGAACATCTGGCCCATTATGTAGCTGTTAACTGGAGTGAGACCATCACGCATGTTCCATACAAACAGCTTTCTGTGTCACGTATTAATAGCATTTGATTTTTAACAGTCTGGGGTTGCTTTCAATCCAACCATTTCCTGAGAACGTTTTTCTGCTATTACCAATCCCTTTGACTTATATAGTTCTCAACAGTGTCTCTTCTACATGTTATATATCTTGGTTTTTATTTATTTATTTATTTATTTATTTTTAATTTCACTCTACACAGAAACCTTAAATTACTTTCTCATCTGCTGCTGCACCCATCTTGTTCTTCTCAGGAGCCAGAACCAGCATAAACTGAAATACAAGCATGTTTTCTACAGAAAGGTGAGAATCCCTCTGGCTAATCTGACATGTTCCATGTTGGATCATCCGAGTTATCATATACTAAAACTGTCAGAAATCACAATAAGGCCCAAATATATACAGTTTCCCCTATGCTGGACCCCCTATCAAGCCATGATTACTGTCATGAATTGAATGAGTTACACAAGAAGTAAGGGTTGTTGGGTTTGTTACAAATAACATACCTGTCAGTGAAGTGAAAGGCATGCCACATCCAAAAGGGTGATGTATGACATGCTTTTCACTTCACTAGGAAGGATGGGAGAACAAACAAAGTACATGTTTCAAATACATCATTTTCCACTCACAATTTGTCCAAGCAATTTCTGTGCTATTGTTTTCCACGAAGCACTCCAATCAGCAAGGAAATTGTGTTTTACTTAGTCTATTTGCAAAACGAAATGCATTATCTGTTGCATACACCTCTGAAAAACATAGATGAACAGAAGCTGATACAAATGAACATGACTCCTGTTGTGAAAAGAGTCTACAAGAGAATCCAAGTCTGCAGCAGGAGCATTGCAGGGTTACATGGGTCATCTGGAGTTTTGGGGGCACTCCAGTGTGGTTGCATGTTTCAGGCAGCACTGGCCCTGGAAAATCCCTGTCTCTGTCAAGAGGCTGAGTTGTCTCGTGGGCCACATGACAGTGACAAACTCTTGCTTGCTTTCTTATGAGGCAAACACTACCTACATTAATTTCAAGTCATGGGATCATTATGCCTCAGTTTCTCTAGTTATGAAACAAGAAGTATAATAGCAGGAGAACTAACTAATGTTTAAAAAATGTTTTGGAAAACATGAGTACAGCTTCTGCTGACCACAGGTTAAAGAATTTGAGATATTTTCTCTAAAAGCTTCTGGGATGCTTGGCAAAGCACCCAAGTGCTGGTTAAAGTAGGGAAGTGGTGACAGCTTGTTTCTTCACACACTCAGTTCCTCTTCCATCTCCATTTTCCTCCTCCTTCCTTAGCACATTTTGCATACTTTGCTATTGCTGTTGTTATCATTCCACATAAAATAATGTTTTGAGCATCTCTGGTTATTTTACTAACCTTCACAAATACTCTGGACAACTGTAACCCTAATTGAATAATCTAGGTTTCACTTGAGGGAAACAGAAATAGATGGTTTGTTTTTAAACTCTCCCCATTACAAATGTTTGCTGTGAATCAAGGACTGTGATTCTTGAGCTGCAGGAACTCAGTTTTAATCCCAAGACTGTGTAGCTGGGACCCTGTTTTGTAATTGTATTGCTGTTTATAGCAGCATATTAATTCTGAAAGTGATATACTGCTTCTGAGTCAAAGGAAGTTATAAAATGAGCTAGAAATATAGCAGATCAGTAATACCTCCATAATAAATGTTTCACACTGGGTTCCATTATAAGCATCATATTCAGTCTCATGGCTTTGCACAGGAACAAATTTCATGATTACTATCAGGCTATGAGGAGAAAAGTTTCTGGCAGCGTGCAGGCCATTTATCAAATCATACTCAAGGTATGGAGGGTTACAAAACTATTCCAAACTACTGGGCTGCTAAAGCTCTGAATAATGAATAAGAAGCCTTTTCTTTTCCTTTTGCTCCTTCTTTTTGTTTCTCTCTCTCTCTCTTTTTTTTTTTTTTTTTTTTTTTTTTTTTTTTAGCAAATGGGTTCAAGAAGATTCTTTAGATGATACTGTTCTATGGTTAACATCTCTTATATAGCAAGTTTGAGCCTAGAGTAATATAAGTACGTTTCTGAGGTGGGATTCATTTAGCTGAGTATGCTGGACTATTCACCCCAGCTGCTCTTTAAGCACAGTGAAAAGAATTCAGTCCATAGAAAGCGTAACTCATCAAATCTCGAAGTAGACATCTGACATAAATTGGATGATGCACCAAAACCACCGTTGCTGTAGGTGGTTTAATCGATTCCATGGGAGTGCATGCCCCAAATGAATAATGGGTGAGACCTCTTTCTGTGCCAAAGCAGAGATTTGTGTACATCAGGTTGGAGAATATGGAAAGCTCAATACGGCTATCCTCACTACAGCGCATTTCACCCAACATTATAGAACATCTTGTTGATGTTTTCCTCCTTTCAACCTCCTAAAGTTCCATGCAGCTACACCTCAAATATCATCTGACCAGTTACAGCCAAATATCCCCAGTGCAATATGTGTGAGGAGCACCTTGTATGTGGCTGGGAATTCCAGCAGACAGCTAAAAAGTATAAAAATAGATAAGGTGGGAAAAGTTTGACTGTGTTACGGGGGGAGCAATTGGTACAAAAAAGTTTGCAATGACCAGAGTTGTGTCTTTCCTTGCCATTTTCACACCCTAGGCTAGGAAACATAGCATTGCCACCACGTTTCAAAACTGCTGACTGGCTAGTGATGATCTCAGTATTAAGAACAACACTTTCTCATTAATGAGTGTCCCATTTCTATGTTTGTACACAGTAACTATGGATGGAGATAACTGTGAATAGATAGAGACAGACATGCCCAGTGCTTGATTTAGAAACCCAAGTTGAGATGGGAGGAGTTGCCTTCATGCCATTGACTGTAGCAGGAACTCAGACACTCTCTTGGGTGATGCCTGCAGATAGCCAGAGAGGGTGGATGTCCAACCTCCAAAGTGCTAGCATTTGCTCAAGAAAATAGAGGTTTCCCAAAGAAAAGCTATACCATTCCCTGCTGCAATTTTCTCACCAAAAATGAAGCGCTGTGTGCTAATCCAACTCAATTTTATCTCACCGTGCCTCGCTTAAACCTAATGTTAGCCTGTAGAACTGATGTTAGTATTACTTGAAAAAGTTAGTCTAACCTTAATCACCTCAAGTTTCATGAAGATCCACTGGTCATTGCCATGTTTTTTTTTCTTTCTTTCTTTCAATTTTCATGCTTCCGTCATTTGTACCATTTTTGCATTTTATTCCTTCATTTACAGCCCTTTTCTAGTTTGCATTTTTTGCCTTCCATGCAACAGAGAAGTTTCTAATTTACAAGCTGACACCTGTGGTTTTGAATAGCACCTTTTAACATAAGTTATATGAATGAGATGTACTGCATGATTTTTCAGTGTACTTTACGCAATAATTGACCTCACATAGATTATCAGTTTTTCATGGCCCCTTGCCTTAGAAGGGGTCCTAAACAGCCAATCACGATTTAAAGCCATATTATTCTGCCTTGAACACATTTATTCACAGTACCTTTCACAAGTTATTGGCCATTTTCTTCCCCAGAATTAAGGATTATTGAAGCCTGCGCAGCGAGA
Source organism: Tinamus guttatus (assembly GCF_059628265.1). NCBI lineage: Eukaryota > Metazoa > Chordata > Aves > Tinamiformes > Tinamidae > Tinamus > Tinamus guttatus. The sequence goes on from NW_028288564.1 coordinate 280,404, forward strand.
ACTTTGTTCTTCATAACTCATTCTCTTACTTGCTTACGCGCTGAAGCATTATAATTTGCAGATAGTTGCTTCAGAGAACGTATGACTTCACTGACTGTACAAAGACGAGGACAAAGACAAGTCAAGAGGAAGGAAAACATTTACAATATAATGAGAAGGTAAATCAACTTAAGAGTTACTGCAAATAGGTTGATGGAAAATATCACTGATGTTCCCTTTTAGCTCTGAAAATGAGGCACTTCTACCAGTCCTTTTTCAATTATGATACAGTACTTTACATGGCCTTTTCTTTGGAGCTAAGAACCTGGCAATAACATGCATGATATTTGAGCATCAGACAAATGTTAGAAGACCAAAAAATAGGGTAGGGAATGGACTTAATGAGTATTCCTTTACCTCCAACTGAGATGGGGTCCTGCAACAAGAACTTGTTTTGGAGCTAGAAGAGATGTTTGGACACTGTTAAAGCCAGTTGGAGTTATGCATAAGTTTTGTTTCTTATTTTCCCTGTGTAAGAAAGGGAAGTCATGTGCTTTGCCTATGGGTGTACACAAAACCACAAATGAGGTGTGAGCTAACAGTTTGCACTCTGGAGAAGATAGTTACCAGCTCAAAAAACATGTTAATTCTGCTCTAAGAATATTTCTGAGTGCTCCCAGCTAGCAACCATACAGGGAATTGCTGTGTCCATCATTATGCTTGTGAGTTAACATTCAGTGATCTTACTCATTTCATCCCACTTACTCCCTCGTGTTTCCATGGTCTTCTGTTCTGGCCTTCTGTACAGTGATTTCAGATCTGCAGAAGGAAAGCAGAAATAACTGCTAACTATTATTGTTACTATGGAACTGATGTAAGATTGCAATAAGCCTGAATCGCTGAATATTCTTTAAAGAATATTTTACGCTCTTTCTGTTTATTGGATGCAATATATGCATACATACACACCACCACAAAGAGAAAGGTATGAATTGAAACTTGAACAAAAATAGCAGCTTCTCATGTTACAGATATCTCATATCCTTGGTTGTTTTTGTTTAAATGACCCTTATGTGGTAGGGTAAGAAAGAATAATATATGATTAATTTCTATTCTGGAGCCTTGTTTGAAAGGTGCTTTATTTGCATTAGCATTCATAATTACTTAATGACAAATCAGATATGGTTCATTGCTAGCAAGTGTAGAAACATGTTGTCTGAAGGATGTAGTTTAATTAGTATACTCCTAAAAACACGTCCCTCATGACCATTGGATGTAATCATTATTTTATGTATTTAACTGTGAAATTTATGTTTACTCAGCAGGCTAGAGACCATCTTTTTTTTTTTTTTTTCCAAAGCTATTTAATGCAATACATTTAGTCTTTAAAAGAATCCACAAAATCTCCACAACAGCAGGTACTAAATAAAAAATAAAAATAAAACAACTATTATTGCAATGAAGCAGATGTATTTTTTAAAAAATATATAACCAACATAATATTGCATCCATAAAACATAGTGGGAGGAATATATATGTAGGGAAGCTCATTTTAATTCTTCTTTAATTCTTCAGTTAATAACTTAGACAGAGGAGAAGCACATTCTCCTAGATCAATGAGACAATTTGAGCATTCTTTTATTGTTGATTAGTGAATCTGAAAATGACCTCTTTTCAAGGGTACTGAGTGATTTCTCTTTCTTTATGCTGGTACAACACATGTGAGCACTGTGAACACCTTTTCTCTGAAGGTTGCAGTAAAATCTGAAACTGCCCTTTCCTCAGCAACACAGAACAGCAGTGAAAAATCATCAGGCCTTCTTGAAGAAGTCTCTGAAATCCACACTCTTTGATAGGAAACCTATTTTTCCTTGGATTTCCCCTCAGAAAAAAAAAAAAAAAAAAAAAAAAAAGAGTTCTTCCCTGATCACTGCCAGCAGGATCTAGGAAACCAGTTAGGAAGTCATAGGTTGTTCAATCTGTGTAAGGGAATCAGCCTCACCTTCAACTGCAAAGAGGATACAAGTTAAAGAAATGATAAGATTCTTCTGGTCTTTTGCAATGTGTTACTCTAGAATATTCATTTTATTAGGATACATGTCACAGAATGTCTATGCTGGCATATTTTCTGCTTTATTATTGCCTGATTTTTCGCTGGCTTCAGGGTAGGACTGGGGACTTAGAGGTTAAGTGCCTTTTACACCTTTAGACTTTAAAGTCTTTTCCATTTATCTAGGTTTGACCATATTGCCAGGAAAGACATCCTGAAGAGGTTTTCTGTGCTTCTCTCTCTAAACGCCCTTGACTCCCAGCTACAACACTCACAATTGCTGTCTTTGTAAAACCTACACCTCGAGTAACCTACACCTCACTATTTCTAAGACCTGGGCTTCTGGGCAGAGATGAAGAGCATGTGCTTTCTGCCTGAATCCCTATTCTACACACATTTCCCCCCTCTCCTACTGCCCCTCACAAGCTTTACGATGTGAGAGAGAAAGAAACACAGCTCCTCTCCTTTCAAAATTGTCAGTGGGACTTTGTTTGCCCCTCATAGAGAGCAGTTCATGATATTATGTTACGAAATATGCAATAACAACACCAAAATAACAGACAAAGTAACAGACAAATTCATCACTCTTGAGTAGTAATGAAGATACTAGGTTTTTTTTTAACCACAGAATTGTATAAATATAACTGGATATTTTTTAGTATTTGATCCACAGTGGTTCGGTTCTGCAAACTTTGCTGGAGAATGCTGAATGCTTTTCTTTATGTTCATCATGTGGCCTCTTCCTCCAGCAGTGTTCTCCCAGAAGATATGGGTGCCCTCCAAGACTACATTTGTTGTTCGGATCAAGACAAAGTTATATGTTCTCTAATGCCAAAAAAAACCCCAAGCAAATACGCTAAATGCAATGTAAATGAAAACTAACAAATGTTGAAACCAGGTATTGAATCCTTCAAACCCACACCAATTAAAAAAAAAAAGACATTGAATACACACAATCATAATAGAGGCATTTTTTCTTTGTGCTATTCAGGAAATGTGTCCTATTGCATTGTCCTTATGATATGCATAAAGAAACTTGTAGCAAAATACGGCATCTTATGCAAATCTCCACAAAGAGAAATCCGTGGGGAATGGCATAGGGGCATTGTCTGAAGGACATTTCCTTTTATGATAAAAACAGAGTTTAATATGCAAGAAAGTGCAACCACCTAACAGAAAAACAGATTGAATATCTGAAGCAGGAGTGTGTAGATGAAGAATGTAGCCAGGAATGTACAGAGAGCCTGTTGAAGGGGTGGAGGGCAGGTGGTAAGGTTTGGCAAGACTGATGGGTGTGGGCTGCTAGAAATCTTTATGGAGAACAGTCATGAGGGAGACAAGAAACATTGCTCATGCCACAGAGAACTTTTTGAGGCAGAGGATGAATCTGATGAAGATTCAGAGAAACATATTGCCTTAGTATTTTGTGTTTTATTTTTCTAGATACTGCCAATACTTTCATATTCACAATACTAATATTTTCACATGCATCCATTTTCAGTTTTCTCATTTAAAAAGAAAAATAATAAAAAAAGAAAAACTCTATCTTTTCCTCTGGTTTAGGGGGAAAAAATAAAGAGAAAAAAAAAAGAATGATTCTGAAAGGCATCTAACCCTGTGTCTTTCTTTTTGTTCTGACTTGCTTGCTTCTTTTTTCTTTTTTTTCCTTTTTCCTTTTTTTTTTTTTTTGTCACCCTGAAATGATAAGGATCATCCCACACAACAGGAAATGCGTACTGAAACTAAAATGAGCCTACATGTCATATGAGTTCAACAAGTCCAAATCTTTAATGATAAAGCATCAGATGCTTTGCCATGGAAAATTTCTTGTTGTTAGAACTGCAAGTTGTTGGTGTTGTTATTTAAAGAAAAAAAAACAGTTGGTTATCGAACTTCTCATATGTCACTAACAATGCAGGAAATATTTTAAAGACAACAACCAAAATCAAATCAATAGCACAGCTTTACGCCATGCATGTGCGCATAGCAAGGAACAGTAAGGGAGATATTTTTAATAAATTAAAATGAAGAACTCTTTATTAATGCTTTCTTACCTGTTTAGAATTACATGATCGTATTGTATATAAACCAAAATCTTCAAGAGCAATTGTGGTACTTACTTATTACTATAACAGATAGTTAATCTAATCAAATCACCAATTTATCAAGAAATGAAGGATTACATATATTAAAAGGTTTGTATCAATATTACTTGCTAAAGAATATCCTGTCCAATTGAGACAGAGCTGACATATAACATATAACATTTGAAAAGGAAAACAATGCAGTTACACTTGGTATGTGTTTATTTAGTGAAAACATGAAAACCCTCCAAACTTGAGTCAAGGGAATATTCTGGTCTATTTCATAAGAGATATCTGTTCTAAAGACAGTCTCCTTGAAACTGAAAGTTGTCCGCCAAGTTCATGGATTTTGCCCGCTGTCAGCAATGAAAGGGAGTAAGGACATCTATGTATGACACAGATGTGGTTCTTGGTTGCCAGCAGTGGTCCTGTCCCCGACATGTGATGCTGCAAGCCTTAGGAACATTACATGCCACTTGCTACTAGCACTGAAGACAATCAGCTTCTACCAATGTGGAAAAAAAAAGGGCGAGGGGGAACATAGATATAGAAATGGTGTTATATCCACAGCTGTGCTGGTGGGTTAGAGGGAATAAATGGAAGGTCTGCCAAGGTCGCTGTCTTGCTGTTAACAGTGGCCAGTAGGAGATCAAGCGTGGATAGCACATGAGTGATAATTCCTGTGCTAGATTTCACTAGGTGCAGCAGTTTGTGGCATAGAGACTTCCAAAGTCAAATGCTGTATTTGCAGCTTCTATTTTAAGTCCTTTCATGGACTTTTCTAACAGAAAGTTTGATTCAATTAAATTTCCCATAATGTTAGTATCTACATAAGTGATTCAGCACAACACGTGTTTCTTCTTTTGCCCACCTCAAGCAGTTGGAGAGCACAATGTAACACACCATTCCCCAGTTTAGTGTTGTGTGTTATTGAGCTGCGTTGCAGCTCTGTGAATAGCTCACCTCTCAGTGCTTGCACCTCCTGTAACTTACCTGTTCATTCATGTTGCTTATCATGCAGTGCATTCAGCCACACAAGTTTTATTGAGTTCAGTGGGACTCAGCTGAGCTCAGGTGGCATCCAGGGTCATTACTTGCCAGGTAAGTGCTTTACACGGAAAATTTCTACATAGGAATGCTTTGTATATTTGCACTGTTCCTTTCAGAAAGGGTAGTATCTAACATGAACAGTCTCTGCTCATGGTTATGTTGTGCTTTGGTGGGTAAGAACTGATATCCTTTACCAGCTTGCTCTACCTAACTTCATTGCAGATGCTATTTTTATTAATACAATTGCTTTATCTTTCTTGAAGCTTTCCAAGCAGTCCTCAATTATTATTCAATAATAACATACGATGGTCAGTTCAACAGGCTAATTATATGATGCAACACCACAAAAAGTATTTTATTTTATCACTTCTACATTGGTTGCCTTTTCCTTTCATTGAATGCCCTCTGAATCTTACTGTAGAACAGACTAATGAGGACTACCCACTGCTTTTCTCTGTACCACTCATTATTTTTGTGTCATCTCTTATTCTTTTTCCTTCACACTAAATAATCTTAATCTTTTCAGATTCTTTTCATATGAACACTCCTTGTCCAACTAATATATATTTTCTGCCCTTTGTTAGACCTTTCTTCTTCTACTGCATCTTTCTAAAATGAGCCTGAAACCAAGTAGAGTATTCAACATGAGAATGTAACTTCCATTTATAGAATGCCATTATAATAATTCCTGTATTAGTCTCCATCCCCTTCTTAATATAGCCTAACATCAGAAAACCTTATCAAAAAGTGAAATGTGAAGCAATTAAATCTAGAATATGTAAATCTGAACCTGACAGTTAGGCCTATAAGAAAGATGTTCTTTATGTACAAAAAATAAAACTCTCTCTGAATTAAGGGAACAAACAAAAGATGATGCATGGGAGGTGATAAAGAGGATTAATAACAAGAAATGGCTGTAAGACCTTCATCACAAAATCCATGAGCTAAATTCTGCTCTCCATTACAACCCCAGTGGATACTATGAATGTTAGTAACCTACAATTATGTTGTATAAAGGCTGCTGAGTCGCATTGTAATTAACATCCTTTAGGGTGACCACAGTAATTTTAAATGTTATCATTGAATATACAAATTAAAGTGGAAGGTGTTGAATATTCTATAGCAAACTTGAAGCTGATGTGGGTTTTATATTTTCTTTTCTTTATATGACATTATGATAAGCAGGCCCCCACAGAAAGATTTATTCCTCACAGAAAACGTTATCAGCCGCAAGTTGAATATTTTCCAAATAAGAGGAAACTTCCAGGCTTGCTCAGATTTACTGAATATTGTTTAGTGTTATGGACTATAAAACTAAAATGAAAAAGATGAATATTTCTATGATTGCAAAAGTAACCCCTTCCTGTACTAATTAAGTGGATGCATGATTGTGTGGGAGACTGCTGTGCTCCTAGGATAAGAAAGAATGACTTCGGTCTGATCTAAAACTATGTTTTTCTGCAATGCTGCATGCTGGCAGGATTTGCCAGAAAATTCTCACAACAAAGTTGTTAGAGGAGAGAGGCTGTAGGTTCATCTATACCATCCTTCCTTTCTCTGAAAATTTCCTATTCTGGAAAAAAAATCCAGGTAAGCGCCTAAAGATTGGAGGAAAAAAGTTAGCAGGAAAACTGGGCTTTTAGTATACTTATGAAATTTACCCTATCCTCTGGGCTTTTCTGAGCAACACAAAATGCCCTTAGAAAGTGCCTAGTTACCTATGTAAATATGAGTTTTGGTACTGCCGTGAGCAGTTTTGCAATGTCCAACAATGAGTTTATGAGTCTATGTAGAGCTTTTGAGCTTTCTAGTGTTCTTACATGCTGCTTAACAAAATCACATAGAAGAAAAAGGTAAGCATATTTGACTAGAGCTGTCTAAGAGACAAACTCCTCACTGTTCCTCACTGTTTTCCTTAAAGTAGTTTGAGAAGCTTTGGATTCATTTTCATTGGTCTTTTTTTTTTTTTTCTTCCTTTTTATTTCTCTTCTTTTTACTTTTTTACTTTTCCTGTCTCTCTCAAGAGAAGTTATGGCTGCAGATTGGTGATTGCCTATGTGTGCACTTGGAGAACAGAACACAATAAACCATTCCTCAGCTTGTTGTGCTGTATTGAGTTGTGCTGCAGCTCTATGAATGGCTCATCTCTCAACCCTTGCAATAGAGTGAAACTTTTAATGGTAATTCAAATTGTACTATGGACATTCCTTGACTTGTCTTTAGCCCTAGGTTTCATCTATATGTATACAGAAAAAAAAAAAGTACTATAAAAAGCACAGCAGTTAGATAACTGCTTGATAGAGAAAAGCAGCACTGAACAACAAATAAGAAATGAATGTTTTGTCTAATTGAAGTGTGAGGGAGTATTTTTGGTAGACCAAATATATTTTTCCAAATGGAATATTGGTATTGATACTATCTAAAATTTTTGAACGTGTGAGAAGTTCCACAGGACCTATAATGTCTTCAGGCTGCCATAAAGTCCTCTTTCCTACTATTTTTTTTAGCCAGACTGAAAATTAAACTTATTTCCCAGATAGAGACAAAATAAGGCTTTGATCCAAGCAAAATCCTTAAGCATGCACTCAACTTTAAACATTTGAGTAGGTCATTTGAAACAGGACTTTTCACATGTATCTATAGTGAAAGATTGGAAGTCTAGACTGATAACTCTCCTCCTTCTTTTTCCAATTCCATACAGAGGAAGCTATCCTATTTTTTATCCTTAAAAGAATTTCTGTGGCAACACAGTAGTATTTACATCTTATTTTCTTGAAAATGGTTCCCTCATTTCTAAATGCTGGAATATGCCTTATAGCCTTTGAATAAAACTGCTGACATTTTGGACTGATAACTCTTTAAATTAATGATACATTTAAACAAATAGCTAAATTGCAATAGAATTCCATGTTATATCTACATTAATAATGCCAAATGAATCAGTCATGATTAATCTTAGAAAGAATATCAAATGAATTAATAATGATTGGCCACTTATTGCAAAATGGGCAACACTTTATAATAAGTATTAAATCATTCTTCCTTCCTTTGGTATTTCTTGCAATAACTTTAATCATGATGAATTATTTTGGTATTCAGGTGCATGTAACACAAGATTCCATTGGAACTCTGTTACAATTTAACATAATCTTACTGAAATGAGTCGTTTAAACCTTGCTACTAGATTTGGGGAAGATTGAGAAGGCACTCAGGCACTTCAGGTTTTGTCTACCTGGCTGCTGTCGCAAGAAGTCCCTCATAGTCATGGATGGGGGGGCAGAACTGGGTAGGTGGGTAGGTAAGTCAGGCTCGGTAGGTGCACAGACAGTCAGCAGATCTGTGTAATATAAGCACTTTTTACAACAAATTTCAAGGAGAATATCAAACTTGAATTAAAACTCACGTAGCTATGGTATCTTTAAGATTTGTTCAACAGATAATTATTTTTAATATATAATTATTTTTTAAAAAAAATATAAGTAAGGAAAGCATTCAAATCAACATTTATCAGCAGTTACACTGCTGAGAGAGGCAAGGTTTTGTGTGTGTGTGATTGAGGGCTTGTTTTTTAAATGCTGAGGCTGCTGGAAGCCAATATGGGCATGTCGACAGACGAATTTCTCACTGGCGTACAAGCATGAATATGGTAATGGTCTCAAGTCTACCAAATATCAAAGCAGAGGTTTAGTATGAGTAACTATATATAGTATATATGCTATATACTATATACTGCTATTTATATTATTTAATATTAATATAGGTGAGTAAAGGTGAACGTTGTCCAGTTTCTCAAAAGGTGCATCAAAGAAAACATGTCTTAAGTCATACAAAACACTATCTTTAGCTCTGTAACTCCTGAATTTCTATCTCGCTCAATAATAATTTTAATATATATCTCATAACAGTATCTGTTCGGCAATTCTGCTGCTGGGCTGATTTCCAACCATTTTTCTTTGCACAGACAGGGAAAATTGCCTCAAGATAGGCAGTCTTAGTGGGCCAATGTCAAAGATCCATTTATGCCCCAGAGGACCATGTTGATAGGTTTGTTGTTCTTTCACTTATTTTAGTCAGTTGGATAAGGCCACAGATAACTGCAATCCTTATTTTGCTACTCAGGGTTTTCATCCAAACATCTGTTTTTCTCTGGATGCCTCAGATTTAATCATGGATATGATGGAGCCTTTTGAGACTTCCTTAACCAGCAAGCTCATAATTTCCTTAGAAGAATTTGATCTTTTTGCTTTTCCTAAGGGACAAATTGCCTACAAAATACACCATAAGTTCTTAGAGTTGAAGGCTTAATGTGTTTTTAAAGTAAGTTCTAAAAATCCTTATGAAATAAAGAGGGAAGGGAAGGGAAGGGAAGGGAAGGGAAGGGAAGGGAGGGCAAAGGAAGGAAAGGGAAGGGAAGGGAAGGGAAGACCGCAACAGCATATACCATATGTTTTTAACACTGATATTATAATCTGGTTTGCATTTTAGGTGGTGAGTTCTCATAATAAGGATTCGAGAATGACCCTTCATAAAATGTTTCATTTCTTTTTCCTCACAGAAATTTTATAGCGAGCTAAAAGAGATGTGTGTGACAGCATGTAATGATGCCACCAGAATGCAAATTTTATAAGCCATTAACCAAATTTCATGATTAGCTATAGATGCTTCCAAATGGCATGTTACCTCTGTATAAGTGATGAAATGCAAGTGCTGCTTTCTAGCTTTTTTTTTTTTTTTTTTTTTTTTTTTTTAATGAGGTAGGAACTGATCAATAGCAAGTTATATGTCATTTTATTCATGCATGTTTTATGCATATAATAATCACCTAACTTGAATAGAACGGACATTATTAGTTCTTATACAAATGACATTTCCCAAATACAGACTATTTTTAACCAGATACTTAAATACAAACGTGAGCTAACAGAGGTATCAGTGTGTAGAATAGCACCTACAAAGAGACCAGATTGAAAACAAGCCTCTTAAAAGGGACTTCGCAGTCAATTAACATCTGAAGAATTAGTGTTTAGCAACATTGTGTTTAATATTGAGTTTTTGTTGTTTTACTTGCTCTGCATCAGGAACATATAGCTATTTTCTTCAACGAATTGCAGAAATATGAATTCCAGCAAGAACAAATCAGTCAAATCAATAACCTGAGTTCTAAAGTTAAAAAGAAAAAAGTATAAGCAACTATGAAATACAGGTAGCTACACATTCAGAAGTTTAGCTGTTTTTTCTAAATGGAGGTCTACCTTCTTTAACAGTGAGGGAGTTTAGACATCTACCATAAATATGTCTCTATCTCATGTACTTATTGGACCTTCTTTTGAAGCCAATGATGAGAAACCCATATTCTTTGTGCAAAAATCATTTGACCTGTTTGAGATGTGTTTTTTAGGATTAAATGAATTACATAGGCTATAACAAAGCCATTTTAAGAAATTCTTCTTCATTTTCATTTTTTAAAACAAAATAGCATGATAAAATATTTAACACTAATTGAAAATTCATATTTTGATTTAATAGACATCATATGTCTTTCAAGAAATTTTCAGAGGTTAATTTTTTTAACATTCTAGATAAAAGCATTTTTAAGACCACTGGAATTAGTTAATGACAATTAAACTAATTAAACATTAACAAACTAATTAAAATTAAAATTAGTTTGTTAATGACAATAAAGTATAAATAGCCATGTTTGGATCCAAATTTTAAATATGTGCACCCTCCAGCTGTATAGTGACAGTCCAGAAAGTGTCTACTGTACTGTTTTGGACAATATTGTAAGTTACCATTCCAAAACTGCACTTTCATAAAAATTTTGTCACCACAGTATATTAAGGTTGCAGGAAGTATCTTGGGATTTTAGAGGTTTCTCAAGACTAATCGACTACAGAAAGGATTACAGAGGAAAAAAAAAAAAAAAAAACTTTATTAACAGAGGACCACAATCTCTGAAGAAGTTAAAAATGGATAATTTGTTTTGCACTTGTGAAGTGTTTATTTTTCAGAGCAGAGAGATACAGATGTATTCGTTCTTCTGTGATGGTTAAATTCAATATGCTATTTTTCCTTTTTTTTTTTTTCTTAGTTGAGCATCACAGAAAATTTCTTCCTCCTACCTATAATTTTCCATAGTCCAACTGAAGGCTAAAAACTGAGATTTTGTTCTTCTGCATAACTTAAGCAAGAATGTTCTTCTTCAATGGAACATAGGTGACCCAATGGGGCAATGGAATAATTTAGCATGCAGATTTTAGAGAGGAAGTTCTTAAAAGGAATATACCCAGAAACTCTAAAAATGTTAATCAAAAGTTCTTCTCTCTAAACCACTGGTGACATTTGAGGGCAAAACCTTTGCAATTTGATATGCCAAGGTCAGGAAATATAGACACTTTGTGCCACGTATTTTTCCTATTTCTGGAAAGAGAGTCTAAGAAATTATAATGCTCTTAGAGATATATCTTTTTCACTCTTATTGCAGTACTTATGAGAAGAAGAATCTTTACTAATAATTCACCTTGTCTGGCTCTGTGAAACCAAACAGTAATATCTCATTATTGTTCTCTAGCCTGAAAAATCTTTCAGTCTGTATGCTTTTATATTTATTGTCCAACTGTGACTCGGGCCATTCATTAAGAGAAGTATCTCTATTACTTTGACAAAAAGGTGATAACCTTGCCTCATTCTGGCCCAGCTATTTATTAATGACTCCCAGATATCATTTTCCAGTTCTATGCACTGCAGTATTTTAATTTGATGACACAAATTAGATAATACAAATGTCCTCATGCCATGCTTACAGCTGCTAGTGATAGCTATGACCATGCCTGCAAGGTTTTCTTAAATTGTACTGCCTGAGGCATTGTCATGCAGCCACCAAAGTCCTCATACTTGCCCTACATGCGATTTGTCTGCAAAAAGGCTGCCACTGGCTTGTGGCACTCTAAAACATCTGTGCCATTCTTATGCAACTATATCTGTAGCATCTTGTCTTTAAAGAAGGGAAGAAGAGAAGTGTAAAGACCTAGGATTCTTCAATTAGAGGCAAAAGAAAAGCTGTCACTACACAGGGCTGTCCTCTCCACAGGGCTGGTTACCTAGCACATCTCAAAGGCTGTGATTCCTCACCAGCAACATTATGCTAGCACCGTCTGTTTTTTTCCCATTGCCTCACCCATGGCTCAGGTTCTCAAAGATATCAGTGAACTCAATCTTACAGTGTTTTGAAGGTTGTGGATGTTAATGCGGAAATACTAGTGGACTGTTGATTTCTGTATGTGGAAAAACTTGGCCTTTTGCTAGGAGATAGCATCATCTCTGGAGTTCCTCACACATGTTCACAAGCAGATAGGGATCACGCACCAGTTTTCCATGCAAGGGCATTTACAGGAATAAAATGCAGCCATATCCCACAAACTGGACATTAGTGCTAATTATTTTCGAAGTAAAGTTGGTCTGGGTTTTCAATGGGTCATTTTTTTAAAAATGGAAAATTCCTAGTACATTTGGAATTCTATTGCTTTTAAGAACAGACAACTGAAAATGAAAAATGTTTAGGCTCTGCCAAAGCAAGATTCAAGCAAGAATCAATATGTTTTAATTCTATATCACCATATCTCATAAGTTTGAAACTGTAAGACTGTTTACCAATGTGAAGTGTAGTTCTTGTATCTTCAAAGGCAGTTGGGTTTGAAGTAGACCAGAGACCCATGATACAACATGAACAGGGCTCCTGTGATCTCCTTCTTGTGTTAGAAGCAGACACAGTTTGGTGTACAGTAATATGTTTTGATCATACAATCTTAATAAGAAAACAGCTAGAGAGGGCAATGAGCTCCAACTCCCCAAAGGGAACACAAGGCCACTTTGAGTCAAAATATTTTGATTTCTTGTAAATAGTAGGGCTTTTTTTTTTTTTTTAATTTCATTTAATACTCAGCTGTATTTAACTGAGCTGATTAAACAAAGATTTTATGGGATGCTACCAGTCATCTGGACACACACCAATACCAGGACACACAATGTAATCACCCTTCAGTTGAAGTGATTCGAGCCAGATATTTATTAATGCCCAGCTTCAGCTCTTCTGATATTATATTTCTAAATGATGCATCGAATAGCAATGTAGTCATCTTGGGTTTTTCAGGAGTCACTGAGGAGAGAAAGGCACTTCTTTGATGAGAATCTGTTCACCTGGAGTACATATTGCCCTCTGGACACTCCTGCTGACTACAAGAAGATACAGGCTGGTTCCACTCTTTGTCTAAGCAGCTCAGTTAAGTGCTTCAAGTGGGATGAACATGAAGCTAGCTGTTTGGATTGGCTGCAGCAGAGAACTCTGCTATCATAGCTGTTTACAAAAGCAGCACATCTCTATTGTCTGTGCTAGTAAGAAACTACCTCCCTTGCCAGTTCCTTACAAGGGCTATAATATAAAATACTGGCAACATATTGTTCCTCTTTGATGAAAGGCAGGCAGAAGATATCAGCTGAAGAAGCTGCTGCTTTTTTTTTCTGGTAGGCTTAAAAATCATTATTTATTTTTTTAAAATATCAGAATGAATGTCATTTCTTTTGCCCATTGTTTAAATTATTGAAAGTTTCTTTTCCATTACAGCTGGGTTCTAGAAGCTCTATGCCATTCGTTAGTTATCTAAACTTATTTGCCTTATAGCTTGTTTAAATGGTATCACAGCAGTAGAATAATAACAAAATATGCATTACAAATATAAAAAATCTTTCAGAAGCATTAATGGACAGCAGTGGAACTAGCAGAAAGTGATGGGAAAGTAATATGATAAAAAGCGCAAATTCTAGGGAGGCCAGGTAGTCTAGTTTCAGAGGTAGTAAGTGTAACTGCTAAGATGCTACATGCATTCTTCCAAAGATGCCATTCAGTCACGGAGCTTAAGATGGGAATTCATGCATATCTTGCTCAGTTATGTGTTTAAATTATTCTTTGCTGCACTTTTTTTTCTCCACTCTGAAAGGTGAGATTTAGTGAATGCTTGTTGTGATGGGAATCTTGAATCCATTAAAAACATTGATGCCGCTGTTCTCCTCAAGAATTGTTACTTCTCAATAATTTGATACCAGGTTAAGAATATAAATGTTGTCTGGAGTTAGCTTTCTCTAGCTGTGAGCAGTCTGTGTCTGGGCTTACTTATTATTCTCTCTTCCGTCATAGTTATATACATTTTTTTCAAAGATTAACTGGCATTTTGGACCAGAAAACACTAGTTTGGAAGTCAGTTTCTTGTCTTAGAAAGAAGTATCATGGTATTCAGCCTAAAAGTTTTATATTTATTTATTATTACTTATTTTTCCTTATATATATATGCATATAAAAAAGGAAAAAATAAGAATATTAGATCTGAAGAAAATAACGACTGTACTAATGCACTAATGTTATTTCTTTGCCTGTGTCTATGGGCTGGGGAGACAGGGGAGTGGCTGTTGGAATAGGAGTCTCTCACCAATGTTACTATCATGTCCCTACTATATGTAATTACTGAGATATTTTTGGCAAATAATTAACTTTTTGGAACATTTTCCCTTAAAGGCTCAGTTTCAATTTTTAATATTGTGGTAGTGTCAGAAAAAAAAAAAGAAATATATATATATATATATACACCTCCTTTTTTTCTCAGTATGGATGAGATCTACTTTTTACTTTCATTGTTTGAACAAAATAATAGTTTAAAAATGCTGCAGAATCTATTGCTGAGATTGTTACTGCCCACAGTGCATTTCAAAGATAATGACTTATTTTATATATATATATATATATATAAACAGGGAACATAGTAGGCCAATTAGGCTTAATAATAAAAAATGGCATCTTTTGTAAAACTTCCTTATATATGGTATCTACCTCCCTATTGAAGTTACTCAGATTCATACGAGACTGTTTAAGCTAGAAGGCTTGTAAAAGAACCTATAAACCATCAATCCTTGCTTTTTGTAGTAATTTTGATAAAGAAAGGCAGTAAGGTTAGACTGTATCAATGACTACTAGCAAGTTCTTGGAATGCACAACTGCAGAATGTGCTATGATGATACAAGATAAAATACAATAAAATAATAGTTATTTCATGAATGCATACTCTGCATCCCCCTGTATTAGGTTTCCATTTTCCACTGAAGATTCAGACAGTGAAATGTAGTGTGTAAACGTTGTCCACTTAGGTACTAGGTGTTTTCTAACAGAGTTTGTGGAAACATGGAGTTTGATTTAGTTGTCTACAGTTAGGCATCTAATACATTTTTTTCCTACCCGTTTTTTGCACTGGTGTAATTTTGGTGACTTTTTATTGACCAATAATTCTAGAATGGTATTAAACTGGCTACTCTTTGAAGTCAAGTCTATTTGAAGAAGTGTATGCTTATCTCATGAATATTTGTCTAGTTAGAGATTTATTCTAATGAAAAGCTTCAGGATGAAAAAAGGATGTTCAACTACTGAGTATTTATCTATGAAAGAGGAATGCAAAATTAAATTTTTTTCTTCCTCTGATATTTTTGTAGCGGAGAAGGGAAAGAGGCCAAATGTAAAAATGTAAGTAACGGTCTTCTTTAGAGGACAGAATGGATGATTCTGTCTTGGTCAAATTTTGACAGTTAAAACAGCTAGATAATTTTAAACATATGTGAAAGAGACAGAAGCGATGATGTCACATCTCAGCCTATTCTTCCCTGTGTTGATTCTATGGCAAAACAGCTATTATTATGACAGCCAACTGGCATCAGTGGAGATAAGAACAGGAAGTTTATGAGATCCACTGCAAAACATAACCTCAAGACATTTATTTTCTGTCCCACTGGTATACTTTCATATGAACTCTGTCTCACTTATATTTATTCATCTCTTTGGGATACTGAAATTGAATATTGAAAGAGCAGCTGAGGTGTCTGTGCACCAGGAAGGTCAGACAACTTGATTACACCAACTATAATCAAAGACTATTCATTTTTCTCAGAGCCTGCTCCTCTCAGCTCACCATTTCGCTAAGAGCTGAACTTTGCCAGAAACAGCGGGATGGTTGCACAAATCCTTGGAAAAGAATAGTTCAGTACCACGTATGTGCAGCACTTGAAGAAGGAAGTAATCTCTGGCACTATAGAAAAAAATCTCAGAATGATTAAAGTGTATACAAATATGTTTATTAACTAGAAAATAAATGTATTTCTACCCTATGCAGCAACAAAGTGAGAAAGCTAGTGCAGAAGCAGGTCACTGGCTGTGAAACAAAGTTAAAGCTCATACTAAGCAAAGCTGAGCTTTCTTCTTGTTGGTTTTCATTCAGCTGCACTCATCTATAAAAGAGCTATTAAAAACATCCATTAACTGTTAATTTAGAATACTTCAGACAGTGATCCCTAAACCTTCATTGATATCTTTCCAAAAACCTCCTAATCTCTGAAAATTGTTGGCAAGAGCTATACTGAATCAGCTTGTCATCAATCCTGGCTTTCATTATTTAAGCTAACACAGATGCACTACCTGCAAACACTTTAGGAGACATACAGGTTTTTTTTTTTTTTTTTTTTAGGAGACATGCAGGGTTTTTTGTTTGTTTTTTTGTTTGTTTGTTTGGTTGTTTGTTTTCTTAAAAGGCATACTTATAAACAGAATTTACCTTATGATTTCATGAATGATGCTGCTTCTCTTATCTGTGTCATCTCAGATTAGTGACACAAAAGCAGCGTATAACTGCAGTAATGCGAGAAACCATCTCTACTTATTTCAAAAATGATATCACAGTTAAGCTGTTTTAAAAATCCTTATATTACCATTTCAGCACATAGTCCAGATCATATTTTGACAGACCACAGTGTGACTGTCAACAGACCTCCTCCTTTCTCCAAGGAATGAAGTAAAATTTTGAAATTTTGTTATGCCACAACATCCCTTTTTTTTTTTTTTTCCAGCTCACAAAGGTTGCATCCTACATGGACATATTTCAATAAAAACCTTACCATACTGACATATTATTCTGGGTTTATTTCTTTTTTTAATGGACTATAGAGGTTTGCAACAATAAAATTATGTGAGAGTATGATTAAATAAACTTACAAAGGCATGACATGGTAGTTTACAACAGGTTATGACAGACCAGCATCTGCTGGATTCTTAATGATGTAGACAAGCTAGGGATGGAGCAGGTTATTTGACTTTCCATCTGAAATTAGACTTGAAAATGAAGCATTCAGTTAATCCAAAAATAGAGAAATCAACTACTAGCATTCCTTGGAATTTGTTTCTTGAAAATTTCTCTGCTTTATAATAATTTTTGTGATATTCATTGGCATAGGAAGAATCACTATTGGTGAAGCTGTGAGCAGGAAAGCTTTTTACCACAAGTTAGAGAAGCATTAATGAGGAAAAGATATTAGCACTGGCTATTGAAAAGTATTAAAATAAAATAAAGATATCTGAAAAGTATTAAATTAACATTCAATTAATTCTAATTAATCATAACTAATCGAGTGTTAATTTATAATTAACTTTTCAGCTATCTGTATTTTCCTTATTTTTTACAAGATAAGGCGATCATTGAATGCCATGGAAACTTGATTTTCTTCCAACTTTTGCTTCCAAAGGTCAGACTCAACAGCAGTAATTCAGAGTTGCTCATAGTACAAACTAGTGTGTTCTATAGACCATCATTTAACTTTTTTGTCCAGTTTAATGTTGTACCTGTTTCCCTATTTTCCCAGTAGTAGATAGCTCTTCTGCAAATGAATTCTCTATACTACTGCATTGGATTCCTTTAGTCAATGCAGATATAGTTTTCTAAATTAGGATTTTTTTTTCACTGTTGCTGAGACTTACATACATCTTTTCATTGATTAAATAGGCAGTGACTTTTAAAAGTGTACTGTCCTTTCTGGAGGAGAGACATTTTGAAAAGGTTTGTGAAGCTGTTCTTAAGTTAGGTGTCTTCATTGACTGCTCTCAATTTAGGCCACAACTTTTAAGTCAATGGCTGGAAATTCACTAACTTGCACTTTTGTGTATTATTCTGAACATTTAGTAGTGTACACATTTTCTTAGACTAATAAATATTGTTTATTTCTAAGAATAGGCCTTCTTTCTTGAGCTCTGGCTATCCACAATAAGAATAGTAACGCAAATATTTACAAGTGTGGAGGATAACATGCTAGTGGCTTCAAGAGTCCATCTTCCTTGATATGAGATTTCCATTTAATATGGCTTTTCTATGGTGTTGCTTGTAGTACAGCTGTTGTCTGACATGCCCAGCACTAGTACCTCTGGCTTCTGCAGACAAACCAGTGCACCTTCCAGTGCACCTTCCAAACCAGTGCAAACCAGTGCACCTTCCACCTTATAACTCCTGAATACCACGAATGAAAAAAGTAGACTTCTCTTGCTACCTGAAAACACTGATCTTAGGACAAAGCAGGATCTTTCAAAGAGCATTTAAAAATAATGAGGGAAAACTCATAATGCAAAGAGAACAGTAATGAAAAGATCAGGAGTTATACTTAGAGATTAACCCCTATCATAGGTTTTCAGATGGAAGTGTGCACATTTTTTTTCCTTGAAAATAATAATGTACACATTTGCTGAATTTCATCTCTCACATTTGTATATAGAAGCACTATGTCTTGAAGCTGAGAGGCTTTTAAAAATCTTGCAGAACTTTTTTTAGCTCGGCCACTTTGGAAAGACAGAAACACAAATGTACATTTATATTTGAAAATAATTTTGAACTTCAATCAGCATGGACTTTACTCACAGCATCACAAAACTGAGCACAGTTGTTGGTGTCCTCCAAGCTAAATTTACAGAGCCAAGTACAAGAAATTCATGCAGGGCTATAAATATTAATCTGAATTACACACCAAGGATGTCTGCTAACACAGATTCAACAAACTAATGTGAATTTATTACTTGTTTTTGTAGTCAACTGTACTAATGTAATTACTTATATTCTAAGTAAGAGAATATGTAATAATTTAAAATAATCTGCATACTATGTCCCTGCTTTTCACTGCCAAATGGTCATTAATAAATGCTACCTCTTGAGTAAGATGAAATGAAAGTTCATTGTTCCCTCACAATTTATGCATTCACTTTTATTTTGCTCTTTTAGAATAACACTTTCAGACAAAAGTAATTGATAAAATGCCAATAAGACTCAAACTGTTGAAACACTTGTGAACACACAGAAACTGTGTTCTGGGTGTTTTTGTGGCATTCACTACACTCCACAGAATAATCATGTTTCAAAACATGGGTAACTGCACACTATTTTACTAAATGGCCTTTTAAATACAATGTGATTTCCTGGATCTGTTTAAAAATACTTGTGGACTGGCTTGAAGCTCACCAACATTTCAGCTGATCAGAGATTGTGGATCCAGATCTTTCTTAAATGCTATGGACCAAATTAGTTAATTTTGCCTTGACATCTACACTTGGAAAATGCTACATGCAAGGTCATCCCACTGATAAAACAGACAAACGTGTATACTCTTCTTACATGCCTGCTGAAATAAGTTGTAAGCCTTTAACACTTACAGTTCAATACAGAGAATAATAATGCACAAGAACACGTTTCCATGCAATGTGCTCTAGGTGACCCTGCTTATGCAGGGGGGGTTGTACTAGATGATCTCCAGAGGTCCCTTCTGACCTCAACCATTCTGTAATAGTTAAAAAGCAAACAAACACAGAGCGCATAAGAGAATATTGGTGTGACACTGAAAAAAAAGGATGTTAGGCAGTGCTTCAACTGTCGTTGTCTCCTGAAAGAAAAGGAGGAATTTCAGAAAAGGAAGAAAAAACAGTAGAATGCAAGTGCTGAAATTCAAAGGGAGTTTGCTGACATTTATTTTATGCACATAATCATGTATTTTGGAGGATTTTCTATCTTTTTTTTTCATGAACTTTTCACGTACCCAAGTATGGGTGTCACAGGAAGCTAGAAATTACTTTTGATAACTTCAACGTATTGTATGAGAGCTGTGACCTTCAAGACCAGATAAGAATCATATGTAAATGACCAACTAGTTAAGTGTAGGAATTAATTGTTTAAAATGAAGTTTATGACTAGCATATATAGTATGCTCAGTTATGCGTCTGATTTATAGGTATACAGTGAACCTGACACAAGTGATAACATTGTTTTTCATAAAATCATTTTTTATTTCTGTAACTTATTAAGATTTTGCACACAGCTCATGATCCCACATTATATCTGAAATAATGGTGAATCTACATAAATATGACATATAGTTGCACTCATTTTTGTTCAGCTTATATGCATGACTAATTGAAAAATCACATCCAATGTGCATCTTCTTCATATATATCACATGTACAAACGAATGCAGCACAGTCATGCATATTTATTTTATTTTTATTAAAAATTATTTCAATATTTGGAAGAAATGCTCTACATAATGCTTTATGATGACATCCCTGATTGAAATGGAAAAAGGTCTTAGGAAAACAGAAAGCCTGTTTTCCTCTCTCCTTTTTCCTTTAAAATGTGCTGTATAAGGAGAAAGCCATCTTCTTTATAAATGTTTTTACAGAGATATATGGTACTCAAAGGATATAAAATCTCTTGGGTTTCAGCTTAAGTTGGTGTAAACTGTCACAGTCCCCGTGGAGCCAAACGAACTATAGCAAATTAAGTATGTAAAAGATCTGGCTCAGCTGTATTTAAGATTATAAACATAAGCTCTTCTAAAATATTATAGAATCATGTGCAGATAGGTACAGGAATTGCAAAATAATTATTCCAGGTCATATAAAACAATATCAAATGCATAAATGTTATAGAAAAATTGCTGACAAATCACCTTTCCAGGCTGTGACAGCCCCCACATCCTCAGTGGAATTTCTTGATCATAATATAGGGTACAGATGTATTGCAGTTTACATACTACATTGATCAGTATGGTATAATGACACAGGCTGATAGATGGTATGGAATTTAACTTCCAACGATTTCTATCTGTATTTGTATTTATTGCGCTTTTATCTTTGATTTCTAAATGGTATAACATTATCCCCTTCTACCTTTTTTTTTCTGCTTCCTAGTTTCTTTCACTTTCGCAGCCAGATTGCCAGTTACTCCATGATTGCCACAACCTATTAATTGACATTAACCTCAGATGCTCCCTGATGTTTGTCCTACTAAAAATGTTCAGATCGTAATTGCCCTAAGTTTAATAAGGGATAGCAAGGTGGAGAGAGGCAAGTAGAGGCTACATTAATTTTCTTGGACTGATAGATGTAAAAAATCTTTATCTTGTACCGAAGGCATGCCCTGAATCTCTACATAGCATTACATTATCTCATAATCTATTCTGAAAGCAAATACCAAGTGAGTATCCTCTCATACTCCCTTCTAAAAATTATGCAATAAAGTGATAGGAAATAATAATAATAAAAGACTGTGTGAACAACACCTGAGATGGAAGCAAAAAACAAAGCAGATTGAATGGAAAGGCACACAGATGGGCAGTAGACAATAATAACGTTATTCATTGGGGAAAGAAAGGTCTCATGCTCAGCTGAGGGAAATATTTTAACATATCGTATGTTCACCTATATTGAGGGGGAACACTGGAGCTCTTGACTTCAAGGAACTGTAAGTTCGGGCTTCACTTCAGAACCATCGTGCAGAGAGGCTTGGTCTGTGAGCAGTATCTGTAAAACACACTCATCTTGTCCTGTTCACCCAGCCTTTCCCTGGAAAAAGATGATCGGCTGCTTGAAAAAAACATAATGGTTCACTCTGAAGATGCTGTGGGTGTTCAACTGCAAAGCGAGGTGGCTCATGAAGCGAAACACCATGTGAGTGCATAACTGATACAGCTAGGAGTCAGCCAGAGAACTGCTTCCCAGTGGCCCAGATTAAGACTGAGCCAATGCTGCAGATGCTGAGGAGAAGGAAGTCAGTGCTCTCATGCAAAACAGTCACTTGAGAGAAGTTTGAAGGTCCAATATAGTAATTAGTGCTGTGGCAGAGGACCTAATTCTGGGAGTAGCTAAAATGCAGAGGGAAAACTGTATGAAGAGTAGATGAAAACAGGGCCCAAGGATAGATGCAAAAAATCTGAAACATGAGAAAAATAATGGACACATGGTTGAGTATAAGTGCAAATGTATAATAGAGTACAGTCATTTTTTTGGTAAATGGAACCTGGAGACAGCATCAGAATTCATCTCAAATCACAAGTAACTGTCCTCTGCATCTCCTATGTGATTAAGGATATGTACTGGTTAGGAATCTAAAGCTTGTCAAATGCTTATATTATCCCAGGTGTACTAACTCTGACATGCCTAAAATGCCTGCCTACTGTAAGAAGACAAGAAATACATTTTAGTAGTTCTTGCTACCTACCATTAGACTATAAAATCAGGCAGTTCTACAAATTTCTATTCTTCAGATTATCTAACTAAGTGAGAAGATGGTTTGCATTCCTTTCTCCTTGCCCAGTTACCTGATTTCCTTCCAGACTGTTAGCACAGGAGGCTTTTGGTCTGGAATAGTTATATGACTTCCCTTATATTCTTCCCAGTCTTTTAAAAATACTTGTTGCCATTTTTAAAATGATTTTTCGAGATGCTGTGAAGCTACTGAAGTTAAACTAATCAGACAGTTTGCAGTTACTCAATTGCTAATCAGATCTGAAAAAAAAAAAAAACCATAAGCCAGGCAGCAGCAGTTAACTGTTCTAGCAGTTTCTGCTGTGTGTTGTTGCATAGACTGAACATGCAATTAATAATGAGGCTGACTCTAGGAGAACAGATATTCACTTCTGCTGGGAGGATAGAATCATATGTCCCGTGATTTAAATAAAGGTACTGGAAAAGTCATGAGGACACTTGAGTAAGAAGATTGCTTCTGCTGGGATTACAGTTGCTTTATTGCTGGAATAGTGTTTTTTAAAAATGTTGCCCTCTGTAAGAATCATTGTATAGACAGTCCCATTCTCTGCTCGAGCCCTCAAAAAAAAAAAAAAAAAAAAAAAAAAAAGTGGGATTACAGCACTTCAGGTATTTTGAAAGGGGATTGCTGTGCCCATGTATGGGGCGATTTTTCCCCCTCTCATTTACACTCGGGCTGTTCACCTATTCTCTGACCACTTTTTCCCCCAGGACTTATGTCTTGAATAACATCTGATTTGAAACAGGGAAACTGCAATAGAAGGAGCTGCAAAGAGGACTTTGCAACGTTGACTTTTCCTACCTTCTGCACCCTCCATGGCCAGTTCTCACCTGGATGAAGCATTTTCACTCATTTAAAATTCATTAGGAATGAAAGACGAGCAAGCTTCTTTTCCTCCTTACCCAACTGAGCAGAATACAGCCTTGCACAGCTCTTTGGACGCTTTAAAAGCTTCATTAATGACAAGCCTTGGAAGCAACCACAGTCCTGGAAAGGAAGAGGATAAAGTCAATTTGGAGAGGAGACACAGCAACAGCATGGAATAATACCCAATGCTCCCTTTGAAGAGCTCAAACAAATCTGGAAGCTTTTCCGGCAGGGGTTTTGCCAGCCCTGCATCCAAAGAACAGAATCAATAACTCTCCCACCCAGCACAGCACTAAATGTAAGTCTAAATCACAACAGCAGACTGAAAAGAGATTCTGTCATATGCTGGGAAATAAGCAAACTTTAGTATAAATTGTAACTACATGAAGTAAGGCTATTTCTGAATTCCTCTGAAACATTTAATTGACAAATTTAGAGGCGCATATATGGGTATTGTGACCAGGAGTTAATGATGAAGTGCAACATCGAGAATTTTAATTTTAGTGGAATTACAGTTGTCAAAATAATTGCATTATTTAATTTAAAATTCCTCATTGGAGAATGGCCCAGGCTGTATCTCTGTTGCTCAAAATGTTTTATTGTGTAATCACCATGTTTTTGTGATGGATAATTTCTTTAATGTTATGCTATATATATACATTACAAAACTGTGAGTGATTTTTGTTTTCATATTGTACTAAGTTTTGCATATAAAATACATTATGCATATTTTGCCTGTCTATTTCCATTTCCTATTTCCAGAAAGCAGAGAATGGAGTCCCAGCATTTCCTAGCATCTGTAAATTTTGTTAGCTTGTTTAGGGCTCAAAACCCTTTTTTTTTTTTCCTTAGACTGTCTACCTTTAAAATAACTATAGTGGTCTGTAGTTGTCCATGTAACTATTTGAGAGGCACAGATTTAAGGCCAGCACAGAGCAAAGATAGGTATATCAGCCCCAGTCTCCTTCCTTTGCATCTTCTCTTTTCCCCTCTTACACTGGCAGCTCGGAGGATGAGCAGGAATTATTTCTTGCAGGGGAGTAATCCTTCCTGGGCCATTTAAATTAACTTTATGCAGAAAATGGCCATGCTACATCATAGCCAGACCCATAATGACTTGACAGAAAAGGATGATGAAGTATTCCCTTTTCTCTGATGGCATCTTTCTCTGGATGCTGATCCACTGTCTGCTTTACTTGCATTAAATAGCATGCACAATTGCACTGAGCTCCCTTAGAAATGATACTGTGGGTTGACTCACTCTCTACAAAAGACATAGTTCACTGATGTGTGCATGCTAGATACCATACCCAGCCTTTGACAAATTGTCCACCCTCTTGCAACCATAAGGATGGCATGAACTGATCTATTGGAGGTCAGACCTAAGGGAATGCATTTTTGCTGTCCATCTGAAGAACAACTTACATTGATCAGCATGGCTACAACATTAGAAGGCCTTTGAGGATGAGGCCATCGAGGAAATAGAGAAAAAATCATGGCCAATCTGTCACAGAACAGTTCAGAAGAAGAGCTGAAATTTAGGGCATTTTTCCCCCTTATGGCTCCTTCTCCAGATTAAAATAGCAGACCACTAGTGCTCTGTTTGGGTCTGTGCTGTAGAACAGATGGAGCAGAAAGTATAAACTACAATGGGAGGTACAGAGCGTGAGAGACAGATACAGATGCCAAGAAAAAGAAAATCCTGTACAAGAAATCACCCATGACCTGAAATTATTTATAAGTAATGGACCTGATGATGCTGTGAGGCAATGGTGATGCCATGTGGGTTTTAGTGGTGTTCCACTGATATACATTCTCTAAGGATTTAATCTCCAAACTATTCATGCTGGAATTGCAGTATTAAACTAACCCTGGAGAGCTAAAAAATATGCATCAACAAACACTACATAACAACATGCGAAAGCAAAGTAATAAGGCAATTCTCAGCACTACACCTTGATATATGCAGTCGGAATATGATGGAAATGGTTAATTGATAAATAAAGCTACTAAATATTGTCTGTGCATTTAGACAGTGCACGGAAGAGTTTCTCATTGTACAGAGGAAATAGATACACTTCCAACCACCCTGATTCACTCTTGGACATTTCATGACTACTTCTTATTGCTCAGTTGAGCCTAAACTCATAGATTTTATGGTTAAGGGAGCTTGAGATGGGCTGCTATATTTTCAGCACTTAGTTCTGCCACCTGTTACTGGACCGTCTCCTGTCACCTTAAAGAGACAAGTGTATATTATCAAAGTAAACATACAAATCACTCCTGCATTTGATTTAAAAAAAAAGAAACCTTTAAATGTATTGATTTGAATATGTCAATAATGTTATGGAGATAAGTCCTTGAGAAAGAAAATAGCATAGATAATGTCTACACTCAGACTGGATACTTTCACCATAAAAATAGTTGTTGTGTACAGGGCTTGCAAATTTATTTCTTTCAATGAAAATATTATATATAGTTCTGGTAAGACCCCTCTAAAAGGAAGGACAAGAAGGAAAATACTGAATTTACTAAGATTATTTTTAAGTGAGTGATATTAGCTAACATTATGATTAAAAGTTACTGTTTCAGAGCCTGAGGACATCTGAAAAAAAAAATAGATGAAGACACTGAACCATTCATCTATTTTTGTGCACGCCAAAGAGATCTATGTACACAAAGGTACACGCATACAGGCAGGCTTCATACATGCCAAAATTTCAAAATTTGTCTCAAAGGAGACATATTTGGCACTTGTAATTCGGGGAACGACCATTGAACTTTGAAGCAAAACTAAATTTTATCACAGTTTATACAGAGTTACATGAAACTGAGATAATACTGTGCAACTAGACAGTAATTATTGCATTTAAGACCGGAATAAATCTACTGAAATTCTTCCTGTTGTAGTTTTCTTTATTAACACCTTGCAGTTATATATTCTTGTTGAATAATTTATTTATCGTACTAGAAAAGCCTCTTTCTTTATTTAGGGATGAATCTCCCTCCTTAATAGGTGCCCAATGCAGTTCAGACGACATGATGGACACACAGTGAAAACCATTTTTGGAGTCTAAGTGACAGATTTGAGATATGTTACTGGCAGATAACTCAACAGGTGAAAAAAGAAAATGAAGAAGAGTGTACATTTGAACAAGCATACTATATGATAACGAATTTATAAAATATCTGAAATAATCTAGGTGACCCTGCATGTGCAGCGGGGTTGGACTAGATGATCTCTAGAGGTACCTTCCAACTTTAACGATATATGATTCTATGATTTTCTGATTTCTTGTTATGACCTAAATCAATACCATTATTATTTCAAAGATCAGCAATGATAGAAGTGGAAAAACTTATCAACAAAATATTCTAAAGTTCCTCAAATTAATTTTCCCACCTTCTAAACATTTAAGAAATAATCCACAAAAGAGTTTGAGCATCTCATTTCTTTTGAGGCAGTGTAATCACATATATTTTCATTCATATCTGATACTACAAAAGCTACAAAAAGATTCCATTGTTATTATGTGCCACATTATTGGTATTAACACACTCTAAATATGTGGAAATCTCATTCCAGTGGGGTTTTCTGTTTAATTTGTTCCCCTGTGATAATTACAGTTTTTGTCTGAAATGAGAGTCTTTTTTGTTAAGCTCCAGTGCTTCTGTGCAGTCCAACTGTTATGCTGAGAAGTAAATGAAAAAGCCCATGCTCAAAGGAACGGAAATAGGCCTCAGTACATTCATTTTCAGGTCTCAGCTCTGGGCAGAATAAAAAGACACAATATAATTTTCAAAGATGGTGCCCTATTGATGTATCAGAAATTATGGGAATTTTCCACTGAAAGCTGGGAGTCCATCCAAACAGCTCATTTTATTTTATTAGTGTGTTTAACTATCTTACTTTTTAATTATTTACATTATGAACCGTTTCAGTAAGAGATACATATGCATATGCACAGACTCAGGCGCACATATGTAAATATGTACACATGCACACACACATACACATTTGTTTCATCTTATGCAGGTAGCCTAAAGTAGGGTGACAGGTTGTAAGATTAACAGTATTAACCAATAAGATCTATGATGTTTTCCTAAAATATGATCTATTTTAATGAGTGAAGGAAATAGTGCAAAGCATTATTCTCTTTTAGGTAACATCTGTCATCGAATCCTCTCTCTGCCACATAAATAAGTATCAGATGCACAAAGAATACATTCTTCTCATTTTCTTCTCTCATGCATTGCCCGGGAGAAGTGCACACACGTACTCACATGTGCACACATTGATGGAATAGAGAGGTATTTTTCCTGACCTTGCAAATGATAGGAAGCTAGGAGGATCCACGAGCACATTGCAAGAAAGGCTTAGAATTCAAAATGACCTTGACAGATTTGCAAAACTGTCTGGAAAAGAAAAGGGGGAGGGAGGACGGATTTCAAGAAGGACAAGGGCAAGGCGCTACATAAAGAGAAATGATCAATAAATACAGGATGGGAAGGCAACTGGACAGGCAGGGTTTTTTTTTTTTTCTGAAGAGAAATTGTAGCTACGGTGACTCACTCTTTCTGCAGGCTGGACATGGGTGAGGAACATCTTGTTCTTTTACAAAACGGCAAAATTAATTCTGGGGTGGATACATAAGAGACAATATACAGTATTTAAAACAAAGCAATCATGTTGTTTTACTCAATATTGTGGAGGCTTTAGGAGGATATAACTCTGTGTACCACACTTGCCATGGTATATGTGTCGTGGACCATTTTCACAACAAGAATGATCAAAATGCCTTGGAAGATCTTCCAAAAAATGCACATACTTAGTTCATCCAAGAAAGATAAAAATCAAAGCATGGTACAATTTGTAGAGAAGAAGGAAATAACCTGTTCCTCATATTTTTTGACAATCTACCAAAAAATCATGGATTCAAACTACAAGCTTCTGCTTAAACAGCAGAAGAAACTTTTTATAGGCAAGAATAGTGTTGGCATACAGGAGCTTGGCTTGGGGTGAAAGGAGACAATGTGGTAAAACAGATCTTTCTTCATTTGTTCTTAAAGGAGTTTAACAAATGGTTAGCTGACCTCAACTTAAGGAAGAAAATGGGTTGCAAGATGACTTTAACTCCTTTTAGTCTTACTTGTTTACCTTTTATACAGTCTCTTTACCACTGTCCTATTTCTCTTGATACTCAAATACCCTACTGCATATTTCATTTTCTCACTCCTTTTCATACAATTTTATTTTTTCTTCCTTTTTCCATGATATGTTACATATTCTTCCATCCTGGTTTCTTGTTCTTCTCTGTACACTTGTTTGCACCACACTCAGTCTTCCTGCCTTTCTGTCTCTCTCTCATCACAATCCATATCTTTCCCTTCTCCTTCCCAGCTCATTTCTGTCTCCTCTCCCTTTAAAAGTCTCCTGTCTTCCTCTCCCATTTTTTTTTAATTCTTTTTCAAGAGAAAGGAAGAGCCTGGAGCTGGATGCTGTAACAAGCAATCATTCCTCCTCTGGGATTTCAGAGACTAGAGGAGAGGGATAAGACCTGCAAGTCCTTCCTGGCTCTCTTCATGGGAGGGGAAGCAGCAGTGAGGCAGTAAGAGCTGCTGCAGAGGGAAGCTAAAAGGAGAGATGCCCATCGCTCCCCAGCCGCTGCTGTGCCCCTACATAGGGGTGGCAGCTTAACCATGGATGGTTTATTTGCTGCAGTTCATGCTTGTTTTCACTCCTTCTGGAAGCTTCATCTTCATGGCAGATCTTCATGGGTACATAGCTTTACTCTTCTACGTCTCAAGAGTGCTACAAGGAAAGATCACCTGCTTTTAAGCACATTTATTGGAGAAACCTTTCTTTCTTCTGGATATTGTTCTTCTGTTTGTCAATTTTCCTTCATCTAGGCTAAATCCAGATTGAATCACTGCATGGATCCTGTGATGGCCCCTTCCCCTAGGGCAAGGCATAGGCCCTGCTGTTCAGCATACAACAGAGCCCTATTTTAGCAGATTTGTTTCTTCTTTTTCTGCTTCATAATTAATATTGGTCATGCAGTAGTTTGTACTGAAACTCGCAGATGCTGCAAACACACATGCACATGCACGCATTTATCTGGGCATGCACTTGCCTCTAAATCACCAGCCTCTCCTTAGCCAGCATATGGGCTCGGATGCGGATGCCCTGCCTGCACCTCGCCTCCCCTCTCTCAGTTCTTACCAGGGCTTTGACTTGCCAGCTGGTGCCAGGAACTGCTTCAACTAGTCCTGAAAAATTAATCCTCCCTGGAACCATATTAGCAATGCGACTTTCCCATTACTGCAGGGTGTCAGCTCGGCACAGCCACTTGGATGTTGTGAGTTGGGAAGCCTGCCACCAATAAAACCAGACACCGTGAACATGCACAGTCTCTTGGCTGCTTTCAGCCGGAGCTGTGTGACGCCCATTCAGCAATTAGCAAGGCCCATTGAGGAGGGTAACGCTGCCAAGCGACGGGGGAATTAGGTGGCTCGCTTACTATATACTACTGCAAACGCCACCTCTTTGGTGGGAATCCCCCTTGTCGGTGCCTCTGCTGTCACATTAGTGCCAGGCCTCTCCTCCCAAGCTCTGCCAAAGCAAAGTGGAGTGGTCAACCTCTCGGACATGAGGAGAAGCCCTGTAAGCAGCGAACAAACCCAACCCTCAAACTAAAGGAAGGCAAATGAACCAATCTGCAGCAATGAAAGAGCATTAAGAAAATAAAAACAGCGACTGGAACTAAAACGAGGCACAGCAGATTCTCCATATCCCCTTTCCCCTCTCAGAATGATGCTCCAGCACCAGGACCTTTCAAGCAGACTGCAGTTGCTTCAGTTACGTGGTGGGCACCCTTTGTAAAAGCCAAATAAACAAACAGCACACATGCTCCAGCAATGCCGGAGCAGCTCTCAGGCTGCGTGCTGGCTTGGAGCCACATCTCCCGCAGCAAGGGGAGTGTGGAAATGCACAGCCTTGGCAGCAGCTTCCAGCGCCTCAGGCTCTCACAGTTTATTTTATTTATTTATAGGATTTGCTATGGCACTCGTCAACCTCATATCTAAGCATCTTAGAGGTATTAAAAGACTTACCCTCGCAACCCTTCTTTGAGGTAGAAAGTGTCATTATCTCCATTTTATTGATAGAGGGCTGAGACTCCCCAACTTGCTCAGATTCAGAGGGAGAATTTGGTGGAATCAGAGACAGGACAGTAAGACCCTGAGTTTGAGTCCATAGCTTTAATCTCAGAAATATTCTTCTGCAACATTAAGGAGACAAAAAAAATACAGAGAACAGAGCAATCTAGGTATATATGACGCCTAGGTCTAACACATGCCAAATGCATTCCCCAAAAAGAGGTAAAAGTATGTATTCACATTTTCTTTTATCGCTAAGATCTGAACAGGGAAATTAAACTGGTGCAACTTTTTCATTTAGTGTATTTAATAAAAGCAGCTAAGATATTTCAGTCTTGCATATAGCCAAAGTCTAACATGTTTTTGGCATGACACTAATCCTAAATTAGTTGCTCTGTGTTTATTTTTATTTTTCACTTCTGTGTGTGGTTCATTTTTTTAATTTGAGTACAATCTGGTGCTCTTCTGAAATAGGATCCTTTTTCCACTCCATTTTTTCCCCAAGTCCCCTCAGTTAGTATTTTCAATAATTAAACTGTCCGTCACGCATCTATCTCAGTTTTGAAATCAGACTCTGCTATAAAGATTTGTGTCTCCCACTTTCCGTCAGAGACGCATCGCCGCTGTATAGAACAGCAGCAGATACAACTGTATGCCAAGAAATCATGAGGGTCCTGTGTCTCTCTGCAAGTGAACCAGGTATTTCCAGGGTTCAAAGGACAACGAGAAAGACACATTCAGTCATGTGACTTTTGGGTTGTGCCCTGATAAATGGCAGGTCAAGGAGGGTTGTGTTTAATAGTATATTCCTCAATGAAATGTCACTTTTTCCTCAATGTGTCCTCTGCGTGAGCTAATTAAAATCATGTTTTACTGCAATGTCAGCACATGAAGTTGCTGACTTTCTTGTTGTCTTCTACATAGTACAAAATGAATGTTGTCATTTGATAAATTCAGGATCTTAAAGGTTCTGTCTGATGGGGTCTAATGTATGCTGTTCTATATATGTGTTAATGCTTACAAACTGCCTCTCTTCCTTTGTTCAAATCACAGCATTTATGACCTGTACATATTATTCTCTCCTGCCATTCTTAAGCCTCACACTTCTCCAAATCAACAGAATTTAAAACAAGTTCAAGCATATATTAG
Source organism: Tinamus guttatus (assembly GCF_059628265.1). NCBI lineage: Eukaryota > Metazoa > Chordata > Aves > Tinamiformes > Tinamidae > Tinamus > Tinamus guttatus. The sequence continues at coordinate 312,179 of NW_028288564.1, forward strand.
TGCTGCTTTGCTTCCAGGCTGTTAAAACTTCGCCTTTAAGCAATATGTCTGAAGGCTGCACTCATATGCAGCCAATAAGAACTGGCTGTGTGGGTGTTGTACAATTTTCTTACAGCTTATTTTTATCCTGATGTCAGAGTATGTTTGCTGCATTCTTTTTAAAAGAAACACTTCTACCTTACACATCTGACAACATGCAGTAGATAAGAGTGCATGAGTATAGAAAGCCCAGGATCCCTGTCTCTGACCAGCATTCATGGCAGGATTAGCACTAGGATTCTTATTTATAACGCTATTGGAAATTACTGTTACAGGTGTCCCCTAGGAACGTGAATCAGGAAAAGAAACTAGCTGCTACTCCATGCACCTTTGCTTTCACTTTTTCTACTACTGTGTCTGGTAAAATTTCTGGTCCCTTTTCCCTTTGTAACAAAACGCAGGAGTGAGCAGGTGTTCTGTGTTTACAACAGAGGATTCTCAGGCTCAGATGGTCTCGAGCCATATTACCTTATACTGTGATCCACACAGACCTCACAAGTTAGTGCGAGACTGGATCAGTGAGGAATCTCCAAAAATCAACCAGTGGGTAGGTGCTACAGGAGCAAGTAGGGGCAATTCAAGCAGCAGCTCAGTCTGAAGACTCTGTCCTCATCCTCCTCCCACCTCCTTCACCATCCTGCTCCCCTCCGCAGCACCGAGGGGCCGTGAGCTGCCGGCTTCTGGCTGAGACACAAAGCATATATCTCAAAGAAATTCTCTCACCTCCTCAGGACCTGATCCAAAGCCCATTAAAGCTGCAGAGAGCCTTCCCTTTGACTTCAGAAGGCCTCAGATCCAGATCCCCAGGGAAAAGATGTTAACACTCCACGTGCATATCCTTAAACCAGACAGGAGAGAACTTCTGGAAATCAATATCTTTCTATCAATATTGGTGCCTAAAACCCCTAAAACACAACAAAGACGCTTTACTTGTGAGTCTTGTGGGTTTCAGGAAAAAAAAAAAAAGAAAAAAAAAATGACAATAAGCCCCTGGGAGGCACCATTATCTAAAATAAGAAGCCTAGCAGTGACCACAGCATATATAAAGCTATATCCTAACCTTACTGTGCTTGCACTCATTGTGCTTTTCTTTACAGTATTCCCAGCTCCACACTGAATACACTGAATGACTCGCATTACACCTATTGCAACAAAGGCAGTTATACCCCAGTCTTCATTAAGGTCTTAATGCAGCAAGGCACTTAAGCACATGCCTAACTTTAAGTACAAGGGAAGTCTAATTAACTTCAATGGGACTGCTTGCTTGCTTTAAGCTAGGCATGTGCTTAAGTACCTTGCTGAAACTGAGCTGAAGACTCCAGGTGCTACCATTTATACAAGTGTCATTAAACACAGAGTTAGTGTACTTACGTACACAAACTTCCTAACCCCTAAAACCAGATCATTAAATTATAGCACTTACAAGAAAACAGCAAAGGTGAGCGTGGTGATGAAGCATCGCATATAGTAACAAAGACAGTTAAAGCAATCAGAAATCCAGTATCCACAGCACATTTGCAGTACTTCACCTGCAGTTTGTACAACTATACTGGTTCCTTCAGATTTCAGGCTTAAACAGCCAGACCCTGAAGACTTCTGAAAGACCTAGGAAAAAGACCTTGATCCAAAAATAATGCCACCTGCAACTTAGATATGAAAGAACAAAGAACTGAAACTGAAAATGGTTATTGCTCCAGGGAGAAAGCAAGATTATTTGGGTTTCTTAGCAGGTGTGTCTTTTTTTTTTTTTTTTTTTTTTTTACTTTTAAGCATTTGTGTTATTTTTAAGCCCTCTGAATTTCTTGGATTTTTAATGGCTGTTTAATCGTCATCAGATAGAAGCTAAGCCACTCACTTGCTGTGTGACCGCAGGCAAGTTGCTTGACCTGCTTTTTGCTCTTCTTATCTGGCTGTATAATCCAGTATAAATGGGAGCTTGCTGAAGACTGGAAGCTGTGTGTGTGCAGAGCAGGAGCACTTGGCTAGTCTACAGGTTAGTTGATCAACTGCTTAGCCAGGGTCAGGAAAGAATTTACTGGAAAAGGACCCAGGCCAGGCAAGCTTTAATGCCCCCACCCTTGTTTAGTTACCTTTTTTTTTTTTTTCCCTTTGGTCTGGCTTTTTTTGTTGTTGTTGTTGGTAATTGCAGCACACAGCCATAAGCTGCAGATTTGGAGCTGCAGAAGGGATCCTACTTAGAAACTTAGGATGGCTCTAAAATGAGATCTTCATGCTTTCTGTGGGCAGCCCCCAGCTTGCCCAAAGACCTGGTGTCACATCCCTGTGGACATATGGTAAAGGACCTGAAATTATGCATTGGTTGTGATTAAGCTTGGATACTTCTATTTGGTAAATAAAGTTGCATCTTTCTTTTTACTACATACCTCCTCTCTTGGTACCATCTTCCATCTGGTACATGGGGTGATATGGAATAACTTCCTCAGGCTGAATATCAAGGACTTACCCCATGGGGACAGTACACTTGAAGGAGATATGGGAAATTTGGTCTTTGGGATGAGGAAAGGGAGAGACTAGACAAACCTAATTGATGTGATTCTCATTTTTTATAGGGCAGTTAAATGCAATGGTGATGAGTATAGAACTATTTTTTCTCCTTTCAATTGATTAACTGATTATTTTGCTGAGGTCAGTATCAAATGTCTGTGACCTCATTGTTTGCTAAAGCAACTGTACTGTCACCAGCACTGAAGTGGAACATTGCTAACTGAATGGATTAAGAACAGTGCTCATAAAAATAATGCAGAAATGTGTTCAACCTTGGATAACTCAGTCAGTCACTTGAGAAAAGGAAAGCCTGGAAAGAGCATCACACTGGACAATTGCTTCAAATAAAGATTTGTTAAAACAAGTCTACCAAGCTACATGATGGGTCCGTGTTGACCCATTAGCTTCTCTTAAAAATAGTCAGGTACTTTCAATGAAGATAATGAAGATATTTTTAGGAATAATGGCATGGAAAGTGTTAGTCAGACAGTCTTCCACAGAAAATAAATGTATGTGTTTACAAACTCATGTAATTACTCAAACAATATTTGAGCATACTTTGTAAACTGTTAGAAGATGGAAAAAACGAAACTCTATTGTCTTAGTTGTTTTTAAAGGAAAAAGCGCTTTCCTTGATTTTACAAGCAGAATGCTGTTCTGTTGTTAGCCTTTCTGCATTCGTTATATCATGGGTCTTGACAACATCATAGGCCTATGTCCCTTCTGATTGAAGTAAAGTATTAAATTTTAGTATCCAGAACAAGGTGATATTTCAAAGGGAAGGCTATTATTGAGCTTGCAGGTGATAAGTCTCAAATTCTGAAATTCTGCATTTTATAGAGAAGCACAACTGCTGACTTAAAAAAATAAGTCTACAAGAAACTGCCAAGCACAAATGAACAAAGTTCCTAGTACTCTGGATCTGATTAAAATCAAGGAGTTCCTGGGCAGGGTGCAGATTGCTTTTCTTGAGCTCTGCTGTGTCATCTCTGCTTCTCAGAATAGGAGCCATTTGCTGGTGGTGGTATTGGAGAAGGGTAATATTAAAATCCAGCTCAAATCTCATCTGTGAGCCACAGAAGCAAAGTACACTAAGATAAGTCAGCCTTGCTACCAGGAATAGATTCTGGTACAGCTATAATGTAATAATTGTGTGATTACAGAATAAGGAAGGTATACATGATTTTATTGACAATTTCCTGAGAGTTCATCTGTTTGAATGGCAGATTACATGAGCACAGATATTTCCTATTTTCACTAGAACAGTTGGAGAATTGTTCTGTTTTCAGAGCATTGATGGTGAATGTAGAAATGTTTACTTCAGGGATCATCAGGTCATATCCATTGATCTTTTCTGCGTGATAATATCTCATGTTTTCCCCAGCAAGTTCAAAAGGACTGAACTGGCTACCACTGAGAGAAGAAATAGTGTCACTTGCAAAAGGTGGACATGAAAGCTGGGTCTTTAGGCAACCAGTCTACACAAAATACTGTGGTGTTCACTTTATCTTTTGAATAAATCAAAAACCTCATCTCCAAAATGTGCCAAGAGTTTGTGGATAAAAGTTAAAAAGTAAGTTGCTAAAATCAACTTTCTTGGTGCTTTTTGCTCACAGACTGGAGGCCCTGGTAGAAGTCTTTACCAATAACTGAAGCAATAACTAAAGCACTGTTGCCTTCTCTGAGCAGAAGATTCATGACACCAGGGTCATTCTCATCTATGTAACCCACTATCAGAAAGACAGCAATGTCTTTCGCATGAAACATTTCATTCACTCCCTTTTCCATCCCCCTGCTTTCATAAAAAATGTCAGTTTCTATAAGGAAAATGGGAGGTTGCAAAAGACAAGAGAAGTTAGAAAGACAAAAGCAGCTTGACATTGAAAAGTAACAAGGTAAATAATTTAATAATGGATTACCGCAGAACTGAAGTCAAAAAAAAAAAAAAAAAAAAAAGAGTAAAGCAGAGTAAAGCCAACCTTTTTGTTCTGATCTTACTGCAACTAATGAAACATTAATACCTAACCACTGGTGATCATATTTCATTTGATAATCCATTAGGGCCTCACATAGTTCTCTGCTTTTTTATATAAAACATAATACTTTAAGGAGAGGGAGGCAGCAGACAGAAGGGGAAGAGGATTTGTACTCACACTGTGTGCTGGCACAATAATGTTCTTCCTAACTGCTGAACTAATGGCTCTTCATAGGGTTTAGGTCAAAGAGTTTAATGGAGCTTAGCTCTGGATGTCTCAGTAACTTAGATTCTAAAACTAAACTACTTTCATTTTAAAATACAAATGGTGATAGTCCTAATAAGGAGACACATTCCCAACCAGACTTGAGAATGAAATGTATGACATGAATGCTAAAACAGATTATATCATGCTGTATCATGTTTCAACTAATTCTGAGAGATGTCTCTGTCTTATTGCAGCTGAATTCTGTTTCCTGTAGCTCTCTAAGGCAAAGGAGAAAGAGAACGATACTCAGGATGTTTGATTTAGTGTGCAAGACATACATAAATACATACATATATATGCTTATATAGGATTTTTTCATTGTTGTTAATTGGAAACAATTTGTTGAAAGAATGTGAAGGCTTATGCCCCCCTGGTATACCAATATGTAGTATAAAATACTTTGCTCCTCTGTGAACAATATATGTCGTTGGTAAAGAAGAGAGATCTCTATTAATTGTTTTTCTTTTTCAGAGTTTGCATTGATACCTTCCTATGTCTCTCTAAAAAGTTCCTCTCATAATATAGAATTGACATTACAATCTATTTGATTATACATGTTTCCCTACCAACACAAATCTGATACTTCTGCCTGGCTTTACTGCATATTGAAGTTCCTTTATATAGGTCCTACAACTGCACTTATATGTACCAGTTTATATAGGTTCCCAGTATGCTTTGTTATTTCCAGAGAGGAATATCGTGAGGTTCATTTCAGTAGGACAATAATTCTTAAAAATGATTTTGGGAAATAATAATAATAATAAAAAGGAAAAATTTCATTCTCTTGTGATTTTTTTTTTCTGGATTGACTTCCTCTGTCCTAAAAGATTTGGATGGCTTCCTCAGTCTGCCCATAGATATGAAAGACAACAAGAACAGTTGCCTTTGATTCACAGGAGATAAAAACATCTATACTATGCATTATCAGTTGCACATTGGAAATTTCTCTTTTTAGCGCCTTGTACAAGAAAGTAAAGTTCTCTATTCTAGATAGCTCTCGAGTTTTCAGGGTGCAAGGGAGGAAGACTCATATTTTAACACTGTTGTAATTTCTTTGGGCAGCTGCACCTTGGTAAAGCTAGCCTAAACTAGGGTTAGGTGTTCGCATGCTCTGCTAAGAGTATTACTTTGTGCAAGGTCAAAGTAGTTGCAATTACGCTATGTATTGTGATGAACCCAAGTGAGAACTCTGAAAAGCTGTGGCTAAATGTGCAGCAAGGCACAGAAATCAAAAATTGGGTGCCTGAGCAGAGGTGATGCAAGTGGCTGAGGGAGGTTGCTAGTTGCAAGCACTACACTGGGGCAGATTTGAGGCAATTTTGCAATGCCTCTAGCATGGGAGTAAGAGATTTTCCACCTTTCCTCTACAGATATGTTCAGCTTTAAGAGCTTCTCATGTCTCATGGCAGTTTTTGCACCTTGGCACCCAAGATCATGCCAGCCCTTTTGCTCCTCTCAGAGTTCCCCAACCAGCAGTGACAACCCCCAAAGATTGTAATTCCCCTATGACCTGCAGAGAGGAGACAAAGCGCCCAACTCTCATTTATAAGGGCATAAATCAAATGAAATGTGAATGAAACTGCCTCTCTGGCGTAAGTCTTATACACCCGAGGTGAGAGGCAAGTACAAAAAAGAAAGAACAGAGGGAAGAAGGAGTTTGGCTGTAAATTCTGTCCCTCCGGCTTCTCGCTTGACTCCTGTCTGTGAATGGCTGATGCAAAAGTCACTGCTGAATCAGCATTCTCAAACCTGGAATTACCCACAGAATTGCATTTGCAGGGTTTATTTAATATATATACAACTGATAGTCAGCACAGCCACAGACTTACGCTACCTTTTCCTACCACTTTCTGACAAGGTACTGGTGGAAGAATATGCAAACTTTACAGTGAAAAACTCTCTTGCTGTACTCTCCTTTGAAATGTTAAGTGTTATTATTTTGAAAGATCTCAGAAGTCTGCTAAGTATCTTACAGACATATTAGATGGACTGTAAGTCACAATAATAAGCAATAACTATGGGCTTGATTTTTTTTTTCCCTGAATCTTGGTCTTTTACTTGCCCCACTAGGCAGGACAGAACAGGCCTCCATAAACAGATGTTGTAAGGACACTTGGATCTTGCTCACTGAGATCACCTTTATTTTCTGTCTTCACCATTAGCTGCCTACTGTGGAGAGACCTGATGCCCAATTTCCAGTTGGTGAGATGAGATAGCTGATTCATTTTGGAAGCATAATATGGGTTCTTCTCCTTCCCTAAATATTAGGCTGATGTGATTCTCAGTCTGTTAGCCTTTTGTTGTACTATTAAACAAACAGAAGCAGCTAGTCCAAAATCTACTGCCATGGATTGGCAGTTTTTACCAAAAATTTGGTAAATTTTTGTTCTAAAGCAAAAAAAAAAAAAAAGAATAGAGAATTTTGTACTGAGGCATCATATTTGAGATTTATGAAAAAAGAAACTTCCTGCTATACTGGAAATTTCCATGGCTCTTTTAAAGAGATGATAAAAGCTTTGCCTATCTCAGTAGTTATCAGTTGTTCATGTGCATAACCTGCTACAAGGAATCTGCTAAGAAAATAGGAGAAGCCAGGTAAGTCACCCTGGTTGCAGAAAGCCATTAAAAAGAGAAAAGAATCAATTTAATTTACCACATTAAACAAATGAAACAAAGCCAGTGCCACATCTAATACAGACATTTTACAGTATAATGGGAAAATGAAGACATTTTCAAGCAGCAAGGCTTGCAAGTCATAGTGTTGAAATGCTTAGATCAGGTGGTACTGTCTGTTAGAAAAGCAAGTGCTGTAACGATATTGATTGCTTCCAAGGCCATATTAGAGATGAAGACAAGTCCCCAAAGACTGGTTGTTGTCACCTTGACCTTAGGTCAGAGCTAGACCACTGACCCCTGACACCCAAGACTTCTGCACCACATCGTGATATCTTTCATGCCTACAGACAAAGTCAGCAGGGGACACGTGTCGATGTGGCTCTTGCCAAATCAGAATTGACTTGCCTGTAGGAAGCTGGAGAGCAGCGGGAAATGTGGGTTAAAGTATGTCAATAATGTTTCACAAGAACAATTTCTCCCAAGAATTGTAGCTGTTGGAATGTTTTGACATTTATTCGGTAGAGAAATGTAGCATGTTTTGTGAAGCACTTCAAGAGAGCTGCTGCTAACTGCCGCCGTGTATTGATCTTCCTGTTAAATTGCATGGGCACACTTGGGAGATCATTGAGATTCAGGCAACAGGACAGAAAGGATCGGCTGCACCCGATGGTCACTAATGGTAATTGGTTTCGATCCTTGCACTTGAAGAAGCTATGATTTACTCGGTTCACAGATGAATTGTAGACACTAAATATTTTGAAAAGAAAATATACTGTGATTTCTTTTTCTCATGTAATTTACAAATTATTGCCTGTACCTCTGAATCTTTCATATAGGGTGTATAAATCCATATGATTGGATGTAGAAAACATACTAGGCAAGATTTTAAGGAATTCTTCTAATTCTTCTGTAAGGCTCGGATTAGTGCGAAGCAAATGAACTTTCTGATCCTAATATAAATTAGTTAATTAAATAATTATAATAATATTTAGCGGGATCTTAAAAAGCCATCAGTCTTCTTAAGCCTCCCTATCAACACAGTACATCTTACATTCTTCTCTTTCTCCTGTTTAGAAGTGTATTCTCACAGTCTTAACATAATGAATGTTAAAAAGAAGTGTTTTGAAAGCAACTACAAAAGTAGAATAATGTAAGCAGGCGGGGATACTAATATCAGAGTGAGTACTTTATACTAGAATAGAGAATCTGATATGAAAATTTGGTACTAATATAATATCAGAGTAAATTATTGCTGCAGTACAACCTCTGATATAAAAATTGGACTCCACTTCCTAAAATGAATGCAGTGATAATGCTGCCAAAATTCATGCTACCCAAGATTTTCAAAGCAGATTTTGTAGGGCTTCTGTAGCTTCTTGCTTTCTACAAGCTACTTTGCTAAGTATATGTACATAATTACATTAAAGCAAATATATTCAGTAAATGATGTCTGCTTTAATACAAAGAAATTCATATAGACTGAGATTCAGAGAAGGAATAAATTTTGTGCTTCTTTTAATCTGTTTCTGATATACGTGTTCTTTATCATTCATGCTACATTTCTACACTTTTTAAAGGATAAGAAGGTTTTCATTTTTTGTTCTGTTTTTTCTTTTTTTTTCCTTCAATGCAGAGGTCAGCAGTTTCTACAAACAGCTGAGTTTCATGCATAAACTTGCGTAAAATATCCATAAAATCTATGTAGCACTTTGACAAATAGAAAGTAAGAAAAATATAAAATAACAACATATATTGTTTATTTGCTAACCTATATCAAAACTATGCCTGTCTCTTCGTTAAAATAGCTGTAAGTAGCTGTGATTTCAACTACAATTAAATCATTTGAATCATGCAGAAGTAAAATGAAGAAAAGAGTCTTGTCTGAATAGCACTACAAGTAGAATGTAACAGCAATGTGGCATTTGCAACTGTTATACAAGTCTCAAATTTCTGAAATATTTACAAACCTTAGATAATGACAATCTCAGGAGAAAATCTAGAAAACAGACGGTATACAGGAGATAGCCTGAGGCAACCAGTGATGAGGTCAAATCTATACAGTATGTGTGCTTTACATGAAAAACGCTCTACTAAAACGTCTTTGCGCACGGTGTAGGGCTTTGGGATATAGCAGGTATTCACTGGGGGAAAGTAAGGATTATTTACTAGGATCAGTAACATGGAATTCAATATTAAAACCGACAAAGGTTATCATCTATTACACATTAAATTCACCACAGTTGTTTGACAACTCTCATAGCAACAGATTCCACCCTTAACAATTCAAAGCAATCTTTCAGATTAAAGTTCATGTGATCACTTTAAAGAACTATTCAGTGTTAATCAAGCGATATTGCTTCAGGCATCGTGTTTGTCTTTCACTTCAGGCTATTTGGTAGATTGCAGGAAATGCTGAGTTTCTGTGCGTGCATGTGTCTATTTTATTTCTATTGGCTGGAAGTGACAGGTAAGGAGTCATGGGAGACATGAGAGTTGATTGGATAGACTCTGCAATAGGAATAAATAAAGTCCCAATGGCTGACTATTACTGAGGGGATAGAATAAGCGGTGAATTCTGTGTTAATTATAATTGTACATTCTATTTGATTTAATTTAGCGACTGATGATGACATGGCAAAATAAGTATCAAAAATTTATTTAAAACACTGCAATATACATACATACACACACACACGCATATATACGTGTCTATGTATATACGTGTAAATATGTATAGATGCATTATCTATATCTATACATACACATATACATGTATATATATGCATCTAACTTTATATCATTCTAATTTTACATTGTTGTCCCAATTATCAGAGAATCACAGGATCACAGAATGTGTGAGGTTGGATCTCTAGAGATCATCTAGTCCAATCCCCCCTGCTCCAGCAGGGACACCTAGAACACATGAGACAGGGCGGCATCCAGGTGGATTTTGAAGATCTCAGAGAAGGAGACTCCACAACCTCTCTGGGCAGCCTGTTCCAGGGCTCTGTCACCCTCACAGTAAAGAAGTTCTTCCTCATATGCAGATGGAACTGCGTGTATTTTAATTTGTACCCATTACCCTTTGTTCTCTCACTGGCCACCACAGAGAAGAGTTTGGCCCCATCCTCTTTACATTCTCCTCTCAGGTATTTATACATGTTAATAAGATCCCCTCTCATTCTTCTCTAGGCTTCTCTAGGCCTCTCTAGGCCTTTCCCCTTCCTATATTATTACTCTTGCTAAGGAGCATTGCCATAACCGTATATCCCCTGTTTGGTATCTTCCTTTAAAAAAAGTCTGTATTTTAGAAAGATTTCTGCACTCAGCTTCTTTTCAGTTTGAATTATTGGCTCATTTTAATATTATGCAGATTAGTTTGTGCCATTTGGGTTTTATTCTTCAAATTTCTTTCAGGTCTATGTATTTACTTTATATGCATCTACATATATTACTGCAAACTATACACAAAACAAACAAACACATATTAGTAAAGCTATAAGTAAAGATACACTTGATTTATATCAAACAGCTCAGCAGAGGGAGGCAGCAGTGCAGGTGATATTACTGAAAACTAACAACAAAACAAAAACTGATGACTTTAGATAAGAAAAACCTGCAGTTATACACATGCATACGTATAAAGCAAATACAACAAATACCTTCTTTTAGAAAATATGAGTATTTAAATAGGTTATGATGGAATACTACAGTTGTGAGCCTCAAGTGAATGCATTCTGATGGGTGAGCATTCAGTCAAGAGAACTGAGGGTTTTCTGGTTAAATTTTTGGATTCAGCTCAAGGAAATGTTGCCAGTCAAGAATTAATCATATGCATCTGTGAGCAACTAGACTCAGAACCCCAAACAGAGGCTGTTTAAAGCTCAGGAGAAAAAAGAGTAAAGCCAACACAAGTTGCTCCAGAGGCAAAGAATTCCTATATTTGTAGTGTTTTGTTCCTCTAGAGAGTGCTGAGGAACTCCCATTAAAAGTTTATTAAAGGTATCAGCCTTACAGGCTGTGTGCATCCTCTGTAACGATTTTGTCATAATATATTGGAGGTGGTAGTGTCAGGAAATTAATGAAAGTCAAAGTAAAAAGGAGCTTCTACTGTTTCCAACCTAATCATCTGTACAGCACAGGGAGCACTCTATTCTCGTTCTTGCTTTTATCGAGAACAAATTGATGAACACGGAACACCATCATGAAGGGGATGATCCCTCCTGACTCATATCATCCTTCTTGTACCAATGGAGATGCCACTGGTACCAACCCGATTCTGTTGCACACAGGTCCCAGAGGGAGATGCCCTTAAGATTCTTAGGAATCTTACGTTCTTAAATAGGATCTCTAGGACACGAGAGCTCCTACTGCATCTCATCCTCCATCTAAGAGAAAAAAAAATGAATATAGCATAAGATATGCTACATACATTGAAAAGGGAAACCAATTTCTGCAAGCTGTTATGTCCTATGTAATCATATTTTCAAATTGCTCTATATGCTCTCTGTATTTCCACTCATTAATCCCTACAAAATCTGGACTGATATATTGCTTACAACCAAACATTTAAGAAAAGTGTGACTTTCTAGTAGAATAACTTGCAAAGGTTATTCTACATTGGCACATCTAAAACACTCATTTTCAAGAAAAGAGACTTTTCAAAACAAGAGAACAAGGAGAAACTGTTATATGACCTTCTTTTTTGCCTAATTCATACCATTAATATTACTACAGGAACTGGAGGATGTGTTATGGACTTTTCTAACCATCAGTGTTTCACAATAGCCCTAATAAGACTGATATGTGCACATGGTAGACCAAAGCTCTCAAAGAGTATTCAAAATTAATACATTTTCTATGGTGAATATTATTTCTAGGTGTTTTAGTATTAGTATTTATTTGATTCTATTTATTCAGTGCTACCAAAACCTGGGTCAATATAAACTTCTTCACAATATTTAGTTCCTATTTTTATCTGTTTACATATGCTAACCAAAAGAAAAAAAAAAAAAAAGGTTTCTGATGAATCTCTTGGGGGAATAGTAACTCTGCAGGATACACTGCTACTTTTTTGTGAAGAATTTGGCTTGTGAAGAGATTGACATATTTTACTTTCTTAAACTCTTGGAAAATGAACACTTCAGCAACACTGATTAATTAACAACAGGATTCTGGATGTGGAATGCATATTTAGTTTCATTTTAAGCTTGTTAATATTTGAGCTTCTTAGCATCACTAGATGCTAGATTGTCAAAGTGTGGCCTCCATTCTCTGAATATTCCCTGAAGTACCACCTGCATGGAAAAATGTCTTAAATAAACGTTGACATTTTTGAGCCATTGATGATGCAAACCCTGTATAAACTGACTTCACTGCAAATAAATGAACTGTACATGAGACCCAGCCCTTCTTTGCCCATAGTTTCTCTGCCCAGGAGAAACTTTCTAAACTCATGTTTTAAAGATGTAGACAGAGTGAGGGATGAATTCTTTTCCATGTAGTCTCAAACTTTTAAGCTATGACTATACCATCCTGATGTTTTGATTTAATTTGCTGAGGAACTGTGGTACAGTCATATGCAAAGGTGAAGGGAATACTCCACAGTCTACCACTAGACCCCATGTTCTTCTGATTGATTAACTCTCTGATGAGGGGAGAACATGCTAGTTCTCCTACTTAAAGGTTCCTGAACCTTTCCTCCTGCTTCACAAATACCAAGTCACAGCATGCTGACCCACACCTTGCAAGATCTTTCATATAGATGCAATGTGGTGGGATCAAGGAATGTGTTTCTTCTACAAGCGCATGTGATAGAAGGCTTTTTCTAAAGCTGTTTGTGCACCTTTAGAAAGGTGCAAGTGTTTGTCAGGCAGGTGACATGAAGTTGCATGTGGCCATAATTAGATTGGTCTTGATACATCTTAAATGCCCAATCATTTCTTTGATTAAAATCTAAGAAATCTGAATTTTCAGTTTTAAAAAATGCAATTTTATGCTCTTTTTTTTTGTTAAAAACCTCCTTGGAAAATGATTTTTGAATTCATACCTATAATTATGTCTCTTAGCCTTGGGTTGATTCTGTTTATAATATCTAAGCTAGGTTCTTTATGCCTAACATTTCAGTAAGATAAAGGTTATATAGTGTGCACTAGAATATCAAATAATGCATGCACACATTCCTACAAGCACAGACAAAACAATTATAAGCAAAAAAGAAAAAAAAAAAGAGCAATAAATAAAAGCCCAGAGCATTAAATCCTGCACTTCTACTTATGACAATTAATATCTTGCCTCAGAAATAGATTAACTGTTTTCCATTACACTTCATACATTTAGATGCCATTGTATTTTCTGTGCAGGAGGTAGAATTTGGCCTAATAGAACTTTGTGATATCTAAACAAATAGGCAAGATACCACATCTGTATCACAGTGTTGCACATCGTACGGAACACAAGTATGTCTTTGTTATATTGCTTTTTGTTACATATTTATTTTCTCTAACTGTTTCCTATGCTTATAAGTTTTCTAAAGTAGAGATCTTATTTTTATCATTAATTTGGCCCAGTTCTTATATGTGATTTAAATATGTTAAGGAAAACAAAGCTAAGTTACATAAAGTATAGAACAGAACAAGTGCTTGCCAAGACTGTTGCAGTGAATTAAGCATGTATCTTCCCTACCTCCATACTAAATCACAAATAAACATCTCCCTATTACTTTTCATCTTAATACTGTTTTTTCTTTTTTTACCATACAGACATTCTGAAGTGTCTCTATAGGGCTTCCTATAACAAAACAAAACAAAAGAAAACAAAAAGTTTTTCTTCCTCAGCAGATCTTATTTCACCATTAGCATGTATTACTTAACGCAGTGAAACCTAGCCAGTGGTATTGGGGTACCAACCAACGTAGTTAAAAAGGCCCAAACAGACATCAAACATTTAGTAACTTTTCAAATGCAGCAATATAATTAAAGATGATGAAAAAAAAAATCTATGCCCTTCTTCCATAAATAGAGACACTTGGCAGTAGGCAAGCAATGGAGTGCCTTTCAGTCTGCTGTATATTCCAGCATTCTCTGTCAAGACCTGGGTAAAATCTATTCACAGATTACTGGTGTTGCTATCACAAAACCACCAAAATACTGTCAAATATGAGATATCTTATTTAATGAATATTGAACTACATTTTAGTTTTGTTCAACCTTGTCAGTCAGGATGAAATTCAAAAAAATCAATGTTGTGAAATGTGGAACAGCAAGCCATATGAATGCATGGGCCAGATTTAGCACATCTGGGAATGGGGACTAACAGAAAATAAATGATCAAATGACTACATGAAGTGCATCCCGTAAGTGATGATAAGGCTTAGAAATTCAAAATAGGGAAACCCCGACCATTTAATCACAAAATCATAGGATGCTTAATGAAACTCTAACCATCACATTTGATCTGATTGAAACCCTTATCAGGATATGAAGCATGGACGGGAATGTCCTCCATTAGAGGCTTCAATTCTCTATTTCTTTTTCTGTTTTGTATCTTCATGTCACCAACCTACGGAACCCTCCTGATGGATGAGTCCTCATGGACTGACACTGTCCTCCATTTCCCATTCAGTGTTTCAGTGTGTGATGGTAGAGACAACCTCCCAGTGAAACCAACACCCAGTCCATGAGGGAGTCGGTAGCAAGCACAGACCTGCCTCATAAAAGTGCTCGTTATAAGTACTACATAATTCCCGACAGAGTCCTACTGTCTTTGTGGGGGGAAATATTGTAAGCAAGAATCCATCCAGGTGTGGACTGTAAGCTCATGTCGTTTAACTAACAAAGCCACCAGACTCTAGCAAGTATGACGATGTACTTCTATTCCTTAAAAGAAGGAGAAGAAGGGATGATGATATTTTCTGAGCTGGCTGAAATCTGAAAATGATTCCTCAAAAGAAAAAACAAACCCCAAACAACAAATCTGCTTATTAGGAGAGGAAAATGAGAAAAGGGATAGGTCTCCAAGTTACTGAAGCTCATCCAAAAATATTTTATCAGTCCTGAACACATATCTTAAATGGGATGTTTTTTCTTTCCAAAATATGTAGGATATACAGTTCATGGAAAATACACTATTTTAGAGTAGTTCAAGGAGTTACATTCCCCAAGTTAGTGAATCAGTTAGTTAGCTCTACAAGGCAGTGGAGCATGACTATGAGGTGATGAGATTAGTTGTCATCACCAAATGTGGATTGCAGACTTTACAGAGGACTCAGTTCACAGCTACGTATAGTGTTAACTTTTCTGAGTCATATCCACTAATGCCAGCTTTATTAAACAATAATAGTCCCATAAAACAAACATGGTATGCCGCTTCCAGCAATTATAGGCTTTTAATAAGGAAGTTATACTACCTTCTGCTATAAAACTGCACTAGAAAATCCTGGCTACAAACTTCACTAAATATAATCATAATCACTTTTTTGTTTATAACACGCTGCTGTATATTGCTGAAATATTTGGCTTTAGGTGATGATAGTTAAGGGAATGCACTGTATAGAGTTCAAGGCCTTAGAACACTGATGTACTGAGTTACCCAGGAAGAAAATAGGAAAAGATAATAGTGGTAGGTTTGTTGCTTTATATAGCACAGGCATATTTATTGCATTAATTAACTTTGCAGACTTTAATAGAATTTCATTTGGAAAGTTACACTTTTTTCTTCTTTCAGAACTATCATACTATTTATGTGTTTGCAGATTAGGAAACGAGCAGTTTGTCTGGATTTGATTCAAGTCTTTATAATCCTGTTATACACATTTTTCTCTCCTGTGTTCATAAAAAGCTGCAAGTTGATAAACATCACTTACTTGGCACAGATCAGCCATTTTCCAGGCCATATACCTGAGAAAAGTACAATCCGCAAGCCAACTGCAGCAGGTATTTTAGTTCGTAAAATGGACTATGTGTCTCCAAACTCCCCTAATCAAAAATGAACAACATCTCTTGCTATGTGCATGAGGTTTAGTACCATATGGTAGCTGATTGAGAAAGTGGTAAACTCCTGCAAGTTCGGCAGCTCAGCCTCTAAATGGCAGGGGCTCCGGTCAGCTCCGTAGGGAAGAAGCAGGGGGGAGGTTGCGCTCCTCTACTGCCAGCCTCTCCTCTACCCCCCGGCTCCCAACTTGGAATGCTTATGCTGGGAACACAGAAGGTGCATAAAGAATATCTATAAGACACCAGGGGCTTATTTTCTTTGCAGAACAAGCTGCCTAGCCAGGTCTTCTTTTCCTTTCTTTGCCTGCTTGTTGACAAAAACTCATAGACAAAGCAGACAGAGGTATCTCCATTTCTGGCACCCTCAGCAGAAGAACAATGAAAGGATGTTTAAGAGGCAGCTGACTAAGCCAGTTATTTTTAACAACTGAACTACCAGTGGACATTTCTGTGCCTGTCATGTTATCTAGGGCTTTAAACTAACTTGAAATATCAATTTCCATGTACTGAAGAGAAACTGTGAATGTCCAGCAGGCTGCCTTGCAGAAAACTCGGCAGTTTTAAATGAAAATATATTGCAAATACTATAATCTCTCTTCTCACTCCTCCCACAAATTATTCATTCAGACATCCAGTGAATTGGATAGAAACTACTTATATACAACATTTTGTCGGGAATGGGTTATCTAATAGGCTTTATCAGTAAATGGTGTAATTCCATATTTTAGATAATATTCCATTCGCTAAAATTTCTGTTGCTGAGCTCTTATATGTCTAACTGCATCTTTCTCTGCTGTTTACTTGGAGAATGAGTGTGGCAGTGTGGCAAAGATTTATTGGATACCTGGCTTCTATGTACACAGCAGGAGGTGCTTTTCCATCCCCGGCTTGGAGCCTCTAAATTAATCTCTGAATATGAATCACTCTTGATGTACCGCTTCTCAGATTTCTGGACAACATAAAATATCAGTCTCAAAGCACCTGCATCTCTAAGCTCTAAATACTAAACTTTTCTTAATTAACTTTGATTACTCCACTGCTTAAATTGATACAGAAAGAGAGGAAATATTAAAAGCTAGGGATCTGTTCATGCCATAAATCTTTCTTTTCCAAACTTTCTTTTCCAAACACCTTCTATTAAAGCTCCCATTCTATGTTTAAAGACTCTTGCATTTACTCTTCCGTTCAGAACAAATTTCAAGAGAATAGACAGAATGGCACTTAAACTTCTAAAACTATTAATCAGAATCTACATGTAACCAGTTGAAGTTTCTCTTCTGTTTGCCTGCTCTTTGGGTTTGAGTTCTCAAGGTCATATTTGGCTGTTTCCAAAGGCTCTGCATTTTGTGCAGTAAGTTAGATGAACAGCTAAATGATTATTTTGTAGTAAGAAGATGAAAGTTAGATGAACCTTGACATATCACTCAGGTTATAATTCAGCAGTGAATTCATATCATCAGGATTTATCTACTTTAGAAACTAAACAGTTAACCTAATCATCTCTTTTTATTGCTAATTTAGAAAAGCTTTTTTCCCTAAGTACACTCTCACTTTTCTGAATTCACTGCATGTGACCTGCACCTTTTGTCCTCTGCACCATTACCAACAGCTAATCCCTCTTATTTATTGATAATTGGACAAAACTGAACAACATGCCAACTCCTGAAAACTGAACACTACTAAAGGGCTCTATTCAGGTTTTTCCCCCCAAACCACATTAGTTTCCAAGTTCACTTCCTTTGTGGAATATCAATGGGAAAAAACTTTCCAATTCTCTCATGGTTTAGGAATTCCACTAATTCTAACCTGCACATTGCATAAATGTGTGAGATAAGGAATACAATGCACTGGGACTCAAAAATGAACACTACTTCTAAGAAAGGGAAAGCAAGCCTCATTTAATGTTTGCTGGTCTATTTAAAACTTGTAATGTTCACTTGAAAACAAAAGTTAGTTGTTAGAGATGTGTTGGCCAGTTGGCAAGCGGTAATTAAGCAATCACTATTTGTGAAATCTGGCCTAGTCCTTAAAGTCTTAACTATATTTTTCATCTCTTTTTTTTTTTTTTTTTTTTCAAACACAACCTGCGTTACTGTTGCTTTGTCAAAGAATCACAGAGCACATTGAAGGTGATGTTGAACTCCATCATGTAGTGCTGGCAATCATGTTTTTCTGCAGGTTGATATAGGTCAAATAGTTGATGCACCTTACAGGGGTACGCACAGGGTAGTAGAAAACAAATAAAAAGGAAAAGTTAAGGAAAAGACAGAGTTATTACCAGCATGTAACCCTCTTAAAGAAGAGCTCCCCGTGAAAAAAGCCTGTCATATAGAGCAGGTTGCACTTGACAGAGACATGCTGAAGTCTCCCCTTCAGGGAAAGAATTTTCTGCACTCTTTTCCTGATTTGTCCCATCTCTTTAGAACCTATACAACCTATGCTATGCCCATCTGAAGTCTAAAGATGAAGCCTAAGCCCTTCCCTTTCAGAAATCAGAGGAGAAGAAAATTCCTGCATGTCGTTTGGCAAGAATTTGTGTGTCTGTAGTCCCCTGCTGAGGTACCCAAGCAATTTGGGAGTGGGTGATCTGTGGAGCTAGGAGTCACTGCATATGGGCTTATTAGTCCTGTCTGTCAGGGCTGTGCCACTTTAATGTGGCTTTGCAGCTTCTGCATCACAAGTTTATACTTTTGCTATATATACAGGCTTAGCAGCTCGCCAGAGTGTGCTAGAGTATATCTAACACAGCCTTTCATTGGGGAGTGTAGACATATTCCTAGAATCTCTGCTTGCCATTACTCAATTTGGGAAAAGGAGACAAGTAATTTTTCTGTAGTGAGGCTGGCTTTTAGCTAGGGAATTTAGGAAGCAGCATCACACAGTGATCATTCAGAAGCAGATGAAAAGAATCTTCTCCATCACTGTACTTTTTTTTCTCTGTCAGCTTCCCTGGCAAGAAATCATGCTTCATTTTTAACAAATGGATATTTTTTAAAGAAAAAGTGACTATTCCTAAACATACATTATTGAAAGAAGAGGCACAAAGAAGCGTTATTTGCACATGGTGTGAAATGGAGTAATTTACGTTTTTAATCTCACAAATAATTTCAATCACATATTCAGAGCATATCGCCATTGTCTGTCAACTTTAATTTCAGAAATTGGAAAGTATAATGGCTTTTCTTTTCACTTACAAGGGGGATGAATATTATTGTTAGGGTTTATTTGCAGAGAAGCTGTAGCATCTCCATAACACAGCATGCATATCTGCAAAAGCCAAGACTAGACCCTTGTCCTCTAACTCTGAGAGGAGAGATGTTGCCAATAAAGATTTAAAAAAAAAAGCAGCAATAATCTCACAGGGCCAAATGACATACAGATGGTCAAATTCTTTAGGTTTTTTTATACATATATATATATAGACAGGCTTACAACTGATGCCACTGATGAAGTTGCATTAATTTACACAGGAAAAAATACTAGTTCACAGCACTGTCACTGAAGTCAAAGGCAGAAAACTTCTCATCATATACATAAAAAGAAGACTAGATTCAAAGTCATTTTCAGAACAAAGTTAATAATTTCACTTATTATGTGGATTTTTTCAAATATATTTGAGACATGATTTTTTATCTAAGTTTAAAACATATCGAAAGAGTGTAGAGGTGTAGAAGCAAAGACTGCTACTAGACTACAAACATTCGAGGAATAATCTCACCAAACTCCCAAGTCAAACAAGATGCATTTTAATTTATCACTATTTTTAAAACAATGTGATAGATTTTGCTCAGACCTTACAATATGTGGTCCTTAACTTCACATGAAAAAACATTAGAATAGAATAACTAGATTTTAGCACAAGAAACAAAAAGAAAATAGGATTTAAGATATTCTAAAATCTTCATGTCCATCAGTAGCAACACAATCCCCCACCCAGCTCGACCATCCACAACCTCCTATTGCATTAGCCTCTTGAGCTGCTGTTGCACCCTCAAGAGAGAAGAAATGTTACTATAGAGAGCAGACCTAATCTGATATGTACCTAACAGCTCTGAGATGTTTCAATTTCTTTGATGGGGGCAAGTGGAAGTTTAACTACCGTAAATTGAAAACAATAATAAAAAAAAACATGAGATTTCATGGCTTTATTTAAAATGGGTCTGGTGGCAATGTGTATGCTCAGCATAAGCACTTGGGCATCTTTTAAAATGGTAAAAATAATGCAAATGTTAACTTAGCTGTTATTGCTGTCCACAGGGAAGTACAGGGAAGATAGCTAGAAGGGAATAAATAACGCATATTCACTCGTTAATACCTTTACATGTAAAGGGGTTGCTATCAGTGAGCCAGGATTTTTACTTTCAAATGAAAACAGCATTAGAATACCTTCCTCGTGGTGCCAACTTCAGCCAGGGTGGATAGGCTTAATCAATTCAGGAGAAATCCAGGGTCTTGTGTTGTTTTAGTGCTAATTTCAGAGCACTCCCTACATATCAAGGAATTAGACAGAATGAGAATGCCAGATGTAATTTGAAAAATAAAGGTATGTTCAAGTGATGTAAATCTGGTGCAGAATCAGCCACTATCTGATGGCTAGGACCTGGTAAATTGGTTTGGGAAGTATCAGCTGTCAAGATGATACTAAAATATCTCAAATCATGTTTCTTAGACATAGACTCTAAAACCATAATTGGTCAGACAGGAGATCTTCACATGTGCAAGTTTAAACATCTAATTTTGATGCCTACCATAGATGATAAGTCTTCCTCCGAAGGAAAAAGGAAAGCCAACTTATGATCCTGTCAATCTCTGTGACTGTGCATTTAGGTGTGCTGAAGGTTTATATCTTCAATACCTTGGTTAGCTACGTTAACTTTTAACAGTATGAAAACATCCTTCACTCCAGGGTAAGTAAGTCCCCTCTTTTTCAAAAGCAATAAATGCCAACAACTTTTGATTTTGAATGACAATTACAGAATAAGGGAAAGCTGAGCATATATACTGGTATGTCTGACCAGTGCCATTTCTGCTTGCAAGTTCTGTCAGTCTATTCTGCAGAATTAGGAAGGATCATTTCTAACAATGGAGAGAAAAGAAGTAAGCTCTAAACAGGCTGGCTACTCCCTAAATACCAATAGGTGCCTTTGCTGCAACAATAATCATTATTATACTGAGCTTCTGGCTGCAGTTTCCCCCATGCATGACCTGAAGCCACTGACAAAGTTCCCTTTAAACATCACTAAGTTTCTTTCACTCTCAGCTGTCAAGTGCAGGTAACCTATACTATACTGCAACTGCCAAATATTTTTTCATCCTGACAATGGAGAGACAAAGGGCTCAGTAATCATGTAACATTTATCATCAATTCAATCAAATCCTGACAGACAATGCAGGTGGACTTTTTGATATTTAAAGGGACTGTGTGCTCAGGGGATATTGAATTATCCAAAGATCACTGCTGAGAAAAAAAAACACAAGATAATGTTTATGGAGACTGAAAGTTTCTTGAATTTAGGTCCTGTTTGCAACTTATTTTTAACTGTGATTTTCCCTTATTTTCTCTCCCAATAGCTATAAAGTCAGGAGGAGTAAACAAGCAAAGAGCCTGAACAGGGGGAACTACAATTGAGAGAGAAGGAAACCAAAAATGGCTTCAAATTCAGAATTTAAAGAGTTAAAGAAGTAATACTATTTAAACAGGGTTGCAGAACTCCTATTAAAAATGGCAGTACTATAAATGTTCTAGTATTGTCAGGAATGTTCTGTTGGATGACACTATACTGTGATTTGTACACACAGCGGACCAGAGCTGATGGGTGAATGAAATGATCCATAACCCTCACTGACACATTTAGAGCAGTTCAGCTGCACACGGAGAACAGTCCATCATTTGCACCCTTCTGTGAAAGCTGGCTTTACCAAGTGTTTCAATGAAATATGTGCAACTTCCCATTTAAATTAGTACCACATGAACCATGAAGAGCACCACAGGTATCTGTTGTAGTACCAGCCTAATGCAAAAGTGGCCTGTCTTGTAATGCTCTAACAGGAAAGACATACAACCATTCATCTGTAACATATTAAAACCAGAAGAAATAAATTACTCTATAGATGAAGAATTATTGCTTGTGGAGAGAATGTGCAAAGGTAGTTCTAAAAAGCAGCTTTTACTAAAAAATTATTGCAACAGCATTTGAATTCCTAATGCATATTAAACCTAGTTCGCATAATCATAAATCATCATTTTTAAATCAAGAAAATCTGTTTGAAACTTTTTAAAGGTTTATTTTACTAGTTCAAAACTATTTCAGCATTACCATTGAGGGAAGCACAGTAGGAGTGACTATAAGGGTGAAATATAAAACTGAACTACTTGCCAAGAAAAAGCTCTTCAGGCCTGAATTTTTCAAACTTCCTAGTAAGAGCAGCAGGAGTATGTATAAATGTTTTGTGAATATCCAGGTGAGTGAAAAAATTGAATTCCTATGGGTGAATTACCCCTTGTGTGTATGAGTTTCCTTAAGTTGCATAGTACAGCCTAGTCAGTAAGAAAAACTTAGAAAAAGAAAAAAAATTACCCAAATGCTCCAAAACGTTCACATTAAATTAATTTTAATGGGAAAATGAGAAAAATTATCTTTGAATGCTGATTCTAAGCAAAATACCTACTGCTGGATAATGCCTGAGCTGGGCACAAGGTAGCAGTGAATATTCAGTAGTGTGCAGGGATGGATGCTCACGTGCCTTATGCTCTCTGATTAAGGGGCAGTACAAATAACGATAAGGCATCAGCCATAGCGCTTCCAACCCGTCCAGATACACGTAGCTCTGTGGCAGTTCCGGACTTCAGAACAAGGACAAAGGGAGCCAGTATCTGCAAGGCCTAACTTTCAAAGTGGGTCTTCATTTTCAGTGCCTGGATGCTGGGCGGCTGCTGGGAAGTCAGTGCCGTTCTAGCTGTTTCTGGTGAGACCAGTTCTGTCACTCCTGAGAATGAGAGCTTTGTCTCCCTTTGCAGCAAGGCCTCGAAAGCTGGCATCAGGTCCAGCCTTCCTCTAAAGAAGGATATTTTGCACTCATATTTGGTCTCTATATGGTCTCTATTTGGTCTCATTGTATAGTTAGCACCGAGAAAGGAATATGATCCAAAATATTCTCAATGCGGCTTTTAAAACAGAAAATCTGTATTCAGGCAGAGAAAATCCTACAGTAAGATGCTAGATCTGAAGGCCCGTTTTCATCCAGCTTTGTCCTGAGTTGATGGGCCCAGATGCCAAGCTTCTCCACTGCAATTAATTGCAGACGAAAAATGCAGCTCAGCCCTTTGGCCTCAGCTCCTCCCTGAAGGTCTCAGATGCACAGTGTGAAGACAGACAGATGAGTGCATACCTGAGCTGCACATCGTTTAGGGAAGGAGTGAATTAGAAAGGAGGTAAAGAGCATGTCCATGAGAGGACTAAGTGAGGCCAACCAGCGTTACCTAAGAAGTAGGCTACTCATGCTAAGTAATATGTAAGCTCCCTATCTACCTAATGAATTGATTTCCCGCAAGTGTTAGGCACTAGCAGTGACACTCAGCTGAGGGCAGAAGTAAGACTGTCTCCTGCAATTTTCCTCAAGGCATGTTCACTGCCCTTTTGTTCATGGCTCTGTGGTCTCTGAGACATAAATGTAAAGTGAAGGGAGAAGCAATTTTGCAAAACTGCCACTTGTAGGTTGTATGCAATCAATTAGATAGAATGCTATCATAAGATATTCAAATAGCACAAGTCTGGAACTGCTGCAGTTTTGTGAATGATGTCTAAATAATCGGGATGACTGAGAGTCATTTATATCACTAATCTTACTCTAGCTGCTACAAAATACAGCTCCATGTGTCATGAAACCTCCGTGGTATTTTTGTCTTTACTTAACATAGCAGAGTTTCATATGCTAACATACATTTATATTAGTTACTTTTAGCCTTATGATTCTTGTTTTATTATCATGTCAAGTTCATACTTGTATTCAATCTAAATTATATAAATGAGTTTTTGTTACAGTCATCTGTTAGGGAAACTATTACACAAGTTTCCTTCTTCAGTGACTGGTAGTTTTCCCATTAATGGAACCATGTTTACTCCAGATCAAAAATAATTTCTATGTTGTTTTATACATTTCTATTTTTTTCTTTAAGGATAGCAGATACCTTTAATTTTTCATTTTATGTATTCTAATAAAAATGATGAGTGTTTAAAGAGAGTTCTATTTTATTATGAAAATTCACTGTTAGTATCACAGAATCACAGAATTGCTAAGGCAGGATGGGACCTCTAGAGGTTGTCCAACCACCCTGCTCCTATCAGGATCAAGAAGAGCAGGTTGCACAGCACAATATTCATTTAGGCTTTGAATATGTCCAGGGATGAACCTCAATAATGACTCTGGACAATCAGTTCTATTGTATGACCACCCTCACAGTGAAAAAGCTTTTACTTAGGTTCGATAGACTTTCCGGTAGTTTAGTTTATGCCCGTTTCTGCCTCATGTCTTGGACAACAGAGTCTGTGATAGATGCTTCTGTCCCTTATTCATCTTTGCGGCTCTTCGCTGGAGTTGCTCCAGTAGGTTTATGTCTCTGCTGTACTGGGAACCAGAACTGGACACACCACTGCACCGATGGCCTCACCAGGGCTGAGCAGAGAGATAGGATCACTTTTCTCAATCTGCTGGCTGTGCTCGGCCTAAGGCATCCCAGGATACTATTGGCCTTCTTTCCTGCAAGGGCACATTGCTGACTCATGTTCAATTTGATGTCCACCAGGACTCCACACATCCACTTCTGCAAAACTGCATTCACGCAAAGCTGCATGAATTCAATAATCATTGAATTTATTTTTTGTTTTGCTACTGGAATCAGAGCTTCCTGCTATCCTTCTGTAAATCAGTGATGCCTGATCAAAGTTTCACAGAAGTCCATGTAAAGACAATTCTTAAAATATGCAGGCCTCATTGACATACATATATTTTTTGTTTTGTTTAGTTTGTCCACAAGCCCACTACAATGGGTGTTAGACACATCGTAGCTGTCTGTATCTAAACTTCAACAATTAGATGCATGACCTCTCCAAAGTACATAGGATCTAATTGATGTGTCACCTTTCCTTAGCTATGATATGAATTGTATATCAGCCTCTTCCAGGAGGCATGATTTTGGTAGCATCTGTCCCAGTCTTTATGTTCCAGAATCAGAAAGGTAAGACAAAAAGTCTGGAGCTTGGATAAAACCGAGAAGCAAAACGCTAATGTTTCCTCCCCTTAACCTGAGAGATGCTTCTGAACTACTCACCACTGTATGTAATCATTTGCACTTTAACCCAGTGCCTGAATCAGGCAGCCTGAATCAGGGACAATTTGGATCAAACTCAAGTGTCTTGATAAGTCTTCTTAAAGTAACAGACTTCAATGGAATATTCAACTATTCCATTTAATTAAGTTAAATTAATACAGTCTAAGAAGACATATGCTTGCCAGCTTCTGTGAAAATAGTGCATCCTGAAGCCTTCTCTTCCATGCATGTTGCAGAGCTGTCCGGAAGTCCCCACGTGAGTGCGTGCACTGGAGAATATGGACATCAATGAGTCTGGTTTGGGGAACTAACTAGGCATAGTGCAGGAGAGCATAAGAATAAAGTGAGTTTGGAACAACTTTAAGAGTGATGAACATGAGGTCGGAGTGCTCAGCTCTGGGTTGAGGTGTGATGTCTCTCTATCTGTGTTGAGGTGTGATTTCTCAGTGTGGTAGGGGCACTGGCTCCATCCTCAAGAGCACCCTCTTTGTGGGATCAGAAATATTCTGTTGCACTGGCCGAAGAGCACCCTTCTGCTGTTTCCAGATATTAGCTAAGAGATTTTAATTTCAAACTGCCTATTACATTCTAAACTTCACATATGCATAGAGAGGAATTACTGATACACCTTAGCAGCTGTGTTCCATTTTCAGTATGTCCTGATCTCTTTTTTCTGCACGCACCTTCTACTACTTGTGTGTACCACTGTTAGTAATACTGCTCTTTAAGTAGCTGGGATTTGCCAGTTTATGGTCACTTCTACCCCAGCGAGCAAAGTCTCATTTAATATGCAAGTTGTTTGGACCACTTGAAAATCATCATCAGAAGATCATCAGTCATATTTTTTTCTTTCTCTTTTTTTTTTTTTTTTAATTCCTATTAGCATGTAAGCTATTTTGGACGATGGCTACACTGATGAATATTCATTGGTTTGTAGTTATAATCATCTCACTGTTTTAGAAAGGATCTTAAAAGAACTCTCTCTGGAATCATTGTTAGAAGAGATTACATATTTTTCACTTGGCCAGATCAGAACACATTTTTATATCAATGAAGTCTGTTCAAAAGGCACAATGCCATAATGATAATTCACTATGAACAAAATAAACAAGATGTAAGATTGGAGATCAAAAATTGGCAGCAAAGTGACAAGTTTGTAGAGGATGAGTGAGCTTTCCCCAGGCTCCTCTGTCCTTCAGCATGCCAAAACAAACAGCAAAGTGCACACACTCACCACACACAATTGTGTGTGTGTGCGTGAGTGGGCGTTATTTTAATCATATTTTAAAACACACACGTGATTAGTAAGTCAAGCCATGTAGCCGTATGTTTATAAGTAGCATATTGGTGAATGTATTATTGGATAATTACATTAGAAATAGCTTGCTTATCTAGCAGCAAATACTAATGATGGGGAAGGGAAAACCTCTAACTTTCCAGAACTTTTTCACTTAACACTCTCATGTTACATTCACAAAGAATTTTCCAAATGGTATTTGTGGAAAGATATAAGCATTTAGAAGCCATCTTGTCTTAGAATTGCTATCTAAAGGAAGTCTGATGGATCACTTTTGAAAAGCACTTGCCTTCTTGCATTGATTATAAAGGAAGGCAAGATAAGATCTCTAGAGTTAGTACCTATCTAAACAAAACATCTAACTTAGGTTAAATAGGTCATACCTATGGCAACTTCTTTAAGGAAGAAATGAATGACAGAAAAGCATCAGAGGAGGAAAATAGGTGGGGAGGATAGAAAATCAGTATTTAGGAATATATTAAAGTGAGAAAAGATAGAACTAAAAGATCATTTGTTAGGGGGAGAAAAAGGCTAAGTAAAATAAAAATATCAGAAGAATGGCACTGGGGAAAGCATCTGCAGAAAAAATGTGAGGCAGACTGTATAGATGGGCTTCAGCTTGCCTGTCTTTAAGCACAGCAAAAGAGTATATATATAACCTGGGTATCTGAGTGTACACCGTAGTCTAGTCTGTTGGGATCTGGTCAATACAGTCACAAGAGTATAAAAGTTTTTCTCTTTCTCCTCTTACATTAAATATCTAATTTCACTCAAATTATTTTCTAACCCATTGCCTAAGTTAAACAGACACATATTTTGGTTGCCTAAATATTGGACTGCTCTTTGAAGTGCTTTTGAAAAGCTTTTCTGGCATTCAGATATTACTGCAGAAGAGCCTCAGTCTTCCCTAGATCCTGAATCTTCCCCACATCTTGAGATGAGTATCTTGGAGACACTGGGTATTTGAAATAGCACAAGAAATATATACATGATCAATTGAATTGAGCCCCAGCTTTCTACTGACTAAAGCAGGAGTATAGAAGCTAGTTTATGGTTAGAAACATAAACTTAAGTGTCTAAGTCTGGAGCGAAATCCACTGTTTTAAGACAGGGTAAATGGAACTGAATCTCATGAGCTGAGAAAGGCTAAGTAGTAATAGTAGCGAATAAAGTAAGTGAGAAAAAAATGGATTTGCTGAGAAACACATATCTGAAGAGCAAATGAGCACAGGTACTAAAGAAACACGACACGAAAAAATGCATCTAGACACGTTAGGAAAGAACGAGATTATTTTCACCTAGAAAAAATTGGTTGTATGTTTAGATATAAACTGCATATCTACACGTAAGTATACAGTAACGTATACTTTTATGTGAGTAGAAGATTCTGAGTTGTATGGCGTTATATAATGACAGACTAGAAATCGTTTGGCAGAATTCATTAAATAAAAAATAGAAGATTTTGACTAATCATATATAAAGTGATTCATAGCAATGTAAATAGTTATATCAGCCTCAAGCAAAAATAGTAGAGTGTTATTTATCTTTTTATGCTGTTATGTTCAGTTATACTTTTCTGCAGTTTCATATATTCAAGATTACTATATTTACAACATAAAGAATAAAGAAGTCTATCGAGAAAGTTAGGCATTTGAGCATATGTGATTGGAAGTCTGGAATGAGGCACTAAAAGAATCAGATTTTTCTGATAAAACGATCATTGGAAGGAAAGCTAAAAATATTGACAAGTGAGGCTCTAGATAGAAAAGGTTAATAGCTTGCTTTGATGAATGGATCTAACTTGATGTTATACTGGAAATGAAATACTCTATTTAATACTCTTTTCACATCATAAATATTTTCTTTGCAATGGTAACAGCAGTTCTTAACTGCTTAGTTCAAGAAAAAAAATTAAATACAAATATAACCATGAATTAAGCAAAATAATAGGAAAGAATGCTGAGCTGCAGAAAATAATAGCTTCAGCAGAGACACTTCCGTGTGGTTCCATGCTAACCAGTATTTGATATAATGTTGGAGAAGAAAGGAAAAAAAAAAAGAAAGCAGAAGAGATGCAAGATATCACAACACAGGAGAGGACTGGGGCTATAAAGGCTTATTTTAAAAATATGCATAATCTACAAAAAATCTTCTGGTACATGTCAGTTTAGTTCCTAATGCTGTGAATCTGCCTGCTCTAAGCACTCCTGCACATCAACAGGACAGGAATCTTTTTATTATAATTTTAATTTCTGTCTGTCTTTCTTGTGCAATTAAGTTATTACCTAATGGATGTGTTGAGATTTATTCAGTCATTCAACAGATGAGAAAGCATTCGGCAAAGTGTGAATTGAACAACTGATGTTTCTAAGGAATTTGGGATCAACTCTGCTTTTCTAGGAAAACTGTAACATGACATAATTTTTGTTCTGTTCTGTCTGTGTGGCTGGATTTCCTATAGGAAATTGCTTTCAGTATTGATATGGGATCCATTCTTTTGAAATCAGATTACTTATGGGGGCAGAAGAATGGATAAGTATTCCTTCTTTTTTTTTTTTCCCTTGAACCTTGCAGAGCTTAGATATATAGTAGTGTAAATAACTAGGAAAATTTCAGAGGTCAAAACACATAATATAGTGCTGTGCTTCATGGCCAGGAAAAATTATTCCATATGTTGCCTGGTACATTTAGAGAGGTTACAATGGAGTTAGTTAGTACTTCTGATATAGTTGCAAGATAAACCTGTTCTTAAAGATGTGTTCAATCAACAATTGTTAAACTTGGATATAGTTTGTTTTATTCTCTGTAGCACTTTCTTTCAGTGCTTGGAAAAGCATCTGACATTATTTATTTTCTGAATGGACCCTAAAATTTAACTTTTGTGTTCTGTTACCAGTGACATCTTTGTGATTTTAATTGGTCCTCTGTTTTCTTAATCTGCTGATAATAAAGAATAACTAACATAAAATAATGAATATATAAAATTACACAGTAATAATTTAATCCCAGGACTGTGAAATAGCCTACTGTAATAAATCTGTTTGAGATTTACTAAGATTCACAAAACTAAAATTGCCTTCACTAACAGGATGTAAGATTATTAGTTGTTATTAATCATAAATGGATTTTTCTTATGTAAATCTTATGTAAATATTCATCTTCTTCAAAAATATTAACTGATAGAGTTTAGCTCATATACATTTTCTAAAATTGAATAAATATAAAACAAAACAGATCAAACCATTATGTCTTCTTCAAAGCCATCTCTAATTCAATAATGAAAGTAACATTATAGCAATATTCATTAAACACTTACAGGTTATTGACCTCCATAGCTGAACAGAACAGAGGCAGTCAGCCTTAAAGGACAAATATATCTTAATTTTTGTCATGGGTGGATTAATGGCTTGCCTTTATTGATAACATTTTCTATTCAGCTGTATGGAGGACTTACAAAATGAAGCACAACAAAAGGATTAGAAAACAAAGAAATAATATGCCTAGCTGGACACACCATTTATTCCATTTTTGATTGCTCAATTATCAACTGCAAAGCATTCCTTTTAATATATTTACTCAATGATATTTAAGATTTAAAGTAAAATACAGTTTAGTGATACTAGTGAATACCAGCTATGTTGCATTTCCATAAAAATGACTAAAATGGCAGAGTGGATTGAATAGCGGAGCATTTGGGAAGATGACACTCTAGGAAGATTTTGCATTTACATGAACTGGATAGTGTCATAAATTTGTTTGCATTTGGGGATTTTCTACTAAAAGGGAATAGTAAACAAACATGTTACCATTGAGATTACATGGTTTGCCAGCATACATTATTTGCAGTTTGAAGGAGCATCCCATAGAATCCTTACTTTTATCAAACAAGCTTATTAAATTTTAAGGTAGACCAAGGGGAATTTCATTTAGTATTACATTTTTTTTTTTTGCACAAAACTATTGATACAGAAAAAGTTAACTGATACAATCAACATATAAAAAACTGTGTTTCTGTAGGTTTCTTATTGATAGATATTTGGATTTTTTCTTTAAATTGCATTTAAAGAAAAGCTTTCGTACATATTTGTTTTCTTCAGGGATGTCATCATTCAGAGCCATTAACTTCACAACCACATGAATGACTTCACAACCAAACTGATGACTCACAAGCACTTTCATGTCAGAAATAAATTGTGCTTTTAACATTTTTTTCATTGAATTAGCAGCTTAGAGACCTTTATCTTCCAAATTGTATTCCTGTTCTTTTATAGGCATAAGGAGACAAACACATACACATACAAGGCTGTGATTTTGATACATCAATATTATGCTGGTGAGTAATAGATCACATAGTATCCAGTGTTCAGTTCACCTCACATCAGTGTTTAACAGGGAATTTGATGGTCCAAAATCCAACAAATCCTGTCATAAATACATTTGCTAACGAGAACGAGGGATTTATGCTGTGGCAGCCTCTTTTTGATCTCATTCTTCCTCAAAATCACAGTGAAATGTTTTGACATATCTGCTTGATGCTGAAAAGGAAGGGAGTAATAAATAGCAAATTTAAATTGGAATATCCTTTATTTGGTCTCCAAAGATGAACTCCTAAATTTAGTTGAACAGGATTTCTTGGATGCTGCATATCTGTATGCTTAAATATCTTCTGAAATATTTCTAGATGATTTTTACTTTTATGTTAAAAATATTGAGATGTGTTTTCAAAGCATTTTTTTAATTCTTGATGAAACATAGTGTCTATCTCCAATGGTGCTAAATTGTTTTCAAGTTCAAGTTTTTAAGATCGACCAAGTCTATTAGTACCTTACAAAAATTGAAATTTCTAAAAATAACATTATTGATGTAGCATTCAATACTTTGGAAAATTCTACTGATAATAGTAATGATAATGTATTTGGTTATGTTTCCAATACCATAACTGTGAAAATTCCCATTTCATTCTAATCACCTATACTTGAGTTGAATCAAAATCTTCCGCTTCTGTATAAACCCATGTTAAAAATTATTTTGAGTTTTCCTAACGTAAGTGGTGTTCATTATGAAGCAACAACCTCAGAAGCAGTTCTCTTACCGGCTTCATAGTAACAACTCACTTTGCAATTGGCCTCATGGAACTTCATGGGGCTGCAATAGGAGGACCAGATTTAACTCAAATGGAAGGTGAAAGTGTCAGCCTCAGGGAGAAGAGCAGGAATGATCACCTGTCCCTCCCAGGAACACAAAGTTGTCTATGACCTCAATCTCCTAAGTTATTTGTACTTGCTAAAAAACAAACAAACAAACAAAACAAAACAAAAAACCTAAATTAAATTATTATATCAACTACTGAAGAGCCAAACGATGAGCTCTGAAATAGAAATTCATGCAAACTGGTCGCCCAAGCTGTATCACCTGGTACAGTCATAATAATGAACTGTTTAAATTAATGATTTAAAATGTTATTGCAAAGTACTTCTGAAACTGAGGACATTTAAAACCAAAGTGAGTGTCAATGAAGGTAGAAGCTGGTGCAAAACAGCATATATGAGAAGGATACTGCTATTTTTTTTTAATGTATATACGCTCTTTTTCTCTGAAGATCAATAACTCTATGCGGTTTTCTACACTAAGACTTTTGTTTAAACACAGTGATGATTATGATTTTATATGGTCATATTTAAATTAAAATCACCTATTGTGTGGGGACTCTTGTGACTTAGATATGAACAAACATTCTCATTGAATTTAATGAAATATACAGAGTCTGGTGATCCAGAAATCATTACAAATAAGGTGAGCACAAATAAGGCAGACTGCAGTCATTTCATTTGTTTTATAAAATAAAACTAGTCTACCTAAAAGTAATAAATGTGGCTAAACCCCAATATAACATCTTCTACACCTAATAAACTCTTTTTCTTTTTGACAATCAATACAGGTGTATTAATGCAATTTACTGAGACATGAGCCTGTTTTTAACGTTGTGTGTGCATTTCATAGCCAGACTTCAGGTGCACTTGCATTTAAAAGAACCTTTGAAATGCATTGCTTTTCACTATAGGCAACTACTATCAGGCAATGTCAGTGGACCAGGTTCATACTACCTATTCTCCCTAAGAGACTACACTGTGCTCCCTAAGCTCAAGAGAAATGACTTACTCAAGAAATGTTGCTCTCTCCACTTTAGGCTGCTTATTCATGTGGAGTCCCAAATATTACAGTGATTTCCACCACAGAGCTGGTCCTTAGCATATGCTGTGGTTCATAAGTACTTTTCAGAGGGTCTCACCTGTTTATAAAAAAACACATGGGACCAATATTAGGCAGTCATATAAGGGACCTAAACTAGGAACCTAATCCACCTTGAAGTCCAATGGAAAGAGATAAGGATTTCCAGAGATAAAGATTTCCAGAAAAAAAAAAATCTAAGTGGGCTGAATAACTATTCAGAAGAGCTGGTCTCTCGTGCTATAGAGAATAATCTCCTGGCTTATTAACTTAGACCCTCAGTTAAGTACTTGAATGTTGTGGTATGAATCTGGGCCACAATTAGATTCTTGACCTGTTGAGTGATATTTCTTTCCATAAAGAAATTTCTTCTGCCTTTTATTTTCACATACAGAAGAAGCTATGATGGTAAATCAGTACCATACAGAAAAGCGACATGAAGCAAAATATAAACATAAAAAACCACCTTTAGTTTACTGATTGATAAAGCTGCTAAATGTCAAAGATCATGTGTTAAAAGAAAAAGAGAGACTGAAATCAAATCACTTTAGTGTAGACACATTTACTTTTAAAAATTAATATCACCATATTAGAAAGTTGTATGTCTGATAATACAGTTGTCATCATAACATATAGACCTTAGGTGTTTGATCCTATACAAGAAATTTTAATCTGAATCTGACAAATTGCAGACTCTGTGCATAGTGTCCCTCACTCACTCCTCATCAAACATCTAAAATGAAAAGACAGTTATTCATTAATTCTTAGCAAAGTTAGTTGAACTAGCACTTCCCAAATCAAGATATATTTTTTTCTGCTGTCATTAAATGGAACTAAGCACAAAGACACTATCAATTAAGTTTAACTATCGAGGTGCATTACTTATGGAGATATGCTAAAGAAATTTATTTAAAAAGTAAATGATGCACATACATCTTTATTCAGATACTCAGAATACTCAGAGTGGAAACATTCTCCTCTAATTTTAGGTATTTTCTAATTTCAGAGAGATATGTATAACTACTTTTAGCTGAATATCCTTTATAGTGAGTGGAGAGAAACAGACAAGTGGAAACCCAATTCCTCTGACCTATTTTAGACATTTCTCCCCACTAACTATAAAGATAAGTTAAGGTAATTAGCTCAGATGTAGATAGCTACATTGTAAATGTCTATGCCTAATCAGATGAACCTCATAACTTTAGGCTATCTGAAAAGCAGAGTCCACTTATTTTCTCTTATATATTCAACCTCCTCTGGGATATCATATCAAAAGGTATTTCCCAGGGTAGAAAATACTTGGAGGAAAGGATTTTGAAAAATAGAAGGAACACAAAGTAGAGAAGACAGAAGCTGCCTGAGATTTTGAGCTTCAGATTTATTATTATTATTATTATTATTATTATTATTATTATTATTACTATTATTATATAAGTTCAAAGAACAACATCTGAGTTATGCACCTCTATCTTGCTGCAGCCTAGACTTAGAATCATAGAATCACAGAATGGTTAAGGTGAGAAGGGACCTCTAGAGATCATCTAGTCCAACCCTCCTGCACACGCAGGGTCACCTAGAGCACGTGGCACAGGATTATGTCCAAGCGGGTTTTGAAGATCTCTAGAGAAGGACACTCCACAACCCCTCTGGGCAGCCCTTTCCTAGTGTTCCGTCACCCTCACTATTAAGAAATTTTTCCTTAAGTTCCCTGGAACTTTTTTGGTACTTCAGTTTGTGGTCTCTTTTCCTCTTGTCCTGTCACTGGCCACCACTGAAGAGAGGCCGGCCTCATCCTCCTCTCTCCCTCCCTTGAGGTATTTATATACACTGATCAGGTCCCTTCTCAGCCTTCTACAGGCTGAATAGGTTGATCTCTCTCAGCCTTTACTCATAGAGTACATGTTCCCAGTCCCCGATCATCCTCGTAGCCCTGCACTGGACTCTCCAGTAGCTCCACATCCCTCTGGTACTGGGGAGCCCAGAACTGGACACAATACTCTAGATGTGGCCTCATCAGGGCTGATTAGAGGGACAGGAGCACCTCCCTCGACCTGCTGGAGACGCTCTTCCTAATATACCCTGGGATCCCATTGGCCTTCTCGGCCACAAGGGCACACTGCTGCCTCATGGTCAACTTGTCATCCACCATGACACCCAGAAGTCTCTGCAGAGCTGTGGCTTGAACTAAGCAGTGAGATTCAACAACCAGAACAGTCAACAGCATGACAAACAGCAGCTAGTGACTTAGGTGACCAAATGGGGATCTAAACAAACCGTTGTCTATTAAGAGAGAAGTCTTGGAGTCATTGTGAGCAATTCTCTAAGAACACCAAGATAGTGCACTATGACAGACAAATATTGATGTATGTTTAGTGTTTTTTAGGAAAAAAAAAACAAACAAGAAATAAATAGGAGGATGCTTTATATACTGTCTATCTGCATAACACACTTAACTAGAGTGTTCTTTACATCCTGAACCTTCACATCCTGATCAAAAAAATGATTCTATAGCGCTGGAAGTGTTTTGCAGAAGTCCAACAAAAATGGTTCTTTCCATCTGAGGAGACACTAGATTAATTTTTACTCAAATATTTCCATTTGAAGAGAGGCTTGAAGGCTAAATGCACAGGCTACACTATGACCTCTTTGCTTGGGAAAGAGGCATGAGGGGAGGATTTAGCAAATATCCATAAAAGGCCTGTCCAGATTCTGGACCCATTCAGCATATATCATTAATGATCTGCATAATAGAATAGAGAGCCCCTTGTAATAGAATAAAGAACCAGATTATTAAATCTGCATGTAAAATGAACCTAAGAGTGTCTGAAAATATGAGAGAGAGATTTAGAATTTGTTGTGTTCATCATAAATTAGACAAAATGGTCTTGGAAAATTGTGTGGAATACAGTAGGGACAAGTGTGAGGTATTATAATAGGCAGGAATAATCAGCTTCACAAACAGAGGATGGGGAACAGCTGGCTAGACAGCAGTTTTCTGGAAAGAGATCCAAGAGATAGACTAGACTACAGACTGAATTTGATCAAAAATATCATGCTGTTTTGAAGATGGCAAACATCCTACTGAGACATATAAGTGGAATATAGCTTGCAAGAAATATGAACACATCTTTCAGCTTTACTTCACTTTGTAGGATCTCAGCAGGAGTACTGTGTCCATCTCTGGTCAACATACTTCATGAACCACATCAGTGAAAGAATGGGAAATAGTAAAAGGAAAGCTCTAAAAGGAGAGCTAGTAAAAAAGGGTTAAAGATTCAAATTCTTTAATTTATTGACAACTGAAAGGGTGAAGGCAGGGATAGGCAAAAAGTTTCAGAAAAGAATGCAGTAATCTATGCCCACTAAAAAAAAAAAAAAAAGAAAAGGAGAAATGACCTTAATAATAAAAGAGACTGTGATTAGACATTAAGGAAAATTCAGTAATGGTAAAAGCCAGTTTGACTGGAAAGACTGTGGAGTCTCCATCACTGGAGGATTTTTTTTTAAAAAAAAAAGATGAGGACAACAGCTGCTTGGCTGTTATGCAGCTATCTAGCTGATACTAGATATTCTGAATGATCCCTTGAAGTCTCTTATTTTGCTTTTCTAGAACTATGAGTAAGTGAAAATAATGATGATTATGGCTGAATATGTGGTGAATGTGGTATGACTGTCACCAAAACAAAACAGAAAACAAAACAACAACAAAGAAACTCCTTTCTTCAGTACAATTAAACATTAGAAGTAGAGACACAAGAGTCAAAAGTGCTAATAGAGTCAAAAAGTGAGTTGGCATATTCATAGCTAATAAATGTATAAATGTATGTCTATAAAGAAATCTAGATGCCTGATCTTTTCAGGTCTTCATGGAAGTCTGGTAATCATAGTTTTTCATAACCTGTAAGAGCTTACTAGAACATGAAACACCATGAGAAGGATGCACTGTTTCCTTATATTCTTTCTGATGCTGGCCACAAATACAACAGGGCACAGAGCTTGCTCTGACCCAGAGTGAAGAAATACAAGGACTCTGGTGAGCATTTTGAAATAAAGAATAAATTAGTAGAAGAAAGGATCTGTTCGCAAACCGTTTACAAACAAACAGTCAAAAAACAGTGTGTGGGGAGTGCATCTGCTGGATAATTTATTCACAATGAATTATTCAGCCAACTCAACTGCAGGACCTGCTTTTTTGCACTGTTGTTTTATAAAGATATTCTTTTATAACAGCCATGGACACAAGCGTTCTCTCTGAACGACGCTTCGATTACTCTCACCTTCTTTTA
The DNA here is from genome assembly GCF_059628265.1 of Tinamus guttatus. Taxonomy (NCBI): domain Eukaryota; kingdom Metazoa; phylum Chordata; class Aves; order Tinamiformes; family Tinamidae; genus Tinamus; species Tinamus guttatus. The sequence continues at coordinate 349,711 of NW_028288564.1, forward strand.
TTTCTGGCCTCTAATGTCAAATCAAGAAGTACTTTGTTTTTGCACTGTGCTTTTGATTCAGAGGTGAATGATGGCTTTAATCACATGGCTTGACTATGGTCAAATGCCTTAGGATGACAAGGGTAGAAGCCAAATCATATTTTTAAATCAGAAGGACAAAAGTTGCCCCCAGCCAAGGAATAGTCTATCATACAAACAAAAAGTATGTTATGTGAAATAGTAGCATTCCAATTTCAAGACAAAAGCAAGATAAAGTTAAGGACATTTGAAAACAAAGCTACAAGTAAAGTGACTCATGCACTCATAAACTAGATAAAAAGATAAAATGCTGCATAAAAAATAGACTGTATCTAATACAACGTAACATTTGGCCAGCATTTATTCCTTCTATTTTAAATTATTTTTCCTTTCTTTTCTTTGTTTCACCCTCCCTTTCTCTTCTAGCTTGAAGTCCTTTGTTCTTTTCCTTTTAATGATTAGCAGTGATTTAGTTATCTAGGTCATTCATTTACCTTGAATTATTTGCTGTGGTACAACAAATACTAGTTGAAACCTACAAACTCTCTTTTAACTTTGCTTACTTTGTAGAAAGTACAGCATTTTATATTTAAAAAAAAGTCTTAAAATATTTTTAATTTCTTTAAAGGCTCTTCCTTTAAAAATATGAAATAAATTTATTATGAATTGTAAAAGTCAATGAGTTGCTTAAGTTTGTGCAGTCTTACTATTCATTAGGTGGTGTGTCTTTCATATTTATCTATTAGGATAAGAAAAATCTGAAAATTCAATTAGTTGAATTAATGCAGTGTGCAAAACATCACACAGAAACATTCCCTATCCTTGATGGTACATACCACTTTTGCCCTATTATGTGAGAGAGGCAAATTAGGACACAGCTTATCTTACACATTGGTTTTCAAATGTGTGCGAGCAGAGTGATGCTTCTCAGTAGAAACTGGGCAGTGGATAAATAAGTTTATGTTTTGTTAAACAGGGTTGAAGATAAAGGATACTAGATATATACATATATATGTGTATATATGTGCATATACCTTCAGATGTGGATCACTGCACTATCCTTAATAGGAGATTACCCTAATTAGGACCTTTAGATACAGTTAACACAGCAGAAAGCCATCAACAACTAGAGAGCTGGTCTTGTGTTTATTACAATGGCTCAACTCATTTCTCATAGAGATCTCATTACCCTACACTCCCCTTTTGTTTGCCGTCTCCAGCATCTCCAGTATGTTATCATTCACACACACATACACAGACACACACAGTGAACTTGTAAAAGGAAATTCAATAGATAAAGATGACCTTTTGTGTGTTTGTATAGCTCCTAACTCAATGATCTGTAGGTACAGAAGCAGTTGATACAATAAACGTTTCTGTTGCTTCACCCGGTATCCATCATATATATAAATGTTACTGCAGTGAATTGTACATGAGATAGGCTTTCTGGTTCCAGGTCCTGGCTCCAGCTTTCATCACTTTCAGTCTGGCTCATGTATATGTTTAAGTTGACTTTCCACAGAATATAAAATTCTTAGGTATTCAAATAATATTTAATTACCTTTCTCTTGATCTTCCAGACTAGTTCATGAGCTCAGAATAATTGATTTTTCAGTTCTGCATCATGGTTCAAATCTCTGCGCGCACTTTGTCCTTGAGTCTGTTTCCTTCAGGTAACTGCCTCGATCACTGAGCTAGAGTTAGAAATCCCAGACATATTCCTTATTCATGAATACATCAATCTTCAGTGCATGAGAAACAAATTCAGTGCTTCTGAGTTAACACTGAAACATCTTTTAATGTGTTACCTCGTTCATCTGAACAAAAGCAATAAGACCAGCCTTTGTATTTCCAGTGCATCAGCAGACCAATATCTAGCCAGATAGATGTAGGCTTGGTTTCTGGAACTCGTGTCATATGAGAAAGAAACAAATCTATATGTCTTCTAATAGATTATATCCTACTATTTGATTTACTTATTGAACTTTTCTTTGCAAAGAAAGGTTTTTGGGCAAAGAGATACCTAAGTTTTTGGTAGTCATGGGAGTTTTCCAAGTTTTTCATCAGTTTAATCCTGTGAAGTGCCCGAAGCATAAAGATTTTTCTATATGTATGCACAGCATATAGTTTAGGAAGATTTCAACTTGAACAAACAATATTATGTTTTCTGCAGTGTCGCTGAAATGTTGCTTCTGGAGTAAAACATACTAAGTGTTGTTGTTCTTAAATTTATGAATACCTCCTTTGAATGGATTTTGTAAATCACTGGAACATCTCTGATATTAGAAGATAGATTTTTCGTGTACGCTTGCTTCATTTTACAACATTTTACATTATTTCTTAGTTCCAAACCCCTCACCTTTTACTGAAAAAGGTAATACTGACACAATGTTGTCTTTGTAGCCCTCTGTGCCTTTAGCGTATAGATTACAAGATGCATTTTGCTTTATTTTGTTTCCCTTGCAAATGCTCCTCTGCACTTCGTTGCACTAATTCACAGGCGGCTTGAATGCCACTGTCTTATATATAACACTCTCAACCCAATACCTGAATAAGATGCAAGTTACTTAGGAATAAATAATGGTGACATGAAACCACAGGCACTCAGTAAGTTGTCTGTCTTTGATACCACCTCCTATTCCACAGATGTTCTCTGCTTCCATTGCACTCTTTTCTACTGCACCTACTGCCTATATTCCCAGATATATATCCTGTATTCTTTCTCTTACACAAACAGTAGATTGAATTACTGTCCTTCTCTTGTGCTAAATAGAAGAACAATACTGCTTTTATTTCATGGCTATTTGTTAATATGGGCAGGCCCTTTTTGCCTAATGCATTACTACTACCTGGCAGAGATACTTTTCCCTGCAGAGTCTATCTCTGTACTGATTGCTGTAGTGCGATCTTGGGCAGTTAACTTGCACTAGATGTCCTACTTTTCCATCGTTGCAGCTAGGTGCAATAAAAATTAATTTATTAATTAACAAATAATCACAAAGTCCCAAAATATATCACTGCAGCTGAAGTTTACAACCATGAATAACCAAGGATTTAGAAGGTTGCTGATTTTGAAAAATGTTTGGGCATGCAAAGTGACAGATTTGCATCAGAAAAAAATGATTTAAATTAAGCCAGATCTTGAAGGTCTTATCTTCATTCTGTATCAGTGGTTAACAATGCTACAAAAGGTGATGGGGATGTCAGCAACAGGCCTTCAGGCTTTTTGCAATATAGAAGTTTTTACTTGGTCATGACCTTGGTCCTTTGATAGCCATACAGGATATATCCTTGTCTGAAGCATCCCTGACTAAATATAGGTTTCAATATTTCTATATAAGTAATAAATGTGGCTATTGGTGAGTCTAAATGAATGGAGCTTTCCCTGTTCTCTGTGGTTTGCACTGATCCTAAATCAAAAGTACAGTAGAATGAAAACAGCTTTTGCCCTGGGTTTTCAACATACTACACAGATTTAAAAAAAAACAATTTCTCAATTTCTCTGCCTTTTGAAGAATATGTAATTGTTTGCTCAGCTGAGGACTGAGTTTCTTACAAGAGACTAGCACAGTACAGCTAATTGTATCTGTGATGAAGAAAACTAGCAGTTGGACGGGTTTAAAATCTACAACCTGTTTCCTGTGAAAACCCTGTTACAGCAACAAACCATTTGCTGTGATTGTTGATATTTCTGTGAAATCATGTATTCTTAAACCACTGGTGATTTTGTTGCCTCTTCTACCGATGATGCTGAAATGAAAATCAAACACACAAGAAATAAGTTAAAATGACTAAGAAAATTAGCAGTCCATTGTGATTTTGAAGGGAGACTAAATGATGAATCATAAGACTGGTGAAAATGTGATATGTGAAATAATGTGATCCAGAAATAATCATTTATTGCGGCCAATTTCAAACCCAAAGCATGCAGTGGGAGTGACTGTTTCAGTGAAGGCCACTAGAGCCATCAGAAAACTGCCTTAACAACATACAACAGTTTGCAGGAAGCAAATGGGCTCAGGTAGGAAAAAAAAAATAGAGGAAAATCAAGAACTGTGCTTTTTTTTTGCCCACAAGGCCAATTATTTTTGATTCTTCAAGAAACTGAATACCTGCAGATGTCCTTCATTTTCTCCAAAAAGCACACCACCCAGATTACAAGGACAGTTCAAGAGAATTTCAAGATTCATCAGTTTGCAGAAATGCCCTAGTGTTCAGTTATAGAAATCAATGAAGTGTCATTTGCATGTTTTTACAAGTAAAATGATGAAACTTAAAATGGAATCTGATTTAGAGTTTCAGAAAAAGTATCTAAAAAATGCTTAAAAGGAAAATTGAAACTCCACTTCCTCTAAGAAATGTAGTGATTCTTGACAAATCCTGAGTATTACGAGGTAATGACAGCAAATAAATATATATCTGAAGTTTGCTAATTTGAGGAAAAGGAGCCCTAAACTGTTTGACACTTGGACCAGGAAAGCACTAAACCAGCATTAAGTTGCCTAAATCCAAACTTCTATAATGTGAAAAACTACACGTGAAGTAGTTGTCACAGATGTCCTGTAACTAAATGGAAGAAATGAGCTCTTGGAGGGCTGGCCAAACGCATACATCTATCAGAGACTACACCAGTCACTGAGTATAAAATAAACCTAGCTTGAATGTATATACTTATATTACATATTTCTGTAGAATAACATCACCATAGATATACAGAGGCCTAAAGAATAGTTATGCAATAGTTACTACCTCCATTGTAAAATAAAATGCCGACAATCTTTCATGAAAGTCTAAATTAACTCCAATTAACTGGCAGTAACTTTCTGATAAGAGCATGCATATTAATCTTACCATGATTCAGCTTTTGTATGATGAATTTTTTCACCTGAAAGTAACTTGTTCCCATGTCTGAGTTGTCTTGACCTGACACAGGACAAGGCAAAAGAGTGTTGCGGAAACTATAAAGAACCATGAAGATGATGTCCATTTTGCTAATGCAAGTGACACCCCAGCTCCTGAGCTAAAGAAGGCTGCCAGTACACCTACAGAAGGGAGATCTTTCTCCAGATACACTTATAAAGTCTTTAAGGTGTAATCCAGCAGCAAATCACCCAGGTATGCTTCAGACCTTATTGTGTAGCATGGATTTGTAGTTTGGTAACACACAATTTTACTGCTCTCTTTCATTTTAGGGGAAAAAAAAAGAAGCATGAAAGCAAATTTGGCAATACATCTTTAAATATTGCATATTCCCTTTAGTAAGCTATGTTTGTAGCCAGCCAAATAGACGGGCAATAGAAGTAGAAGGGAAATAGAATCAGAAACCTAGGCAGAGGGCATTTACAAATATTTAACAAACAGTGTGTGAGACCCATTGCCCTTTCCTTCTTGGGAATAATTAACTTCCTGTTCTCTACACTTTCAGCCCAACCTGTTGGACTGGACAGCTTTATGCTATTTCCTTTTCTTCCTCTGAAGCTTCTTGACTTCTCCTTTCTCTGTGTACTCAATCCTCAACAGACCTAGCTACTTTGATGATATTACGGGATGACAGCCAGAACTGAGAATAAAAAGAAAGGAGGCTACTGACAAACTGGCTTTTTTTTTTCCTCAAAAAATATAATATGTGTCATCAGTGGTTTTGATGCCAAAATTCTTGTGCAATGAACATAACTGGCATGAACACTTGGATGCCTCCCAAATGCAGATGGAAATGTCAAGGAAATGATGAAGGTAATATTGTCATGAATTGAATTATTCCAGAACCAATATCTGACCTAGAAGAATAAAAGAATAAGTCTCTCTTAGCTAAAAATAAAAAATGACATAGGTAGATCATGACCCTTACAAGTACTCATAGTCAGATGGAGAAAAGAGGTGTTAAGACAACAACAGCAAGAACAAGGCAGAAGCAAGGCCAGAAATGATAAAAGCACTCAGTAAAATGTGTGGAGACCTGCAAAGCAACCTGAAAGCCAGATGTCATAATCATCAGAATACTTGTAAAACACATAAAGAGAAGTCAAAAATTATTGTTCTAGTCTAGGCTCTGCTGGAGACTTCCTGTGTCTTTTTGGATAATGCACAGCCCAAGCAGGACACCAGCTAGGAAGAACAGCATAAATGAAATGCATTAACAGAAATAATCCTGTTTTGGAAATTACCAATCCACTGTTGTTCCACTTAGAGTAAATTATGGTCTAAAAATTGTGTTATCCTCTGAATCAGTAATTTGTTATCTTTTTTCATGCCTATCAAATAAAACAAAAGAAATTTGGAACTTTGCCACTTTTATTTCAGTCATTGCAATTGACGGCAAAGATGGTATCCTTACGAAATTATGGTAAACATGAAAAATAATAATGAATACAGGCTTACTCTGGAGATCATATTCATAGAATTATAAGCTGGATGTTACAGAATGTGTATAATATTTTTATGAACCTTGGTTTGAATAGCAGAAATTGGAAAGTGGGCAAATTTTAATAGTTCTTTGCCTGAGCCCTAGGACACAGCAAGAGAATAGAATTTAAAGATATTTTTGTTTTTTTTTTCATTTTTATTTCAACAAAATAGTAAATCATTATGAAAATTTGCAGGCTTTGGTAGATCATGGCACACAAATCAAAAATGTGCTTCTATACATCTCATAGCTCAAGGTGAAAATCAGATTCATACAGTCAGTCCCTGCATCCAACTACATGAGATTCTCCAGTGAACACTGCAAGCTTGGATCTGACCCTCATCAGCTTAATTTCTTGATTTACTCTAGTGAAAAGAAAATGTAATACACCGGTGTAAAACTAGTAGGCTGATGCATGCAGAGTATCATTCAGCAAACAGCTGTACACAGATCAGACGTCAACTGCATGTCCATTTGGGGTGAAACTCAGCTTCAAAACAACTGAGTTCAAAACAGTATTAAGAAGCTCTCTCTAGCCTGCAGTGAAGCTGAGATTTTGGTTCACTGGTAGACACCAATGTGCAGAGGCCAGATGTAGATGTTTAAACGCCTAAATCATCTCTTTAGGTGTTTATCATTGATGTCCTTGTCTAGCTGCTGAAAATGTTGCCAATGCAGCTTTGTAATTATATCAAGAATTTACAGCTCCAAGTTTTAACCATGATGCTTATGCTGGAACTGCTCAAAACATAAAAACAATTAACCAGAACCAGTTCCTATTTTACACTTTGGTCAGAACAGAGTGGGAAGAAGACAAAAAAAGAGAGAATTGTCAGCTGCTTTCTATTTCCTTGATGAGTTTGAGTGGGGAACCAGACTAGACAACATTGAGATTCAATTGCATTTATAGCAGCTTTCACCAGTAACTGGTGTGCCACTTTAACAGCCTTGAGTTAGCCCTGTGCACTAAGACTTTAGCTCGGGAAAAACATCCTCAAAACTTGGCAGTGCTATGTGTGTATCTAAATAGGGGACAACTTGTTGCTGAATGATATACAAATGGACCTGGATGAAAGAGTAGGTTAGCATTAGCTGAAGGCAGGTCTTGCTCTGCAGGCTACTTCCTCTCCACCTCTCAGAGTTAGTGTCTTCTTGACTTTATGACTTAGAGCCTACTTTTTTTTTTTTTTGATTATAAAAAATATTTTAAAGTTTGTCAAATTATCCAGCTGCCATTCACATGCAGACACACATGGGCCTCTCAGCTAACCATCTACAAGCTATGGGCTCCTAGTTTACTGGTTTGGACCTCCTGGTCCCTCCAGCAGTCAACTCACAGGCTCTGTGGTCTCTCCAGTATCCCACCTGAACCCCATGGCTACCTTGATACTTGACTACCAAAACTCTTCCCCCTCATGCTGACTAGTCCAGCTTGATGCTTTTTAGTGATTACACACTGATTCACGCACTTGTGCACTACACATGCAGTCTTTCCGTAGTGGTGCTATCCCAGACACTCAGCAACTCTGACCTGTGGTCTGACCCCAGGATCTGACCCACTCAGTCTTCAATGCATACCTGCAATGCACCATGGAGTCCCTCATCTGGGGAAACAGTCACAAAAGGAGTCTGACATGAAGACAGGACAGTCTATGCTGGTCTGGACCCAACTTTGATTCCTACTTGTACATCCTCTTCCTCTGCATCCCCAAAGAAGCCCCTAGCCCATAAGCGGTAATGGATTTGCAACAGCAGCTGCTTTTAGCTCTGGGGTTGCAATCCTGAGTTCACTGAATTCAACAGGATTTTGGCCGCTGACTTGAGTGGAGACAGACTTTTGAATGAATGCATCCTGACTCACTCCAGAGTATCTGCTGGCCTCACCTACTCTCAGCAAGCAGATGTATAGAATCAAAGAAGAGATGAAGTCCCATAGAAAATTCCTTTCTCGGTGTTTTATTAAATCAGGAGAAAAAGTTGCTCTTCCAACTGCGTAATGAAGTTTGAAAAATACAGTTACTGCCACCATTTTATTTTATAGCAATCTCCATCATTACCCCCATTTTCTAGAAGGTTTATCTGTCCCATTATTTGTAAATTTCAGAGTAAGAAAATATGTTATAATGAGGTTTTATATGTGGCCGTATATTTCCTACTGTTCCAATAGCTCTTCGTGGACCTGCAGTATCCAAACAATTAGGAAAAGCTGGCATGGAAAAGTACCAGATAAGTTTTTACCTGCTGAAATTAACAAAATACTAATTGACCTTATTGTAAATAAAGAGATGAGAGTCAGTATGACAGGCAATTTCTCAGCCCTTTATTGCTATTTAGACTATGTCTTTTCAGCTCAAAAGATATGAGAGCGAAATATGCAGCACATTTTTATTACTAAGTCTGTTTTATCCTCCAGGAGAACTATCAAGAGACTAGGTCTACTATATGAGTCTATCCAAATATTTTAATAGGACCCTGCTCAGCACTTTCTTAAAATGAAGACAGAGGGATTTTGGCTGAGTCCAAATTGTGATCAGGAAGTTTCTCCGTGAACATAAGCGAGAGTGCTGATAGAGGCCGATGACTGACTGAGACTGGAGGTTCACAGTGCTGCAGTGATTTCTGGCCCTTCTCCAGTTTCAAGGATAGAGTCTGCCAACTTGGCAGGCTGGAGAACTCACTGTGGCAATTTTTCAAATGGCAGAAATGGTCCAAGGAGGAGCTGTAACTCTATATAAACTGCCCAGAACTGATGACAAGGGGCCTCTGCTTCAAAGAAGCTAGCCAAGAACAGAGTGAATTGCTGTGTCCGACTGAAGATGGACAGCGTATTTATGGAATACCTGTGGGCATTCATTCCAGAGCTATAGCCAAATTACTAACGGAACTGAGACTTTTCAGATTGACTTGCTGTAAAGTGCAATGTCTGGTATTTTCTGGATGTCAGACCCTGGGAGCTCGTTTGAATTCTCATAAATGTGAGACCACTGAAATGACATGTCTATATTCTCAAATGTGGGGATTCTGTGGCTCTTCATTTTGGTCTGCTCTAAAGGGCACCTGATTTCCAGAGATAAGGAACTATGATGCACCAGAAGTCATCTAAAAACTATTAATAAATTTTGTTTTGAAACTCTAGAGAACATTCTTTTGTGCCCCTCTCAATAAGAAAAATAAAATTAGAGATTCTGTCAGAGGCTTTTGTCCATTTAGATCTTCCTGACACTTTGCTGTATTCCTTCTCAAACAGTGAGATAGATTTGGTGCATCCAGACCAATGCTCAAACTAAAACAAGCAAGATAAATTTGGCTAGTTTGCCCTGTTGAACTCAGCAAGAGCTATATAATTTTGCCACAAACCCTACTAAAAACACTCCAGACAGATTCTGCACATGGGCTAAAAAAGTTTACTTTTGCTATTTCTTGAAGTTTGGTGAGGAGTTAAGGAAAAAAAAACAGTTTCTGTTTAATGAAACAGAAAATAATGCAATTAATGCCTCACTGATTGTAGAGAGACATAAGGTCAAAACTCAACATCTCTACCAGTCAAGTTGACTTGGTCTCACCCACACAGTCAGCTAATCTATCAGAACGAGACTTTTTGACATGCATTACGGAGCTTTTGTTTTGTCTTCTAGATTTGCAAATTTCTAAATTTATATTCTGCTTTCTTAGGACATTCCTGTGCTTCTTAAGCTTGTGTGTTTTAGAAATTTATTTCTGTTGTTTGCAATTCTGGGCCACTGAGAGTTTAGTATATACAACTCACTCAATAGACAATTGTTCACAAAACTCCTTTAAATGCTACATCATTTATACTAGAGAAGAAAATAAAATGTCATTTTCACTTAGAGCATTGTAACCATCCTTTCTCATACAGCACTAAAGAGATTGATACAGTATAAATTAACGTGCATTCAAGCTGTTAAACACAGCATGTCCTACTCCAGTCAAATTCCTTCATAGTTAATATTTTTCATACTATGGTACACCCAGTTTCTCATAGGAACTCAAGGTCACTTTTGTTTAAGTTTGTTTGTTTCATTCCTGAGAGCGAGATTATTCTGTAATATACTTCCTGTTTACCTACAAGCTCAATGTTAGAAAAAGTGGCTAGTTTTTCTTTGCCATAGAGGTAGCGAAAAATAGAAACTCCTGCTGCAAGTGAGGGGGTGATATTCCAGCAACTTCAGCTGGAGAGAATTTGAGATGTAAAAACAACCTGCAGAAGCCGTGGTGAAAAGCAAAATAATAACATCCAGAGGGAGAGAGAATGAAGAAAAACACATCCAAAGCTTTTTGAAGAGATTTAGCACACTCTCCAATCCTATACACACAATATAATTTTCCCATAGGACCATACTCCATAGCACAATCCAGTATTCTGAAATGAGAAGTCCAACCAACCAATTTGGTGCTCAGTTGTAGGCAAATACAATTTTATTGGAATATGTGTATTTATAATACACATACCAGATTTTTAAGGACTAAGAGAAATATAGCTGTTACCTGAACACAGAGTACTTTGTTAAAACAGAGCTATGGCACGGGCAAATGAGGACAAACATTCTCAAATGAAACAGGAGGCATAAAGTGGAGGCAGGATGCCCTATTTCTGTTGAATGCTGCAGCCTCAGAGAAAAGGGTCTGTAAGTGTGTGGTGAGTGGATCACGAAGCAACAGCAGATGAAAGGAGCAAGGAAGAGAGAGGCTAAACATGTCCTGGCATCAAAAATGTCTCATTAAGCTTCAGTATATCACATTAGATATAATTATTATAAATAACATTCCAGTCCAGAACTCCTCTTCTGATGACTTTTCATCCTACTTGGCTCAGCATAGCAAAATTAGAAGAATTTATAGCCTTTTAAGGCAGGAATGATTTTTCCTCTGCAGAAGCAGCATGTGAGGCATCCATTATTCAGGCTAATCGTTTATTTTGCCCCATTACCTTGGAAGATGCCCAAGGTGAGGCATCTTATACCAAACCTAACATAAACAAGCCTTTATTGCTTTCCAGGTCTGTCAGGAAATAGTCTGTTAAAAGAGACTGGAGCAAAGAATTTTTTTTTAAGAGGAGGTCAGGTTCACACATGAAATGTGCTTGCAATGCTCTGTTGTATGAAACACTGGATCATTCATTCCCAAAGGGAAGACTTTGCCATGACTTATCCCACCCTCAAATCTTCCTTTAAAACCTGACTTCACTGTGAGCAAAAATGTAAGGAGCTCTTGGCCTCTTTTGAATGAAAACCTGTGATGTCCGCTGTTTGGAAGCTGGCTACAATGAAAGCAATCGTGCTGTTTTTCATCTGAGTGCAGCTTTCCTGGACATTCTTTATGTTCTCCTTTAAAAAGCAATCCTATAAATATGACTTTGGTGGCAGTGGAATATACACAACAGACAAACGTGTCCCTTCACTAAAGGTCTGATAAATTTGTGAGATTTTTTTGGTGACATAATTACAGCTTGGGCAGCCCCTGCTATTATGCATCACTGTTTGTGATAAACAACACTTTGCCCTGGGTGTTTCAGCAAAGTCTTTGAGAAAACTGCAGGTCTGTAAATCACCTGCTAACTAGTGCTGCAGCAAATTGTTCTCCAGAGTTATGAACTCCTGCAAACCAGAACATCAAAGCTCGTGAGATATACACTTTCTATGTCCACTTAGCTGGGACAGACTGAAGAATAGCTGGATGTGGAGCAGATAAATATGGTGAAAAGCTATTGAATCAATAATTCCCTGACTTAATTAGACCTTTCCAGGTTTTAATATTAAATGAAAGCACAGTCACATAGAAAGTTCATCCTAAGTGTGATTTTAATGAGAAATGTATAGATGCACAAGCTGGTGTAATAAAAAAATAGTGTGCAATGTTTACAGTTTCTTGATAATTATTGTATTTTTGAAGAAGCAAAGCACTACCAGACTATCTGGAGTGTCAGAGGGTTTTGTTGTTGTTGTTGTTTTTTTTTTTTCTCTGATGAAGGCATTCACATTTAAAGTGCTGGGGAAGGGGAAGCTGTTCAGGCTTGCTTTCTTTCTGTGTAGAAATAAAACTATCATGCTACCTTGAGGTCAAATATTAAACCAGTTCTAAAGAACTCAAAGGAATCTTCTTCATCATATTGATAGCTACACCAGCAGGTTTACATTATATCCATTACATAATTAATATTAAATAAGTTGTACATGGAGAACCCCTAATTAGGATATCCGCCTATTTTCTGTCAGTAGAGAATTATTTTCCTAACCTTATTTGCACTAGACTAGAACATGTCTTTCATCCAGCATCCCTGTGTTTAGTGCAGAGCCCTTCCAAAAGCAACAATGGAAAGTTTTGCCTCAAAACCTTCATTGTTGCTTTTAAAACTCTGTTTATAGTTGCATCTCCTCTCTCCAGTGGCCCTTCATCTGGAATGGCATCTACCTCCCCAGATCATAAGAGACATATGCGGAAGAGGCTTTCCCTGAGCTCTTTCCACTCTTTCATAGCTAATAAACAACCACTCACTGCCTGGCTATTTGTGTTAGATGTGCTATATAACTGTGGCACAAAGCCTTTCATTTGTGTTCTTTCTAATGCTATTTGTAGACTGTGGCTTGTAGCTGCTGCCTCTGATCTACTGTCTTTTAAAAATGCATAAAAAAGAGGAGCAATTATTGGCACTGTTCAAACAGCTTTTCCTGTCCTGCTTTCACGAACGCGGCCTTTGTAAAAAGACCGTGGAGTTGTGCCCATTCACAGCAGGGTTGAATTTGGCTGAAATACTGCTCTAGTAAATAGCACAGGCATCCTCTTATGAATCATGAAAGGCAGTGGTATGGCTAGTCTCTGCATCCGAGCCCAGTCAAGCTTGCAAACCCTGTCCCTCACCTCTCCTTTCTCATATCGATACTCTTTTGGATAAAAAAAAAATGTTGCCATCCAGATGGACAAAGTCAGGGTTCCCATGATGTGTAAACAGATTCTGCCAAAGGGGATGCATACAGTACAGGATTACGCACAGATGATCGTTATTAGCCTAATAAAGTTGTCGTCATGCTGATGGCTTTCTCAGAGTAGCTTGTCAAATCTGGAAGGACTTCAGTATTAGTCAAATCCAGATAAGGAAAAGTAACCAAAAGAAGGTGAACTAAATGGAAGGAAGAGGAATTTGAATGCCATAGAAGGGACAAAAAGCAAACAAGAAGAGTGACTGCCATTAACTAAAAAAGAGGAAGAAGATAATGGGTTATATAGAAGTGAGTAAATATTAGAAAATTACTGGAGCAATTTTCTTTACACTTTTTTTTTGGCAGAGGACAAAAAAAAACTAGTTGCTTTTAGACAGGAGTTGTAGAGTCTAATAACATCTTAAAGAAAGTCACACCTTGATTCCTGGGAGGGGTGGAAATGGGAAGAACTTTCTGAACTCCTTGTATGTTGATTTTTCCCAAGGTAAGATGCTCATGGCAAGGCTGCCTCCAGCATCTCTGTGGAAGATTTTTTTCAGCTGTTCCTATATATTTATCTGTGACCACTTACCCCTAAGCAGTACGCTCACTCTATTGAGGCCTAGCTGGATAACAGACCAAAATCTTGAGACCTTTTTAACACTTTTCAGCAATTTTCAGGGAAATTGAGCTAGCACTTACAATATCTCTCTGCCCCTCAGAGAATTGGCTTGTGTCAGCATACCTGTGACCTGACAGAAGGAAATTTTTGATATTAAAACTGCCAATGTTGAGAATCAAAGCTTAAGGGGAAAGTAACATTAGAGCTAATGCACCTACTGCTGTTTATTATTTCACATCAAAATCATTACAGTAAAAGACAGCAAGTTAAATACGTAAACTACAACCACTCTGTCAATGACTGCAGCCATGGCCCCTCTCATTGCTCTTCAAAAAGATAATACTCTGACTTCAGAGGCATCAACCTGTGTAGAAAAGGTGTGAAGTGTGTGTGTGGGGGGGATTATGTTGCAGAAGGTGCTTATTTTAGCATTTTCTACTTCTTCTTTTTAAAACAACAGCATTTCTGAACCTGAAACGACTATATCCATGGCCAATATGCACACATGCCTAGAACCCAGACAGAGAAAAGTCTGCTGTATACCACAGACTGTCTGACCTTCTAAAACCTTACCTTGCTCATATTTTTTTCATGGCTGCCCCACCTTCCACTTCCCCACTCAGTTTTCCTGACTGACATCCAGCTTTCAATGCTTGAATGCTGATTCAGAGCCATATTCAACACCCACAGAGCTGTCTCACTCTTTGGCCAAACACTTGATAAACTAATACGTGATCACACATCAAAAATAGAGTTTGCTATGGACTGGATTGCTTCCTGAGGGAGGAAAACAAGCAAAAAACAAACAAGCAAACAAACAACACACAAAGCTTCACCATCATAACATATTCTGTTTGTGACTGTGCACATTTCTCAATGTTTACCAAAGATGAGCCCAACTTTTCTTCGTCACTTCTAGCTTTAACTCGGGCCAATCTACGGCCACTTCCAAAGAAGACTGACCCCCTGGTCTGCACTGGATTGTGGGAAATTTTCTGGGGAGTGGAGACTGAGACATCTTTCAAATACAAGGTACAGTTATTGGAACTGGCCATGGCTTCACAGTCAAATTGTGTTTATTTTCCCTGTCCTTTCACAATCCACAGTGGATATGTGAGCCTTTGGTGACTTAGCATTCCTGGAGTGCCCACACAACACAGTGGATGGGACATTTTTGCATATAACACCTAAATGAGATATTTTTGTGGCATCTCTGATAAAGGTCTTTGTGTCTCTGTTTATTTCTCCCTTGTCACCTAATCATAAGGTACAAGTAGCCTCACTTAAATGATATACCAAGTTGTCCTCCATCTACACCTCACAGAAAAGGGCTGTCTGGCATCCCCTAGAAGCTTTCCACATACTTCTGTGTGCTTCAGGATGCCCATTTGCCCATTGATATTTTGTGCTCAGCCTGCTTAAATGCGTCTAAATAGAAAAACAATTCATTTTTCTAGCTAAGCGCATAGTCCAAGGCAAAATGATGTATACCAGAAGTTACCTGGAGTTTTCTTGATGCTATATGATCCCATGGTTGCCCTTTCTTGTGATCAATAACATGATTGCTACGTTATTTGAGAGAATCCACACAGGAAGTTTGTAAATGAAGAAACTAAAGAGCCCCTCAAGAACATGGAAGATCAAGACAAAATTTAAGGGAGCTGTATGTGTCCCTCTGTGTAGGGAGAGGTGAAGATGTGGAATCTGAGAAAAAAGACTCAGAAGATCCATACCAATATACCTCATCCCAACCTGAGAGATTGTGCAGTATGGAAACAGACTGGAATACGTGCTAACTCCAGCTTAGTGTGGCTCAGGTGAGCAATTTAACAGAGAAATAGAAAACAGCCTTGTTGCTTTGCTTCATTATGTAAGACTAAGCACTTGAGGCACTTGAGCACACTTCCTTGTGTTTTTACTGCCTATAATAGGTGCAAGCGACTGCGGTTTGCTCTCACTATAGAAGGAATTTTCGCTTGTAATCACATTCTCACAATCTATTTACATCAGTGTTTTATAGAGAGTTGCCTGTAATTTATTTTCTCTACTGAATTTTGAGGATGTATTATCGAAGACATAGCCGAAAAGGTTTCCAAAGTCTTGTAAATATTTTTATGAAAAGCTTCTAAGCCAGCAATCCACATGCTTATGATTAGGGGAAGGGAATTTTGGTTTACTTAGGTCTCTTTTTTTCATAGAGAATGAAGTAGAAAATTGTTAACATCGATCATTTTTTTTTTAAATGCATAACTTCAAAAGGACCATTGGTACCAGACTCCAAAGGTACTCTATAATGCTATTATGAACACATTTTTTATCAGGCAAATAAATTATAATGAAAACTCCAGATTATTCTTGAATAATGAGCAATATAGAAACCTTGGTAATATAGAAACTATTTTTTTTTGCTTTGCTTGCAATCAAAATAATATTATTTCAAAAATAACTTAAACAGAAAGAGGATGGACTGATAATTCACCTAAGAGTTTAAATATTCAACCTGATAGGAAAGTAAATGAATAATATGAGGAAACATGTTTTTCTTCTGTTGCCATACACACAAAAGATATAATCCATCTGATGTCCAGGATGAGAAACTTGCAATTTCTTTAAAATCATCATGGTCGTGGTATTGGGAATTAATTGATTCTGCTCTGATCTGGGCTATTTTACGTTTTCATTCTTAGCTGTTGGTTTATTTGCTTGCTTTATGTTAAAATAGAGTTCCTATTTCAGAGGGAAGGAAGCTGACTCTCACAGTGAGAGTTTATATAAACTGAGATTAAAAAAAAATGGAACATCCAAAACCCAGTAACATCCGGCTGGTGGTTGGGGGTTAAATTTCATCAGGCCCAAAAATGGTTGTAAACAAATATTCAGGCATATAGCACAATGAGAAACATAATTAAAAACATGTGTATGCGTTCTTCTTGTTTCATTGAAATTGTTTTTTCCCCTCTTTATTCATTTAACTAATCTTCAAGACATCTGCATTTTTTAACTTCAAAGTCCTTATAGGCTAGCTAGGTATGAGATTCTGCACAGTTTACCTAGCTCCATTAAGCACTGCTTTGTCCCATCATTTTCAAATGAAAGTGCTACTGTTTTTAAATAAGAAAGGTAAACAGAGAGGCAAGAAGAAAAGAAGAAAACACTGTTAAGATTCTTAGTAAGAAAATTGAAACAGGAGGGAATGGCATGCAGAGAAAAATGCAAGTTCACACACCAAAGTTAGAGGATTTGGGATTAATTGAAATCCTCAAGTGGTGCATGGTAAGTGACTGCCTATTTAGAGCCAATAGATAGGTTTCCGTGAGGTTAAGGAAGCGAAAAATCCCATACGAAGCTAGTGAGATGTTAAATTCTAATTAGAAGTGTTAATTAAAAAAAAACATTTCCAATTTCATCAGTGAGAGTGCTTTTGTTGTTCTGATTCTCTTTGCTACAGTGAATCCTAAGTATCCTAACTCATTTTGTCCCAATATTATTTATCACTTCTATAGGGTATAAAAAAGTTGACTATGACTATAGGAGTATGGATTATTACTGTGGCCCCTGCTCCTGCCTCTGCGATAAGAGGACAATCAGCCTTTCTACTGTATGTGACTGTTTCCTGGAGCTGAAAGCTGAAGTCATAAAATATGCACTGGACTAAAATTTGGGCACATAATATACTAGCCTCTAAGCAAACTTAATATGTGAACATTGTGCGGAAAGTTTTTTAATATATTAGCAAAAAAGGGTTTTTTTCCTGTAGTTTCAAGTACTGCTTTGCTCAATCAAAAGCAAATGTAGTTGCTTTACTGCAACTATAAAGTGCTGTCATTATTTAATTTGACATTTTGTAGCTCATTAGCCATGGTGTGCAATAACTATCTGGTGCACAGAAAATCAGATTGCTAGAAATGGCTCCATCACTGAGTGTTCTCTGCACCCATACCTCCAAAAATAAGGCCTCTCTTCCCTAATATTGCATATAGAAAAATTTCCTGATGCCCATGCAAAGTCCATATCATGCTACTGCGGGAAAGTGAGACTGTAAAAGCCAAACAAAGGGTTCTGCAGTGTGGCAACACTCTCTTCAGCACCAGCTCTGAAAAGCAAGGTGCAAGGAGCTGGAGAAGGGTGGATCAAGGAGAAAACCAAGCATGTAGTCTCCCTGTACAGAAATGGCTCATTCATTCCTCTCCCAGAAGAACATTTGGCACTGCTGCAATGCACAGTACAAGATATGAACGCATGAAGGTTTAGCAAGGTCACAGAGCCTAGAAGGCTTCATCAGAGCTAGCACGCAACTGGGCAACCTCCAAATTAATGGCTAAGTAGTTTTTGGATAACAACCCTGTAGAAGGGAGGAGCTAGCTTTTTGCCACTCGTTAGTGAGGAGTATTAGAGATATAATCATCATCTTCACTTGCAGATCCATACTAACATTTCTGTAGCACATCTCAATGACACATACCAAACTTTTAATAACATTCTCAATAAGACAGTTGTGTAAAACACTGAGTTTGTTTAAAGGGTACATAAATATTGATTCTAAGCTATTTGTATCCATTTTGCAGAGAATATGTTTTAAGCAATGAAAATTATTTATTAAATTAAATTATACAAGCTTGTTCAAAACCCATAATAAGAGGGAGACATATTTTAAATGTCAGGTTATGAGATAAAATGTTCATCTCCACACACAGAAAGCCAATGGCAAGTGCGGAAACCTGATTGATATTGGGCCCTGGCTCTGCCCTGAGCCATCAGCCCATCAGGGGCTCATCTCCCCAAGTTCATGGGAGCCCAAGGACATAAAGACAGGTGGGGAGCTCAAACTACTTGCTCAGAGGAACTGACATCCTCTCTGGGCCCTGCCAGGACTGCCCAGGAGAGTGTCAGCCCCACAGTCTGGGTGGGAAGCCCTTCACAGTGAGTCAATGGAAGCAGCAATCCCCGTAACTGCTCAGACTGAGAGAATCACTATATGGCCATGTGAGACACATTGTGGGGTGAAGGGGAAGAATATTTGAAGGATTAACCTCCCCCAACAACACCAAAAAGTATTTCAGCAATTTTTTCTGCAGGTAAAATAATTACTGGTTAATATATTGATACACAAATTCCTAAACTGCGAGTATTTCAGAAAAGGACTCTGAAAACTATAAAAATAAGGTAATGGGGTGAATCTAGAAATTATAAGGTATTTTTAAAAATGTATCTAACAGCCAGTGTCAAACAAACCAGCCAACCAGCGAAGCCCCCAAAATATAGAAAGGAAGAAAGAAAAATAGGAGACGATAATAGTTGTGTGGGTAAGAATTCTTACCATCCACTATAAAAAGATGGAAAACTATTTGATAAAGGTATAGAAAACCAATAACATAAGATTTTGAAAACTTGTAAAAGTTTCCTACTGTGTAGAAGGGAAAGACCCTTGCTCTTTTGGACATTCACATCTCTGACCATGAAAGGAAAATGCAAATGCTATTAATCTGCGTCAGTGCAAAATATCCCAGATTATTTATAGGGAAAGCACCAAACTTGTTTGCAAACTTGGGAGAAACAACATCCAGAGCCACTGATGAGGTAATTTCTAGCAGAAGGATAGTGACATCTGTGAAAGACATAACATCTTAAATCACTACTGCCTTGCTTTAAAGAGTATCCATTGATGTCTAAACATAAAAGAAAAACAAAAACAAGAATCTTTGACTTGGCTCAGGCAAAGTGCAAGGCTTTGAACTGCTTTTTTCTTGCATGGCTTAGCCAGTAAACCATTAGGAACACCCAAACCTGAGCTTTTCTCACTGGAATATGTATCCTGGCTATGGAAAATGATTTCCCAATGGCAGTTTAATAAACCTGAATTTCCTTTCAGAAGGCTTCACTTCAAGGATTCAAGACCTGACAACGAAGAAAATACCTTTTGATGGAAAGTCTTGCTCATCTCTGTCTTGTTTGATCTTGTTCATTTGGGATTACTCATTTTAGGAGTTTGCAGTGGGTTAGTCTTTTATAGCAAGAAAGGACCATAGAACTCACAGAAAGGTAAAGCAGCAGGTAACTGGCTTGATATTTATGACTTAACACATGCAAATGTATTTAATCTAGTGCTTTATCATGTATAATTCAGTAAGTTAAAGCCTTCTTCTGGTGGTAGATCAAAACTATGACAAATATATGTACAATTCACCTGAGAAAATGTGAAATCAAATTCTGTATGCCACTTCAACCAAAAATGAAGGATCATTAGAGAAGAACTTCTCAAATGTGTTAAGAATATTTAGGATTTTATGTCTTATAGCACAAAATTATGGCAGCTGCCCAACCATCTTTTTCCCAAAACACTTCTGGATCATTGCAATGTTTATGACTATATTTTTCTGAAATTTTGCTGCTCTGCATTACCTCCCTTTCAGTACATAATTAGAAATTGTTATTCTCTGTATAGCAAGCAGTTTCTTTTTTTGGCACAATTATTGGACTGTATCTTGTAGATTTTTCTCTGATGTGCTGAAATGGAAGGATACCCCCATTAGCCCTTGCCTCCAGCTCCCTTACCTCTCCAGGCATGTTTGATGAGTCACACTTCTTTTCCTCCAAAGTTTAGGATGTTGTGCCAAATTCAAGCAGTGCAGCCAGCTCCAATGATTTTATCAGGAATCTCATGATATTTAAAGTCTTAGCTCCAGTACTCATTTGGTAACATTAGAATCTTGGCTTTCATTAAAAATAAATAAAATAAATAAATACATGAAATCAAAGCTTTCAGGTCTGATGACTGAGCGACAAAACAAGGAAAAAAGAAAGAAAGAAAAAGAATAAAAAAAAAAACCCACAGGACATATATGGCTAAAGGAAACCCAGCTGGCAAATAAAATAGAATCGAAGTTAATAGAAAAATCTTGCAATCTGTAATAGGATGCATAAAAAAGAATGCTACTTAGCAGAAAAATCTTACCATTTTTAATGCCCTTTATATGATGTAAGAGGCTTCCCTTGTGGTTTTGGAACAGTTGAGCTGGCAATGCTGGAATCATCTCTCATTACAGTGAAGCACTATCAATCATCATCATGCAAAAGTAAAATTGGTTGACTTAACAAGTCATTCATGAACTCATATTCACGTTACTTACATAGTTCCTGGCTTCCAAAGATTAGCCACTAGCAAACTTTGGAGCATACCCAAAGGCTCTATGTTACTTTGCTGTTCCTTGGTTACTGGGGCTGGAGGGCAACTTTGAAAATAGCAAAAGTTTCTTGCATGGAGGCAGATCATCACGATAAGAAACAAAACCTGAAGTCATAGCTGACCTTGTGTAGTGTGGCTGGGGAGATCACAAATATCCATCTGATGCTGCTCAGGATAAAACATCATCCACCTTCCTGCCCTTGCAGATCTCGGGTGGCCACAGGAAACAAATTCCACATATGCAGCTCAGTTCCCTTCTGACACAAAGGAATGACAAGTTTGTGCTTCTATGAGATTCTGTATGTGGTTACAGAGAGCACACCCTGGCATGATGTCACTAAATGCAGATCATTTTTCCAAAGCCTATGCAAAGTCTCTGGCAGGCCTTTTTCTTTGTTAGGTGTAACTCTCAGTTTTCTTGGCCATTGGTATTGCTGAACTGATCGATTGCCTATCATGATATGTGCGCTGTCTACCTGGAGCATTTACAACATCCTCCTTCAGAGGATATGCTGACACAATATTGTACCACCTGTCAGCTTTTCAAAATACTTCTATTTTCCTTGAAAATTGCTTGTTCTTCCTTCATAAAAGAAAGAAGACAGAAGAAATCATTAAAGAAAAAAGTTAATGTTACACAATATTAGGTTAACTTGTGCATTCATTGATTTTCCATCATACTGTGGCCAGTTGCATAAAGTCACTGCTTATTCCTGAGTGGTTTTCACTCCAGTCTGCTTTTTATTTCCTGTTATACAATATTTCTGCCCATTTCTGCACTTATTTTCCAAGAAATCTGGCCTGTAGAAGGCACCAGAAAATAAATAAATAAATAAAAGCATTACGTAACATTTCCGGAAAGCAGGGAAAAATGGATCTGTTGGGAATGAGTTTGTCTTTGAGGTTTTTTTTTAGTATTTTTCCTTCTTGGTTTCGGTGTAGTGAGGAATATGTATCAAAAAAAAAAAAAAAACCACAAACAAAAAAAACACCCCAAACCCTAGATAATTATCAAAACAAAGAAGGCATTATATCTGAGGCCATTTATATTTGACAAAACTTCACAGGAAGGGAGCTTAAGAAGTACTTCCAGTAACTCCCCTATCTGTTCATAGCCTTTCCTACAGCAGGTTTTGCTTAAGTATCCAAGAGGTCTTGAAGCAGAGTGAGGTAAAACCAATCAACTACTAACCAGCCAAAAGTTCTGAATGCAGAAGTGCATTCACTGGAACAGCTTATTGAACATTTCAGTCTCAAAAGGATCTGGATTTAATTCATTTGAGGTTCTTGCTTCGGTTTCTCCTGGATACTCTGTTCCAGCTGTATTTCATCTAAATAGTCAGTTGTAAATTAGCTTATCAGCTTCAAAGAGAGGAGGTGAAGATTGTATAAATCTTAATCAAATGTTTTGGGCTGATGTTACAACAGTAAAGTAAGAGAATTTCACCCTCTAAGCAAGGCTAAGTTTGGTGCTCCTTTGAACTAACATTATCATTTGTACTACAAAAATGATCTTTCTAAAATATATTAATTTCCCTCATTCGAGTTCTACATTCGCATTTGAGCCATGAGAAAAGGAAAAAAAAAACACACAAAGAAAACTAAATCAAAACTCTTCTTTGCAAATTCTTCACATACCATGAGAAACCTAAGATTTTAAAAGATGACAGAAAGAATACAATCATTTTTTCTTTGAGTCATGCCACATAAAATATGACAGTTTTGAAGAAAGAAAAGTGTCATTTCATCTTTAATCAATTTTTGAATACAGCAGTAATGAAATTATCACTTCTCTCAGAAATACATGAACAATGAAAGTTTCACACAGCTCCAAACTTAATTTGCTAATAGAAAAATTGCCTATTGCTCAGAGAAGCCAGTTTGAATACTACTGTTTTGTAATGCGTTCTGCATTATATTTGATTGTGTTCTGAGGCGTTTTGTGCAACAAAAATACCCACCGATGTAAAAATGAGAAAGACCAGTTGGAATACTGGGAGCACTGAATCAGGCTCTGTGCTGGTATTGCCAGGGTGTATTTCCATCTCGACAATACATAATAACCATTTCTAGCAGGTCAGGCTCCTATTAAATATCCATTGCAACTTGACTTTTGGCAAAATATGTAGTTTTACAAGGGAAACAAAAGCTGCAATTCTCTAAATGAAAGCGGAGAATACGTGGAGCTTAATGTGTCTTTTCTTGCCAGAGATGATTGGTGAGGCCCATCTATTAAGCTTTACTTATTTAGTAATTGTGCAGCAGCTTTCCAATTCCATGCTGACTTCTAGAAATGAAGAGTTACAATAATAATATGCAGTACATCGAGTGCTTCTTCTCTCAATACCCATCTCCTATGATGTTTGGATCAGGCACAGGGCTGGCCTTTGTCCTGATCTGGATAGGAATGTTAGAGAGGCTATTTCTCTATTGCTTTGTTTTTCAGCAAAATACTTTTTGTTGTTCTCGTTTATTGAAGATGTCTCTGCACATGATGTCAAAACAAAACTGAGCAGACTCTGCCAGGGCTGCATCACATTCTGTTCCTGATATCACTCATGAAACTTCTCTAATAATAGCTTCATTTCAGAGTCTGAATTAAGCAGCAGATATTGCATAGAGGTCCAGAATAGAATTCTTCCAGGTTTCATGGGAGTTATATGCTGAGGCTAAAATCAAAATATTGGCCACTTCATACGACAGCAAAGATGATGACTATTTTTCCCCTTTCAAGTGCTATTGCATAATTGAGGCCAAAATATGTATATCAAAATAAAGTCTTCTGATAGAATTCTGTATTGATTTGCTTTACTTTCACCTAATTTTCTATATTAGTCAGGAAGAAGATTGGTTTCGTAAATTCTCAATTGGTGGAAACTCTTTAATTATTTTAATTATTTTTTTTTAATATTTTGCTTTTTTTTCCCCACTTTCCAATGTATACAGATCACCCTGCTAGTCTCTTCTTGCCTTGACATTCTCTCATTATCTTCTCTTCCAATAAGCTATTAGTGTCTCCAAAACTAGGAAATCCCCTTTTTACAGTGCTTTGTCCCGCTATAGCAGATTAGAAGCAATCCTTTCTTCCTCCCCAATGACCTGGATCATAGAAATACAATAATCTACTCTCCAGCAGAATTACTATATATATTTTTAGTGGAGATAAGGATCAAACAAATACTCTATTGCTTGTCTGCAAAATGCTAAGACACGAACATTGATCTTTCTGAAGATTTTATTCCAACCTTTATTTGGCTGTAATTTCAGTTGTTTAGCACAAACAAAACCATTTTGTTTTAGTCCTTATCAGGATCGGTGTCTTTCTTTGCAAACCTCTCGAATCAGCATTCCTGCCTCAGTGATTACAGATATTCCTGATAGGAAACACTGCAACTGCTATTCCTGTGTGGGCATCTTATTTTCTGTGGCACTCATTCTTAACTGCTGAATCAGAGGAAATAGCCTTCTAGCATGGACAGTTCAGACTTCATCATTAGCCTGCATTCCCTTGGGATGTCTTTTTTTGGTAACAGAAGAAAAAGAAACTTCTAAATTAAAAATAAAGACAACCCAATGCAGAGGTTATAGCTGAAATCAAAACGTTTACAGCCAAAAGTCAACCCACAAAGTTCCATTTCATCTCATCCTACTTTCAAGGGTCATCAGCAATTTTCTCTTTCTCCCTTCATTTTCTTGATCCACAGGGAAAACATGTGACAGCCTTGCTCCTTGCATCTCTTGTGATTAAGAAGCAAAAATATTATCCCACAGAATAATGTATGAATACATGTTCCCACACAGGAACACCAAACTGTACTATAACACTTTCTGATTCAGCTCACAGATAAAACTCACACTGGTTTTCAAGAAAATTCAGTGAGTAAATCAATGGCAAGATAGCAGCCTATGTGGAAAGAAGGATAATTATAGCAAGGCAAAATGGAGGAACAATTCTTGTTTTGTATTTCACTTACCATATATTATCCAGAATTCTCACTACTTTGCAGGCTGTAACCCATTAAACTCTGTAACACCCTGGTAATATTAGTGAGAATGCTGAATTACTTTATCAGAGACAAATTGTATAAAAAAAGACATCCATTCTACCAAAATACATGTATTTTATTATATAAACATGGGAGGTAAAACAAGAATTTTTTAAAATAAGATCACTTGTGCAGCAGTCTGTGAAACATGAAATCTTTGGTATGTTTTTCACATAAAACACACTTCTAAATGCAAGTGGATCTGTAACCTCAGAGATTAATAAAAAAAAGTCCTTTTCTTTGGTTTGTTTGTTGTGGTTGCTTTTATTCGGGTGATGAAAATAGAACAAAGCAGACTATGTTCAAACAGCAGTTATTCAGTAGTCTTTACAGATATTGTCTGAATCTAATTGGATTTTAATGAAATGATATTTCCTTTGTGATAAGTACATAAAAATTATGTTTTTAATTAACATCACAAGGTATAAGCTATAGATACCAACCCTCAACTGAAATAATATTACTTTAATGTTTGCTTCATTAAAAAAAGGACAGAAGTAATAACAACGTAGCAAGAAACGTGTGTAAACTAACTGGACAATGATTAGTACTGGACCCTTTTCATCCCAAAGAACTAAGCAATTTTCAGGACGCCTTTTTCATTTTCAGCTTCTCAAATCACTAGTGTTTAGCCATGAAAGAGTTTACAGAGTTTATTTATAAGCTTGAAATTCTTTTTTTTTTTTTTTTTTTTTTTTTGTGGGGGAGAAGGCACTTGGAATGCAATATCAATATGCCAGGCAGAATCAGGCAGAATATAAACTAAAATAAATTCTCAAGAAGGCCTTTAAAATAAGAAACATGTAAATGAAAATCTATAAGAAAGCAGTGATGTCCTGGCACAAAGAACCTGTGGGATATCGTGTTCCTTTGTGAATCTTGCTCTTGCTTGTTAGTACGTGAGAGCACAAGAATGGCTACAGTAAGGCAGACCAAGAGCCTGCCTAAAGCCTCCTACCTTGTCTTTGGTAGAGGCCAGTCAATGGTCCTTAGGAAAATAACATGCTAGGTACAGGCCAGTGATGTGCCTCAGTTCCTGGTGTGAGCGGAGAATTTCCAACTAAATTTGTGCTGTATGCAGTAGCCATCAGTATATACATCTTCTCCAAAATTGTTTAATCTATGAATCTGGTGTTCTCTGAAGGCATCCGGTTCATCCTGCCTGGAACATAAGGACTGCAAATCATTCCATTCTAGATGGGGCCAGTCATAAAAAGTGTCATGAAAAATCTCACAGGAGAGTAAAGGAGTTCTAAGTTTCCTTGGAGGATGACAGCGAGCATCATCCAGTTGGGATCAATTAAGTGTGATAACCTGTTCGTGATGTATGGTGATTTCATGTGATACTATGTGCAGTAATATCACACATAATAAATAGCTGAGGAGTGTTACCTCCTCAAGAAAAATTTGGTGGGCCTGAGGAACTGAAAGAACAGGGACACAAAGCTATTTCTGATCCTGGGTCAGTGCAGTGCTGTGTTGTCTTTTAGTACAGGCTTGGCAGTGAATTAATGTAATGTGAACATCAAGCAGACTGAAGTTCAAAGTATGATGTGTAGGAAACAGGTGGACAAATGAACAAAGAAAAAGAGCTAAGTAGATTCAGAAGTGTAAGCCAGGGTGATTTATTCATATTTCCAAGATGTTTGTCCTAGCAATTAACTGACAATAACATTTACCTCAGCATGAATCTAGGCTAAGAAAAGTGAAATAAAATCACATTATAAATTTAAACTATATGCAACAATGTAAAACAAAAGTTGAGGCTAGATAGTTTCACTAGAACCAAGCTCTGCAATGAAATTCCCTGGAAACTGTGATGGACTGTGATGACCATGGTCACATGATCTTGGTGTAAGAATTGAAATGGATCTCATTCCCAACTGTTACCCCAGAGCTTGCCCCTACCCTCCCTTGGATACTTGGCTCCAGAGATATCCCCACACTTTAAGTCTTGCATGGAAATTTCAACTTTCTTCTGTCATTTTTATCCAAAGGAAAGGCTTGAAATTGGGGGTGTATTGAGAAAGGTCTTTAATGCCAAGGATTATAATGGAGCATCTTCATCTGGTTGTTTCACCCTGCAGCAACCAGAGTAATGCATTTTTACTCAGAAAAAAAAAAAAAAAAAAAACAGTACCTTTTCTTCCAACAATGGCTTCATTTGGTGCTCACCAAGACTCCCATAATTTATTCATACCAAAGTGCACTTACCATTATGTATCTGCAATATCATTAGTTGAGTTTGTTATCCTGTAACATTAGCTTAAACATTTTATAAACTGCTGTGCAGGTGACAAGTTTATTAAACCAAGGAAGATAATGATTGCACAGAAAGAAGTTGAGCTGTGTTCACCATGAATTTAGCAAAATGTTATTATATATATGCTCTTTGTTGTATGATATATAAGGAATGTTCTTCCCCATTGCTCAAGGGTCACAAATAGAACATCCAGAAATCCAGGAAATATGTGTCTGGCAAATACTCACAAGATTACTTTTTTGTTGTTGTTTTTATTTTTGTTTTCATTTCATTGAGATAACTATTTCTTTGTTTGCTGCAAAAATTCTGAAAATGTCAAGCATGATATAGGTGGGTGGCTTAAATGTTCCTCAACTGATTGTGTAATTTCTACTCAGCCTTGAGCCACAATCCTACAATGAGAAGCCTATTAGGTATCCAGATATTTTGGATTTGTGCTAAAAAGGAGGAGGACACTGTAGTCTGACCCTTCAACTCAAACTGCAGAAGTGGTCAGACCAAGTTCTAATCTGCCTGAATATTATTTTTAATAATTTTAATTGAAATGTCTTCAAGCAATACAAAGTCTACCCTTCTTAAGCAGAGAGCCTTCTTACTAGGTTCAAGGATATAAAATGTTATTTTCAAGTGATTAAAGACATCTAACACACTGTAGAATGTATTTTTAAACAATCAGCTGAATAAGACTTTTCACTGTAGATCAGACTGCCATCATTTTCATATAGTCATAATGTCTTCACAGAGATATGCACTGAATGAGATACATTCAGCTCATTTTGATTGAGAAGTCTGGAATTCACCATACATATAATAACATACCATACATGCATAGCATACAATAACTGGTAGTAGTATTAGCAGCAAATATTCTGATGAGAATTACTGGCAAACTGATTAGTCACATGCTTTTCTTTTCTTTTTTTTTCTTTTTTTTTCTCCAAATGAAATGCATTGATTTAAAATCAAACAACAGAAATCACTGCCTTGAAAAGAAATTTCTACCTGACCGAAACCAATGCCTATTCCTTAAGCCTAGGTTTGCTTCTTCAGTGTTTGGTCTAACTCTTCAAGCTTTGTTGAAACTGAAAACTGCAATTCTTCCCTTATAATAGTTGCAAGAAAGCATTAACATCCATGCAGGAACTAGCTAGCTGAAATAAGTCTTCGGCCAGGGAGGGGTAGGAATGTGTCAGTGACAGGAACACAGACATATATGAAGCCGAAAATGATATTTTAAAAATATTTAAATTATTTATAAGAATGGTTAGTGCCTATTTTTTTTTCTTCTAAGTGGAAAAATCCTTCAAAATCTCACCTTTTTAGCCAGTCATATGGAAATAACAAATCTATCATTGCTGTGGTGTTTAATTTTGTGCATATTTTCTTTCCAAATGAAAGCATTGTTATCTCATGATCCTACTGAAAATCCTAGTGGGATTTTCTTGTATCACTGATTTTCACAATTGCAATGCTGCCTGCTAACATGGTGTGTGCACTCTATCATTCCAGCTGTGCAAAGCCATTGCTGCTTAAAATAAGGTACCTCTGCACGGGGGAAATATTTGCAAATAAAAATATCGGTGTGAGGGGAAAAAAAAAAAAAAAGGATGGGAGGGCTAGTGAGTTTATCTTTTCCCCTTTCAAGCATTTGTGCTGCAGTGAAGTAGAATTTGATCTAAAGGCAGTGCAAGTAGATGGGCGTTTGCAAGGAAGGCAGAAGCTGATAACTGCTTGGTGGCAATTTGGTCAGTACTCCTGCAAATTAAATTAAAGATTTGGAAACCTTTCTTTAATAAACCTTTAGCAGTCAAAAGACAGAAGTCTAGTTTATATATGCTGTTTTCTCCAATAAAATTTGAATTGCTTATGAATATTCATTTCTGTCTTGACAACAATTTTAGCAAGCTATTCTGAGCCACATTATAAGGCTTCAGTACTAAATTGAAGATAGAGAGAAGAAAATACTGGCTTTGGTCAATAAAGCTTCTTCAGAGCTCCGAGACAATATTGTATTTCTAGTAGTCTAGAAAGTGCCCAAAAGCTAAGGAGAGATATAAAGTTAAAAGAATGCTTTTGAAATACCCAATGTGTCTTGGCCATGAGACTGCAGATATAACAATTATGCCAGAGGTTAAATAAACTAGTCTGGGTTTGAAAGCCATTAAAATATAGCCAGATCTTTAATCACAGAGATTTTTTTAAATAAAATAAATAACAGTTTTGTTTATTGGAACTGCATAATTTGACAACTGGGCATTTGGGAGTGGTGTTTTCAAAAATACAAAAAGCACATATGTAGTGGCATAATTAATTTTGCAAAATAGCCTAAGAAAAGACAAAAATATTATTTTAAAAATGGAAGAAAATCAAAAAGAACCTCCAACCTCAAGCAATCCAATGTGTGTGCTAGTTAATATCAGCTTGTGACTCAGAAGAAAATCATATGTATTTCTTAGTACTTTGAACTAAGTCATATCACTATCATTATAAAGTGAGAAAACTGCCTTTACATCAACAGTGGTCCCCTACACATTGCTGACTACACTCATCAGACTTTTCTCATTATTATAAAAATTGTTCATGACTGAGCATTTATTTTTGTAAAATGTTTATTTCTGCTAAACACAGTAAATTTTATACAGTCTTGAAATGTCTCTTGAGCAAACAATCTGCACCTATTAATAAACAAAATATGACACGAAAAATCAGGGCATTTCAAGTGCCCTGAATGACATATTTTGGCAACTGTCTTATGACTTATTTGTAAAAATATTTATATGTTATCTTTTTTGAGATATATCAATAATCCTGGAAGTTTCACACCCCTTATTATCACAGATTATTCATGATCTTCCTGTTTAAAAAGTTTCAGAAAATATGAGAGGAAAAGACAAAATGAGCTCAAATAATCCACTCAGTCCCATTAAGAAAAAGTAATAAATAGGGAATATAAACAGTTCATAAGTAACATGCAGAATGCGGCTGTGTTCAGTAAATAAACAATTTTTATATGTGATGTAATTTTCCCCCCTCTCAAGTTCCGTCTTTCTGGGTGAAAGAAAAATAATATACTATAAATGAAAATGTGAAGCTAACCTGTGAAACCTTTACTACTCCGATCACTTTGCCTCTGTGACAAAACTTGTTTTCTCTTCCTTCACCTATTTTTATCTTTTTAACAATATTCTTTGCTCTATCTCTCACAATAGGGCTGTTACTGTAATGGTGGTCCTGGTGGCAAAATTGCAGCAGTAATAATAGAGGATAGGCAACAGTGAATACAGACTTTGTTTTTGCCAATCAAGGAAAGAGAAAAGGAAAAAAAAAAGTGTGAGATAAAAAAAGGCTTTGTGCTTGATTTTCTGCTATTATACTTCAAAAAATAAAATATTTTAACTTTCAGTTAAAGCCATGGATGACTTTTGCCCCAGCATAGAAACCCAAGCGCTTTAGAAATGGTTGCATTCAGCATAGTGAACCTGAGTGTATGAATTACTGTATTTTTGCAAGATGAGCAAGCAACCCCTGCAGCATAGGGTGTAGCATGCCAGTACTCAACAGCAGGTCTTCAGCATAGTTGCACTTGCAGACGTCTTGGTGAATGCAGCTGGTGCAATAAGCTGGAGCACCCTACGCTATGGTACTGTGGAGTGCCTAAAGCTGTAGACCTGCCTCACCTATGTTGCTGCAGGCACATTTATATAGAGAACCTTTGGAAATTCCCTAAGAAGTCCTTGATTGCAGCCATGGGAAGACTCACTGGGTTTGTCAGGAGGAGAGAAATGAGCGCTGACTTAACCGCGTCTTTACACCTCGTTATGTTGTCTCCTGTCTTGTGGACAAGTCCTCCAGCAGTTGCTACTATATCACTGGCACTGCTATTAGAGGAGTTCAGATGGCTCACATGCTCCTGGCAAGTGTCCTGGACCCTTGGTCCTTCCAGAAATTGACAAATTAAAATGAAAGGGACAGAAAGAGTAGCTTTTCCCTTTCTTGCTGTTTCAGTGAGCTCCTGCAGGGTTTGTGCCAACTTAAGTCGTATTTGATTAAGCTAAGTACAATCAAGGAGGAACATTTCCAGGTCAACTCTAGTAATTAAATAACAGAGACAGTACTACCAAATCTGTTGCCCATCATGGTATGCAATCATAGTGACTGTTTATATAAAGTATTTATAAGCGAGGTTATCCTAAGTGTAATTCTTTACTATCAGTGGCAGATCAGTTCATTTGCCTTCTGTATAATCCTACATTTTTCCATATTTTGTAAATATGTAAAAATGCTGCAACTTGGAGGAGAGAGTATTCTAAATATTCCATCTGTGGCAATGTTAGCTGAATCTTATGAGTCTGTTTGATTTCCTTCTGATTAAATATGAATTTTTATTTCAGAAGAGATGGCTGAGTATTAATAAACTCTTAACAGTGCTACCTTATACCATCAATGATAGTAGATAACAGATTGTGGATTATGAATACGTATTTGGCATAGGCAGCAGTGTTCAATGGCATGAGGTATCCTAACAGATTCATCTGGTTTTCAATCACTTTTGACTGCTTGCAAATACGATACCTCTTTCAGTAGGTGTCAGAGTTTGCAGCTCTCTGCCATGAACTTAGACAAATTTTGTGACAGACTGTTGTCACTCACAGCTGTTTGTGTCTTAAAAGCTGCTAGTAAACAATTGTCAAGGAACCAACCTCACGTACGTCTAGGGAAAGTGTGCTCGGAGTGAGCCACCATTTGGATGTCTTTATGTTCTAGCCCAGATTCATTCCACAGCTCGTATTACACTCAACTTTACTTACTTTAAAGTTAATGCTATTTGTGCCTTAACCTATTTACACCGGGACCAACTTCTTTAGCATATTTGGTCTGTTTAAGTCTATTGTCCTTTATAACTTTCAGAAATATTTATACGGGCATACATATGTACATGTGCATATTTGTGTATATATATTTTGCTACTGAACCTCTGATTAGTGGACAGTTGATAAATGAAAGGCAAGTAAACAGCAAGAAATACTATGACATCTTCAGAATTAGAACAAATAAATTATTGTCACGTTTTAAATGAAGTGGTATCCTTAATGCCTTAGATCTCAGTATGAGTTGCTATCTGATAAAACAGGAGAAAAGTAAGACATGTGAGATAAGCGTGGTTAAAAACCACAGCTGTTATTTCAAATAACATCAGATGACTTGGGATGAGTGTGTGGTTGTGAATAAGTGTTCCTCTTTTCAACAATATTTACAAAACATCTCCTGTACCTTAGTATTTTTAAATACTGTACAGATAAGTGCCTTCTGGCATGAATATTGCCAAAAACCACAATGAAAAATATGCAAATAAGCACATTTTAAGTACAAATACCAGCATTTCAGGATGTGGCTTCAGCGAAAACCTGAGCTGAAATTCCTGTTTCTAGGCTATAGGCATAATTCTTATGGAATAGTGAGACCTTCTTACACCCTTTCATATGACTCCTTGGAAGCCTTTTAGCCTGACTGCACTTCAGAGTGAATACATTCAGAAATCAACATGATGATGAAAAGTCAATGTGTCATGAACTGTAGTTACCCACTATTAAAGTATAATTTTAATAATTTTCAGCTTGTCTTATCCAGCACTACTGAACATATGACTTTAATTTCAGAAAAATAACAGGGTTTTCAGAATATCTGTAAAGATCAGCCCATAACAAAATCCCCATACGCAAATACACATGAACAAGCATAAGTTTCAATTCTATATCCTAACAGTTTGGCTTTACGCTCATCTTAGTATGAGATTTCATTCTGA
Source organism: Tinamus guttatus (assembly GCF_059628265.1). Classification (NCBI taxonomy): domain Eukaryota; kingdom Metazoa; phylum Chordata; class Aves; order Tinamiformes; family Tinamidae; genus Tinamus; species Tinamus guttatus. Next base: position 382,984 of record NW_028288564.1, read on the forward strand.
GACACATATGGGATCAGAGTCACTCCTATAATCCATTTTTCCAGGCATACTCTGGAAAGACCATGCAGAAGGAAAAAAAATGAGAAGGGGTATTCTCTAGAATTTAGACTATAGTTTGTGTAGTTTGCGAGGGCAACACATTTCTTTTTTTCTTTTTTTCTTTTTTTTTTTTTTTTGAGGGGGAGGGGATAAGAGGATTATTAATTAGAGTACTACTTTATTTAAAATAAGTAGGCTTCAGCTGTAACTCCGGTAGCCATATACTCACATCGACTGTGCCGAGACAACAATAAATCAGATGTTTCTATCAGATACCGGATCATTTTTAATTTGCTCTCTGGAGGAGTTCATGTTAAGACCATCTGGAGCTTCTGTAATAGAGCTATGGGCTACTTGTAAATCATTACTAGTTCCTGCATTCTGTAGCGCTTACTGGTTAGAAATAATCGTATTTCGCTACTGAAGAGTCATCAGGTCAGATATGAACAGTACTGTCACACAATTTCCTTGAACTTTCTTTGACTCATACTGTACCTTAGAGTTTCCATGAGACAATAAAACTTGTTGTAAACCTGCAATATAATCCATGGATGGTAAAAGCATCATTAACTGTAAGCATTAAACAGCACAGAACAGCTGCGTCCATCAGCTGAACAGGTAACTACATATTTACCTATGATGTCTGCATTTTACTACTACGTCTTTAACTGCAAGACTTCTGCACTATCCCTGTAAACTGTATCTCACTCTTTCCTTTATTGTTACCACTCGCTTATCAGGTAATTCAAACAAACAAACAAACAAACAAACAAACAAACAAAAAAAGCAGCTGTATGTGTATGTTTTTTGGGTTGAATAAAGCTGAATAAAGCTCATCTTAGCATAAGCTGTCACATTTTATTCCAGTTTCCCAAAATTCAAGACTTAGAGCTGTGCACTTCAAAAATGTCTGTTCATGGTTTAGCTTAATTCAATAAACTTCTTGGCGTAATATAATGTCATCAATATTTGCTAATCGCTTTGTAGGATGACCTACAAAAAACATTAAAAGGCTGCACTAAAAATCTTCATAGCTATTCCATTTGATTGCATTTTCATAAAGGCAATTTTGTAAGATGGAGACAACTCCTCTCTCTCTCTCCTTCTTCCTTTTTCACTCTTTCCCATCCTTCCCATTCCCAGATTAGTCTGTCTTCAAATCTCACAAATAGTAAGTATTCCAGTCAACCTGTTGGCCATTGTGAGAAATAGCTGCCCAAGAAGCACTATAAACTATTGTCTATGCCTAACAAACTTGTCTGATAGCACTGAATATGCAGCTTAGTAGCTAGCTCTCATATTTAAAAAATAATAATAATGTAGCTAATAATATCTCAGTTCAGGTTCAGCAGTCATCAGGAGTTTTGTCGCTTTAGGTTCAATACTCCACCACATTCTGAAGAGAAGCTTAAATTTGAAATTTCTGACTTTCTGCAATCATAAACTCAATACAAGGCATAACATTAAAGCCTTTATTTGCATGAATTAATGTATGTAAAAGAGAAAAAAAAAACATTCAAAGTAAGAGAGATGTCATTTCTCACAGATACCGCTTTTTATACATCGCCCTTATTACACTCTGAATGAGTTCTCTTTTTGTTTTGCAGAGTAACTGTGGTACTGTTGATCCTTTTTGGGATAGTCATAGCATGTGAGCCTGAGACTTTTAGTAGCCCTGATTCAAATAAACACTTTAACATATGCAGTAATTAAGGCCATTCTGAAGGCAACTCATGTTTATCCACATACTGCAGAAGGCAGTTAATGTAAAGTCATTTTTTTTCTGAACAAGATCTAAAGCCACTTTTACTATTTTAGTGAAAATAATAATAATTAAAAAAAACAAATAAACAACAAATGCAAAGATGTCTCCTAAAGAGTAGCTACTAATGGGAGAGAAAAAATGTATTCACAGAATCATAGAATGGTTGAGGGTGCAAAGGACCTCTAAAGATCATCTAGTCCAACCCCCAACTCAAGCATGGACACCTAGAGCGCATGGCACAGGGTTCCCTCTGCTTGATCAAAGACGCCTACTTTAAGAGACCAACAGACTTCCTCTACCAGAAGCAGAGAGAGGCACATTCCTCTGGCAAATGATTCAGAGCCTCTGCTTAGGTATGGGCCTTAAGCACTTAAGCACTCAAGTTCAATGCCTAAAATTAGACACAGTGAACCCCCTGAAATCTATTGATAGCCATAATGGCATGACTCATATATCTATTTAAGTCAGTGCAGAACTCAATGCAATTGAGTCCCAGCTGGGACCTTTTGGCTCTAATAGGTACGGTTCATAAATAAATGCGTAAGATCTATGTCACCTATGTTTAATCATCCGAAAGATCAGCATTTCCAATTAATTCTGTCTCAGATATCTATTTTAGAATAGGATCAATAGGTTCTCTGGAAGTGCCTGCCTCCCTGTGGGCAGTAAACGGAGTCTAGAAGATTAACTTAGACTAGATACCAAACTTTCTGGTAGTTGTAAGGTGAGATGAATCTCACCCTGTAAGATCAGGACTACAGCTTTGTTATAGCAAATGATAGAAGAACTTACAGACTGGCCCTGATGCATATTAAGTAATGTCAAAAGTCACTAACTATAAATAGCCTTTGTTTCCAGAGACTGCTGAACAATGGTCATATGAATGCTACAATAATAAGGTAGTCAGTTTGAGCAGATAATAGGTATTGCCATATACTTGCACAAGTCAGAATGCTACCATATAACATCTACTTTGCATGTCTAATGACTCCGAAAAGTTTCTCTCAGCTTTCTCTCCAAGAGTAGAGAGACTTCCACTGGTACCAAGCCTCCAAGGTAAGATGTAGATCCTAGGTTTCCATTTCAGGAAAGTAACTTATAATAACCAACAAATAAACTACCTTTCTTTCAGTAGCTAGGAAGTGTGAAAGGAAATGCTTGAAGGATTAATGGAGAAACTTTCTAACCTGGCATGGTTATGTGGTTATATGGACAAAGAGCCCATCTTAAATATAGCAAGGTAGAAGAGAATAAAGAAAATGCTTTTTAAAAATGGATTCACTTGAGTTGCTAGTTACTCTGAATGTAGATGGTATGCCTGAATGAGCACCCAGCACATTTTTTGTGGAAAAAAAAATGGCAGGAGAATGCAACTGCACAAAATCAGTAGCCAGGTAAGTAAAATGATTGCAAATCTGACTTGTGCTGAACAGTAGCAAAGTGTTGTACCTTAAATGACATATGCTGAATAAAGCTCTAAAGGTTTACTCTCAAACATTTTGAACTGTGATAGTTGCCCAGTGTCTCTGGATATGGATACTACTACTTCTTTTAGAGGGCCACATCACTCCATAACACACACATGAGAGCATGCACATTAACACGCAACAAACTCAGTGTTTGAGGTCCTCCCAAAGATTTATGCACTGGATGCCTGCAAGAACTGCTTAGACTGTATTAAACTAGCTTGACTGTTAGGTAGTAAATTCAGCAGAAACAGTAAATTGGCATCCCATTGTGATATCTTAGACATCAAATGGTGAACTCTTGGCTTGATCTAGTTCTGATACTGGGTGTCACCACTATGCCCATCCCTGTTTAAACTGTTCTCTGTGGATGTCCTGACAAAGACACTACTGGTGAATCAGGTATTTTTTTCACACTTTCAGTCTTCACTCCTGTTTCTAGAAGAGTAACACCTGGTATTTAGTAAACTCTTTGTTTAGAACTGGCAATAGCAGAAAAGATTTGGCATATCGTTTAAGTTTAATATATGACCACACTGCAAGTGCCATAATATACTGTGATATGAAAACTATCTTAAAGTTAGCTAATTAAGATGTCACAAGCCTTCTAGCTGGTGAAATGCAGAGTTCAGCAAGTGCTTCTTACGTAAATCTTCTTCCACCTTCTCAAACAATCCAAGTTTCAGATTTCAGCAACCCAGATGCTGGGTTGCTAAACTGCTCTTGGTACCAATATTAGTTAATTATCTGGTGTGTTGTGGCCACAGCAGTGATGGTAGTGTAGGGGCAGATTTGGCTCAGTGGCTGTGGAGTCACAGGTTATTTTTGCTACAGGAGGCAGCTTGTGTGATTTAATCCACACAGAGCTGTTCCTGAGGAGGAAGGTGCTCTTTTAATGTTTTCAGGATGGAATGCAACTTTATAAGTTTCCAGCCTTAGGTCCCTGCACAGATGTAAGCCTACATTTCTGGTATATATATTTTTTAAGACAAAAAGCTTTTGTTTTAAAATCCAAATAACCTGTGTCATTTTTTTAAGAGACAACTCTCCTTGAGACTCTATCAGATCCAAAGATCCTTGAGAGATCAGATCCTTATAATGCACGCATCATTTACACTCTAGACCATATCGACTCTCTCAGAGTTATCATACTCTAATATCAAGGCCTCCTGTTCACATACTGCACGCAGTTATTACAGACTATTGTGTCAGGCTTGCTTGGAAGAGTGGGGAGCACTTGAATGCATGGATTATTGACGCAATAGACTGTAATGGTGTGTCAATTGTCAAGGCCTATGTGGGGATACTTTCCTATGCGGATCATTAACAAAGAAGCTGACACTCTATCATGTCAGTGCAGCCGCCAAGTGCACACACCAACTCTGCATATTAACACTCCTTATGAAATTCTGAATAAGGAAAGCATGTGCTCACTCCTGACACTTGAAATTCACTCAATTTATGTATATTTAATGATTACATACGTGCTCATGCTGCAAAAGGTTGGGGCAGCATGAAAAAAAAAAAAAAAAAGAAAAGTGGAACTCCTTTATAGAAATGAAGCAAAAAGTACTTTATAGTAACGAGCGATGCATTGCTCTTCCATAGCACTTTTCACCAATGATCTCCAAATTCCTTACAAGGCAAATAACTTTTGTCATCCTCAGGTGACTTGTGGTATCATTATTTTATACAAGAGGGAACTAAGTCACAGAAATGAGTTGCAGAGGACACCGTAACGGCAGCCAACAGTCCTGAGACCCAGTCTAAGAGGTTGCACTACTTGCCACATGCAAAACGGTGCATGTTGTTAGAATCTTTAGAAATGTGTTTGATTCGACCACATTTTTCCCTTTTCCTTTCTGTGTACTTCTGAGCAAAAGAGATCTGTTTATGCTCAGTACCATGAGCATACTGTGAAAGAATTGCAGTTTATTTGTCAAATGTTACCTTTTGGGTCCTCCCCTTTCCTCTGGCCTATTAAGAAATCTATCTCAAAAAACCTTCCTGTGTGCCCAATAGGTGAGGATTCTTGCTGTCCCTTTATAGCCATAGAAAGCAAAAAATAAAAATTCTGGTTGCAAAATGTTTGTTCTGCTCTGTTTTGCCCTTTCTACAGTCTTTCACCACCACTGCTAGATGACAGGAAATTTTAAACTTGCACATTGCAGTAACTGCAAGTAGTTTCAGTGTACAGAGATGCCTTTTCATCCCCCCGAAGATGGTTTTTCTTCTGTAGGCCAGAACATTGGTTGGTTTTAAGGCAGAATCAAGAATAACTTTTCCTTGAAGTTGTAATACACGACAATTGTATGCATCAAGACATTACCTGTAAATCTTCACCCTCCCTTGAGTCCATGACCATGATAGCAAGAGAAAAATTCTATGATAATTCCAACACCAAATCCAGAAGCTGAAGCAATTCTTTGCCACTGACGGCAAAGAAAAGCTTTTTATGGTGATTTAATGGGCATGGAATCAAATCTTACATTTGGGAAACACGGCCTTTCTGAGTTCTAGCCAGATGAGGCAAAGAATGGTCTTACCGCACTATCTGAAATTAATGTCACTCTGAAATGTACTTACTTAAGGGACTTAAGCTAGTTTAAGAGCTAATTTAATTAATATTAATGAGCTAATATCCTTTTTCTCTTGTTTTGCTTTATTTTTTTTGATGGGGGAAAAGGAGGGGAAGAATATTCTGAGTAGGATGTCAAAAGGAAAGAAAAAAGTCTATTGATTATAACTCTGGATTTTATAAAGTCTTACTTAAATGGATACCTCTTCCAGAAGATGTTTTAATTCAAATAGCTTGTTCAAGTTCACAGGAATGGAAGTGACTTAGTCATTAAATATAGGCTACTACAATAGGCAAAGCTATTTGAATTGAAAATCTGAATTATCACATCAACTTTTATTTTCCATCAGTTTATTTTGGTTGAAAAGAAGAAAAATAAATCTATTAAATGTAAAAAGAAAATATAATAGAGAGTTTCAATTAATTGAGCAAAGACTTTTCTGAAATTTTTTTGCTCAGAGAGGGGAAGAACATAAGGTGATTATAACAATGGATAGTATAAAAATAAAAAGGCTGACGTAAGGGTAAAAGACTGATGAGCAAAAGAGAATACACAAAGGTTCAAGTGTAAAGTAGTCACAAATTCAGCTGCTTATATGAAATTTCTGTGATCTTAATTGGTCCACAATTTGCGTTGGGAGTCTCCCAAGAAAAAAATTCTCATGAGATTCTTTCCCTATTTATCACTTCAGTTATTCTAAGAAATACTCCAGGGAAAATTTTTCTCATGATATCATAACCCGAAAAAAGAAAAGAAGAAATACAGAAAAAAAGTTTCAGAAATAAAAAACAGAAGTTAACTAAGCGCTTTTCAGTTTCAAATTTTCCTCAGAGACTTGTTTCTGGAGAAGTAGTACTATCTTACCAGAACACTGTCCTTTTCTATATATAAACTTTTCATTAGAAATATATATGTACTTAACATTTTCTGTAAGCAAGTACCAAATGAAAACTGGCAGCAAAGGGAAATATTTTTTTTAAGACTGTAATGGAAACAGAGCTGACTGGTCTCTTTCCGTTATTAACATTTCCTGACAGATGAAGAACTCTTTCCCATAAGCATAGAACCCCATTTGTCCACGTCTAAGAATGGATTTGGATTAATGGGGCTTACAAAAGAGATCAGATCATGACGCAAAACAGCTATAGTCTAGTCCAATTCTGCACAGAGTAAATTAGAGAAGGCTGCAGACTGTTACCAGTCTAGCTTTGAATATGCCCGTGGATTAGGGCTCTGCAATCTCTCCACAATCTCCGTTCCAGTGTTTGACCACCTTGAGCACCATATTTAAGATGAATTTCCTATGTTTCAATTTGTGCCCATTTTGCCTCCTGTTCCTGTTACTGAACAACCCTAAGAAGAATCTGCGTCTGTATTCTCTGTATTCTCACCATTAGGTATCTGTTCACACTGCTAAGATTCCCCTTGAGTCTTCTCCTCTCCAGACTTAACAGGACCAGCTATCTAAGCCTTTTGTCATATGAGAGGTTCTCCAATCCCTTAGTCATCCCTGTTGCCTTTCACTGGATTCATTCCAGTACATCCACAGTCTTCTTGTACTAGAGAGTCAAAACTGAATGTGATACTTAAAGTGCGACCTCACCAGGACTGGGCAGAGGGGAAGGAGCACCCGCCTTGACCCCGCTCATAGCAGTCTTACTAATGCAGCCCAGGATACCAATAGCCTTTCATCACTGCAAGGGCACACTGTTTGCTCATGTTTGGTCCACCAGGACCCCCATGTCCTTTTCTTCAAAGCTTCTTTCCAGCCAATCTGCTCTCAGCCTGTACTGAAGCACGGTGTTGCTCCTTCCTAGGTTCCAGAAGTGGCAATTCTATTTGTTGAGCTTCATGATATTCCTCTCTGCCCATTTTTCCTGGACCCCTACTGAGGTCCATTAGAATGTCAGTGCAACTGTCTGGTTTGTCAGCTATTCTTCCCAAAGTAGTGCTGCAAATTTGCAGCGGTGCACTCTATCTACATGCACATCCAGATCATTAACGAAAATGTTACGTAGAATTGGTCACACTATCAACCACTGGGATACATCACTAGTCACTAGCCTACAGGATTTTATGCTGCTGATCACAGCCTGAGTCTGACAACTCTTACAGCTTCCAGTGCATTTTACTGTCTGCTTATCTTCTCTGTATTTCATCAGTTTGTCAGTGAGGATGTTATGGAAGATAGTGTCAAAAACTTTACTGAAGTTAAGATAACTTTTTTATTAACACTTTTTTATTAGCATAGACTTAATGTGTTGTTTGGGTATTTTAAATGTGCCCTGTGTCTAACTGGATGGAATTTACCTGAAATATTTTAATGAGTATTGTTTGAGATTGAAAGGACCACTTTGGATGGAGGTAATTCCATGAGCTGGTTGGACTCTTCTGGACTATGATGGTCTAGAGATTTCGCTGTGAGTTAAGTACTACAGTTGCATTTAATCATTTCAGTCAAATGGACAATGGTTAGCTCCCACACACTTTTTAACAATGATGTCACCCATCTATGTATGATGTCCACACATCTATATGAAACTTGCAGAATTCACAGATGTTTCCACTGGTCTCTGGCATTTATCCAAGTGCCTACCCATATCAGCTGTAGGAGGCTACTGTTGCAGAGATTCAAACTCACCACATTATTTGTCAAAGTTCTTTGCTATTATTACTTTTCAACTAGGGGTACATGAAATATGTAGTATACTGTGCCACACAAAGGCAAAAAGCATGTGCTGCATGATACACAGAAATAACTATAGGTGCAACTTCCAACAGGTTGCAGATGCTCATTGCTTACTGTAATATGCTAGAAGCTTGGTCTGGTAAAACATTTCTGAAATGTATTTGCTAGAGATAAAGGAACGTGCTCAGATCACTTTAGCATTCAGACAACTGCATTAGTTATCTGTAAATCAATATACTGAATTTTGAATTGCTTGTTTATAAGAGTGTAAAGGAATCATTTACAGACTACTTATTCAAGTTCATATCTTTATATGTCCTCTCCTTTGTGTTTAACAGACACAAGGTACTGTGATTTTTAGTAACAAAATTCTAGGTCAGAAGTGTATGCTGTACTTTGCCTTGAGACATGGAAAGACTGAAAACACTTTGCTTTGGAAATCAGCTGCAACAACTTGTGAAGTCTTGGCTTTCAGCAGCCAACTTGCTTGAGTTTTTTTCAAGGTAATTGTGATTCAGTGGGCCACTTTTAGATATATTTACGAATAACATCCCATGGGATCTGATACGTGTTTTTAAAGTGTCTTGAAAACATTTGCCTACTATCTATCTCATCTGTGTTAAAAAGAAATACTTTTCTTCTAAACAAATGAATCACTTGGTTCCAAATGTTCTAAACATCAATAAAACTAATCAGGGTTAATGCTGAAATGAGTATTTCACTGAAGATTAAGTTGAGAAAACAAACTGTGAAGCAGGTTCTTCTTATTCCTCATTTGCCAGCTGAAACTGAAGAAGCTTATCATAATCAAGTGATGAGTTGAACTTAGTACTTACAGTGTCTAGCCTTATGAGCAAATAGTGATATTTATTGATGGTGTTAATGTTTTTAAATAGGCTTAGACCTTTTATAATACCACCGACATTTCATTTTATGGAACATGGAATGTAGAGGCTGTAAAGTCATGATTAATATTGCTAACAGTAATAAGTGGAAATGTAATAGTCTTTTTTTTTTTTTTTTTGGCTCGTGTTTGCTTATATTTCGTGAATGCCTTCACTGTCTTAAGAAACTCTATGGGGATGCAATATTCACCAGGTTTGGAAATTGACTGATTTAGGAAAATATTGCACAGAAGGACAAAAAAGAGTTCAGATTATTTACTTCAACTGTTAACTGACCAAAGGATATGATAGTTATTTAAATGATATTATGTTTTCTAGGATATTTTATCCTAACTGCAGTATTAGCTCTAGTATTTAACCTTTTCTAGTATGTGCTACTGTGCAGCAGGCAATTTTACTGTGTTAAGTAAATTCAGCACAAAAAGATGCCAATCATCCAAAGACATCTAAAAGAGTATAATCGTGTCTGAAAGACCTGAAGTAAAGTTTTGAGCAAATGAAAGAAAAAAGAATAGAAAAAGAGCACGATTCTTATCTAGCTTTGTGAAAGCCATAGCAAGTTTTTGGCTGCTGTGACCAAACAGTAAAATAACAATTCTTTAAGTGGGTTGCCTAGATTGTCACTTAGGTCGTCTATCCATCCGTATGAATAAACAAATAAAATATGTGAAATAGTGATGATTATCTTACAGTAGAACTGTACAAAAGGAAAAAAAGTAATAGAACTGTAAAGGACTTTTACCATCTAATCACGGCTAACCCGAAGAGAGCCTGTTATCAGCTCATCTATGGCTCAGTGAACTTCATTCTACTTTTGTTGTCATGTTTCCAATTTCTGGTTAGGTGAATTTCAAAACAAAGGAATATGCACAGAATTGTGATTTTTCCAGATTCTTCTCTCATGGACTTTATTTTTGTTTTACATCTTTACAACAGGTACACAGAGCTGTTGAGAGGAAAGACAGAAAAGACAGGGAATACCTTCCCCATGAAGATGTGAAGAACTACAAAATAAATGGGGAAAAGGTAAGATTCTTTCTCTTTGCTATTTAACTGAGTGGTTTTTGTCTGTTGAAACACTTAAAATTGTCTAGAATAACAGATATATGTACAGTATATTGCAGTAAAATTGTTTTTCTTCTGCATTCATCTAAGATAATGAAATCCTATTTGACATATAGGAACTCCTGCAAAACAGTGGCATCTCATTTCAAAGAAAATAATAAAAAAAAAAATCTAATTCCTGGATTTACCTCCTTCCGGGCTGTTTTTAAAAATAGAATAATAATCAGGGAACATCGCTAGAGGTACACTGGTTTGGGTTTTTGATTTCTTGGCTAGTGGTTCAACTCTGTCAGTAACATTTGTAGCCTGATCCTTACTTTCAAGAAGAGGTGTAGTTTTTTTGTTTGTTTGTTCATTCATTTGTTTGTTTGTTTTTGAAGCAGGAGAAAATAGTTCTCAAGTTTATTCTCCTGTTTGCAAACTCCCTAAGGCACAGGCTACCCTCTCAATGCAGCTCCTACTGGTAATAATGGAACTAGTAAGGAGCAACTCTTCCTCCTTATTAGCAACTCCTACTAGTAATAACAGAACTGGAATAAAATGTGTACACAGAGCTCGCAAAACTGAAAGACTAGAATCGATGCCAGATATTTGGCATTGCTTCTGTGTACACAGAATCAATTCTACATATACCATAAATAAAGTGATATATTTTAGTCTGCTTTCTGCCTTTTTAGTGGGTAGCTATAGTCAAAGGACTTCTTTTCAAGTGAGTAATGGTCTCAATTTTTATCTTTTAACAGTTTTAGACAGAAATTTAAACAGAATTTTAGTTGTTACTTTGTTGAGAAATAAAGCATCTGGTATGGTAAGAATCTCATAAGACTCCCTCAAGGAAAAGGTATTTGTTAAAAAGACAGAAATACTCCTCCGGTGGAGCTACTTTGTGGCTGGTCAATTGAGAAGTTGAGTTCCTTTTATCTTTTACTGCCCCAGATAGCCCCTCTTAATAAGGCTATGAGTATTTACATCTGCAAAAATAAAAAAGGTGTTTGGTTAAACCCACATACTGTATTTATCTATTGATATATAGGTACTCTCTTTGTAATCTTGTCTTCTGGGCACGCTTGTCTTTGCAATATCCCTGTGAGGAGGAAAATACAATTAGATCCGTTTTACAGAAATGGAAAAAAAAAAAAAAAAAAGGTTAAAAGATTAAGGGCTAACTCAGAAAGCCACCTAAGGACTATTCACAGAAGGTAACTTTAGTCAAACATTTTCAGAGCATGATTCAGAATGTTTTAAGATAGGCTTTGAATCAACCCCCTGGAGCTTCTCTCTCTCTGTGGAATGTATAAGAATCCTAGGACGATTGGTCCCCCTAGGCTAAAGTTTGCATTTGACAATAGACAGTGCAGTGCTGAGTGTTTCAACCATGTCTCGCCTATTCCCTCGCAAGCCTTCACCTATATTTTTGGCACTCTCTGCAATGAAGAGGAATCTTGAGCTAGAACAACCAAAAATGGGGACTCTACACAGGGAGTCACTCAGAGTGATCCATAGAAAAAGGATGTGTCCTGAAATAACACTCATTCTAGGGTATGTTTCCTTTATTCCCCACTAGCAGATTTAGGAGCCGTTTCCAGAACCACAAATAAAGACAGAAAACAAGTCTTTCTTTCCAGGAAGCACCAGTTTCTTATTTCTACTCTACTTTCTTCTATCTTGCAACTTAACAACTATAAAGTGTGATCAACTTTTTCTTCTCTCTATACATCAACTCATCAACTGTAGAGTAGTCCATATTCCAGTGTAAGAGTACTTCACTTTGGTCAAAAGTTAATCCAGAGAAATAGAAAAGTGGACTGCAGAGCATTGGATAAAGAAGAGAAGGAGGTCAGTTTGTAAGTCACTTTGTAGTATTTAGCACATGAAAAATGCCTAAATATGTTTGTTGATCTCGCTGCAAATGCCTTTTAAGGTAGTGGAGAAAGTCTGTGGCAGACACCAGTGCTAACTCACTGTCTCTTGGATTTTAGTCCACTACTTAATCACCAGATGATGAAATCAGAGTGACAGATCTGAAATGAAACATGGTTGTTATGTGAAATGAAACATGATTGTTTTCCTTTGGAAAGCTAAATGGAGTGAGAAATAGGTGAGTGAACCCCAGAAGGTAGGAAAGTTTTCTACCAGTACCAGGGTAATTAGTGTTTTGGATATATTTCTTTTTCTGCTTAGGTTCTTATCAGAACTGAGAATTAATACCTGGCCTGGTTGCTATTCTTCACTCTAGTCAGAACCTTGCTTAGTCTACTATAACTTTTGCTTCATTAAAATACAGCCTGGTGCTGGATATTTTCTATGTGAGTACCTGTGAAAGACATATAAAAATTTATAATGGGCTCTGGCTGATGAGAACAGTGGTGATACACTGCGCATTACCTTGTTATAATTTAGCTATAGGACATCAATGTTATTTTTAAAGATGTGCAAAACATGACATCAAAAAGTGGCTTTTTTTTTCCACCAATTTTTCTATATTTTTGTCAATTGTAAAATACCCCATTTAAGTATCTATAGGAAATTCAAACTCAGGACCTGTATTACCAGGAGTTAAGAAAACTCTCAGGGGATCTTTGTGCATATTTGTACATAAGCAGACATGCACACAGACAAATTAGGTGTTTGAAGCTAAGCAAGATTGGCTTTTGATGAGAATGCTCTAAGAACCACAAAGAAAGTCCAGAATGAGATGGTGAAAGTAATCATCTAGCACCCCAAACCAAAATCACTCTGCCAAAGGATTCGCTTGTCAGGTAAGACATAAAACACATTCCCCAAAACCTCTTTTCTCATCTCAAAGTACTCTAAATGCCAATCTTTAGCTACACAGAGCAATTCCCCTGGCACAGGCTGAGTTCCTCCGCAATGTGATCAATTTCACTAAGAATATGTTGTTTTCTTGGTAACAGTGATAAAAACTTAAATTCTATGTAGGTACTCTCCTCATCCTTAAAATATATAATCTGTTCTATATGCAGAAACTTTCTTTTATATAGAAATTTCTTGTTTCCCATGTTGCTGTACAAGCAACAAAAGTTCTGAAAAGAATCATACATACTCTGAAATAGAACTGGTCTTCAATTTTCCAGCAAAATATTAAGGTGTAAAAGAATGTCTGTTTATCTCAGACAGGACTCTCTCCAGAACTGATGTCAATGCAGCTCCCTATTGGAAGCATTCCTCATTTTCACTGTAGGCAATGGAGATTGCTTGAATTTTAGTGATTAAATTCCTCCCATATTCCACCTCTATAGTGTATGCTCTACATGGCTACCTCATGCTATGCTGGGCAATTCTTGAAATTTAATATTTACTTTGCCTGAAGCTGCTTCACACCTGAACAGACCAAAGGAGCTTTATCTGCTGATAGACATTTTTAATGCCTTCTGATATGCCTGGTCATGTGGAGAAAGAAGCTGCTTGTTTCCAGCACAGAACGGGAAAGAGCCAAGTCTGTTTCTTTAAGACTTGAAATAGACCCAAGGGGCCTGACTTTCACCATGTGAGTGCTGTTTCTAATTCCGAAGTACATCACATCTAGAAACAAACTGGCATCTAGTATCACATCTAAAATCAAACATCTGGGGTAAAATTTCATTTATTTAAAAACATACAGGTTGCCTAACATGGGACATAGTGAGAAACTTCACCTTAAGTTTTCTTTGGAAGGGAATATAATATTCTTCTGCTTTTTCTAAGTCAATAAGATCACACTTTACAGCCTGCCATGTGAGGAACACAAATTCAAAACCCTAATTTGCAAGAATTCATTGTGATATGATGGAAAACACCTCTAAATCAGGCAAAGCAGAAAACTGGCCTAGTTTGGTCAATACACCTTACCTATAAGTGCTGGAAAGAAATAAATGCATCTGATGATCCAGGAATCTTAAGACAGCCAGGAGATGCAATTACATTTCGTAAGAATGGCTGAAGTTTTTGATTTACTTTTATGAGTATCATATGAAATGCTGAAATGCTACATACAAAGGGGATTTTTTTCTTGTGCCTGCATTTGTCCTTTATGCTTCTCTTCACAGTCTAGATCCAAACTGATTTGTGGATGTAGGCTGTATGAGTGGGCCTCCAGCTCATGATCTTGCAGTGCTCCAGTTTGGTGACCACCATGAAACATAGACCTGCATGCCTAGATGTTACTCAGGCGGCATGAACCATAGAGACCAGGACACAGAAATTAGAACAGGGGAGCAGTGTACCTGTAACCCACTGAGATAGGCAGAGGGACAGCGCTGAGACATTTACCTGAACCTGAGAAGTAGAAGCAGCCCCTCAGAGTTACAGTGACAGCTTCCACCATATCAAGGCCTTCCATCATGTAGCTGCTTTTTATTCATTTAATGTTAGGAAATGCAAAACTAGTATCATTCAACCCGCCTGGATGCCACCCTGTGCCATGTGTTTTGGGTGTCCCTGCTTGAGCAGCGGGGTTGGACTAGCTGATCTCTAGCGGTCCCTTCCAACCTCAACCATTCTGAGATGCTGAGATCAAAGAGCCTCTTGCCTTTTACAGATGTCACAGTCCTGTTATTGGTTACTTTGTCAGTTCAGATAACAGAGATTGATACAACTGGTCAAAAATTTTGAATCCCTATGAATCAAGTGGATGATATAAGGTCTAAAAATGAAACTGTGGGATTTGAAAGCTCCAGGAGGATGTACTGAGAACAGTATTTGACATGACGGGCAATACAGTGATTAAACATACTAAATAATAATACAAATGCTAATAAGGAATTTACATCTAGATTTCAGTCTTCCATTGAAGTAAACTTTTATAGCATATGGGAAGGAAGTCCATTTAATCAAACACAAGGCTACTTTTTTATTAAAACTAGTTAAGTGAATGTGATATGACATCTCCTGCAGAGTGAATGGAAGTTTCACATCTGTACCAATAGGTCTGTTAGAAGCACCACCTTTTGTGTTCTCTACCCATACTCCTTTCCTTGGCATTGAAAGCATAAATGCTCCATACTGCTCTGTGGGGAAATTACCATCACAGAGGGCAACACTCAAATGAATAAGACTAACAAATTTATTTATTTATTTATTTATTTATTTTCTATATTCAATCTCAGCTTCTCTGACTTCACTTCAGATCTAGACTCCCAGCCCATCAGTAGCCCTTGGACAGCCAGTGTAAGTGTGTTAACTTTCTTAGGTGGATCTGAGCCAGACCAGCTTGAGAATTATAAATTGGTATCATTACACTACCTCTGTTTTCCTCCTTCAATACATTGTGAAATATCAGACTTGCTGTTCCTGAGGAGTGTGTGTCCTTGGCTCTAGCTTCTGTCCCTCCTGCAAGCTCTTCATACGGCATTTCATGCAACTTGAGCTTCAGACTTTTAGGGATCAGGGGGAAAAGCTCTCAAAAAAATCACCTTTCTGGATCCTGTATGAATGGTCTATGAAATGTTGGTGGAGGGGTCTCACAGTGGGCCACAGAAGCAGAGGAAATTATCTACAGACTGTTTATAAAATCTTAATACATACGACACTCTAACAATCTCACAGATAAGCTAGTTCATTAGATTGAGTTTACTTGTCGGTATACGGCTCAAATAACCAGGATCATGTCCTGTTGCTCAGATCAGAATTGCTCCAGGCATCAGACATGAATTGCTCCTGGGATGTGTGTAGGATGGGGAGGAAATGGGATGGGGTTCTCAGCTACCTGGAAAAATGGTTATAAATAAAAGCACACATAAAACATACAGAGATTGTCCATATTAGAATATTACTGAGGTCCCTTCCAACCTCAACCATTCCTTGATTCTGTGAATCCAGCTGTAGTAAATCTGTGATTACCCAGTGTATTCTAAGAGTGTTTCATGTGACTTAAAAAAATTCTTTTTACAGTTAAAAATTCTAGATTCAATAATCTTGGTGGAACAACCATTCCATACTGTGCTGTAGGCTTTCCTACTGTACTTTGCTTTCTATTCTACTAAGATAATTTTCACTAGTTAAACTTTTTAAGGAATAAATAAATATTCCTCTTGTGCCATAAGAGTTCTTATCCATCGAAGTTCTTCAGTTTGATAATCTGTAACATTTAATGTAGAACCTTTCATGCTTTCCTCTGTAGTATTTTTCTTTTTTAGTAAAATTAGGGGGTAGGGAGACAAATTGCAGTAATAAGGGTCTAAAAGGTGTGTAAAACACACGGCAAATAAAGTAATTTTCCAATAAGTCTGTGATATTGCCATTTCCCTTAGCAATCTTGAGTCTCCTTCATAACAGAAGTTGCTGAGGGCTTAGAGTACTAGAAAATATAAAATACCTATGGGACATATTTCAGTACTGTACATTAAATTTGAGGATTTTACATGTGATAAAGTATGTCAGTGTTGCTTACAGGGAATTCCAGTGATACCTCAGCTTTCTTGGACTTATTATAAATCCTTTGTTGGAATTATTGCGGCTGGTTCAATAATTCAGATTAGCCCTCATGTTTATTAATGCACTACATCTGTGCAAACAACATGTCAAGCAGAGAGTTTATTGTAATTGCCTGAGCAAACAGAACCTGAAAGAAGCAATTTCCAGTTACAATGTGCTATGACAAGTAATGAGGTAATTGGCATTCTGTCCTGATTACTTCCACCTTCCTTTTCATCAGGTCTATATTGTGTGTGATAGATAGTTTTATAAGAAATGAAGGTGTTTGATAATATGGTCTGCTGCTGCTTAAGGTTAGTGATTAAAGACAATCATAATTTTCTCTCAGAGATCTTATTAGCTTTAACATTATTTATTCATATGTGTAAGATGTGGGCCCAGAATCTCTCTTTTAGTGGTATATATGCACTTAAAATGTAAGCTCATCTACAATTCTATTGAATGCAATATCTTTGAGGTTTCCAAGCTTGGACAACACAACTTTTTTTTTCTGTGGAGAAATATGTGCTCAAGCAAGAAAAAAAAAGATGAACTACTTCATATATATGTTTAGTAATAATATTATAAAGTACCTGTCAATATAATATGTGAACTGTAGTGAATCAATACTAACAAGATAGTTAAAGGTATGATTGTGGTTTCAAACTAAACTTTCAGAAAAATCCTTTCTTATCCAGAAGCTTTTGTTTATTTATTTATTTTTTTACATATTTATCCCCAAGGAAAAGCAAATTGTCACAAAATGTTTTGATGGATTTTATATTATTCTGCTGTAGGCAGTTTGGAAGTGAACATTTTTCTAGTGTATTCTTGAATCTTACTTCAACTGAATTTATTCTGAACTCTGCAAAGAACAAGAAGTTTGAAAAAGAAAGAAATACACACAGAACACTCAAAAATAATGTGTGTACTTTACAAGACCTCCACAAAAGTAGTTTGGATATAAAAGGCATTTTTCACCCAAGCCCCTTACAGCACTAGAAATTAAACACAAGAGATTTTTACAATATAGCAGCTAGGATGGTGATTTAAGATCTGTCCTCTCCTGCATGGTCTGTGTTGGCCACTTCAGGTAAAGCAGGCAAAAAGGGAAAGCACCATTATCAGACATAGAGACTGGTGGTGACAGATCAGTCCTGCACTGACAGTGAAATGACATAGCACTTTTTTTTTTTTTTTTTCCTTTAGGGAATTGATTAACAACAAAAAGTTTCATACCTTTACCTTCTGGGGTATTATTTTGAGATTTGCTAATGCTTTTACCACTTTTTTTTTTTTCCTTTGTAAAGCAAACCAAACCACTTCCATATTTCCTCCTTTTGACAGTTAAGCAAAGATCTTTTGGTACTGATTATTTTGGCTAGTGCTTTCAGTTTTATATTCTAAACTTTCTACCTTTTGCTTGATGTTTGCTGATGCGATCTTTAAACAAGTCAGGACTATGACTTCACTTTTCCTGGTTAAGTAAACTGGATACTGTTTCACCTACTCTTATCCTTGTTGCACAGTTGAGGTGAAGCTTCTTTTTAGGTAGTGGCAAAAGATGAAAACAAAATATGCTAAGTAGCATATTTAATATGCCAAGTAGCAAAATACAGAGAATACAGAGACAAATTAGCTATCCCAACTGTACCCTGCAAACTTGCTTAATTATAAGGACATAGTGATAATTCAGTCATAAACACAGTACTTAAATAGCCCAGGAATGTGGTGTTTACCAAGGTAAGAGATTTTTATCATCCGTCAAACTTTGTTGGTGTAAGCAAAACTGATATAGAAGTTTAATAGTATGTAAAGCTATCATATTGAATTAATATCCATATCCACCTGACTGATAGTGTTTCTTTTTCAAAATGCCACAAAATCACAGGTTGTGGTCATCAAGATTGTCCATGGTAAATTGACACTATAGTGCAGCCATGACAACTTGAGGGAGATCAGTAGAGTTGTCAACTCCTAGCATTCTGCTAATGGGAGTGTGTAAGACTCTTTAGCACAGCTGTACTTGAACCACAGCACAACTTTATGTACTTCCACTGGGGTTTGGTCTTTCATGTTATCAAAAGCAGTAGGCATTTCCTCAGCTGGTATGGAGGCTAAGGCTTGTAGGTAATGGAGCTTCAAATTGAATTCTGGATTAAATCCATGCTGAGTTGCCAATCCAGCACTTTGTGCTCTTTGCCAATGGCTTTGGCTCAAGTGAGAGAAACAGGCTTTGTTCTAAACTGGTGCAAATTCCTTGGTTGCTGTGATTGTAGCTTGTTCAAAGTGAGTGATCACATATGTGAGTCTTAAGTAGAGCTGTGCAAAACTTGGCAGCTTGAGTGCACAAGGGGTTTGGTGAACCTTCCTTTAACTTCTCTGTTTGTGGGCTTGAATTAGTGCTGGGAAAATTAAGGGATGACAGAAGACATGAACTAAATAGAAGCATCTCAAGAAATAACAAGAGTCACTGAAAGCTAGGTCAAAAGTAGGTATAGTGAAAGGTGAGGGACTATAGAAATTATGTTCACTGTAGATACAGCTTTACTGTTTTATATACTTTTCCTGTAGTTTAGATATAATTTTACTATGCAAAGATACAACTCTAAAGGGAAACTGGTTTAATTTTGCTCTCTTTTTTTTTTTTAACTGAAGCGAATTCTTCATCCATTGAATAAGAGGGGAAAAGATAAACTTTTCTGAAAGAATGCCGACAGTAGCTTACTTAGTTCTGCACTGCTCATATTATGCTTTATGATCTGTATGTCTTCTTTGCCAGAGAATACTCTTACTCATTAGCCACTTTCAATTCTTTTTAATTTAAGTTTTACATATTAATACATTTTGTGTAACTAGTAGGCTATGGTATATGATTCTGCTAAATAGTAGCATTATCATGAAGCCAACTTGGAGGAGTACAGGCCCTTTTAATTCTGCTTTCACATCTTCTTTCACTTCCAAAATTTAATTAGGATACTGAGTCATTTTAGATTGTAGGAATTTGAGCTTAGCCCTCTCAGGAACTTAAGAAATGTACTTTAAGATACATCTGAAAATGTATCTCTATTTTTCCTTCCCCTTGGTAAATACTGGTATGAATTTCGTAACGAAAATGAAGATGAGATATCCTGATGTAAGTTCCCTTTCATGAATCAAGGTGTTCTTTGCCCTGCTGCTATGACCACCAGTTTCCCTGTTGAAAATTCTCCTTATAGAATTTTCAACTGCTCTCAGTGGAAAAACTTTTGCCCAGACATATGAGACTGTATGGAATAATTGGAGTTGGTGAGATGCTCTATATTTTTTCTTGAGAACCAAATATGGCCCTAGAATAATCAAGAAATCTTGAGTTAAGAATGCCAGCTAGCTTGCAGTGAAAATGCAGCTTTGATGTGATACATATGAAAGCAGCACTGATCTATATTTTCAAGACAAAGTTTCAAATTTTCCAAACTGATAGTGAGTAGTGTTGGACAAATGATAAAGCAGCCATTTAAAATTTAGTCTATACATTAGCATCTGATGTTGACTCAGCAGGGGAATCCTTTCTCAGAGCTGTTCTATAATCAGTTCTCCTGTATTTATGCATCTCATTCTTCGAAAAGTAAATGGGATAAAGCTGGTGGCTTTTACCATTCTTTTGTGTAGTCCTGATGTTTTAGCCAAATTTGAATCAAATCTGAATAAGGAATTATTTCAGCAAAGATATTCAGCATAGGAATTGTGGTGAAAAAAAATGCACTTTATTTCCAAGGATACCTTATGTGAAAGGGACAGTAATATGTCTGTAATCAGACCAGAGAATCATGTCTACCTCACTATTGTTTCAGCATCAATCTAACAGAAAGAGAACACTTTTTTTTTTCTATCTATCTTAAACATTACAACATATTTGAGAAATCAGGGTAGAGTTACATATATAATTGCAGAGGTTCTGGTGGTCACTTTGGATGTTTTGGAATTGGACCCTGCTGTTAAGGACTTTGTAAGCGGATTTACCACAAACAGGTGAACACTCAGGTAGCACTAATTTGGCATCCAGGAAGAGACACTTGCATATTAGCTATTTTGCTGTTTAGCTATATTAGTTATATATTTAGTTATATTTAGCTATATATAGCTATATTGCCATTAATAAGTCCAAAAGGATTGAAAGCATGTTAGAAGCATGAAAGAAACCAGCTCCAGAAAAATATAGCAAATGAACTAAGTGATTAGGAATGTTACAGATCTGATAAATGCTCCTTTTCTAATAGGAAAATCTGAGAAAGTGTAATGGAAAATGATGATGGTTTAGTATATTTTAGAATTATCCTATAGCATTAATAAAAATAGAAAAGAAAAAATTATCTCTACTATAAGATGCAGTAGGATCATTCAGAAGACCTACAAAAACAATACAGCTTATTGAAATTCTGTATATTTTTACAATAGAAACATGACACTTCTATCAAACTGTTTACATTTCCGCCCTGTTAGAACTTCATTTTGAGAGGACATGCTTTGATTAGTCAAGAAGGAACTATCTTTTTCTGTACAAATGCCTACAAAATAAATAATTATATAAGAAAATCATAGGGTGAAAGTAACAATCAGCACAGGCAATTTGTTAGCAAAAACATAGTCTTGTAAGGAAAGAACTTACCAGCTGTTTTATGAGGAGAGGAATGATCAATGTAATTTAAAGGAAGAGAATTCCTTTCATTGAAATAAACACAAAAGCAAACTAAAAAACAAACAAACAAACAAAAAAGCATTCATCTATTAATCTTAGGAGGTATATCTATTTACAAAATGACACCAATGAAGGTGTCATATAAAGGACTAGAGCGAGAAAGCAGTGAAAAAATAAAACTAGAATTAGTCTATGGTTGTGTCCCTTTTTTTCAAGGAGAAGTGCTCATACTATTAAAAAAGCATAGATGTGAGTTGTGAATATGACTTTTATATTTTTAGGCGAACTTTAAAAATAGCATTTCTGTAAGGGTTATCTTTAAAATAAGACATCCTCTGTTAAAAGTAACATCTTTATGTTAAGTCTTTTCTTAAATATCTGTTCAGTGCAACTTTCCTCTCAGGTAGTGTGTTTTGAACTCTGTGCCTCCTTCAGCTAAGGAAGCTGAATTAAAGACAAAAGAAGTGATTTCTGCTTGGGGAATACAGCAAACATGAGCTAGAGATATGCACATCAAATGATTCATCAGATTCTCTGTTTCTGTTCTCTAGCCAGAGAAAAGCTAATTTCTCATCTTTTGTTTCTTTCCACTATAAACAAATAAGGAATTCACAATAAACCAAGGAAAACAAGTAATTTTCCAAATTCTTGCAAACAGACTTAAATTTCTTCTCACTTTTTGGGTGAACACACTTCATTAGATTTAAATATTCTTTGCTCAGAGGTTTGGAGTATTAAGATCTCAATTCATTGTCAGCTTGTCACCCTGCTAAAGATAAGCTAAGCAACAACAAAAGAAATATGCTGCTGTTAACTAATAATATTTTAATAAGTGATTATCATTAGCAGTCATAATCATGAGCTTTTTTTTTTTTTGTAATGATTGATAAATAATCTTCCATATATGTTGAAAAATGGGAGTGGATTGAGTCATTAGGGGAAGAGATATAGGAGGACTTTAGAGAGAAAGGCCTTGAAGAACTTAACACATTTTATGCTTTCCTATTTCATGTATTTCACAAGGAACAGTATTAAATTTCAGAGTCACTTTTGCCAGCACCTAATCATTATATACATTTTTTTTTAATATGATATTTCTTCAACCTGATGTATTGCCTGTTAACAGAGTTAATTTTCCAGCCAACTCTTATTCCAAAACGTCGTAATTGCCTTCTGCATGGAGCAATTTACACAGCATACACTCTAAACTTTCTCCTTTTAATTAGCTACTTCAGGGGAAGCACTCTGGCCTGGATGTTTTGAGAACTATTTCTGAACTTCCTTCTTCATTTTACTACTGTTCTAAGGGTCCAAGCACAAGCTCATGAATGGTAGAGACTTTGATACTGTTTTGCAAGAAGATATTCGTTCCAGGGAAAATATTTTCATCCTTTGTTATCAAGACATATCCGTAGAGCTGATAAATAAGATATGAAGTGTCCATTTTTATTGTTCTTTTCACTGAAAAATCATATTTTCAGGAAACAAGACTAAAAATTGTAATGAAAAAATACTTTGATGTACCTAGCTTTTCATAAGCTATATTTTCTGAAAAAAATCTTATGCTTTGAAAAGCTAAGAAAAAAGGAAAAAAGTTTAGTACTCCCACCTTATTTTTCACATAGCTATGTATGAATTTTGTGAATGTCATTGATACAAGCTATCTTGATGTCTCATAATCTCTCATTACAACTAGTAACTAAATACTTTGTAGCTTCAAGGCATCTATATATTTAATTTTGAGTGAGATTGCTCCTCACTCACATTACTTCCTGACTTTCCACGTAGTGAATGTTTGCATGTTTGTTTCATTTATTTAGTTTGTTCTTTTGCCAAAACCTCTCTCTTTTCCTTTCCAGCCTCAATCCATATAGACTTTTCAAGATAGTCACAGGTAAACTTCCTGTGCAAACACTGGAATGAATGCAGTTTTGCAGTAGAATTCATGATGTTTTATCTTCCTACAAACATTCATGAGAGCAAGATTTGCTCACATGAAAGCTCAAGCGAAAAAAAAAATCAGTAAGGGAATCAGAAATACCAGCAAAACATTTTTTTTTTTTCATAATGAAAGTTTAACCCTTTTCTCTAGTACCTACTCAACACTTATTCAGAGAGATGTTACATTTGCAGTCCATATTGTCGGTTTATTTTGTCTGAATTGACTTAGTTCCTTCAGAGCTGTGTCATCACACTCAGCTCACCTTTGGCTAAATCAGCTGGAGTATTTAAGAATCTCAGGGACAATCTTCTCACATAAATTCATCATTTAAATGTTATTACTGTTTCCCAAAATACTCAATTCATTGTTATTGACAATTAACATATTAAGTTGCCTATCCTTGTGAGGGCAGGAGGACACATTCCCAGAGACTGCCTGCAAGATCCTTACACAGATGCTGCACTATAGGAGAAAGAAGGAGCACATTTAAATTCAGTGGAGAGAAGAAAATAGGATAATTTTCTTCAAATTTCTCTTTCAGTGAGTACTTAATGATACAAAAGATTTGCTTGTGAGCTGCAGGAATTCACTGGGAAAGGTTCCTGGACAGTGCATGTGATCTTTTTAGTAAAAAGTTCTTTTTTAGTTCCGTAAAGATCTGGAACAGGGAAGAGGTAAAGTCACAATGCAAATTTTCAGGATATGGGCAAGGATATGGGATATATCAAGACTAGTCTTGATGATTTCTTACTCCTGAGCTGCTCGCTTTGGGAATATCATCTTCTGATAGTTAACAGTCCAGGAACTGACTTAGAAGTTGAGAACTTCAGAGTAGGTATTATGATGCCTGATCTTGGATTTCATCTTCTGTCCTGGGAAAAGGGAAATTTAAAATGATTCGCAGATTAACTTTCTTACAATGCAGTGCACAGAATATAGTTTGGTCCTAAAAGCTATGGAAACTTGACCTGGATGTTTTTCCTCTAGAATAACTTAAAATGTTAGCTTTTTGAAAGAACTAAGGTTCAGAAAGTCTGAAAACTGAATAATAACTCCCAGTATATCAGGAGATGACATTTTTATAAGTTGGAGAATATTCTTAGAAGCAAAGGCATACCATTACTCTGGGGAGGAGAAATGAAACATAGGCTTGAACATATTGTAAATAGCAGCAGTTTAGGTGTCCTGAACTAACAGAATGTTAGATAATTTTTTTACATTCCATAAACTCTGTTTAAGGTTGAAGAGTCCTTTTCCAAAATTAAAAGATTGTTAATCTAGCTGGTAGAATAGATTTATTTGTTTGTTTGTTTGTTTGTTTGTTTTGTTTTAGATGCCAACTTAATTTCCCTAGTTAGGATGAAACAAGCAGTCAGGACATTAGCATTTATAATCAAATATATGAATAATAAATAAACTGAATATTAAAAAAAAATAGATCTGAACACTTAGGCATCTTAATCAACTTAGGAAGTTTTATGATATCTTCATGCAGAATAGCACCTATAAAGTCAAGGGCTGCTGTTCCTGGAAGTGCAGTTCATAGTGTGGTAGTGGTGGTGATGCTGGGATTGGAGAATAACAACTTTGTCCTTACACTGATGGATGTCATGCATTCTGACTTATGTTTAAAGGATCATTTGTGAATTTTACAAGAAAACATGCACATAAAAAAGCTAGGAGACCAGAACTGCCCAGATGAGTGCCCTATCCACAAGACTGTAGAGTCAGGCTCACAGTTCAGTTTTCATTTTCTCTTCTTATAAATCTTGAATTCCTGTCTGTCCGGTGCAGACTGGGTTGAAAGCACTTCACTTTGCATTGCCAAGAACCTGACAGATGGGGACCTCTTGCTACAGAGTATTGACCACTTCATAATACCAAAAAAAGCTTAAGTAATTTCTTGAAGCTCTCAAATGGCATTTCATTAGACAGCAGTTGTTTGATTAGGTTGATTTTTTTCAGTAATTTTCATAGCCAGTTTTGTAAAAACAGTAATAAGTATATTTGCATATTTGTGACCAGATTATAAAGTAGCTGGCATTTTACTTTAATTCAAAAAATTGCCAAAGTGAAGTATTTCTAAATGTTACTGCTCCCCCTCAGCAGGAAGTTGAAGTATGCTGAAAAGCAATAGGTGGTGCTGTGTAAGGAAGCCCTTAATGCAGGATCAGGAATAATCTGCTCCTTTCCCTCCCTATTGCAGAGTCTTCAGTCATCTGCTAGTGCGAGGGGAAACCTACTTTGCCTTTTTTTCTTTTGTTCTTTTTTTTTTTTTTTTTTGTCTTAATAAGATTTTGGAAATGTTTGGGAAGTTTTCAATGCTGTAGCTCTTGATGTCATGTGATCTTGATATCATGTGAAACCAGGAGACTCTCAGGTCCATTTTCATCCATTTCACAGGTAAAGACAGGGTTGCAAGTCTGAGTTATAAAGCCTTAGAAGCCGAAAGTAAGAAGTGCGATTAGTACGATAGGAGGAAGTTAAAGTAGGAAAAAGGATCATATCTTTTATTTTGTAAATAAAATAATAGAATGGAAGATAGGATGAATGAGCTGAATATCGAAAACTTTACTTGACTGTTGTTTGTACAATTTACTTTCAGTGAGAAGACAAGGTAAGAAAAACAGTGTGTTTTTTTTTGTTTGTTTGTTTTTTGATTTTGCCTGTTGATAGTCCTACTGTTCAAGCTTTCTTATTTGCAAGACATCTGCTTATACCTCATAGATATCCTATCATAAAAGGTTAGAAATGTGTGTGTGGTGGGACATTATACAACATTTTTTGCCATGTGACACTGCCAGCTTTTAGCAAATGACATCATCACCTTGGTGTTTGCTTTGGCACATAATAAGCCTTAACAATACAGCAAAGCTCTGTTATAAAGCTCAAAAAAGAAATATTTGGCAAAAACACTTCAATTTTTCAGTAACTGTAGGAAGTTAGCAGTTTGACTGCACAGGTCAGTTGATGAATAAGGCAAGAGTAAAACACATTTTAGGTAAGAAAATAATATCTTAACTGAATCAATTCAGGCCTTAAAACAAATGCAGGCTTGCTTCAGGTGACATGCCAAGATTTTTGACAATTCAATGAACAACTAGTTAAGAAAATGAGATATAAATTAGCAGCAGAGTTGAGTCTGCATGTATTTTGGGACAATAATGGGTGTGAACTTTCTCCCAGAGCTTTCTAGTGCTCCTTCTTGTGGAAAATTCTGGCTTCATTAACTTTGGCTGCCAGACACTGGGCTGTTTTTGAAAAGTAAAAAGCCATCCAAGTTTTATACAGTAGAATAAAAACAAGATCTTTTTAAGAATGGATTTCTGTTTAAATTGAGTTGGCTTTCCTACAAAATAGAAAGAATGAAATTCGTTAAAGAAAACAACAAACTTGATACCATAGTGGAAATCCCAGACAAAAACATGTCTTCTAGCTCCATCTGTCTAGCTAGAGTTTGAAGCAGAACAGTCTCATAATTTGAAGGTTCATAGCTAGTAGGCCTCTAGTTAAAATATTAAAGGTCAGCAGATACCAGATGAAGGGCTGGGGTTGACACTGCAAGAATTTCAGCCTGAGTGGGAGACTGATGGTCCTTTCATGGCTACCATGACAAAAGCATCTGAACATGAACCTATCTTTCTCAAAGTGGGGAGGACTGTGACTCTTCTCTTAACACTGAAATTCAGGCTTTATTGACTAATAATAAAAAAAGCACTAATAATAAAAAAAGCACATGAGTATTTATTGATCAATACCAAAGTAACAGGAGTAACAATCAATATTAGGTTGCCACTGTGCCTGTTACAGTGTTACTGCAACTTCACATGCTATAGTAAAATAAGTAAATCCTCTTGCTCATGAGTTTTTATTGGACTCTAATCTGAGAGTCATCCGAGAAAAGTACAGATTGAGGCAGTTGTGGATGTTAAACTTCAGTCAGGAGTGGGTACAGAGAAAATGAAGACAGGGTTCTGTTAAGCTGAACATTACAACTTGTGCCAGGATTTGAATTTAATCAGTCCTGACTTTACCCGGGAAGATAAGATAAAACTTCAGCCTGATTTTGAGACTCATCTAATGGATAGAAAAGGCAGTTTTTCACTGGGAAAGAGCCTGAAAACCACCTGTCCTTGAGAGCAACAGTGGAGATGTGAGCAGAAAAGAAGTGAGCTGAGATGTTTCTGAATATGTTTGTTTTGTTTCTCTGGGTAACTTAGAGAAAATTGGGTGGATTTAAGGATTCTAATAATCTACTCTTAGACAAAGGAAGTTTCCTTTCCTGTGATATTTTTCCATTCCTATTTTCCATCTGTCTTTTCATACTGTAAGCTCTAGGGATACGATCCGTGCATTCATGTATGTTTGTAAAATACTTGGCACTCTCCCTCTGTACTACTTTAATGCAAACACTAAAAGCCAAGACAGTATAAAATATTAGCTTTTCAGTTATATTAAACCAGAATGGTTCACTTAACTCCTCTCTCTTTTCTGCTTTCTGTGAAGGATACCAATTAAAGTAGCCTGTAAAATAGATGATGATTCATTAAATAATGGGGTCTTGATGTCATCTATGCTAGTTTTACCCCGGTGAATTTCTTTTCGTGATGTTGCACATGACTTTTCTTCATGTAGCTGAAATTAGAATCAAGCCTGCACCAAAAATGGACTAATTGAAAGAGGCTAGTTAAATTGTAGATTATTTCCTGCCTTTATACTTCCTCATAAATGGCTAAAAACACAGAAGAACATGTCACAGTAGTATCCTTTCCTGGCTCCAACTGACTTGGACATGCATAGGGAGTAATAGGATGTTTCCTTCTGAAGCTTTTCCTTTCTATGGTAATATTTTAAATGTAAAACTTACAGGAAATTATCTGAATTAAATCAAAAAATGAAGGAAAAAAGAAGGAGGAAATAAAAGAAATAAAAAAGAAAAAGGAAGGGAGAGATCTACTGCCTTTTCTTCTCAAGAAGAGAACAGTTCTGTTGAGTTTTCTTCCATGACTTCCAGTTTGTCTCAAAACAAACATTCAACTATTGTCTTAATGCCTTCTCAAAGATTCATATGTAGAATGAATGAGTTACACCCACCTTTGGAAAAGCAATTAAAAAAAATCTATTCTTGGAAATCACTATATTTCTTCAGTATCTTAAGGATATATTTATTGCCTACAGTTAAAGATATATTAATTACCTACCAATAAACTCTTCTTTAAAAATTTGCATTGTGATAACAAGCACTTGAAGATAATTAAGAATTTTTGATAATGAAGAAATATAGGGCACACACACAGAAACTTCATAAAAAGTTACTCAGACTAGTCCTGAATGAGAAGATGCATGTATGTAACAGTGTTATGCCACACAGGGACAGATATATGGATAGATAGACAGACAGACAGACAGATAGGCATCTGGTGTATCTATCTGCTGTATGACATCCACGTGACTATGCCATATGCACAAAGAGCAGTGAGGTGGCTTTACTTTCACACGGTGATTACATCCAGCTGAGTGCCCTTTCACAGTGCTATATTGTGTGCTATAGACACACCCTTGAAGTTACTTAATGCTACTCTTTACATATTCATACTGTGCAGTGAATGAATTACCTGTTGGAAAATAGCTTGCAACAGTTCATAAGCATAATATACTATTTTACTACACACTATTTGGAGTTTTCCAGGATTAAATGGTTGATTTTTACCGTTAGAGTTTTGAAGAAAAGAAGTAACTGAAACATATTTTTATGTTTTTTATGACAACCCTGCATTCTGTGCTCTAATAACTATTTGAACTACAACCTTCACAGTCAAGGCTGCTATTCCTTGTGCTAGGAGATAGTTGTTATCTCATCAGGGAATAGACAAACCGATCAGGTTTGATCATGGTGTTTGGAGGAACCTCAACATGGGTTGCCTTTCTTTAGTTTCCTACCATAGAAGCTTTGCTCCGTATGTTAGGGAAGAATATCTGGTTTATTTTGGTGCTAGGAAAAAATGGATGATTTTTATGACATTAACTATGCAATAACAAATGTTGGAATATGCTACTCAGCACAGATTTTTTTTTTTCTGGAGGAAAGGAATTGTGGGAACAAAGCAGAAAACATAGTTGAGCTATGACTAATAAAAGATAATGCATACCATTCTCTTCTAAACCATAGGTGCTGTTGATCTTAGAAAGTAACTGACACAGTTGTCCAGCTCTGTTTACATTATGAACGCTTTGGAGCAAGGAGCATGTTTACTAATATGTTAATGTAATAGCTGTACACAGCTAATGACAGGAACTGCTAGGAATTGCAGCAACACGTATGACTAGAAATAGTGAATATATTCATAACACCGTTACACACACAGGAGTAATGAAAAATTTCGTTAAAGACAAATTCAAGAGTGTTGCATGAAGGTTTTCCCAAACGAGGATTTGGGATTTTACACCTTAAGAAGTTCCCTGATGAAGAAAGTTACTCCCTTGTAAGAATAAAGAAAAAAATATATATCTTTTCCTAACCATACATTTCCTTTTTATAGACTTTTTACGGAGTTAGCAGAAAACATGGAAGATTTTTGTATCTCCCATGATTGAAATATGAGTAATTGCACATATAATTGAACTGCCAGATACAATTTTTCTGATTAGGAATGTACAGATTTCAGTTTGGTTTTATAGTTTGAAACTGATCTAGCATCATAGATTTCTAGGTTAATGTGATCTATTGAGATAGATTTCCTTTGGTTTCTTTGTGCAAAATAAAGCCAGGCAATGCACAAACACTTAATTCCATTAAAGACTAATTCCATTAAAGTGTTGTCATGGTTGTGAAGTGATAAATGTGACAGCGATGAGTTTGATTCATGCCTGGTATACATTGAATTTTACAAGCCATGTTTTTGATGCGTATCTTCCAGACAAGATTTTTTTTTTTTTCTGCATGTGGGTTACAGCCGCACAAGGCACCAACAACTTCAGGAAACTGGAATCAATCTATTTAGTAATAAACTATGGATTGTGAAGGAACAGCCAGGGTGTCCTGCCTACACAAAGCTTTCAACAAGCTGTGAAAAAAATGAGGAAAGACTGTAATAAAAGCACTACTTAGCTTCTCCTGAACCTAAATTCAACTTCAGTAACTGTCCGCATCATAACTTTTGCTCAAAGTTGTCATTTTCATCATTCACATATGACTTGTTTAGATTGTTGTTATTTACAAAATAGAGAAAAACCAATTATGATTGGTACAGCAATCGTATCTCCCAGACCTCTATGCAAGCAGCAAGAGAGAGTTGAAAATATTCAGTAAAAAAAAAAATCTAGAGGTTAGATTCAGTGCAACATGAGCGTTAAACATTTTATTTTAACTGCATATTTTAAACTGCACAGGATCAGAAGGAAAATAATTATACTACCCAAAAATTCCCTTTGTAAATTAAACTTTCTGGTGGAGAAGTCAGAGTGTGAAAGAGTGGAGAAAGGGTCACAAGGACTTTTAAATTAAGCTATGCAAAGGGAAGTAACAACCTTGCGACTACCGATAGCACTTCTAGTACAGATTAGGCCTTCTTGAAAGGCAGTGAGAGATGTTACTGAAGTAAAAAGTACAGATTTTTGCTTAACTGAGATGTTATAGCATAGTTTTATATATATGCATATATATATAAACACATTCCCTTAAGTATAACCGTTATGAGAAACATGTAGTCAGAAAAGTCTAGTTGTGGGATAGTTTTAATTAACTTAAAATGCAGCCAATCCATCAACTAAATGATTCAAGTATTTTCAGTATGCTAAATGTAAATAACTGCATGGGGCGGTTCATAAATTCAGCACATTAGTGAATTTTCTGTGAAGCTGCTGTACTGATTTTCCAGCTGAAGCAATTACAACATTGCTTTTTCTTTAATAAATCTTTTTATTATTTTTTGATACGTATAAATATACAAAAGTCATAAATATGAACAAATAGTATAGAAAAGAAAATACAAATTATGTTGTTTCATAAGATCAAAAATAATCTCCATACCTAGAGCAATAATTTCAATTCTCTTGTCTCAAAACATCTTAGAAATATCAGCTATTTTCAAGCCTTTTGTGAGAAGGGCAAGCATTAGTATCTTCATCTAAACTGACTTCAATTTTTACAAATGCCTGCTATTTGGGATGTTTGAAGCAAAGATTAGGGAAAGGCAGACTACCAAAATTGAAATTTATGACAATGGAAAATGAAAATGGTTTTGTTGTCACTGTTTTCTTCAAGGAGTTCCCAAGCCTGTGGCAGGGGAAAAAAGAAAAATCATCTTAAAGGTGTCGCAGGAAAGAAATACAGTCTAGGACTTCTAATACTCATACTGACTGTCTATTCACCCAATCATCCTGTCTGTGGTGCTCTCCTTATGACTTAAACGTAGTCACAGTAGAGCAAATTCCGCCTCTTCTCCTAAGAAGGAGACATATTGCCCTCCCCTTGACCTTTCGCAGACTCACAGAATGATTGAAGTTGGAAGGGACCTCTAGAGATCATCTAGTCCACCACGCCTGCTCAAGCAGGGACACCTAGAGCACGTGGCACAGGGTGGCATCCAGGCAGGTTTGGAAGATCTCAGAGAAGGAGACTCCACAACCTCTCTGAGCAGCCTGTTCCAGGGCTCTGTCACCCTCACAGTAAAGAAGTTCTTCCTCATATGCAGATGGAACCTCCTTTGTTTTAATTTGTGCCCATTAGCCCTTGTCCTGTCACTGGCTACCACTGAGAAAAGTTTGGTCCTATCCTCCTTACATTCTCCCCTCAGGTGTTTATACATATTGATCAGATCCCCTCTCGATTTTCTTGTCTCCAGGCTAAACAGGCCCAGCTCGCTTACTAATACTCAAGTTTCTTAATCATCTTTGTCAGTCTGCACTGGATCATTCCTTGAAGTTGCACATCCCTCTTGTACTGGGAAGCCCAGAACTGCACCCCGTACTCCAGGTACAGCCTCACCAGAGCTGAGTAGAGCGGCAGGATCCCCTCTCTCGACCTGCTGCCAACGCTTCTCCTGATGCAGCCAGGATCCCATTGGCCTTCTTGGCCACGAGGGCACATTGCTGACTCATGGTTAACTTCTTGTCAACCAGGATTCCCAAATCCCTCTCCGTAGAGCTGCTTTCCTATACAGCCTAATCTGTACAATGCCTAATCTGTATTTTCAGTCTTTATAGAAATTTATTAAGTGTTCTTCATGTTAAGTTTCAATGCTCTGTTGAACATGATATTAATAGTTGAACCAAGACTTGTAGAAACAAGTCTTGAAAGGGAAGGAGCCTCATACAACTTCTTCTTTCTATAAAGTACTTGGAGAATAATGACATTTTAAAATGTTAATACAATTATCTCAATAGATAGTTTAATCATCAAGTCTCTCTGTTTTTTTTTTAATTGTTTTTTAAAAGGGAATCGCAACAAGAATCACAATAGAAAAATGTCAGGAATGTCCTGTATGACCTGAATCTGTATCTGCTAGCTATGTGCTATTTTAGCAGACATGAGAAAAAAATGATACAGTAATTACTTTTATGTAACTGTGTATATAAGACTACGTATGCATGTAAGACTATGTAACCCTAATGCGTATTGCAATGTTGGGCAAATGTTCTGATTTCAAGAAGTTAAATGAGCCTTAATAATTTTAATTCACCGGTCTTTCTATGATTTGTCCATATGATTTCACCAAGTAGTTTGAT
Source organism: Tinamus guttatus (assembly GCF_059628265.1). Lineage (NCBI taxonomy): Eukaryota > Metazoa > Chordata > Aves > Tinamiformes > Tinamidae > Tinamus > Tinamus guttatus. The sequence goes on from NW_028288564.1 coordinate 416,249, forward strand.
AGGTTGTTTTAGAATATTCTGTTAAATAAGTAATATTTACAAGATTTTTTTTTTCATCCCTGCAGGGATGATAGAACATTATAACGGTTCCCTCACAGAGAAAGCTCTCAGCTTTAAGCTCCTTTTTTTGTTAAATCTGAGACTCAGTGTGCCTCCCTAGCAGCATTGACACATTTATTCAGTGTAGATCAAACAAGGATGTGTAAAATGACAGGGAAAAAATCAGTAATGCTAGAAAGGACACTAAATTCTCCAGAAAGAGACTCTGGAGTAAAAAATCTTCATGCAAGTTATTTCACAACAGTCTGCCTGATCACAAAGATTTCTAGAAAGCATTGGCTTTTGTCCCAAGGACTCACCAATATTCTACAACGTCCAGAGGAATCCCAGGAGCTGTTCAGGAAGCCAAAACTTCCTGTGCAGAGAGCATTTCCTTCACCTCCTCTCCAGATAGGTGTTACTTAGCTCAAACATGTTATATGATATCTCTTAAATTCATACTCCTTCACAAAACTATTTGCAGAGACAATAATGAATTACACATCATGCAGATCTAAGAGCCCTGGTTCATCCCCATGCATACATGCCCATCCATAGAAACCACCTTAGTGGTGACTTACGAAGGTTTCTAAATATGACAGATCATGATTTTCTAGGTCATTTTTTTCCTTCTTTTCACAGTTCTGATTATCTGGTATGAAATTTACCTAAATAAGGATTGTGTGGAGCAGATTTTACTCCTTCAATTATAAAGAAGACTTGTTTAATGTTGTTATACCAGCCTCCTCTCTGTTGCTTGCAGATTACTTGCACAAAGTAGACTGGGCATGAAACGGGACTGTATTGAGCAAGACAAGCCTGGGAAGGGACCTTTTGTAAATATGTAGGCCTGAGGAGACCTGGACTTGAGTGTGCTTGTTGAGACATCCTGACTACAAACTTCTGATTCTAGCAGGTGAACAGGTAGTTCATAAAGTGGGGAGAAGAGAGCTCAGAAGTGCTTTGCCTTGAGGTCTTCAGACAGCAGCGGTGGCAGTTCTCACTCCAGTCCTGAAAAGAAAGAGGCTTGTTGTTGTTGTTGTTGTTTTGTTATTGTTTTTTTGCCAAATTTCTAACCCAAGTACCTGCATTCTTACATGCTTAGTGCTGACATGCAAATACTGACGTTCATGCATATGTATGAATATGTCAGTGTCGGTCTTCAGCCATGGATATCTGTATGCTTGACTGGCATGTGTGTTGCTGATTACTTGATTCTTGGATTCCAGTGATTTTTTGAGACAGCTGAACCTCCCCCCCCTCCTTTTTTTTTTTTTTTTTTTTGCATCTTGTTTATTTAGTGAAATATCAAAAAAAAAGAAGAAGAGAAGGCAAAGGTTCATTTAAGTTTGGAGTTTTGTTTTTAAAGGCTTTTTCTCTCTTTTTTTCTTTTCTTTTTTTTTTTTTTTGCCTTTTTTTTTCCCTTGGCTTTGGTGTTTTCTCTTAAGCTGTGTTTCAGCTTGCAGCAAGTGGTTGGCCACCCCTACCCTTCTGGTTCCTGCTTTCTTTTACACTCTTCCAGAACATGTTTCATGCCTTCCCTCTTTCTTGTTTAGACTAAATTAGCCAATGAACAACCTGACCCAGCTGCTTAGCTGTTCCCTGATCTGCATTTTACTTCTTAATGAGCTCAGAGTGACAAGCTATTTAGGCTGCTCGTTCCAGCATCAGCTCTGACTCCATCTGTAACTTTAGTGCCACTTCTTTGTCAGCAATGCCAATTACAAATGTGTGCCTTTCTAATTTACAGCCTTCTAGTTATAACGCCCACGCTGTGCTCCGTGTGTTCCCTCTTTGCTTCTCCTGTTTACAGTCACCTGAGCAGGCCTTCGGATTATCAGAGCAAGGGCCTGCTACGTGGCTAGCGTTGATCTGCCATCTATAGCCCCATATACAATTTGGCACAGCATAGATCATTTGCTCCCTTTCATCTGCCCTGAATTTGGAAAGCGCCATTGGTTCACATGAGGTTCTAGGAACCTGTCTGTGGATTGATCCTTCTGTGAACTGGCAATCCTGGAGCAAATGTGTTCCCTCGCATATGATACTGCAATATGGGAAAAAGAATTACTTAGAATGCATCTGTAGGGCTACATTATATTTTTCTTGGCCTCCCCCACATTCATCTGCAGGCAAATCTTAAATATGTTCCTCTTTTGCCCATGAGCAATTACTAGGACTTTCCTTTCCTTTTCTTTTTCCTTTCCTTTTCTTTTTCCTTTCCTTTTCTTTTTCCTTCCCTTTTCTTTTTACTTCCCTTTTCTTTTTACTTCCCTTCCCTTCCCTTCCCTTCCCTTCCCTTCCCTTCCCTTCCCTTCATTTCCTTCCTTCCTCAATAGCAGGGAGCAGTGGCTTGCAGTTTGTTCTACTGAGCAGCTGAAAATGGATCTGTGCTTTTTTGCTATTGCTGCTGCTGAGTATTTATCCTCTGCTGACCATTTGGTCTTCTCAGGAGTAAGACTCAGATCTAGGAAGATTTTTAACAGGACACGAAAGGAAGCAATCTGTTTGGCTCATTAGATTCTCAAAGAGACAGTTCCTCAGACTTAATGACCAGTATATTTTAAATTAATTAAAAGAAATAACTACTTCATATTGTTCATAATCTACTTCAATCACATTTCTTCATCATTGTGGTATTGTTCCAGTTGGTTGGATTTGGAAAGACTATTACTGTCTCTGTCCATACCAGATAAGACATTAATAATCTTGGATGGTGTGGTTTAATCTAATGTTTACAGTGAGTGTTTTTATTTTCTCCATTAAACTTTGGCTCCCTGTTTTGAACCTGAAATGATAGTCTTTTGGATCATTTCTTAGAAAATGTGGAATATTCCCAGTTTCTGTCAGCCACAAGAGACATGAGGGAAGTCTCAAGTAATTGTGAGTACGAGATGGCCAACAGGTTTTCATGAGCTAACAGGCTACATTTCTTTTGTCAGATCTCATGCCAAAATGAGTCATTATCAGCTAAGGTGATCAGCTAAGGTGATATCCCATGGACAGCGGAAGTATAATTTGATGTGGAGCACAGAGATGAGTAGGGTGAAAATTTAGAATCTATATTATTATTTTTCTTCAGAGATAAAAATTATTCTCTCCTGAGAATACTGATGGGGTAAAATTTCTAAAAAGAGATGTTGCATTTGTATACATTGAAAACCTAACAAAGAGAGATTGCAGACCTTTGTATAAGGAAGTTATGCCCAGGTCTCGAGCCTGTGAAACTATCCATGTAGACTGCTGAGTTCAAACAGCTTTATTTGAGAAGCCCTTGTACACGCTAATTTTGAACCCATTATATTCTGTTTCTTAAAGATATTCTGGCCACCACCCAGTTTTGCAGTCAATATAGGCAAACTGCACATCTATAAAAGTTTATGAATAATCAACAGCTAAGCTATGTAATTTGCTTAAAATATTAAAAATACTATCAGAATTGAAAATTTTATCAGAAATTCTTGTGCAAATCTTTCTGTTTCAGGGCAGCGGTCCTTTGAAAACTTTTCAGAGCTGACATACATAGCCAGCATAATGAAGAGTTGAAGAGTGTTTCTGGTTTCCTATATTAAAAAAGTGCAGAAAGTGTCAGTGTATTGGATAGCCAAACCTGTGACCTTTAATTTTTAATACCACAGGTTTCAGTTTATTTATCTGTTTCTGGGGAATCCTCACTGAAAAAGCTATGATATTTTGGTCGTTATTCTAAAATAATACCCTTAGGTTCTGTGTTTATGCCTTCCTAAATTAAGACTGCTTTTTGATAGAGAACAATTGCGACTGTTCCATTATATTAGAGACTTTTCCAACACCTTTGAGAGTGTTGCAGTAGAAAAACTTTTTTAAAAAATTAGTGTAGAATTCCAATCATATGCAAGAAGGAGTAGATCCTCTCACTTTTACCTTTTTTTTTGTGTCTAGGGATAACAAAAAGATAAAAAAAATAAAAATTAGACAAATTATTTTAGATATAGCAGGAAGATAAGATTATGAACACAGAGCCTGTTTTCTACTCTCAACCTCCTCCTGTGTGTCTCCACCCTCTTTTAGGGAACATGCTTGGGGCATGCTGGAGGGCAGAGTGTAGAGGTGTATGGGTTGTGTTGCAGTCTGGCTGTTCTTCAGCTGGAGTATCAGCTACAGGGCATGATTACAAGCTGGCACAACTTAGAGCAGCCCCGAGGCTGCTCAGAATTGCAGTGGGGCCCAAACAGTCCCCAGATGGCCCCAGGAGATGAGACTGCCTTTGTCACCATGTTCCTTTCCTGCATTGAGAATACCTTAGGGAAAGAAGGAAAATCTGGCAAGCGAACAGATCTGGAGAGTTAAGAATGTGTCATTTTTAAGTAGCCACTTTTACAATTTATAAGATCAAGATTTTCTCATTAATTTCCATTGATACGACATCAGCTGAGAGCTTCTTTGTCAAATCAGGTCATTCTCTTCCAGCAGTCTTTTTTTTTTTTTTTTTTTTTTTTTTTGTTCACTGAAATTAATAAATTAATACACTTTGAGAGTAGAAGTCCATATGCTACAATTTAGTTTAACTTCCTATATTATGTAGGTCACTGAATTCAATCCTGTAATTTCTGCATTGAAGCCAATAACTTGTGGCTGAGCTAGAACATACCTTTTAAAACATTACGCCCTATTGACCTAAGGACACCCACAGAAAGAGAATATACCATGGGCTTTAGTAATTTTTTTCCAGTAATTAATTATTCTCAGCATTAATACTGTGCATCTTATTTTCAGTCCCTCTCTCTTCTAAGCCAGCAGAGTTTCAATGGGAAAATATGTGACGTTTTCATGGTGTTCTATGGAGAACTGCTCAGCACCAATCTACCTGAAGTATATGGTTAGACTGCTCCTTTCTACAAGTAGTGATGCATCACTAGCCTTCTGGGTCCCCCCTGAGTACTACAAGCGTATCTGTAAGTAACAGGGGTTCAAGAACAGCATAAAAACAAATCCTCCCTTCCTGATGATTGCCAGAGGATCACCTACTTTCACTCAGGACGCTGAGCCACAGCTTGCTGTGCAGAGCAGAGGGGCAAAGACCATGGGTGCACCTACTCCCTGTCCCTTGCATGGCAGCCTCAGGAGGTAGGGGACGAAACTTCCCCTGAGGGTGTGTGTATTTCTGTGAAAATGCTGCCGCTATGCTGGCCTGCTTGCAGATTACACCCTTGTCAGATTAGGATTTTTTTATATATTTCCATGGAAGTCGACATGGCGGGAGAGGTACCTGGAGGTTCTCAGCCTCTCCCCCTTATAAAACAATTACTGCTACAAGGGAAATCAAAACTTTTGCTGATTTCCAGTCTTACTGATTCTGTAAAAACAGCTGAGGACTAAGAATGGGTTGCAGTACCTTCAATGCAGGCTGAAATCTTCTGTTCGCAAATGAAACAGTACAGTTGGTGTACGTTTTTCTCTTTGCTTCTTCATCTCCAAATGTGCTTTAGTCATAACCTAGAGGGACCACCTGCGAGTGAGAGGGTAGTTTAGTTTCCATGCTTATTCAGTCCTTGGTCTCTCTACTGAGACTGTCAAGCCAAGAATGCCAATTAGTTCAGCATTAACAAGCCTCTTTATGTGTTCTATTGGGCCTAAGAATTGACAGCTTGAATTCTGAATTTCCTTGGTTATGTGGATTTATGTTAAATTCTTGTTTCTCATGAAAATGCTCTCAAGCCACTAGTTGGGCTGTAACTAATTGTTCCAAAATTAGAACTGGGCGTGAATCAAAATCTGGTCTGGTTACGCTTGGACTTGGACACATTACCATGTCTAAACTGTACAGCTCATGCTTAACTCTTTTCTGCCGTGCTCGTGCTCCTCTGAAATAAGTTGCTTTGTCTAAAGATGTGAAAAAACCTAGTCTTATGTGAACAGCTGCCTATGGGCCCGATGCTGAAGCAAGGAGTGGAGTTTGGAACAAATCCTAATCAGGGAAAAAGTTTGAAAAGTTTTTGTTTGTTTGTTTTGTTTTTAAAGATTTTAAAATCCATACTGTATATAACCTTCTTTGTACATACAGGTTCGCATAAACCCTTGTCCATAAAAGTACTGGGTACTTTTGGGCTATTATAAAGACATTCTTCTTTCTCCCATGTTACCCTATGTGCTGTGAAGAGCTATTTATAAACCTGAACGCACTGCTTTACTCCATAATTCTACTTCCTTCTTAAAATTGTAAAAAAAAAAAAAAAAAGAAAAAAAAAAGACTAAACACTGACAGTAATTAGGCTCATGGCTTGCTGGGTTCCTCATCTACCTCAGGATCCTGAATTTTCTTATTGCTTCCTTGTGTTAATCTATCCCATTGAGTTCTTCTACCAGATGCTATAGAACTGATATTTTAGTGTGTGTGTTCACAGGGTCTGACCCCCCCAGGGTACAGGTTGATGGTCTAGATCCCCATGTTTCAAAGTGACATCTGTATGCAGTGATCCATAAGCACCTGAGAAAAAAAAAGGACAAAATCAGAGACAGTGTTTCTAATTCTTCCTTTTCGTGGGCTTTGCAGCCCTAGTCACCAAGCCTGAAAAATGTCTCCGTATATGTTGTTTATAGCCCCGTTGCATTAGTCAGCTTCCTTTAATAAATCAGATACAAGTTGTGACATGTTGTTAATTCGATCACTAATAACCTGCTCAAATTGCAAATCTATGTCAGCAGGTTGGTGTTGATTAAGTTGTATTTGCTGCCAACATATTGTTTTAAATGACTGATAAATTTTATTTGCTGCAGTGATAGACTGCCTGCTCTGTTTTTTTTTTTCTCCTCTTGTAAGCCTAGAAAAATGACACAAATGGCCCTGAGGTGGTCCTCTATAGGCCTTTCCCTTCCTCTTTTCGCTGCAAAGAGAGCTGGTAGCCACTAGAGGGGAGGAGACTGCCGGCTTTACCGCGCGCTTTGCCGTAGAGCCCGAAGGTGCAGAAGCTGTCACAAGACTGGTTGCCCAACGAAATGGTTTAAAATATGTTATGAAGGTTAGTAACAAAATAATAATAATAAAAAAAAATGCTTCCTCCTCATCCCCCATTCCCCTTGATGCATTTTCAGTTTAAATTTCTCAGCACATAGGTGTTCTGTAGAGTATTAATATCACAGGTAATAGCTGCGGGGAGGGAGGGAAAAAACCTATGGTAGCAAAGATTTAATATGTTAAATCTGAAGGTACTGCAGTAGATCTTTCAGAGCAAATGTTTTATTTTCTATGTAAAGATAGTGGCAAATTAGGGGCGTGGTCTAGAAATAGTAAACAGTTATTTCCTATGTGAAATTAGAAGTTCTGATTCTGTGTGTTCAAAGTTTGCAACCATTCTGTCCATTCCCCTTCTTCTCCCCCCCCCGCCACCGCCGCCCCCAGAATCAAAACTATTGATGCTTAAGAAATGGCAAAACTGTTTTCAAACTTAAGTATTATTCTTAAGAACTTTTTGAATCATATAGACTGTGACATGTAAAACAAAATCTAAATGAGAAAAGCAGAAATGCTCATTTTATCATCTATAGATGTATACATACATATTTGTGTCTTTCATATATGACCTAACCTTTTTATTTTATTTTTTAAAAACAGAGTAATATTCTTGGTATTTTTAAAGAGCTATAATGTAGAACTGTAGCTTGTTACCCTTACTCTCCTGAGTGTAATTGCACTAAGATCATTCAGTTTCCATTTGGAAAGCCAGTGGCAATTACTGGAATACAATGTATCATGCATTTGCTCACTGGATATAAAACGTATATACTAATTCGCAATAAAATGTAACAGCTGTCAGTGCATTTTCTGCTCTGTTACTTCAATAAATTGGAACTCTGACTAGAAAATGGGAATATTGCATTTTTACACACTCTGTAATGTGTTTGCTTTTTGCAAATACAATTTATTTTTTTCATGACAAAAATTGTGGTTTGTTATTACTGCTAGTGGATAAATATTCTTATATCAGAATGAATTACACATGGTATCTGTAAAGAAGTAGTAATATTTTCTGCTTTTTATTGTAGCCTGTCTCCAGTAAACAAAATGCACTTAACCTACTTCTGTCACACACTGGGTATATTTTTTAGCATTGCAATGGTGGGGGATGGGGGCAGTTTATTTTACCATACCTTTGCAGGTACTTGGATTATCGGCTGACATTTTATAGGAGACCTTTATTTCCCTCTTGGAATTCTTTTTATTTTTATAAGCCTGTACATATAGATACGTATTTCTGAAAGGCAGTTTTTAGCCATGATTCTTCACGTTATGAACTAGTGCATCTGAGTTTTATTTAAAATAAAATGCCTGCACATTTGTGTAATTTTGTTACTCGAGGTCAGACTTTTCACAGATAATTAGCCTTTTACACACTGTGAAATCAACCTGCATTGGTTATTTGGCTAGACTCTTTGCTTCTGTTCTTTATTTCCCAGAAGGTTAACGTGCTGAAAATCTAGCTGCAAGCACATAGTACTGTCTCTTTGTGTTGCTAATTATCCTGTTGCATAATTATTAATATCAGGAGCAGGAAGAGGAAACAAGCACACCAAATAGTCGTGAATGCTAGTGTTCTGGCAGGAAGCTAGTCCTGCATTAATAAAATGTGCCTGTGCCAATATCACAGAAGATAGGAGCGTTCCTTGTTAAGGATCATTTATTAACTGAGATCATCTTTTAGTTCGCCTTGGGGTAATGACTAATGTCAATGGCAAATTTCACAGTTGTCTAGAGAAATGAATTAAATTTGTAATAAAAAGCCCTTCGGCTTGTTGTACATGTTCATTTATTGGAGTAGTTGAACTAGGAGAACTGTAAGGCAACCAAGAACATCGGCTTAATTTTCCTTACATATAATAGTGACCTTTAGCTTCATATTGAAAAAGTTACCTATTATAGACTGGTAAATTAAATGAGAAGTTCCTCTAATGCAAAATAAACTAACTGACTGAGCTAAGTTAAACGGCCCTTAAGCTTATGAGGTTTTTGGCAGAAACAAATTCTTTCTTTTCTATATCTGTTCTGTCTAAGCTTTCTGAAGGTGGTTTGATGTCTTATCAGTCAGATAAAACAATACAAAGTGGGAAGCTGAAAACTAGTTAGAAGCCTGTCCTAAGGGACATGAGGATGATTGCAAACTTAGAATAATATAGTGACATTTTGGATTTTGAAAGTGTAGCTTGCGTTTGAAAACTTTCAAATGTTCTCTTTGTTTTCTTTACTTTTCTATAAGCTGAAAGCAAGCCACAACAATTTTTTAAAAGGATTTTGCATTTGTGGATTCAATAACAAATAGGAGCAACTCTCAGAATATTGTCTCTCTGGTGAATAAATATGAAACTGACATGAAAATGTCCAAATGCACTTAGAAATCACATGCACCACAGGCAGAGGAAACTAGAATTAAAATCATCCTTAGCTCTCAGGTCAAAGAGAGTGTATGAGTTCATGGTATATGTTTTAGGAAGGATAATGAGCTACGTCCCACCAGTGTTTTAATACAGAATGTATCTGATTGTTAGTACAGGAGGTTTATCTCCCTCCTAGATGTACCGTGCCTACTGAGCCCAAGAAGAACATGTGGAAAATCCCGGCAGACAGCCATAGAAAAATCTTGCAGATGTTGAAAGAAAATGGAGATGAGGATTTACTTTGCCATCAACACCTAGTTGGGCTCAGGATGTGCTTATACATTAAGACCCTAAATGACACCAAAATGCTTGGAAAAGGTTGAGATAAAGATGAGAGCATTGTCTTATTCTGCGTGTTTGTCAAAGTTCATGGCACAACTGCAGCACCAATATTCACTTTTCTCTGCTTTACGTAAATTTTTCATTCAATTTCATGAAGAGAGTGATTTTTTTTTATGACATGATGGTTAAATCCTGTGTGCATTTCCATCATATTTCATATAACAGCCATTTCACTTTCTTACCTTGAGGATCCCAATGTTCTAAAAGTTTGGTAGATGTCAATTTATGTCTGTGTCATGCGATAAGCAAATGTTAACTTTTTGAAGTTTGGTAAGAATCTGCATATTTTAACATGGGCCATCCTGCTAAAAGAAAAATTTTAATAGTTTCTCGAATGAAAGGATATTCTTAAAATCTGACCAAGTGATAAATTTGGAATGACTAATCAAATCATAAGGATGCCAATGTTAGTGTAAATTCCTACCATTTCCCAGGGTAAGCTGTAGATTATTAAGAGAGAGATGGACTTGGAAAGTTTTTAAGGAATTTTGGTAACTCTTGTCTACATTACTATTGCATGACCAACACATGAGTGAATTACTTTAGATGCAAAATTAAATTATGGAGAAAGAGAGATGGTCAGATGTAATATCCAGTAACTGTCATATACTCAAAGGGAGTGAGTGTTGCTGGAGGGCCTTTTTTTTTTTTTTTTTTTTCCTTTTTTTTTTTTTTCGTCACCTAATGGACCTAAACTAGGGAGGAAGAAAAAAAAATAATTCAGAGGTACAAAGGTGCTCACAGTTACTGTTTTTGTTTTGGGGTGTGTAGTGTTTTTTTATTTTTATTTATTTATTTATTTATTATTACAGAGAAGATTAGCTTTAATTTTGTATCTGTCACATGCTTGGATTCTAATGTAACATCTAAGGAGCTTTTAAGAATATTCCAGAGATGGTTACCAGAACATAGGGCAGAAATAAGGTGTGGTAGGGTTTCTGCGTGGAGGAGGGAAGTGGTAGGTTTGCATCGTCCCTCTGCGCAAATCCTGCATGAGGCTAGCAGGATAACTTTTTTTTCTTTAAATCCCATATTAACTTTTATTGCCTAGCCAGGGTTATAACTAATTGAAATAAAATTCTCATCTGAGTTGCTCTGAGTAAAACCTGAAAGTTTGTCTTTTACCTTTGAGTGATTTATTCCAAATCCAGAAAATTATTTTAAAATAATATATGCTTCTTGAGTAGTAAAAAAGGGCTTTGCTTAGCTGTATGTAGTGCAATTGTATTTTTTTGCTGGCAAGAATATACAGTAGTGAGAGGCTTTCATTTCAAAAAAGGCTCTTCTAAAATCCAGCCACTAACAGTAGTGAATATAGTGAGTAAAGCCCATGTTTTTAAAATAAATATTCTAATGCCTGCTCAGAATATGGGCATGGGTATGCATAAAAGGTGTTATACATTCAGTTTTCAGTCTGTTGATTTAAGGTGTTTTTTTTTTTTTTTTTTTAAGAAAAAAGTATAATCAAAGCTAGACCTCGATCTAAGCATGACAAAAAATCTCTACTTTTGGAGGTAAAATTGTAGGTAAAAGAGACAATAACTGTACTATGAGTATTTGCAATTTTAAGCAATAAATTCTCTGCAGGGAATGAAGAATTGTCCTATGTCTAAGGAAAAGGGTGAAAACTTCCATGTAATATTCTTCCACAACTTTTTTTCTAGGAGGCATGTGACTGATGCTATAAAATATCCTACTAAGAATTTAGCCAAGCAAATACCCTGCAGGTACAAAAGGAAAATGAGATATTTTTACATAGGTAAATGAAATGATTGAGTATACGTTTCTTAAAATTCAAGCACTATCCTCAGCATTTGCAAAACCAACACCTTAAGCAATTGCAGCACTTGTCAAAGTCTTTCAGAAAATTTGGTTTGAGGAACATCTGAAATTTAGAAATTTAGGCTATTTTTAAGGAGGAGGGCCAAAAATAATTGATTTAAGCAGCTCACTTTGAAATTGTTTTGGGTCTTCAGGTCACTTTTTTTTTTTTTCCTTTGGTAATTCTGTTAGTTCACCTTCTTCCACCTTGGGAAAGAGCTCTGTCCTCAGTTCTCCCTGAAATGTCTATTAGCTTAAATTAATATTGGTATGTTCTACTAAAAAGTTTTTTTCTTTCTTTTTCTTTTCTTTTTCTGCCTTTTTTCTTTCCCTTTAAATTGCAATGTTTACTTTTCACAGCCTTAGCTGACCAGGAGGCAAAGCAGCATGGGGGGAATAGAGCTGAAATGGGTGGGTCTCTCTGCAACAGATTCATTTTCTCCCTCCGTATTTCTCCTCTGTAGAATAGACTTTATGCTTATTCACAGAGAGGGAGTTTAGAAATGTTTTTAGAAAATGCAGATGTGCAGAGCATTCTTAATCAGGATGGGAAAAGAGTTTGCACTCCCCTTTTAACCACTCTCTCACCTCAGCCCTTTTCAGCATGTAACCTTATTCTCTGTGGGATTACTTGGATGAAAACCAATTAGAGAACTGCTCACACAATATAAATGCATACAGATTAGTACAGATTGAACAGTACCAATGCCAACTAATCATACAGTATATAAAGTCCCAAACAATATAGATATTAAGGAATGATGGGGAAATGGACTCATATTGTTACAAAGCTGAGCACAAAATGGAAGCAGCAGAAAACTGTTTATTTAAATAATAAATAAAGTATAGGTTTTCCCTCGCTCCCCCGCCCGTGTTGTTTTTTTTTTTTTTTTCCCTTTTTGTGGCAATCTGCCCATAGACAAACTAAGTATACCAAAGAAAAGTCAGCCTACATGGTTTCCTGAGTATTCCCCTTGCCTTCTTCGTAACATTACTCTGTTGCTGTTGTTTTTCATTCTTTAACTGCTTGTCCCCTCGATAACCTCAAGCGCGGCGCTTATTCTCCAGCTGGGACAAGGATGGGAAAACGGTCTCCTCCAGGAGGACGCTGATGCCACTGCCAAGGTGTCCGGGAGGCACAAGCAGAGACTCTGAATATAACCGAGTTATTTTAATGCGTGGCCCCAAGGACTGTGAGACCTGGAGCTGCTCTCAGGGTCTGTTTTGCTGAGTGCATCCAGCAAGAGGACGACTGCAGAACCAGGAGATCAGCCTTGTTTCCCTCTGCCTTGGCAACAACAGTTCCTGAGATCCCGGGGAGGATATTTTGAGGAAAATATTGTCTTTTTTCTCTTCACGCCTGTTGCCCCGCGATGGAACTGGAATCATGAGAAAGTGCAAGTCTCCTTCAGGTTTCAAGCTCTCTCCATACTATTCTGTCTATTCTGATCTGTCTACAACTTAGGGCTTTTTTTTCTTCTTCTTCTTTAGTTCTTTCCTGCTTTTTGTATTCCTGTTAATAGGAAAAATGTTTTCGAGATTAAAATTAGAACTTTCTGACAAGCAGTAAACTCTTCTTCTACATGCTTCCTCTGCTATTTCTTTGTAATGTACGTAATCATGGTGAAACCTTTGACATTTTTTGAGCAATATCAGAGACCACTTTCAGTCTGTTCTTAATTAAAGGAGTGTGAGGGACCCATTATTTACTTTAAAATTGAAAGGGCTCTTTAATTCTTGAAAAACATTTTGAAAATAGCCTTGAAGTAATGTGCTAGCATTTTGAGTGGCCTGCTTCATATCTTCTCCTGGGTGTTTATTGACTGATTTATTAACTACTGAAATAAATTGTCCACTTAGCATTTTAACAAAAGAAAGAAAGACTATGAAGTCTATCTAGATATAGCCATGAACCAAAAGTGAAAGATAAAAACATGCATAAAAGAACTGAGTCATACTCAGATTGGCAAAAACAACTTGAGACAACAAAAGGAAATGGAATAGTTTACGGGAGAGATTGGTATATGTATTGGTCTTCTCCAGAACAGCTGTCATTTTTAGACCAGCCGTGATTATACATTGAATTTTGCTCTGAAAGTGTTTACTATAGCATTCAGAAAAAAAGGCTAATTACAGTAGTAACTCCCTGTACTATATGGTGTCTGTTTGTCTCTGGCTTCAGAGAAGAGAGAAAAGAAATCTCTGCTACCATGATTGTTAAATAATTTTAACTGGATTTCTGTGCTCCAGTTTTAATAGAGAAGTGCTGGATCTCAAATGCCTACATTCATTAAGCTCCCGTTGCTCAGTTCTTTAGCTGAAACCCAAAGCCAGTTCCTGAATTGTGTACTCTGGTACTAATTATGTCCACACAGGAATATTAGATGGGCCCTTGTGCAATCATGTCCCTCATCAGATGATGTCTAGATGCCATCATTTCCTTAGTGGGCTAGTCTAGCAATGACTCCCTGTTTCATAAGAGAAAGTCATTGTAGGAGAGGTGATGGAGAAACAGCAAGAGCTACCCAGGAGTCTGGTATCCATCCACTCAGTGTGACTTGTTAGTGCCACAGAGCAGGAGAGGGCAGCAGGGTCCCACAGTCTAATCTGAGTTCACATAATCCCCACCTCCCTCCAGCACTTGCCTTAGACCCAGAGGCCGTGGGGACATAACTGATTGTTTCTTTGGTGGAGCCTTTCAATTTTAGCCTCCTAATAAAAGTGTATATTGGAAATTATGAGGGACTATTTCTGGGCTTCCTGGACTTGCCTGAGGATGGGGCCACTGAGGTTACTCGTGCCAGCTCTCAGAGAATTTGAAGGAGTGCTGACGTTTTCAGTCAGAAGTTCATACTTGATCAACTGAACCTTAGAAAGGAGTGACTTCTTACCATCAGTATGATGGTTTTTTTTTCTTTCCAGAAAGATACTTATTTTTCCCCAAATGCGTTTCAGTGATGCTGCCTCATTATTGCCCAGCCCACCTGGGTCCAGTTGTAGGGACTAGCCTTCTGCAGTGCACTGCTAAGCTTCTCTCTGACAACGAAAGGAGTGTTAAACACCAGTTCTTCCCAAGAGGCAAAAATCAATGTATGTGCCTGCTTAGTTCATCTTAATATTTAAATCACATGATGAGATGCCATTATTTACTATTATAACCAACAGTGCAGATGGGAAGTTTTCCTTCAGAGCACTCTACCACATCACCTGTCATGCCAAGTCAAATTAAACATAATTTAAAAAGACTTTTTTTCCTATCTAACAAGGAGGACAATGTTATTCAGAAGGCCACTGAAATTTTATGTTTATTTTCCTATCTGTCATGGATTTGTCAAGCACCACTCAAGGAACCGAGGCATCACAACCCCAAAGGGTTTAAAGTTGGGGAAGACCTATTAGGTCACCTACTCCTCCCTTCTGCCTGAAGAGATTTGTTACTGGCAGCATAGTCTAAAGTGTTTGGTCCAGTCCAATTTTTAATGATGCTTGCTGTTGTCTAGAAATTCTGTGAGGAGAGACAATGTTTTACAGAAGCAGAAAATTCTCTGCACAAAGACCACTAAGATACAAAATGAGATGGGGGTGAGGCAGTCTCAGCAGTCTCAGTAAAGGGCAGTCTCAGTAAAGACTTGTGCTGAATGAGGAAAGAAAATCTGGGCTAGGAGAGATGAGATACATGCAGTTTTTGAATGTAAGCTATTAATTATGGCAGATCATGGATTTTTAATAACAATTTTTATGTTTTCAATAAAAATACATTTTTTGAAAAAAATAAAGGGTGAAGGCTTTGAGTGTTCATTTGAGCGGACAAAGGAGAAAATTGGCTAATAGGTAATACAAGTGCAGTGTGACACTATTTCTATTTCAAGTGTATGTGCAAGAAAGCAGCATGCTTCTTACTAATTCATCTCAAAAAGCCTGCTGCCACCTGCAAAACTGCCAGAACTAACAAGCCATCATGGGTGGATTCCTGTCCCCCAAGAAGGGAGCAAGAATCTTGCCATTGACTTCCTTGGGGTTAGAATTTCACACACTAGGTGAAATTTCTGTTTTGTAATGCAGTGCCAAGGAGTGGAAGGAACTTTCACTCATGAATATGCAGGCTCTACGCTGTATTTAGAAGTGAAATGCAGGCTTCAAAGAGACGGGGAGAAGTCAAAGTCTGGGCTGCTTTCTGTGTCATCTCCGGATGAGCTCTCATTTCTGCTGCACTGATGCTACTCCCAGACATTTCTTACGAGTTTGCATTCCAGAGAACAATAACTTACCTGGAAGACTGTGTATATATAATTCCACTTTAATATCCTGTCTGTGTTCCTGGGTGTGTGATGGCGTAATGGAAATGTTATTGTTTTGCTTCATATTTGGGAGCACTTTTGAATGCTTTCTGCCAGAAAGTGGTGTCAGGGCATCTTCCCAATTGTTGCAGGAGAGGAATTCCATAGCTCCTACCTCCTGGGACCAGGAACGCTCCATGCCATGCTCTTGCAGCCTTCTCTCTATCATTGATGCTGTCAGTGCCAGGCTTCCTGCTGGTCATATTTGCTATCCTGGGCTGTGGATCAGCGGAGGGGAAACTGCCCTCCACGTAGCATAGATCTCGCTCAGTGGGCTTGCTCAGGCTTAAGACCTTGAGTGGATTTCTGCTCTATGCCTTGGTAGATGGGTCTCTGCATTTTGTATTATTTGGAGCATCTGCTTATGCCCTGGGTACTTTTATGGCACTTCCCTCACCAGTAATTTTCATTGAGATCACCTTCACACCCAGTTTTAATAATTCAGATTTAATACAGAAGGAATTATACATGTGGCCTTCTAGTCAAATCCTGAAAATGGTTCACCCTTCAGCATATGTGTTCATATAAACAGTCACCTTTCCCATTGCTTTCTTCACCCTCACATACTAGTAAATCTGGATTAGAGAAAAAAAAAGTGCTTTTATAAAGGGTAAAGATAGGATATTTCTGGGTATAAAGTATTTTGATGGACAATTCAGAGTGATTTTACTTCATCACTTTCAAACTCTACAAATTTCTACATTTCACTTATAGCTCTAGTTCCCTACACTTTCTGTCACCCTCCCTGAAAAAGCTATTGTAAATTTTTATATGCTACTGCTACCCTGGCAAAATTTAATAGAGTATTTTCATATTATGAAACCTGTAAATAAAGCTGAAAGTATATATCAAAGGAGATAGTATGCTTTAGCAACTAAGGATAACAAAGAAAACAAGAAATCCTCAGCCATGATCTCATTCATGCTTACTTTCTGCTTCCCTTACCCTTTCTCCACTACTTTTCAGATCCTGCTCATATATGTGAGAAGTAACATGGCTGCTAGCCTTGAGAATGGACTGTGAGAAACGGGATGTCTCTCCAAAGGTGTTCAGCATTTGCCCTACACTGGGAATTTAGGATGACCACCTCAAGAGGAGTTTAAAATGTTGGCATGGGCTAACCTGGAAAGGTTTCTGTCCTGAAGTCCTTACTAGAATTATGGAAAGAGTTTAGTCAGGCAGGTAGGGAGCTGACCAGACCTTGTTCTTGTTGAAGTTTGCTGGCTGTGCTTATAGTCCTGTAAATGTCTGTACTGTGGAAGTAATTCTACGGGTGAGTCTGTGTCTGAGGGCAGAATGAAAACACTGCTAGTGGGATTCAGCTGGCCTTAATTCAAGTCATCTCTCCCAAATGTCCAGTAATGGCCAGCTACTGATCCCAGTCCAGCTGGCAGCAAGTTCGTATAAAAATCTCCTTGGAGATACACAGGAATTAAATGAGAGAGAAAGCAATTTCTGTTGAAGAAGCTAACACAGGGAAATACCGGGCAACTAAGTTTCTACTGCATGTGTAACATTATTCCTTGTAGAATTCAAGCTGCTTGCACCAGAGTAGAAAGCATTGATTGCCTAAGCGTATTCTGAGGATGGAGCTGGATGTGATTTACACTGATCAAGGCCACGGTGCCTGTGCTACTGTGGTGGAGAGACATATGGTACTTGCTTGAAGCAAGCTGAATGCAAGCAGAGGTCAGTCTTGCACTGGTGAATGGGATCTCGTGTGTGCATATACAGAGCTACTGGAATTCAGCAGGGGCTGGCCCAGCTCATTTTCCTGTCATGGACAGGGTAGAACTGGGGTGATCAGGTGAAATTGCGTTTATCGCTAGAGAAGCTACCCTGAAAATTGCACTTGCCTGCCATTGTGGTAGTGTAATTTCTGTCAGTAGGAGCCTCTTGTCTTTGTTCAGAATTTGTGCTTCCCTAAAATATGATTCTACTAGACACTGCATTCTTGTGGTATTTAAGGAAAATAGAGTGGGTTAATACCCAGGAAATTCCTGCTTAGAGAATGGAATTCACTATTTTGGATATTTATGTTGAAACATTTTTTTCTTCTATAAAAATGCTTGTGAAGAAATTGCCATCCCGGAAGGAAATGTTATTTACCTATATAAATGATTTTTACAGGAGCTCTGTTTTCAGTTAGTTTGGCTCTGCCAGCTTTTCTGTTGTTCAGTGTTTGGATTTTGCAAAAAAATCAGAATTTTATGTTTCTCTTTCTCAGGCACTCTCTAAGTTTAACTTGCATAAAGCCAGTAAATGGTAATTTTGTTTCCGTCCTGATACAGTAAAAAATAATCTCTTCGTATTAAGATGACTTTGCTTTTTTGTAAAGATGTGGCATGCAGGTCACAATCAATATGTATCCAAATCCTTTGTGGCAAGAAAAGATGGATAAAATGCTTTGAGACAAAATTTTAAAAACAAACACTGTAATTAGCTTTTATTTAGTCTTTTTTTTTAAGACAATGATTTTCATTTCATATGGAAATGTAGATTTCTTCAGAGTAATTTCATGTTCTTTTTGGTTTAAAGCAACTTTTTTTCCTTTGATTACTGAAATATGCAGTTCTCTCTATTTAACACGTAATACCAAATCAACATACTTCCCCCTTCCCTTTTTCCTTTTTTTTTTTTTTTTTTTTTTACTGGTGTCAGTCAGCAGAAATCGTGTTCCAAAGTGCCCTGAGAACAAGGGCACTGATCTCAAGTGAGATTCTTGTGCCACCTTCCCCTTGTCACTTTCAGCTGTAATTTGTTAAGATATCAGCTCTAAATTATTAAACACTTTATAAGGATAAATAATTCAGCAGTCAACAAATAAAGTGACAGCCCATTAATCAGGTTCTGTCTGTGCATAGGTGGCATGCTGTGGTCTGCTCAGGTCTGAGGGCTTTGCAGCAGTGTGGCTTCTCCCCACCTAGGAAAAAGCTCATTTTGGGGTCCGTTACCCTTGTGTTTTGTTTGGGCAAGATCAAGTAAGTTCTTTCTAAGCTCAAGCGCAGCTTCTGTAGCAAACTTTGAGATTTGCTTCTGTGAATGTGCCAGAGACCACATAAATCAGGCATCCTTCCTTCCAGCCTGGCCACTGCCATGCCTGTTGTGAAGGCTGGTCCAGCTTGCAAATGAGAGCTATACGCAGGTATCACAGAACAGTGTGCTGGTACATGGCCATGCTACATGCTGACACAGTCCTCATGGCAGCAGGATCACCTTTTTGCTTTTTTAAGTGTCATCTAAGCAAGGGAAGCAGCGTGTGAATCACGCTGGGGGTTCTCACATGCTGCTCTCCTAACCAGGAACCCTCCCTTACTCTAGAATTCAATGATTTCTCGTTGAACATAGCAGCATATAGTAATGAAATATTGTTGTTTGAGCACTGTAGAATCTCAGTGCAAGGTACTATTAGGATTTATCAGTGCAAAGAAGGCCTATTTCACACTCCTAAAATTCTACCAGGATTCTGTAAGTAGGCAAAAAGATACTTTCCTCCTCTTTTAATCCCTTCTACCAGCATTAGTGGAGCTCTGTAGACATTACAGTTGGACGTTTTTATCCCCCAGCTGGTATGAATACTCTAGGAAAACTTTTATATTAGGATTATGCATTGTGCTTAGCCATGTTGGTGTTTTAAGAAAAAAAAATCTCCAGAAAATGCTTTAGGAAATGCTGTATGGATTTTTTGCAGTTTTAAGCCACCATATGACAAAGATAAATGGACAGATCATCTTTATGCCTTCATTTTCAACGGTGCAGGTGGTGCAAATTTGGATCAGCAGTAAAAAGTTTTCCAAGACAGAATGGGAGAGATGGTTGTTTAACAGCTTTCCATTCTCATCTTGCATAGAGTGCCTGGGAAATTTTTGTCATGATGGAAAGACTACAAAGAAGCAACTGAAATGATCCTAAGTCAAGGATCAATCCATCACATATAGGAAAAGATTATGTATATGTCAATCTCTCTTGCTTTTTGATGCAGAACAAATGGATGTTACCCTTGGTAAATGGTTTATATGAATGCCAGTGCAGCACTTTAATAGAACAGGCCAAGGACAGGGAGACCTCAGACTTCAGCACAGTCAGTGTTTCTTGCTGGATAAAGCACTAGCCTGGAACTCACAAGACCTATGTTCTGCTTTCACCAAGCTGTTAGATGACCTTGAGCAAGTCACTTCACCCCTATAGAACACCCTTATAAAACTGTGATAATGATATCAACTTCTTCTATTATAGTCCTTTGAGGTCTATTGGTTAAAAGTTCTGTGTAAAAGCAAGGTGGTATTGTCACCCTGTGCAAAATTGGAACTTTGATGACATTAATTTTGGACTACATACATGCAAGTAAAGAGATCCCAAATTATGCTGGTGATTTAATTTACATAAGTGCTTGAAGAGAGAAGAGAGAGCACCTGTGATGAATCCAGTCTGAATAATATATAACAGGCAAGTGCAACGCCACTAACAGGAAAATAATATGGATTAAACACGAGAAATGATAAACAAGTGGCAAGGGAAAGCCTTTGCTAAAAGGAATATGATTCCATGGTGAAACTGGATAAAATATTTTCAAAAATAAAGCAATATGGAAATTTGTTTTTCTGTGGAATCAAATTAAAAGTATTATTTTATGAAACCCTTAGGCTGAAATGAATATATGTAAATAAGGATCAAGTTCTGATTTTTCTAGTAGCAGAATGGATGAAGAACTAGATTATCTGATGCCAGACTTACTAGAGGGGACATGGAAGTGTTTATTGCAGTCAATGCATCTCAGAGCAAACTGAGGGAGGGTGGAAACAAATTTGAAATATTGCTTTTCTGACTATTAAAAGTCTCTGGTCAAGGGATCAGGTTTGTGGATAATGAGTGCTTTTAAGGTCTGCAAGGTTAAGATGATGTGACATCAGCTATATATAAAATGCTAGTAGTGGCACTCTTGAAGCGGCTCAAGGTGAAAGTTAAAACTGTCATGGAACAAGGTGGCTGAAAAAAGTTGCAAGGCCAATTGACTGGATCAGCAGTATGGTGGCAGTTAGAAAGACAGGCAAACTGATGATCTGCATCAATCCAAAAGACCTCAATAGCATACTAAAGTGCTTATACTGTTCCCTGCCAACAGCCACTGAAATATTGCCAAATCAAGCAAACACAATAGTCTTTTCAGTCATGGATGCCAGAGATGGCTTCTGGCAAGGGAGACTGGATGCAGCAAACAGTTACTTGACAATTTTCTGGACCCTGTTTGGGTGCTATCGGTGGCTGACAATGCCGTGCAGCATGGAAAGTGCTCCAGGGAGTATCAGCAGAGAAAGCACAAAGCCCCCAGGGGGTTGTCTGCTGCCGATATCAGTGCAGATGACACTGTTTATACTGATGTGGGGAGGGCAAGGGAAGAGATACGGCCAACCGTGATCACAAATTAGCCCTGACAGAGACAGCAAAGAAGATCAGTCATAAGCAAATGTAAGAATAGCTGGACTGGCTCGAATCAAATATCTCCCTTTCCCGATATCCTGTTTCTAAAGGTGTCTGGAAGTCAGATACCCAATGCTACTTCTCAAAGCTTCTCCTGCACTGCAGTTCGCAGAGGCAGGGTTGACTACACAACGACGCATGGACACAACCTCCTAGGCCTTATGCATGTTCTCGGTGACTTCATTAGTACCACCAGCAGTTTTGGAGAGGCATATTTTGCTCTGCCAAAAGCCTAGCTATTTTTTTCCTATTATATCATATTATCCATGTCCTTGATAATTCTCCTTTGGGTTTGTTTTTGTTTTATGTGTTTTTTTATTTGTTTTGTTTTATAATTCTGGTTTCTACCAGTTTCTGCATTGCAAAATTCATGTCAAATTCATGTTTGCTGATCTTTAATTCCCCACATTCTCCCAGAATCCTTTTTTTTTTTTTTTAATGCCACTTACCATTTTTCACTCCTCCGGTACTATGGCCAGTCTGATGACAGATTTCATACCACAGCCAGAGAATCAGATATTCCATATTTAAACTCTTTCAGAATTCTTGGATGATTCCAACCTACTCAGGGGCATTTGTTAATATTAATTATGTTAATTTCTTTAAAGAATCTCTCCTACTTATATTGTGTTTTGGTGCAGTTTCTCCAATGTTTCTCCTGTAAAGGAAGATTCTTGTTCAGGATCCTCAAGCTTTTCTGTAACAACTACTGACACCATTCTCTTTGTCTGTTTTTGGTCTACTCAGAGATTGTTACACCAATCTTCTAACTCTACCAGCCTTAAAGCCTTAAAGGCCTTTGTCGTGGTTTTAATATTTTAAGAATGTTATTCCTCAAAATCTTTTTGGCTTGTCTTTCTTTAATTTTAAATCATCTTCCTAGACTTCATGGCATAGCTTCTCTTTTGAAGAATTTCTTACTGTCTAATCCGAATAATTATGCTATGCCTAATGATAGCTCTGTTATTTGCTCATGATAGATTTTTTTTTCCTTTTTTTCATTATGATCATTAAAAGGTCTTGTCATTAATTTTAATATATATATATTTGTTTATATTTACTATAATGTAGTGCCTTTAAACCATCTGCCATCCATATTTTACTCTTTCAGCTTCCCCTTTCAGTTTTTTTTTTTTTTCAACAACTCTCTAATTTTCATGCTATTCTCCTTTTTGATATCAAATGCTATTGTAATGATTTCTCTAGTTTAAGTATGTTATGGTCACCCTTTTACCATACCTTTTTTTTTTACCATATTTTGAACAGGGAGTTTTTTTCAGGACTAAATAAAATATGTCTTCTGCTATGGATTCTCTCTTCAGGTACTTCAAGCATATTGTTTATGCTGCGTTATGCCTTGATATTCCACTTATCCATATACTCATGCAGTTTCTCATTACTGTTGTGCAACAAACAACATCTTTGACACCAGTTTCTGTGAGTTTCCTTAACACCTTAGCTGACACTGTTACAGTCCTGTGTGTAAAGCCAATAGGATACCTATGTGCTTTTCCACTTTGCAATGGAATTGAAATTTTTAGAGATTCTACTATATTTGTGGTTATAACAAATCTTTTTTTATAAAAACTTTTGGCATATATAAACCAAATTTTACAATTGATTTTCATAGGCTTTTAAATCAGTTTCCTCATTTTTCATGGGTTTTCTGTTTTACTTTTTTTTCAGACTCAAAAAAACAAAAATCCTTAGTTAATCTGCTGAATTTACATTGCCTTTTTTTTTTTTTTGGCTTGTGTTGACATTGGGCCAGTGATTTTAGAGAACAAGTTATGGTGTCTCCGTCATTCCTCCTGAAATGTAACTGCCAATTCTGAATTCAGAATTGTGTGAGTCTGCTTTACATTGTTTTATCCCAGGTACATTACTTTAATTTTTTTTTGCTGAAGCTCATTTGTCACCTTTCTGTCCACTCAGTTTTGTGGCATCCTGTCGTAGTTTTTCCAAATCTTCATGGTAATCAACTCCTTAGAAAAAAACATCATGTGATTATAGTAAGACCTTTGCTTGCTATCATTTGATCAGCTTTCAATTCATAAACTATTCTTTCTCCAATCTTGTTTTCATTTTGCTTACTTAGTAATCACTGATGTCAAAGACTTTCTGAAGATTTAAACTTATATGTTCCTTGTGTTCATGTTCTCGTCCATTGGCCGCGTTCTCAGAGCAGCCATTTCTAATAGCAGTTTGCCATTAGCTCTTGTCCAATCATCCCATAGGTTCACATATGAGTTCCTTTAGAACCTTTGGGTGAAGGCTATCCCATTTTAAGTCTTACTTTTTAACATCTAGCTGATCCATTTGCTCTAGAAATGTCTTCAACTTGTTCAAGACTTGCATAAAAGTCCCAAAATAGTAATAAGGGGTCTGTTCTGATGTGAAAGAAAAACCTGGTATTTTAAATGGCTGAATTAAAAATGATGATGAAGTTACAATGTGAACTAGTTTGAAAGGAAAGTTTCAGAACATTGTAGAAACAGAAAAAATAATATCAAGATTCAGCATTTAGATTGAACATGGTGCATTTTCCCTCCCGTATAGATTTTTTTTCCTACAAAATGATGAAATTTTCCCCATGATGCTTTAGGTCAAATTATTTTGTTCAATGCAATTTAAATATTTCTTTTTGATTTCCTTATGAATGGTTTTCTCTAAAAGCAATTTCACTTTGGAAAGAAATTTTGAAATAAACTTTCCATTCCAAAAATGTTAAATGGGGCACTCAGGTGTTATTGAAATACCTGGTTTTATTTTCAAGCTGACATGTTTTACAAATATTTTATTTTTTATTAAAATTTTATGTTAAGTAGTTCAAAACTGTGCAATTATAAATTTTTGAGTCCAATCTGTTTCAGGGGAAATATAATTCTTAAAATAAACAGGTGGCTAGGCACATATAGTTTACACTCTACTGATCAGGAACTATTTAAATGATATATAGAACAGAGTTCAGTGAGTTGATCTATTTTCAGTTTGTGCATTCAGGGGGTGCAGAAGATGTTTAAATTTTGCATTTCAGTTATAGCAAGACTTACTTAATTTTCAGTAAGTACAGGATGGCTGTGTTCTGCAGATTGGCTCCAAACTCTGAGATCCGTGAACACTAACAAGCTTCCAGATCTATAATCCTGACATTTGGAGTACCGTAACTTCTGAGTGCGCTGGGCCAAGAAGCTGCTCATCATCTAGTCCTGACCTCTGAAAATACTACATGTTGGTGTTGCTTATTACTTGCATTAATGTATTGCCACAAGAAATAGCGTGTAGCAATGCCAAAAAGTGTGCAGAGACCACAAAACCATCCCTTACCCTGAGGACATGGAAGATAGATAGTGGATGAATTCAACCAAGTAAGCAGGTGCAAGGAAGCAGTGAGATAATATTAGTTAGCATGATAGGTAGTGGCATACAACTCAGGATTTCTAACTTGCACTTCAGAAGATGAGAGATTTGATAATGAAGCAGCTTTAAAAATTTTCCAGGGAAACATTCTCAAGTCTGAATGAGTAATTCAAATAAAGCCTCAGTGGTGCCTGCACTGAAATACACCAAATGAAAGGATGGATGTCTGCATCAGTGACTTACCAGCTCTTGTCTCTGAGCAGTAGTGAATACGTATCGAAGGTAGCAGAAGAAAGGCAGTAAGAAGACATTTAATACAATGGTAGGTGACTAGCCCAAGGAAGGATGCAAAGGGACGACTAGCACTAACGAATCTGGTAGAGCAAATCTTAACAGCAACTGTCCAGATTAATATGAGCAGGACAGTGTCTCAGGGCCAGGGAGATATGCATGCGCTAATCAATATGTGTGCTAATGAGAGCGTGCTCAAAAAGGATGATACCTTGGCCATGTCATACAGAAGATGGATGTGGGGACAAGCTGTGGCAAATGGTCAAAATCCAAGATCAAGAAGAGTGGGAGGTGGAAGAGGTACCTCCTGTCAAGCCAGTGGTGAGTCCCAATGACCAGGAAAACCGCATGTTCAGAAGGAAGTTGCCTGTGAATAATAAAGGAGGCATTGGGGGTTACTTGTTTTTATTCTAAGTCAGCTGAATTCCAGCTTGGTTAGGTCAATGAGACAGATCTTTGCCCGATACAAACAAGCAGCACTTTGGTGGTTTCAGGGGTTGTGGTCATTCATGACAAATAGGTTGACTGCATGCTCTTCAGTATGAGGTTTCATTTTCCTGGCTTCAGGGAAGCATGGAGTACAGAGGCACTTGAACATACTGCTGACATTATCTGAATAGAAATGAATAATAAGAATTAACCAGCACTAGTACTTGAAATATAAAATGTACTATAGTATTAGGAAAAATATTAATCTTGAATACTTTAAAGAAAAAAAAATAATTTTATTTGCAGTTTAAAATGACTGCATTCGTTAAGGATTATAAATTATCATCACCCAGAGTTTATAGCTAATTTAAATGTGACTGTTTTTCTGCCACTGTAAAATTCTGAAAAAGGTTTGGATGATAGTTAAAAAAATACAGCCTTTGGGAAGTTCTCCACTTTGTATGTATTTAGAGATTTAAAATGATACAGCATGCTATTTCCAATAGGCATAAAATTAGAAACATCATCTAATGAGATGTTAGGTGTTACGATTTTTTAATGTATTATTTATGGAAAACTTTTAGTACGTTATCTATCACTCAAAATAAATGAAAGATAACCATTTTATTAAGCATATTACTGTTATGCTTGAGGAGTAAGTTTTGCATGTCAAGAACAAGAAAGCACACATACTATTTTCACTTTATTCTGCACTGGTAAAACTGTGCTTCAAAACAAAAATGATATACAGAAATAATAATTTGCACTTAAATGTAATATTTTCCATGCAAGCAATTCAAAACTCAGACCCATTAAATATATGAGACAGAAGGTGCAAATAAAGGACAAAATTATCCAAGGAGTAAGCTGTAGCAGAGGGAAAGGACCCAAAGCCCTCATCAGGTCTTTGTAACGCAGTCTTTTAATGAAAGATAGTGACACTTTGTGGACACAAGCAGGGTCATACAAGAAGTCAGGAGACAAAAGTTGAAGGATTAGTTTTCAGTCTAAGTTGCTAGTTGGAATAAGCCCAAATTCTGCATATGTCTTTGGATGTTGGACATCTTTAACTTCCAGAATGCCTGACCCTCATCGCTGAGAGACTCCTATCAATATTTCTGTGTGTCTGGACACAGACCTGAGTGCCCTCTCACCAACACAACCCTACTGCAAGTACTGTAATAGAGACTACAGACTCATGCTGTTATATTTTAAAATATACAAAAAGTGACTGAAATGAAGAGAATGCAGTTGGGCCACTAATTGCAATCTATTGTTGCTGCAGGATAAAGTTTTTCTGAACATATGACTAGACACATGGGACTGAATTAGTTATCCACAGGAAACCGCAACTGAATGACTTTTCATTCCTTGTAGGAAAACATTAAAACAAGACATGTGCAGCCAGTTTTGTGGTATGTCCAGCAGAAATCTACATATTTGCTTGCCACTTCTGTAATTTTCTAACAGGGATTCCCTTGATGACTTAAAGAAATTTTAAAAATAATTATCATTTATTGCTTAAAGCAGATTTAAATGTCAAAAAATGGAAAAGAAAGGTATACAGTTATGTAAAATTATTGTTAAGCTATTGAGATTTATGGAATTTATGACACTTTTAGCATTCAGGAGAAAGGTTAGCTTGCAGTCGAGAAAGCAAGGGGATCTCAGATATTAAATAACCTTTATAAGTACTATCTGTTTACTCTGCAGCACAAACCACATCACAGCTTTGCCATCCTTATACAACAGGCACAGCAATGCAGTGCTGCACAGGAAACAGGGCAACAAGAGGAGTGCAGGAGTGTCCTGTCCTTGCTGTTTACATTCACAAGGGCAGCCCGGTTAGCAGAAGCAAACCTCTACATCCTGGAATCAATAATTACCAACCGGGGAAACTGAATGTAATCACTGAACAAAATGGTTGTTTAATCAGAAGCCTTAATATATATTACTCAATATTTAAAGCTCTTTGGGTGTTTATTTTATTTATTTTGGAATGATGTAGTTGTAAAATAATTATTCCTCAATAAAGTCTGGAGATCAGTAAATTTTGAGGATGCCTGAAACCAAAGCAGATAAGGGAACTTGAAGACTCCCTCAAAATTGTTTTCTGCATACAGCCTATGAGCTGACAGCTTCTTCACTTAAATCCTTTTAATCCAGAGAAATAGATCTTTCATACATTAAGTTTCAGAATAGTTCTCCATATATCAATGTTATAGATTGCTTTAACAACAGACATTTCACCTTTTATCACAATACCATAGCACCTTTTGGCTTTTATTTGCTAGAAATACATTTTAGCACTCACAACCACTGTTTGTTTTTTCTTTTTCTTTTCTTTTTTTTTTTTTCTCATGATGATGTGCTGCCTGTGAACTTCTCGATAGACACTAGTCACCTCATTTTTGACTTTTAGGCAATGTCTGAATGCATTAAACTGCAAAATGTCCATTGGGAATGCATAGGAGTAACAGCAGAAATTTTGTCCTGGGTTTACCACAAACGAGTAAGTAGCACAACGAGCACCTGTGATGCTGAGCAGTGTGTGAAGACACTGCGCCTGGAGGAAAGAAAATTGACCTCAAAGTGATTCTTGGGAATGGTGATACTCATTCGTGTTTTCAAGAGAAACATGACACTGAAGTTGGGATTCGTCTGACCAGCTCTTGACATTGATATTTAAGCTAGCTGTCTTGTCTTTCTTTTTAGTCATGAGAGAAAAGTTTGTGCTCTGATGGAACACTTCATTTCAGGCCACTGTAAATGCTCAAAATAGATTACATGATTTGTGCTCTGAAAGTCTTTTTCTTAATTAATTGTAAAAAGAACATACAATAACTAGCCTAGATATAAACATTCTGTGCTAAATGTGATTTTTTTTTTCCTCCCCACTGGAGAGCAATGCATACAGAAATTCCTTTGCTTGTCACAAATAATCTAAACTTTGAAGGCTCTATAAGAAAATCCGTAATTCACAGCTTGGACTCCTCTTCCTTCAGTACAACTGAAAAGTTTAGAATATGAAAGCAAACTTACAGATGACTGCAATTATCTTTTTCATTTAATTGCAGATGAATGGATTATTGCATCTCCACAAAAAAATTATTATAGACATTTTTTCATATTTACCTCTCTGAAAGTCCAAATCTTTTTCTTTCATCTCTCTTATCAGCTATCATTTTCCTTTGTGCACATCTTGCTGTCCATGAAGTGATGTGTCTTTTGTTACTGGAGCAAAAAATGATGTTAGCTTACATTCTGATAACCTCAGCTTTCATCCATAAATGAAAAGCAATTCAAAAAAAATACGGGGGGAGGGGGCGGGTATTATTACCTGAATTTTATTCACTTCCTAAAGAGCAACTGTATTTTTAACTTCCTTGCCACCACAGTAAAGCAATCACAATAGAAAGAGGTCTGGGAGTACACAGGGTTTACTGAGCAGGGTGCTTTTGCAAAAGGAACTTGTATTTTCTATTACAGGACCTGTTCTGTGAAGAAATCATAATGAAATTATGATTATTCCCATTATTCATGCCTCAGGGCAAAAGTAAGTGCTAGTAATCCTTGAAAACGAGCTACTCTTGATGCCTTCACCATTTTGGTACCTTGCTTCTGTTTTCTTACTCGTTAGCTTTGCAACCTGTGTTTTGCGTATCTGCTTTCAGGGTCAGCTGAGCCAATAAAACGGTCCCTTCTGGCCCTAAAAACTGTAGTCTGATTGTGGGAGCACAAGGGCTGGCCTTAGGCCACTGATTGCAATGTCTTCTTATTAAAGGCAGCATCATAATGCTATTTGGGACAGTTGTCAAAGTCATTCTTGAAACTAGCTAAATCCCCCTGCCACCCCTGTTATTCTCATTGCAGGTTTCCCTTGGAAGCTAATTTCCTCAGCAGATACAATCCTCCTTCTAGTCTAAAGAGCAAATTCACTCAACCTGGGTTATAGCTAGTCATTTGCACACTCTACCTTGAATGGCGTTTATCCCTTTAAAACATTTATGAATAAGAACTGTAGACACTCTTCTATTTCTAGGTCCTTTCATCTAGGCTTGATTTTCTAGAATTTTCTCAAACAATGATTTCTGTATCCTAATAGACTTTCTCTGCAGCAGTTATGGCTAACATTTACGTATTTTGAACATTTCTGTAAACAATGTTCTAAGTAGTGCCTTGTGTAAGAGCATTAATGTGTCTCAATCTGTAGTTGAACTACCTCACTTTACACTTCAACTTCATCCCTTTTTACAGATTCACCTGGTTCTTTTCCATTAATACCTTCTCAATTTGTCTTACCAGCAAATGCCATTGCTACCTTTTCTGCCAATATCATTATTAAAATTGTCAAATATAAATCATGATCAACCCTTGAGAAGATTCACTATGCTTATTCTGGCCCAATAGTTCACTCGTCCTGTTTTTAACACAGCTTATTGCTCTTTTCTGTGTATCTGAGTATTTTCCATGTTACGCTCCTTGTACTAATCTTTTTATTTTTCTGATCAAATTAATAGCAGTCTATGTGGTGGCATATCTTGTGGTCTGCTGAAGACTTGATAGATTGATCTACAGCATTCTTCTTTCTAAAACAACCCATCAATGCAACTCATCAGTGAAATCTGCCTGTTCTAGCAAAAATAATCTTTTCCTAGCACAAAAGTTGTGTTGTAATCATCTTTTACAGTTACCTCTGTATCTCTAATTTTCATTTTCCATTTATATTTGCCCTGAAGGAAGACTAGCATACTTTGGTATAGCTTGTCGCTAACAGTTTTCCATTTTAATTGACTCCTCCTTTTGAATTTAAGTACTCTAGTAACTCTTCTTAAGTTTTACAATATCCAACAAAATAAAAAAAAATCCTTGCTACTGATCAAAAGGCTAGCATGAGTCAGAATCACAGAAAAATTTGGGTTGGAAGATGTTTCTGGAAGTCTGTAGTCCAAACTCCTACCCAAAGCACACCAACTTAAAGAGTTAGACCAGGTTGCTCAGGGTTCTATCCTGTCAAATTTTGAAAATCTCCATGGATGGGGATTTCACAAGTCTTTCAGTGTGGCATGACGGGGACCATCCTGTGCATCATACTGATGAGTTTTTCTTGGGAGGCTTTCTTCCATTTCATTTAGGAGTGTGCATAATGCAAAAAAGGCATATTCATGGCTTTGTGCTCAAGTTTAGGCAAGGACAGATGCAGCTTCACTTTAGAGATAAGAGTGACCAGGGAAGCTGATCTCTGAGCAAAGAATGCAGTAAGTGATTCTGCTGTCTGGAGCCCAGGTCTGAAGGGAAGGAACACTAGCCAAAGACCTTTTTGTAGTGGATTTTTTTCTCACCATGCTGGAATATTCCCCCTCCCAGATTTCTCTGCCATGAAGAAAATACTGCATTTTTAGCATTCTCCATCCTCGAAGATTCACAAAGGAGACTGAGAGAAACTTGAATTGTGTCAGCCTTTGGCAAGGGGATGAGGGACAAGTAAGGATTTTAGATCCTCATAGTTTCTAATAAATGAATGATTGTTCAGAATATCATCTTTATCGTCATTTGCCAGATTTTCTTTTTCTTTCCCTGGAAACTGAGTAGTACTCTATTATTTCTTAGTTAAAAGCTCTTATTGATCAAGTCTCTCTCAATCCCAGAAGGCAGGATGATGTGAATATGTAATGTTGGAGCTTACATTGGAACTGAGATTGCTGCTTAGGGAATCTGGATACGTAATATGTGACCTCTATATCCCGTCAAAGCAGCTCAATATATGAGTGTCATTATTTTGTCTACAATAGACTGCTCTCATACTGGTGATCAGGCCAAGAATCACTCAAAGAAATTTATACATTAATTCTGAATAACAAATATATTTGAGAAAATTAGTCTGTTCACAGATAACTCTCAGTTACCACTCTGTGATAACTCACAGATGCCTTTTTTTTTTTTTTTTTCATTTATGGTAAGTTAATGGGTTGAAAGCAATGATTTAGTGACTTCTGTTTTTTCTAAGTTTAAGCTAAGTTAGGGACCATCTATTTATAGCATGAAAACTATTGTGTACTATGTGTATATATATATATATTTGATCGCTCAAAAGAATATGTAACTATAGGGAGCAAAAATTATTAAATACTAACTTTCAAGTAAGAAAGTTTCAGATTTTATCCTCTCTGGAGGTAGTGACTTTCTCTTTAACCTACAGTGAAGGAGACAGCAGACATGCAGCGCAGTAGAAGTTGTGTGAGTATGGATGCATGCAGTTTGATGCAATATATTCTCCTTGAAATCTATCCCTGTGTTAGACCCTACTCCATCCCATCAGTTCTACACATGCCAGTGCCAAAGAAGACTGCTGAAAATACCTAGAAGTATATCCTAGTAGATCTCTAGTCTTTCTTTAGTGGGTTCCACGATGTATTCCAGGAAATTACTTATGAACACAAAAAGGGAAACTTGAAAGACAAGGGTCATAATTTTTTACTTAATGCTCTGCACATTACCTTTGAAGAAAAAGTAGAGAGAGCTGTTACCATACTCTGACAATGTATTTAAAGTAAAGATTTTTTATTAGGTCTAGAAATCATTTAACCAGTTAAATGAGTAATAGGGATCTAATTCAGGTGAATTCTATATGCTTCGTTCTATATGCTCCATTATCATTCCCGACATGAGAGAGTTGTTGATAAAAAATATTTGAACTCCTTTAAGTCATATTGTCTCACTCCTGCCAGCTATGATTAGAACTACTTGAAAATTAAGGTAGTAGCAGTACAAGTGAGGATGACAAAAACTGATATTCAGGCTGATGCCTGGTCAGTAATTCAGATTATTTTATTGAATTCTTTTAGTTTTTAAAGCATAAAACTTGGCTCATTCACAAGTGGAAAGAAAGCTAGTGAAGGAA
Source organism: Tinamus guttatus (assembly GCF_059628265.1). Classification (NCBI taxonomy): domain Eukaryota; kingdom Metazoa; phylum Chordata; class Aves; order Tinamiformes; family Tinamidae; genus Tinamus; species Tinamus guttatus. Next base: position 448,655 of record NW_028288564.1, read on the forward strand.
CCTTGAGAGGCTCCGAGATTATGATCTATGTACTTTTGTTTAGTCCTGAGCTGATATTATACATAACCTAGACATAACTAATTCTAATTCTAATTCTTTTTTTTTTTTTTTTCCTGCTCTCGTAGCCCTTCTGGATCAAGTTATGCTCCAATTCTTAATCTCAGATTTATAGGTGCTTCCTTGCAACTCCTGGTTGGCCAAAGCTACTTCTTTTGTCCCTGCCTGAGTTTACTGCTACACTAAATCAGGCAGAAAGCTTATGCTGACATCTGCAAAAAGAATTTCATAGAGAATTTTGTGGGGTTTTTTTACAAGCTGATTCTGCCTTTTTCCTTCAGACCTACAATATGTGCTTTCATTGTTCCCACACCAACTTATGAATATGTTGATGCCGTTTTCTCTTTTTTTAAGCTCCCATCTGAGTTCTGTTCATCACAGATGTTTAGACACACAGCTGTCCATCTACAGTGGTTCTGCATGAAAGACCATGGCTGTTGTGTACAAAAGAAGGGATTCAGGCAAAATGTACTATAAATAGATAGCATTGTCTGCCTCTTCATTCTCCACTGGAGTCCTAAGTTCTGGAATTGGAATATTTGCTACTTTATCAAAATAGTTTTTGCCTTCTGCCTCTGCTGAACTAAAAGATGGAGCACAACCTGAGCATTTATTATAGCTGTTATTTGTGAAAAGTTTCCATTTTCTCCAAAGCAAGGAAACTGGCTATTCTGAATGGTACGTGCAGTTCATGGTGAACAAAGACGCTATTACATAATATGGTCTCTTCACCTGTATGAGTCAGTAACCTTCATATAACATGAACTTTGTAAAAATACTTCAAGGTCATGCTATTAATGTCTAAGGATTTGATTCAGGGAACAGATCAGCATGCAGCATGATAAGCCCCTTTGAAAACTGTGGAGCAGCAGCATAATATCTGAGAGCATTGTGGCAAATTGGGAAGTTGAGATGGAGCTGCTAATTATTCCAAGGCATATTTTTGAAAGGACAGGAGGTGTGGGATGTTCTCTGCCAAGAGCCCCTATTTCTTGAATGCTCTCACCATCTCCATATGCACATATGAAACTTTTAAGTTATGCTATGTGTGTGTAAGCTGTAACTAATATGGTCTTATCTACTGCTTGAAACCTTGAAAATCAGTGAGATACAACTCGATAATGATGAGGGCAGCAGTGGAATAATTCGGGTAAGACTAGATTATCAGAAAAACAAAGAAAAAAAAACTGCAATTAGCATCTGTTACAGACCCGCAGGACTATAAGAGAATGAGGAAAAATATTCATAGAACAACTCTGGAGGAGTTCAAAACCACACAGTACTGTCCCGGAGGGGACTGTAACTGTCCAAACATCTGTTAAATGATAAAGCTACTGTAAATATAGATCAGAGATTCCTATGCACAAATAAAAGTGTATGGATCCTAAAAAGAGATTCCGAGCTTTAGTAGGGACATACCTCGTTATCAAAATACATAGTGCTAGCAAGTGAATGCAGAGCAGAAATTACAGGGAAACAATAGGAATAATAGTAAGAAATGTAAATATAGTTGGAAAAGTCTCATGAAAAATGGGTTGGTTCTAGTCAGATATTTACCAGTAAGGAAGGTTGCAAAGGCTGCAAGAAGGTAATTTTTCCTAGCCTGAGACTTTACATGCTGTAGTATTGCTAAAAGAATAAGGAAAAAAAAAAAAAAAAGAGGTAATGAATTTAACCAGAAAGAACCAAAGTAAATGTTTTAAAATAGGGATCATTCAGTAGCAGACTAAGGTTTTATTTTTTAAAGTTTCACCATACTTGGAATTACAAAGGAAAAAATAAGTGGTAAATGTTTTCTTTGCTGTGTAAAATTATGACAGTAGAACAGAATAAAATCCAGCAGAGTGGAATTATTTAGATAAAAAAATCTCCATTTTTTTATTTTTTCAGTGTTTGTCCTTTTTTTGTCCTCCTCTTCCTTTCTTTTAAAAGTAAATAATTGTTTCCATCCCAAATAGACAAGCATGAGAACCGGAACACCAGTGAAAAGCAGGGTCTGAAATGCTGCCTGGTAAGTAAGGTAAGTAAGGCAATCCAGCCGCTGACTCCTGCCTTCATCTGCCAATCACTGTTTAGCTTTGCAGATGTTTGAGCCATTTGGATATGACTCCCTGCGTACTTTTCTGCCATGTGGTTTCCATAGGATTTTGAGTTTGAGTAGAAACGACCTTTACTGAAGCCTCTGGATTCCAATTCACTTTTGAAAACTCCAAGAAAGCACCAAACTCTCAGGTTCATCTTTTGGTGCCTCACACGGGTAGACCACGTGTGTCTGGCTGTGGTGTTACTGGGTTGACCTTCATGCTGTTGCTCATCAGAGGTAAAGCAAAGCAAAGTAATTTGGGGATCGCAGAAAAGCTCACTGGCCACTGAGTTATATTTAGTGTTTTATTGACCATTTTGGGCTTCTTCCAGCAGTGTGAAAAGGTACAGGCTGCATTTTATTATGTTAATGAGACATGAGAGGCACACATAAAAAAGCACTTGGTTCACCCTGGGTATCTGTGAGAGGCAGCTATTTTTAAATATCTGTAGGTGGTTCACTAGCACAGGTAATTGAGTTCCGACATATTTCTCCTTTGAGTCCTTCCAGAAGGATGGTCTGTAAAGTAGGAAACAAAGAAAATGACTTTAAGGTACTGCTGAATTTCTTAATTTGAGTGGTAATGAAAACATTTGGTTACTCTGCTATTGTATTTCCTTTTAAGGAAATATTTACATATCCAAAAAGAAGCCCTCTCCATATTCAGAGATAAGTACTTTAACACAGCCACTTATGTTGTGTATTTATGCAGGTGTTTTGCAGAAGAGCAAAATACTTGCTTGTAACAGGCTGTGATGACATGGGCATCTTCATTTTTATGAAGAATAGGCCCCTTGGCAGTTACAGATATGTTAGTGACTTTCACTGAGAATATCTGAAAACCCATTTCATTCTGTTGCATTTCTGGTTTGCAGGAATTTTTTACAGGAGAGAGCAGGCATTTTACTTCACTTCTATAAACTACAGTTTATCCTGGGAAGCCATTTCATGTCTCATTTATATTTATTCCTAATAATGTATTTTTGTCAGGTCTTGGAGGGGGAAAATATAAATTTAAAAAAGCAGAGTTTTAGAATTCCTTCTCTGCCCTTGCTTATTTAGTCTTATAATTGTCATGATATATCAGCCAGTTGAGTATTAAGTTCTCCAAAGTCTCAGTAGTCTGCCTTCTTCATCCTACTAAAACTATTCTAGTTAACTGTCTTTTAATGTCAAATTAACCGGTTGCTCCTCTGTTCTCCTTCCTCCTGGCTTTGGACACTGCTGATAAATCCCTCCCCTACTGCATCACCTGCCATTTCAGCATTGTGGTCATCTTTTTGCTTAGGAATTAATTGCACCTTTAGCTGTTGAAACCATTCCCAGGCTTCCTAGCTCCTTCTTGCTTTACTGTGTTATTTGAAGCATGGACTCAGTTATCCTCCTGCCTGCACTGGTGACTTGCGTATCTTATCGTCCCTTTTAGGCACTGACTTCTCTCTCCAAACGCACGAGCAGCCTGTCCTCTTGAATGCCTTAACAGATCCTGCCTCCTTCCTGGCTCATATCTGTTTTTTTAGGCAATTTCTCATGATTTGGTCCACAGTTCTGTCCTTCTGTCCCTTGAACAGATCTCTCTCCCCAACATGTTTTGTTCATAAACCCAGTTGTTCTCTCCATAAGGTTATGACAATGATGGAAGAGTAGCATCGAGTGAATATTTCTGGAAGGGGAAAAAAAGGCATTATTTGCTGGAGAAATGAAATTTCTGGCAGCTGAGAGCTGTTTGTGACTTTGGTTTAAATGTGTGAAGTATCTGTGCTTGGAAAAAAAAATGTTTAGAAATATTCGAAAGCAGTGCCGTTGGCTTATCTCCTAACTGATAAGCACTGCAGCTCAGACAGCTCAGCTGCCTGAGGGGACTTGGAAGAAGGAAAGGCGAATTCTGCCTTGCTGTGGGGGCTGCTGCTTCATTTTGTTGGGTCAGGGAGGGAAAGCAGCAGGGAGAGCGACACAGTCCTGGTGGCCAACTGGGATATGAGTTCCAGGGAGCTCTGAGAAGAGCATTCGAGGTAAGAAACCCATCAGTATCACAGGTTTACACATGTGAGAGGAGGGAAATCTGTCCACACAGGGAGGTGTGCCCTGATTTCAACTCGAGGAATAAACTAACCCTGGTGATACCAGCTGAAAGGGGAGGTGAAGTACACTGGTGTCCCCTTAAACACACAGACCTAGAGAATAAACCAAGTAGAGAAAAGTGACTTTTCATAGCAAAGTAACGCCTGGTAAACAAGCCCCAGCTTTGATCATGCTCCCATCTCATAAGTGTGCTGTAGTAAGAAGAGTATTCCTGTCTGTGAAAGATGTATTGCCTAATTGCTAGGGCAGGGAAAAGGTTGAAAGGAAAACAGAGAGACAAAGACTGCAAAATATCTTGCAGGAAGCAATGCTAGGGATGGGGAGAGCATAACTTCTTCTGAGTCTCTGGAGTTGTTTGCTTTAATTTCCAGTAGTCTCCACCATCCTTTTAAGATGCGATTGAGCACTTCTGGTGCACTTTTACATAGCATTTGGCAAGGCCTGCAACCCCCAAGCAGTTCAGATGTTCAGGAAAGGGCCCCAATTGGGAGAGCTGCCCCTGACATGAGCTGCACAGTCTTGGCCTCCAGATGACACTTTTGATGCTTGAACCTGAGCCCTGTAAAAGTGACTGCCTTTCCCTCCTGGATGCCTCAGTGCCTTTGCTCAGCACTGGGCACAGAAACAATGAGCTCAGTTTTGGTGTTCACAGGCGAGGACGAGGGAACATCAATCTTAGTCACTCAAAAACAGAAGGTCGCATTCAAGATGTTGGTTCAAGAAAAACACAGAACAAAACGACATCTATCTGTGAAAATGAAGGAAAGCCTGTTTCTGCCTAACACAATAGAGAAATTGTTCATGAACAGTTCGTGCTTCTCCATGAGGGACACCCGCAGGACCCATTCTCCCTACTCCCTGGAAATACAGCCAAGGTCAGGAAAACGTGGTGTTGTCCATATCACCATTAAACTTGTCCTTGTCAATTGAAAAACAAATGTTATTGGTCTTTGCATTTCCAAGATTACATCACCTTGTTTGCCTGGCCAAACTCTTCCACCTCTGCTGGCCTCCCCTGCCTCTCGTCTTTCTCCTCATCCCCTTTCCCATCCCTACACAAACATTTCTAAACTGCCTTTTGGATTTGGGGATCCTGTCACTGGTACTAGTTAATGTGGTACAGCTTATTGAGGAAATTTGGTTGGGGAGTTGCCAGTTTGAGGGTAATTTTAGATGTCATTCCACTTTAAAATATGCTAAATCCGGGCTTATGCAGCATGAGAACTCTGCTGTAGCAGAGTGGGAGCCATAGGATAACGTTTGGGCATTAAATTTGTAGGTGGCTGTAAGTATTTCAACTTGCATCCTTATTAAACCTTTTCAGTGGTGTACAACACATCCTCCTGAATTGCTTGGATTAATGGCTCCACAGTATTTTCTTTGACCATGAATTAGGTTTAAGCATTAGGAGAAAAGCCTTATTTGCAGCTTTCATCTCCTGTGCCTCTTTCCCCCCTCCACCATTGGACTTTTTTTTTTTTTTTCTCCATGGTTGTTCCCAGCATAATGGGAGGACTTCCTCTGAAACAGGAGCAGCGCTCAAATTTATGGACCCGCTCCTTTGTATTGCTTTATGGCGGTGATGTCTCTCGCTCGACCCGGGCTGACAGCTGCGCTCTTCAATGGGGCAATTGTGCTGGAGACGCTCAATAGGTGTGGGGCGAGCAATTGTCATCTGTGCCGCCGGTGGTGGCCGAGACCCACCGGAGCAGCGGAGGTGCCGCCGCCGCTGCTGCTTCCTGCAGCATTTGGCAAGCAGTGCCCGTCAGCAGGGAATGGCTGGGGTGGAGGGGACCCAGCCAGGCATGCCGGCATTTGCATCTGATTGATGGAGGCAGAAACACCAATTAGAAATAAAACGGGGGTGGCGGAGGCTCTGGGATGTGCTCTGCCTCCCCTACTTCCCTCTTCTGCATCTGCCTCCCCAGTATAGCAGAGGAGACGTGAAAGGGCTGACGGTGAAGGGGGGAGTGCGGGGGACCGAGGGCGTAATTTGCTGCCTAAAACAGCCATTTAGAAGGGAGCCTTTGAAAGAAATCTCAAAGATGATAAACTCTGTGCGGTTTGGTCGCTTAATGTGCAACATGTTTATTTTGTAAATTTTGTACTTGCAAAGTTTAAAGAGGAAATATGTTTTCTAGTAAAAGTAGAAATGTTAAGTCATTTGTGCTGCTATTTTTTGCGTGTTTCCTGATTACAGAAATTATTAAAAATTAACTTTTGATATAGATATGGAAATTTTTATTAAACTATAACAGAAATCTGAAATGTGTTTTTTTCTTTACTTTTTAAAAACAAGTTACATGTTATTACATGTTTTATTTTTATTTTATAAACTCATTACACACAAAAAAATTCCCTGATCCAGATTTTAAGTGCTGAGAGAATCAACAGCACTTTTTAACATTCTCTCCTTAAGCCAATATTGCCAGTGCTATGGTTTTCGTTCATTTGATCTGCTTAATGTAGTGATTTGAATCCTTCCTTTTTTTTTCCCCATGTATTTGTTTGTTTGTTTGTTTTGTGTCTGCTTGTGTGCTCCCAGTACAGTATTCAATATCATTTATCTTGATATAGAGGAATTGGAGCTGATATTGATTATGCTGTGTTAGATTTTGAAATTCCTTTGTAAATGTGTAAAGTCTCTAAACCTCTGCCATCCCCAGTAGCTTAACAGAATCATCCTTCCTCTTACCACATAATTGTTAAATTGTGCATGCAAAATGGCTGGAGGATATTCTGTCCTTTTTCCAGCAGGTTATCAGGGAAAACTTGCCAGAGAACATTGTGTTGTTTATATATCCTCTAGGTTAAGAACTCAAAGGTCAATAGTTGCCAAAAGCAGTTTCACTTAGTAACTACTACTTTTCCCAAGCTCTGCAACCTGCCTCACCAGTGATCCTTATCATTTATTAGTGAAAGTGCATGTGTGCAGCCTCTAGACCTCTACCCATAGGCAAGTAATCTTGCTTTGCTGAAATATTCTGTTCGTTTTCCTGTCTAATTAATCATGATGATTAATTACCTACATAAGCAGATATTACATGTAAATACACTAAGCTTACCTTGTAAAACTAGTGGTTTCTTTCCCAAAACTCCACACTGAATGCATCTGTAGTGAAACTTGATTGTCTGTGAGAAAGTTTTTGCTGGGTGGGATTTAGTCACTTACTTTCTGCTGAGAACAGAGTAGTTTTAGTCTTTTCAAGATAAAAATGTTCATTTTACTAATTTCTCTAGATTTCAAGAAAGAGTATTATCAAATGTCTTAATTATGTTTGTCATAGAGGGTTTCACCTTGTTCTGCAAAATGCCTGTTGTCTCCCTACTGATTTAAACGAGTCTCTTGTCGTGTGCTCTGATGGTACTGAGGTTACAATCAGGTTCATCATATTTTGGGCGGGCAGGGATTTGTCTTTGGCTTAAAGGTCTTGTAAATTGTTTACTTAAAAGGAAAAAAAAAAGTCTCTCTCTTTAGCTGCAATTTCAGAGAGTAACATTTCTAGGTGAGAAGTTCTGTTGAAGTTGAAGGATCTTTGCCAAGCTAAAAAGGTATTGCAAAGTGCTGATAATAGTTTTGTCTTTTGCAAGTGCTGTTAGTAGTTCCGTTCATTTCACAAGAGTCCTGTGTTTTTTTCTTTTCTTCTCTTTTTTTTTTTTCCCCTCTTTAGTACCTTTGGTAATTCTGGTGGTGCACTGAAGCTATCTTTTAGTTACAACTGTCTAATGATTATTGCTTGAACCAGCCCAATAGTTCCAAGTAGTACCAAAGTACCAAGATGAAAAGATGAAGAGCAGTGCTTTGCAGCTTAAAAAGTAAAGGCATTCAGGCTAAACCACTTCATTCCAAACCACTTCATAAGCCATCCAAGAAAAATTACCTTGGTGCTAAAACTTGCAAATTAAATGTGTGCATAAGTTAGGGAATTTGGAATACAGCTATATTTTAAAACATGTGTGTGGGGGTTAAAAAAAAAAAAAAAACCCTTTATATTTTGTCAGAACTAGAGTCCTTACAAAGCAAATGTAAAATTCAGTTCAAATGAAGTTGGATTATTTTCCTCTTAATTGTGATGGTATCATCAAATCAAATAATACAGTTAATGAACATTAAAGCCAAAAGGAACAAAAGAAAACAAATGGGCAATGATGGGAAAGCAATAGCTGCAGTACAAGAAATGAATCTAAGCAGATAAAGCAGATGAAATATCGTGGAGCATCTGAAAGAAAAGAAATGAAAACAGATTGTCATCAGATCCTTTTTCTTTCCCAAAAGTTTGATACCATTTCTTTGGGGAATAGTTTGCAAATGATATATAGAATATGTGTAACACAACCATAAACAGACATGTAATTTGCCTCACTTACAATCTGTTCCATGATCTTTGTTCATCCTAAAGAAAAAAGACAAGGTGCACGTCTTGGAACAGGAGGATGGAGAAATAAATCAGAGCTGCAGTTAATAGAACTGTATTGGGACATTACAATTGTAAATGTTTTCTGTTTTTCCTTTGTGCATGTTCCAGGATTTCTGCTAACTTTGTTCCTCCCTGCCTTCATGAAATGTTTATTACTACATTTTAACATAGCAAAACAGCAAACAATACAGATAGTCTGAGAGAAAGTGTGTTTTATATATATATACATATATGTGTCTGTGTGTGTGTGTATCCAGTCTCGATTTTTGCTTAAATAGAGAAATATAGAAGACATTCTCACTGTGATATGAGCAATAAAGTAGTCATCCTTAGCTTTTCAGTTGTGTTTTGTTAGTTTTGTGTGGATATCAGTAAACAACCAGGATTAAAGAGAAACCTGTAGTGGGGAAAATTATATGTCTGAAGTATTAACTGGTGTATTCAGTGATTCTTACACACTCTGTCACTGAACACATGTTGCCCTGAGGTCTGTAACTGAGCTGTACTTAGCCTTTTATGGCTATAACCAACAGCTTTTTTTTTGCTAAAAGGCAGTTTACGCTGCTCTGTGTGCGTGAGAGAGGGAGGCAATGCCTTCCACAAGTTGCTGTCAGAGCATGGGAAAACAAAATCCCATCATTTCTGCCGCCCTCGTTCCACTCCGCTTCCTCCGTACAGCAGCCGTGCATGGCCACTTGTCACTGACCCCTGCCTTGTCCCATTTTCTCTCCCCCTCGGAGGCTGCACATGTGTGACCGCACGGAGCGGCCCGGCGTTTGGACAGGGATTGCACAACATTGTCTGGCACAAGCCGTGCAGAAACGCGAGCGGCTCCACGCGGAGCCGGGCTGTAGCGGAGGGCGCTCACGTCTATGAGTGCTCAGCATGGACATGCAGCTCCTGGCAAACCTTGCTGTGTCTGGAATGGGCTGCAGGACCATTGGAGTAGAAACGTGGGATGTGAAGCTTGGGTGGGGATGGCTACGGAAATGTTTTCGTCGTATCTTACTTTCTGTGCTTTGTATGTCACATTTAAATTCTGTTTCCTTATGGAATATAACTACGGTTCCTTCAGTCCCATTGCTTTGCCAAAGTCTAGTCAAATCTTTCCTGCAGTAATGACTATTATGCAAGTCATTACTTGAAATATGAAAATGATAATAAATAGCCCATAATGGCCTTAGCAGAGTTACTCGATTTAATCTATTTAACTCATATCTCAAACAGACAAGAAAAAAATAGTAAAGTAACTGACCTCTCACTTACATACAAGGTAAGCAAAGGTATAGTAAAGTGATGATAAAAAGCAGAGAAAAACATGCCTTATTTAGGAATTACTTATTCTTCTAGATTTCATCATATTGCCTAGATGTATACATAGTGATAACTTTGTGTACATGACGACTATGTATATATGATTTATATAATGACTAAAGAACAGTCTGAACTGGATCATGCATATGATGATAGTTTTTAATTTTAACCCTTAAATCCGGACTAGTCCTCTGTGAAATGAGGATAGGAAGCATATAATATAGAATGGATCCCACAAATAGTGCATTTAGTATATTTTTTATATAAATTTAAGCAGGTTTTTCAAGTGTAGGTGCCAGCAAATAAACCTACAGCTATCAGAGCTGATGGTAAAACTCACCCCACTTTCTAAAAATGAAAATTTGAATTAGAAAATATTAGCGCTGGCCCCACTTACCAAAAATGTTAACCATTCATCTGGTTGAGAATGCGCAAATTTCCTTGTGGCTTCCTATTACAGAGAGCAAAAAGTGAAGCATACTTATGATGTGTCAGTTGACTGACTTCATGCATGGAGATGGGGTTTTGGATTTCCCTCCAGTCCCAAAATGGATATGAATAAACCATGAGAATCTGTAACAGGGTAAAATTTCAAAAAAATTAAAGCTCAGTATTATTACATTTTTAAAAAAACATTTTTTAGATAGCAGAAATGTTCTATTCTGTTGTAAACTCAAACATCGTATTATTGCATTGTGGTTAAACATACAAAATTCATGAAAAGAAAAATAATATGGTTGTCTTAACATTATTCCTTTGTGCATTTGCTTACAATAAAGTAATTAAATATAATCAGGTTCACATATAAATATCACATATAAAAGATTCTCAGCTAATATATTTTAATAAAAAATATGACATACTTTTGCATATTAATTCTAGGAGGAAAAATCATTTTTGTATACCTGCATTAATGTTGTCATTATCATCTAGTCCATCTTAATTGTCTCAAGGTCTGGCTGAGAGTTGCTAGGTAGTACGCTGACCTGGAGAAAAAATGACTTTTTGCAACATTTAAAGATTAATGTAAGAAGTCTTATCTTCTTTGGCCTGATACACAATTAAAAACATACTGGCAATAATGGACGCTGCCTATGACAGTTGCCTTGCTTTACCTTGGATTCTATATTTGTTGGGTTTTTTTTATCTTCTGACATTTCTTCCTGTTACATTTCTAAATTTGCTCCTATTCTTTAGCACTTCAAAATAGTAATAATAATATTTTCATAATATATTTTTCTAGTTGAAACATATAGTTGAAAAGATGTGGCAGGTGAGGAACTAAGAGAATAGTAAGTCCTCATTGGTTTTCCTTTTCTTTCCTGGTTGACCTCTCAGGGTCAGCTTTTCAAGACTCATTGTCACTTATCATAGAGTCTCAGCAAATCTACCTGGAAGGGCACTAGAAAGATCATTCAGTCTCTCCTCCTACCCCAAGGCAGGACCAACTATACCTAAATCATCCCTGGCATATATTTGTCTCTCCTGTTCTTGAAAACCTCCAATATGGAGGATTCTAAAAATTCCCTAGGCAATCTATTTTTGTTTTTCAGTGTCTTTAAAGTGAGAGAGATTCTTTCTTGTTTTTTTTTTTTTTTTTTTTTTTTTTTTTTTCCCTAATGTCTCAGCTTAATGTCCCATATTGCAATTTTCACCATTGTCTTCTGTGGCATCTTCAGCAAACATGTAGTACAGAATATGATCTTTCTCTCTGAGGGCACCTTTCTTATATTTGAAGATTGTACCAAGTTTTCTCTGTTTCCTCTTCTTCAGATTGGGCATCCTTGGGCATCACCATTTCTTTCCGTCTTTCCTTCCTTTTCTCCCCCATTTCTTCTTGCATCTAAAACAATTATTTGCTGAGGTCCAACATATCCATGTAAGGTAATAATGCACGTTGAAATTTTATGTGGTCATTTCAAGTCATATAAATGGCTATATCCCCTACACAGCCAGTGTGCGAAAGAGGCAAGTAGCTGACTTGCAGGAGATCCCATTCACCCGAATTAGGTTATTGTATAGTCAATCTTTTGGAAAAGCAAGGCATAATGGAGCAGGAAGAGAAGGGACTGAAAAATGTGCCAAGACATCTATAATACTAAGAGTAAATAACTGAGACAAGGAGGTAGCTAGTCATATAAAAACAATATTCCATGTATGGATTCTTGAGAAAACATCTTCCTTGACATCATTCTCCCACTAATTGGATTCGTGCATTGAAGGACCAAGATGAAAAGACTTATTTGTGAAATCCTGGCCCTAGTAGTAAAGCTCTGCTATCTTGAAGGAAAATAAGAGTTCACTATCTTAACTTGTGCTTAGGCAATTGCACGGGGTGCAGAAGCTGTTAGACAGAGGCACAATGTGTTTGCACAGGGGTAAACACAGGAGCCCACTGACTTTCATCGTGAAAAAAAAAATATTCTTTTGTGGTATTGGAATTTTACGTTTTAAAGTGTCTTTTTTTATGCTGGTCACATAATTCACAATAGAATTTAATCATTTCTGAGTAATCATTAATATGTTGCTCACATTTCAGATGGTTCTACTTTGTTTTGGGTATATTAGTCTGTGTTCTTCTGATATGTTTAATTTTTGCAATTGAAGCTTTCTGAACTCACAGTGAGGTATTTCTAGAAAGTTAATTAGCCTGTGCAAATTCACTAACATCTGTTTTCTACTTTAAAACAATGAAATAGTCTTTTATTGTATGGTAAAAAAAAAAATCATTAGTGAATTTGGGGGGAATAAAAAATGACCCAGCCTGTGTTGGAGTCTTCAAACAGGTTTGATCAACTTTCCTTAGTGCAGTGATTGGACAAAAAGGAGAGGATTTTACCAAATTATATCAAGACCAGGTAGCTGTACTGGAAGATAAAATAAAGACCAACAATATGCTTCCATCTCTTTCACAAAAAAACAGTCCGTTGGTCTAGAAGAGAGTAAGTCAGAGGATCCTGGTGTTATTACAGTTTAAATATTGAACTTTCACTAATCAGGCCATCTTATTCTCAGATTATTATAGGAGGAGATGAAGATCTGAAAGAATGGAAGATAGAAATATTTTCAATAATTATTCAATACCATAGTCACAACATGTTTGGTCTTCTTGTTTAACTGTAGATACCAAAGTGAAAAATCAGTCTTTCAGTATTCCCCCTATTAACTAAGGAAAAGAAATCTTGGCTTCAGAAGACCATTCATATTCTAGATGTGTTAAACATCCTTTTTTTCTAACTTGGGCTCTTTACTGAAATGACTGAAGAATGCTGAGGTAGCACTGGAACTCTGACACTAAGCTTGAGGTGATGTTTGCACATTGTTGACAACTTGTTTGTATACTAGTGAAATCTGAAGGACATTGCTGAGAAATAGTGTTATTTATGCAGTTATTTATGAAATTCCCTAAGAATCTTATTTCACAGCCTTCATAATAGGAATATTCAAGATACAGACTTCTATCAATAAAGGCAAAATATTCAGGTGATGAATAGCAGTAAATATTTAGAGGTAAAAGACATGAAGCCAAATAAACAGTCTCATTCTTATAGAATTGCAGCACCAAAGTTTGGAGTCACAGATAGATGGAAATTGTTACTTAGAATATATACATGATTGTGCAGGTCAGTATTAGAAAAAGGCCTTCCTTCCAAATTTGTAATGACAGTCATCACAAAACTGTAGCAGTGGAGGAGATATGCATGCCTCTATGCACCCTCTCACGAGGCTGCTCCTCTCCCACTGCCTGTCTCACTGCTGTGAATTCATAGTCACCCTTGTGGGGCAAAAGCAGCAGCAGGACAAAGCCCAGTGCATTTGGGCAGATGTGCTGCTTTACCCCAGCCCTGGCCATGACCTTACTTAAGAACTCCCTGTGCTGTTTGGAAATGAGTTGTGGCAGGTGTCCACCCAGTTCTTTAAGTTATGAACATAATGCAAACCCTCTGACAAGCGTGTGGAGCTGAAGTGCAAATTCTGAGTGGTTCATGAGAATGCTTTTAAGAATCCATCACCTGCTTGGCTCAGTCCCTGATTGATAGCTGTACTGACTCCATGGTTTAGGAACTTAAAAATGTAAACATCTGGAATTTCTTGACAGGTGATTTTTTTTCCTCACTTGCAAAGCACTTGGGAATCCTTGAATACATGAATAACTTTAAGTGGGAAAACGGATAAATAGCAAGCTGTGTATTAAAATACTTCCTCAAGGACTGCATAAAGGTAATGACAATCCTCCTGTTTTCAATGCCTGTTATTGTCCAGCTTATTCTTTAAACCCTACTGGCAGTCAATGGATGTAGCTACCCCTCCAGATCCCTCTGTTGCTCTTCAGTGAACCTGGCCTTGGACATTAGCTGCCTTGTGGTCAGCTGCCAGGCAGTCAGCTTGGCAAATCAGCTGCTACCTGCTCTGTGTAACAAAGCCTTCCCTTGAGTCCACCTACCAGAGCTGTGGAACTTGTGGTGATGTTTCAGGGATACTGCTAGGTCAGTCAGCCTTGCAAGTCTCTGGTTGCTTAGAAGGTATCTATTCCTTTTGGCATTTCATGTCTTTCGGCTTGGCCCAGTTTCTGTTAGAGGGCTCTTCTTTTAAAAATACATCTATGTACAATTAAAAAACAAAACAAAACAGAGGGTGCCCATAAAATCCATATTGAAACTAATCGGTGAAATGTGAAATAAAATTTGATGAAACAAGATGAAAATGTAGCATATCAAAGGACATTATTTAGATTCCTTGTATGCTTGTTGATGAACATCTACCCCTGTTAGCCTCACATGATGGGAAAGAGATAGACATAGAGATAGTCCTAGGATGTGCTGCCATTTCTGCCTTTTGCCCTGGTAGCTATGAACAGATTTCTCAGTGAAAGTTCCTACAGCACAAGTCACAATGATTTTAGCTGAGACTTATGATGTAAAGAGTTATTTTAGACAAGGAGTAAAAAATTCAACTGTTTTAAAGAAGAAATTTACTTGTTTTTTTAATTCATGTATCACAGAAGAACTGGCGGTAACTTCCATACTACATACTTTGGATTGCATACTGCATGCAATTTTAGTAGTTCCAAAGGTCAAAGTCCAACCTAAATGAATTAATTGTAATCCATTCATCCAGATTGTTAACCAGATCTTACCAAATCTAAATAGAAGACATAATTAGTAAGATCTTCACTGATTATGTAAGTGATTTAGGAACATGATTGCTTTTGACATTTGCTTAGACTTGTTCTTCTGAATTATTTTGCTGTTGCTCTTAAAAATCTTAAGTCTCTCTCCCTTTTTTGCTCTCTTTTTTGCAGTCTTTGCCCTGAAATAAGGTATTTTAAATCTCAACAGTATTAGTTAAGCAGTTTGCAAAAGCAATTTCAATATGTCTGTTTTGCCATCAAAACTAATAGCATCCTATGCTATGATTGTGCAAATGATTGTGCACTAATTTCTTAGTGCAAGAGAAACTGATGAAAAACAAGATTGTCCCAGAACAGCATGATATCTTAAAGCAGTATATAAAATCTTTAAAAGTTTGTAAATCATGTGTTTGTTCACTTTGGAAGGCAATATATCTTCATTAGTGAAGATGCAAAATGAAAAAACAGGACTATAATAGCTACTTAGCCACCCTTTCACTCCTACACAAGCTATTTGGAAGCACCAGAAGCCAAAATTTCAGCCTCTTCTGTGGAATAGTGGACTATTTTTTTTTTTCTTAATTCAGATACCTGGAAAGGTGATTTATCAAACTCATACTTCTTTATGCCATGCTGTAAAATCAGATAGCATGTTGAACTGATTGCCATAATTCTTCAAAGTTTGCTCTCCTGAGTATAGCAGATGCATATCATGAGCTGTTAAGATCTCAAGTAAACACTGCATGTGGATTTGCCTGTGGATTGTATTCCTATACCTGTGTATCCTTCTTAATGCCAAAATACGCATTTCTGTAGAAAGTTATGTTGATAAAACTATATTAAAGGACCTAATTGTTTTTAAAAGCATTTATCAACAGATATCATTAGCAAAGTATTTTAATCACTATAGTTTATGTAGACTAAATGTAAGCATTTATTAATACAAGCTAGGCACTCGTTATAAATTTGCACAGAAAATGATAAAATATTATGTATGAAATGAATCATTAGCATGGACCATTAAGTCCTCTATTTTCATTTAATTGAATTTGTCAGTAGTACCCTCTTTAACTGAAAACCAGTCATAACCACAAAATTAAATAATAATTAAAGAAACAACTATTCAAAGAGTTGCTTGGTAGCTAAGGTGCCATTTAACCAAAACAGCAATTTAATGTAAATTGCAGCCCATGTAGACATAGTTCTGAAAATTATACATCCTGTGGTTCATATATGTTTGAATTAGCAAAGCATTTTCAGCATCACAGTGTAGATATTCTTATATTAGGTCTGTAAACATAAAGAAAGACTGAATAAATGGGTGAAAATAGGTATAAATAGACCTATGGTAATTAAAGCTAATTAAGACTTTACAGAAATAAACTGCTGGCTGTTCAGTAAATTTTTAGCAGCTTAACAAATGCAAGTAACTTACAGAATATGCATTCTGTCACTGTAGGCATTCAGTAAAGATGTGTTGGATGCAGAACTTAAAATAATGCTTTGCTCTTCTGCATTTTTCCTACCTTTATCAAGTATTAAAAGACAAGCAGAACCACCCATTGTCAGATTTTATCACACTACTGCTTTCATGAAAGAGGAGAAAAAAAGAATCCCATTGATCGCATCATATCTGAGAGGGACATGGGTCTCAGCGTAGCTGTGGTAGCTCGCCTGCTTCTGGTGCAGCTCAGAGGAAATCCAAGGGCATGTGCAGAAATTTGCCTCTGCTGCTCCAGAGTCAGGATCAGGACCATCCTTTTCTGCCATTCATGATTTTCTCACATGATGTGTCTTTGGGACAGCGATGTTCAAGTGACAAATTCTGTTTTGCACAACCAGCAGGGGGAGGCAAGATTTAAGGAAATAAACTGGGAAAACTTTTTGGAAGTAAGTAGTTTTAAAAGGGGGATGGCATGGAAAGTTTTGAGCAAAAAAGATATGTGAATAACACAACACATTTGGGTTAAGCTGGTATTTTAACTGCTACTCTCATGTCAATCAAATCATAACATCCAGTTACCACAGAATTGAAAGAACTTACATCACTTTCATCCACTTTCCCAATACAAGCCCCTTTTAGTTAACTGCAAATATACATACAGCTGTAATAAAAAATGGTTTTATTTCCATTTCCAAGTAAACTAACCTAATATGAAAGTACAGAGCTGTAAGTAAATGATGTTACAAGTTTCAAAGAAAATGTCTCTTGTTTAAATATTTCACATAATTGACTACTTGTGTGTAGGAGCCGATGAAAGAGATGCACAGCTGGACTGAATGCCCTAAAATTATTTTCAGAAATACATATCTCATAGTACTTTTCCATTCTTCCTTATCCAGCTTTCATTCTTCTGCAGAACAATTTACAAAGTAACTTGTGTAGTGATTATAGTTGAATGTTGAATCTGCTAGGAGCAGCTCAGGAAGATATTTTCAGAGAGTGGAGCAAGTATCTTGATGTATATTCATGTCTTCTGCATGATTGTTATAATTTGGGGATATGAGCTATGCGATGAAGGCTGGCAGTCAGTAAGTGTGCTTGTGTTCACACAGGACCTATTTTTTGGAGCAAGAAAGGATGCAGCCCTGCTGTGAAGGACAGGGCTGCCCAGCTGTGTTCTGCCCTAGCCAGTGCAAAAGGCAGGACTGAACCCTGATAGCTCCGCCAGTAAATGTGCACATACAAAGCTGCTTGCTGTATAATTGGCCCATGGTTTGCATCAGGACTGCTAATACCCAGCTGTGTGAAGGGCAAAGTACACCATATGGACCACAGATTAATATCCTGTTGGTCGGAGACATGTAGCATGCAGGACTTTGCTGGAAGCAGGAATGGTTCTCCTCATGTCATTGCCCCTTTTGTACCCTCTTTTAGATGCCAAGTATTATTTCTGCCATAGATAACTTAGAAATACTTGTTACCATGTTGTCTGGATTCTTTTGAAACATGTACATAATCTATGTACATATTTGTTTAAAACCGTATAGATTATATGTGTGTATGGTTTATATATATAAACTGATGAAAGCACACAGGCCTAGTAGGGAGGCATATGTCACTGTTTTCAAAAGGAGACCAACATTGTAAGAGGGCACCCGCCTGTTTTCCTTAAGCTTCTGAAGCAGAGGGTTTCATCTGCACGGTGAACCTTACAGCATGTCTTACTACAGTTAAATCACTGCTATTACATCTTTCTACTGATTACTAATACCCAGTCCTAAGAATGCATGCAGATACAATAGTTATTCAGTAATTCCAGCTTTGACGAGTTATTTGAATCAATGTATTCCAGAGCACAGGAAAAGCTCCAACCTCATGGCTTTGATACTGACAGATCTGGTGCAAAGTGGGTGTTTGGATACAATGCCAAGCATAATTGGTGCCAACAGTGGAGATTACATGTGCTGGCTCTGAGAAAGCTCATAGAGTTATACAACTGGTGGGAAGGCTATGTATGGTATTGCACATGAAGGCAGAGCAAAAGCCTCATGTAAAAGCTGTATCATTAATATGGTTTCTGCCTTCACTCTAATTTTCGGAGTGGAGAAGGAATATACCCCTGGTTGCTCTGGTTCTGGAGAGGCATTTCTGTCAAGTTCTTTCTTTGTTGAAATCAGAGGGTAGATGTTGGCACCATCCTCCAGATTCAGCTGCTCTTCTCCATCAAGTTTCAAATATAGCATTTAGAAATTTTTATTTTACCTCCTCCTGTAAGACCATCTGTTGCCAGAGCTTTCCCTCAAAACACCTGGCATTATCTTTTTTAGAATTTCTGGACTTCAATGATTCTCTCTTTTTTTTTTTTTTTTTGTCTTGTTTAAGGAAAAAAAAAAAGAGGTTTGAAAATAAACTTTTAATTAAAGCAGCATATGAGTCTCTTTTGTTACATTTCCCCTTTGCCACGCAGGAATGTGGTAGACCATTCTAGTTGAAGCCAAAGGACTATTTTGCCCATAGTCCAGGTCCTGCTGCCTAATGGAGAAAGTTAACAAAATAAAAAGAAAATATGTGCATCAGAACTGAATGACGATGATTTCTTAAAGCCCCAAACCATGCTTTACTGAGATGGAGTTCTTAGAGGAAATAGCTGGTTTCATTCCCTTTCTCTAGAGCAAGCAAACTTGGCACATCACAACAAAGGTTTTCAGAAAAGCTTCTTTGTCTTGACATAAATATCTTATATTATTATTTAAATAGAAAGGCCTGGATTTAAAACCACAAATTCACAACCTGGAAATACCCCACAAACTCTTTACTATTTCAAAGTTGCATGACAGTGATATGAAGTTTGATGGATCTAAGGGATTTGCGGTCTGGAGAACTCAGTGAAATTCCTTGGCCTTTCTTATGCAGAACATCAGACTAGGGTCTGGTGATCACTTCTGTCCTTAAAATAGAATAATTTAAAACAGATTCAGTTCAAGCAGTTTGTAAAAGATCTAGTAAGATTTAGTAGATTAGCATTTGGAAGGGTAAGGAAAGTTAAATCAAATTCATGCTTTAAGCAGTCAAGTTACTTTTTGTCAACTTTTTTTTGTTTTTGTTTTTTACACATTAGTAGTCAAGTATAAATAACATTTCTTGAACATGGAACATCTACATCCAAGACATCTGAACCACACTTGTTTCTGCTCAGGTTGTAAATTTGGGGGAGGGAAGATTTCTTGGTGGACAAGCTGAAAGTTATGGATCCACTGGCTGTCCCATTGTAGAATATCTTCTCCATGTTTTACTTAAAGTGAATCTGCTTAGGTATAGCTTTAGTTCACATAGGGGCCAATGACAAATATCTGGCTGCTTCAGTTGTTTGACTTGTTCTTGGGTATAGAGAAAGTATTCTATAAATTGGTAGAAGCTTGTGATACAGCACTTCCACAGCAAGGGAAAAATGCTCCAGAGCCCCAAACCCATCAAGCTGATGTTTTTAATGTATCATTTTAAAGATAAAGCACTGAAGTAATTTATTAACTGTCTATCACCATCACCTGATGGTGAACATCATCTTTTCTCCCAGCAAGCTGAATTTCACTGGAGGAGGTCATGTCCTGGCTGAACATTGAACATCATTCAACTTGCTGAAGGTGGCTGTGAAAATGATATGGATGCAGATGCAGTATTAAAGGGCAATCAGGTGCACCTGACACTGGATGCCAGCAGATGCTCTCAGACAAAGAAAGAGTCCTTGAGGAAAAATCACTGCATAGCATGACTGTTCAATTTCTATCTTAAAAAGAACAAAAATGCCCAAAAACAAAAACGATTTTTTGTATAAAACTGTGCAAGAAGCAGAGCCAGTAGTGGACACTGTGGCCTACCACAGGGGAACGTGCTTAGGTCTATATTATTCAACATCTACATGAACAATAAAAAATTCGTTCTCACAGCAGAAGTTTTATGGCAAGCAGTGCTTGTATCCCTGCCCAAGAGGTTCACTCAAGTCCAAACCACATTTATGTGAGTACTGCTCAGATTCTCAGATTACTCTACTGAAACCCAATTATATACCAACCTGCCTAAACAGCAAGTGAGTCTCTCTAATTTCTGAAATCATAAATCCAGTAAGCTTGGTGTAATTTTGAATAGGGTGTAATTTGCACACCATTGGAATTCTGTTTATTTTGGGAAGATGTTTAAAAGACAAAACATAAGGTCTGTTCCCAGAATAGTGTATTGAAAATGCTCATAAATTCTAAATGGGGCTAACAGAGAAACACTGTGAAACTTGTACTCTCCAGAGACTAAATATGAAAGCAAGAAGGACATGCAAAGAAGTTAAGACAGTGTTCAGAGAAAGTTGTCAGTGGGTCACTGAATGTTTTAGAGCAACTGAGTGGAACAAACTGCCTATGCTTTCTGGGATTACACCACTGAAAACAACAAACACTGCTGCAAATAAAGAGGAATCCATCCAAAATACTGACAACTGGTACATACTGCAGCTGTTGGCCAGCTGCTGTAAGATTTCTGGCTACACTGGAACCTTTTAATAAATCATCAAACATTGTGCATCCCATTCAGTATGTTTAGCAAAGTGGAAAAACGAGTATTGATTTTTTCTAATACCTGCCTTAGACTTTATGAGTAGATTGACCAGTCTGGAGGGGTCTGAGTTATGTCCAAAAATTGTTGCTGGTACAAAACATTTATGTGAAAACAGTCCTATTCTTATATATAGACACAGGACAAAGTGTAGATCCATGGACAAAAATATCCTAATATATCAAGGATGCTGAAGCAGGTCATGACATGGAACTGATTTTGGCAAAATACAGTGACAATCAAAGATAGCAGAACTTGTGATTTTCTCTCTTTCCTTCTTTCTTTCTTTCTTTCTCCCTCCCTCCCTCCCTCCCTCCCTCCCTCGCTTCCTTCCTTCCTTCCTTCCTTCCTTCCTTCCTTCCTTCCTTCCTTCCTTCCTTCCTTCCTTCCTTCCTTCCTTCCTCCCTCCCTCCCTCCCTCCCTCCCTCCCTTCCTTCCTTCCTTCCTTCCTTCCTTCCTTCCTTCCTTCCTTCCTTCCTTCCTTCCTTCCTTCCTTCCTTCCTTCCTTCCTTCCTTCCTTCCTTCCTTCCTTCCTTCCTTCCTTCCTTCCTTCCTTCCTTCCTTCCCGTGATAAACCTCTACCTTAATCCTACCTATTTGTAAAATGATACAGGGATTTGGATAATGGAGCTTACTGTTTCCCTGTCTTGGGTATATAGGGTTGGTTCTTAATGCGAGTTGTCTTTTAAGAATGAACTTGTTGCTTTAGAGTGACTTCAGAAAACTTAGGCTCATTCATGTTTCTAGAGCAACCTATTCTGCTAATCAGTCGTTACCTAGTATTGAGACTTCTGTTCTGCCTCTGCATATCATGATTTTGTGTATATATATCTATATGTATATATAAATATATCACTTCCCATTCCAAATTCATGAAGGTTCTTCTTTTGGCTTTGAGGAAAAGTAATAATCTGTTGTATGATATTATATAATAATGTGAAGTATCTGAAGATGTTTCAGAGGGAGGATTGACAGACATTGACTGAGGGCAGACTATGAAGATTGAAGTAAATTTTATGTGGATTTACTTGGATAAAGAAAAAGAAGATAAACTACCCAGTATCATTATTTGCTTACTTTTTCCTCTATACAAAATTGTACCAGTACTAATCCCTACTGCTTTTATATAGTTGGTCTTAAAAATCTGTTGATATGAATTTAATCAAGTTGTTACATATCTTCCATTCATTTTTTTCCCTTTCATGTGCTGAAGATCACCAGCAGGATTAGACTTCCAGAAACTACGTTTAATACCTAGTGTTATGAAAAACCTTTATTAAAAGCAGTTTGCAAAGGGTCTTATCAAGAATAGGGGCCCATAATATTAGAAGTCCTACAGTCCCACATGAGACTGTACATGTCCTGCAGAGCTTCCCAAAGGGAAGAGTAACAAATAAAGGGACTAGTTGAGATGCTGAGATTGAAGAGGGAAGAAAACTACACAATGAAGGGTATGAAGTGGAAACAGTGGGAACAGGTAAAGCGCATGTCAAATAATAGACTCCTCAAATAAGTGGGAAGGGTTCAACCAACACTGGAAAGGAAATGAGAGTGTGAGAGAGGTCAGGTGAAATTAAAGAGTCAGAGAGCCTAACAGCATGGGAATTGAAGTAATCAAAGATGGTGTTTTGGCAGCATGTTACAGAGAAGAAGGAAGTTGAAATCACTTTCAATTTTATCAGCTGTGATTTCATTTATCAGGACAAAAGCTTTTTCTCCAGATTGATATGGAGGACAAAGGATATTTGACAACTCATCCTCTGCACCACATACTCCACCTAATTTTACAGGCCTTGATGAAGCAGTTCTTGTGCTTGAAAAGCCTTAGGGCTTTATACTGGGGTATGATGCTGCTATCTGTATTGGAAGCATAGAATCCTGAAGATTTGAAATACTACTTTGCGAGCAGGTGTATATAATGTAAGGTAGTGTCTTTGTGCAGTATTGCCAGTTAGGGTAAAGGGATGACCTGTGACAAGATTGCATCGCTGTAAAATCTGATAATTTCAATGTCAGTGAATTTCCATGCTGATGAAGGATAGTTTAACCCTTACATAAACTGTTGAATGGTCTAAAAGTTGAAAGATCTAAAATCTACTAAGAATTTCTATTAAGAATGATAAAACATGATCTTTTGCACACTGCAGGAATAATCTTCAGGGCATCAGATGCCAGTAGAGTAAGTGGGAATTAAGCAATAAAGCAAATCAAAACTCTGAAATGTGCAGGTCGGCAAAATCATTACAAAATGAGAGGATAGATTGTCTGAGACAAAACCTGACTTCCCTTTTTTATACTTTTGCAGATAAAGGGTCAGAAATAGGAACTCTATACCAAGAAAAGAGAGCAGAAAAGAAGGGAAATAAGCTAAATGTCATACCCTTCTATCTTTGCTCTCATGAATCTTCTGGGATGGCAGTGCTGTTTCTATAAATGATGTCTGAAATGGCCCAGCAAAAACTACCTTATACTAAAGGGAAAGACTATGTTTATGTGTGTGTGTATGTGTGAATCTGACACAGTGATACTCCTCAAAATCATACTGCCTTCAGACTTTCCGCAGAGGGAAGTGCACATTACACATTTTCCCCTTCACTCTGTTCTCACCTTTACTCAGGACTGTAATAACAGGTCTGAAGATGCCATATGGCTTTGCTCTGAAAGCAAGAACTTGACTGACTAGCATTTAAAAGGAATATTGTTAGTAAAATCATAAAAGAAGATATTTTGCAAAAGTAGATAATTCTTCTTTTTCATCAAAATACAAAAATATTCATGCAAACTCAGATCAAGGACATAATATGAACTCAGTAACTGGTCCAGATCCAAATTTCAGAAGATTTATTCAACAATTATCCTTTAATGGGAACATTGGTGGACTGTGTAGATAATTTTGCAGTTCATTTGTGACTGGGTTTTTGTTAGGCTTCACTTCCACTGCACTGAGGTTGGAAACATCTTGATGTTCCCTTGAGGGTCACAGAGGTGGAGATCTTAGATGGTGAAGGAGATTGTTGTCATGATAATGATCATGATCATGATGCATAAGAAATTCTGAATAACAATAGTGTAAATGTTTTCTTGAAAAAATTCTTCTTCCTACTAAAGACATAACAAAATGAAATAAGTACAAATTTTGCTTCTGTTATGGAGAATTAATGTCTTTATGTGAGTATACTCAAACCTCCCTTTAATATTTCCTGAATATGTGCTCAACTTGAGTCTTTACTCAAAATTTTATAATACAAGACATAGTATGTCAAGCAGTCACTTTGTAAATCTCAAGCACTTGATAGGAAATAAATCTTTCATTACTTATTCAACTTACACATTAACCTATACATTTAGCAGTGCTCAAACCTAAATTTATCCTATCCAGATGCAGATTTGTGCCAGAACTTTGTAAATTGAAAACACTATTTCTTTAATTTAGGGTTTTTCTTGAATCATGTGAGGCAATTGGATACTGTAGACATGATACAGTCGACCTAAGAGATGAGCCACTTCTAGGAGATGTCATTTTTCTCTTTTTTCCACTTATTCTTTATTTTCTGTAACAAGAGCTAAGACCTATGCTTCTAGCTTAATCCTGTGGCTAGATGGGTGAAAATGGAATAGTCTGCACAGTTAAAATCCATGTTTTGTTTGTTTCTTTCATAGGGAACAGAACACCTTCTGTTCCTTATGGAAACATATTTGAGCTAATGCTTGTACCCTAAACCCTTTAGGATTTTGGAAATAGAAAAGTAACTCCTTTTCTGGAAGTCTTTAAGGAAAGGTTGTCTCACAGGGATCTTTCATTTATATTCACTGATATCTGAGAACAAATTAAAAATAATTGCAACCCAGGCTTACCAACAGTGAATGTAAATAATTTGTTGGCCAAGATCCTTCTTGAAGTTCTTTGGGAGTCAAGTTGCATGAGCACAACCAAGGAGCAACAGCTACTGAAAAGCTGGCATCTAGCAGCAGTGGAGAATAGAGGACAAAACTGGGTGCATCCAGGGCACTCTTCGCTAGTGGCAGTGTCAGGGCACTGTTACTCTGTGTGATAGTCTACACAGAGTGAAGCATTCTTACACAGAGAGACACTGAAGTGATTGAAGTGATTCACATGAGATTGTGAATGAGTTTCTAATAACGCTCACAAATTCTCTAGAGTTTGCAAAGGAATTCTGGCATTGTTCATTAATAAAAATGGATACATTCCCTGTGCTCCCTGCCCAGCACAAGTCAAAACTGAATCTACCATTATTAACAGAGCCCATAATGAAATTACTTATTTGGGGTGCGTAGTAGAAGTAGTAACACAATAAAGCACAGGCAAATAAAAATGAGCATTGAGCTAGGAGACTAAATTTAACAAAAGAATGAATTACATTCCTCACAAGAAAAATAAATAAATAAATAAATAAATAAAAATCCACAGTGGAAATGCGCTAATTAGAGCTGGCCAAAAAAAATCAGGGCTTTCCTGTTTTGCATGATTTATGCACTTGGCTTCTGTATATTTCATATTTTTATTTTTAGACCAAATTCTTTAAAAACTAGCAATCTGAACAATAAAAAATGTAGAAACTTATATTCTTAGTGTTTACCAAACATAGAGCTCTGGGTCTCTGAACACTTAATTGACATTTTTGTCAGTCACCGATGGGTATTTTACAGGAGTATTAATTTCCCGAGCTGGAAGGTGTCATACAGAGCACTACAAGTGAGACTTCTTTCCTCTGAAACATAACTTTGGAACTAACTTAGGAATTTGTGAACTGATGTTTTCACAGAAAAAAAATTAGTATACATAATTAATCACATTAAGTACATCTTTTATGTCAGGGATAATTGTAATTCATTTGGCAGGCCTTGGCAGTAAGGATTTCCTTGAGAACCCTCCTTGCCCATGGTAGCCTGCAGTTTTGTTGAAAGGCAGTTGTGAAATGAACATCTTCACAGGTGGCTACAGAAGTGTTCCATTCTCCTTTAGCATCCTAGTATTTCCTTGGGGTTGTGTTTTATTCTACACTCATTTAAGACCAACAAGACCATGCTTTGCCTGCCATCAGATGCTTTTTGCATCACTCGGTCCTGTGTTCAGTCTTATTTTCAATACCTATTGCTGAACACTAAGAACCATGCTACAGGACATTCTTTTTTAAAAAAGAGCTGGTCCCATTTTACTCTAAATTTGGTTCTGTAATCTGCTGAATGCTAATTTCATTGTGACTGTGACCAAACTTTTTCTAACAAACATCTTTGGCAACAGCACTGGCTAATCAGTGGCTTGACTTTCACTGGAATCATCTTAAAATACTGTGCTTTGGTGCTGGAAAACATGAAAACAGCGGAGAATTAGAAAGGACATATATGTAAATCTGCATAATCCTTCAGAGGTTATAAATGCTTTCTAGCATTAACACCCCCACATATCATCTAATCTCTTGAACTAGTGACCGTCAGTGGAAAGAGCAGGTTGGCAGTAGAGCTAGTCAGAAGTTTTTCAACAAAGAAAATGCTGATTTTTTTTTTCAGCCTAAAAGGCTGAAAGGTTTGGGACCCAACTGGAGCTAAATTATGTCAATAATATAAATTGAGGAATGGGTTCACCTTTCCTTCCTGGAAGTTCTGTTTGATTTCCCACTGATTGCAATTAATAAGTTGCCTAATAATTTGCAGTGATGTCTGAGCTTCCTGCAAAGTGAAGATTACTGATATGTAGACAAACACATCAAACTGCCAAACCCCCAAGGACTTCATTCATTTATCCTGCAGAAAAAAAAAAAAAAAGAAAAGAAAAAGAGATATATTTACTTCTTTTTTTCCCTGGATAATGATTGATGCAGGAATTCTGATGTCCTACTAGAGACAAACACACAACAACAAAAAAACTTTGTTAGACTTAACTCACCTGTCTATTAAATGCAAAGACCTAAAAGGAAATATCACTAACTACATTGGAACTTCCCTTTCCAGCATGATACAAGAAATATTTAAAAAGACGGGGATTATTATATCATCAGCTAATAACTAGGCAATATAAACTGGTTCTGGCCAATTAGTTTGGAAGTGTTGTTTTCCTCTTCTAAGCCAATAGAATCCTGCCGATAGCATTCCATAACAAAACAAGTTAATTAATTTAACTAACAAAACATAAATTCTAAAATTAGGCATTACTTTGAATGGCTAAGTACCCATGCCAAATGGTATCTTACAACAATAAAATATCACTCAACTGGTTGGCCATATTATTCACATGCCTTCATGCTTTCCTGCTCTCTGGCAAACACAGGCATGCTCAGTTACTTTGAAACTTCTGTTGTGTGGAGAGGTTGCCATTCATTTATTGAGATATTGAGAAACTGTGGTGTCTTGCCTACTTGTTTGTAGCATTTTTTGAGCTTTACATGTAAGGAGAAAGCAAATGCTTTATTTCTGACTGTCTTTGAAGAGAAAATGCCAAAAAGGTGACGACACTCCTGCTGTTAAAATTCAATGGAACGTCATAGTCTCCTCTTTACATGTACTTAGTCCCAGGAGCTTACAAGCATGAACATGAATGAGTTTGCTCACCCTTTGCATCGTAAGGGTAAATCTATCCAAAGACATCAGACCCCTAAAAAGAATCTGCAAGTGGCAGAGGTCTACTGGGTCAATGCAGCAGTTCAAAGCCTGCCGGTGCCATTCCCAGTACACTTGCATGGAACACAGAAATTACACAGATATAAAAATCTTATTATTTTCACTTGCAAATTCTCAGCAATTTAAATTCATTATCGAGCAGATACTATTCTAAAGCTTTTTCTTGTGAGCTTGTCTCAGGTGCCTGATTGCAGTCATCAAACATACCATACTAAGTATTTATATAAAAGTATCATAAAATAATCAAATATGATGAGCTATTCCCTTTGTTCCTTTATGTTGATACACTTTTCACAAAATATTTAATATGCTTCTAAAAATGATGATGCCAGTGATAAAGCTAGTTTGCAGTTTCATAGATAATTTATGGAAGTTATAAAAAATGAACCGAATTGTCATAACAATATGACAATGTGAACATTCATGTTTACATAGTGTCCACATACAATACAAATACTGAATATTAATATGAAATGAGAATTTATAAAATTTGCAATAAACAATGTAGAAAAAAATAACAACTTGATACAATCTCTGTGTGTATTGCAACCTATAAACAGATTTTACTTTATGAATGACTTTGACATTTCCCTTAATGTGTATTGTTTTACATCTTTAACCACAAATCTTGGTATATTTTAAATGTAAATTAGATCACATCTATCCTGTTTCTCCTTTCAGATAAATAGTCTCTCTAATTCAAGAGAGAGGAAGAAGTCCATAGACAGCATTTTAAATGTGCTTGGCACATTTTTATCCCGAGGGGCGCAAGTAGCAAAAAATCTCTGGATCAGATTCTGCCACTTCTGCTCTCAAAAGGTAGTGATTTGTTTGTTCAGAAATTCTGTTGGCTTGCAGCAAACTGACACTCATTCATTTGCCTAAATACTCTAATCTGCTGTTGTTTTGAAGCACTCAGATATTCTCTTGGGGTAGGCAGATGATGCACAGGACATGTAGGAAACCCACAGCCTAGCAATGCTGTAGGTGACCTCCAGAGTGGCAGCTATGGCCAGGAAGGACACTGTAGGGTATCTCAAATGACACAAGATTCTTATTTTTAGGTAACTGATTCACAACTATATTGATACCAGCAGAGCACCGTGCAAGTCAAGAGACAGTTGATCAGGAGGTTTCTTCTGACACCAGCCATTGCACAGGTTTGTTGCCTCCAAGGGGTCTCAGAGCTGGTAGTGTCTCTCCACCGTTTCTTTATTCTGGTGGGACCTTCCCTTGGTTCATTGATATCTGGGGAAACTTAATGAATGATAAGGCCTGTGCCTTTCTACCATGCTAATACCCTGAGAGTATTATAATTGTAATTATAATACTTGAACTGTGTTGGTTTCAGTAATCTATTAATTACACTGCCGGCAATTGGGAATGAGTTTTGAGGTTTTCATTCACTTAGCAGTTCCAAAACTTCCCTTCTTGTGCTACCTATTCCCAGGCATAGAATGGGAATGTCTTTAGGCTGATGAACTACTGTCTTAGGTGGCAATCCAGAGATGGTCACTAGCTGCTTGTCTGCATCTTTGCAACATAGATACTTTGGGTCTAAGTTGTCTAGTGCTAAATAACAGCTAATGGTTCCTCCTCAAAGGCTGGAAAGAAAGTAAATGTACTGTCCCTTCCTCCTTCATGACAAAATTGCTCATGGGCATTTCAATCTTTCTCTCTTATCTTTTTCTTTCTCCCAGTCTCCATTCACTTTGAACTTAGATACCCCAAAATAATGTTTAAAGCTAGATAAGATGAAAATAAGCCTTAATGACTTGATTTCTCCATTACAATGATGAAATGATATACCTAGATACATTGCTGCTGTGTGTCAGGGTTAGCTAAGTGTATAAAAATGAAGATCTGAAGTACTTTTCAAGTGTTTATGTATTGTTATTATTATTATAAAGAACGTGAATGTCAGTATTTTTGAAATATAAATGTTTCAGTTGAGTGTTTCAACCCACGTCTTCTAGAGTGCTGGTAGTGCACATAATCCTTTTTCATCACTTGGTTGGCAAATCATCCAAATATTACCATGGCTGAGGGTATCATAAATATGAGTGCCTTGTGTATTATTAAAACTTGAAATAACATTCAAAAGCCACCAGCTTCCAAAACATTACAGTCAAATATCTATGTTCAGTTTTATGGCAAAAGATACTCTTATTTTATTCTGCAAAAGCAAATGAGACACCACGGATATTACAGCGACATCATTTTCCTATTGTACCCTGCATGCTTATTTCCAAGGTCAAACTCAAAGTAATTTGCTTTAGGGGAGAGAGATATTTTTATTTTTGATAACTCATCTCTGTGCTTGAATTTTAACTTGCCTTAGTGTAGGTGTTGTTGTTTATAATTTATTAGTCCTTTTGCCATTGATTGTGACATTGATTGTATTAGCCAGGCTTTTTTGTTTATTTGTTTTAAATATTGTCTGTAGCATGCAATAACCTATTCACGTCTATTTAAAAAAGACTGGGAAAAAATGTAGATGATTAAACTACCCTCATTTACAGAGCACTTTCTAAAAACTCTAAAAACTTTCTGGTCCAAATAGAGTATCTGCAGCAGTCTATGGCTTATTTCTGTCTTGGCAAGTATGAACATCCGTTCATGGTAATCAATTCCAAAGGTATTAGAGCCATTATTGTTTGTAATTATCATGACACCTAGATCCAAACTTGTGAAATAATTATTAAAGGCATCACCAGTGTGCAAAGGTTTTGTTAATCATTGATTTTATATCAGTAAGTGTTTAACAGATTTTGTGCCTCTTAATGCAAAGCCAATTGTCTGTTAAAAACAGGAATGGCAATAGAAAAACCTCCTCATTATCATAGAGACTAATCAGGAGTAAAGAATTAAGGCCCTTCATCCTTCTTAGAGTTCCATGGTTAAAAATCAGAGCTGACTTGTTTGAAAAATGTCAGTGTTATGTAGTAAAATAGCTTACTGCCAAATAAAATATATGCAACAGAATTTATAGCAAGAGATTAAGGAAGCGACTTTGGAGTCTCCCTTTTCTTAATGCCGTATGTGTGCTTGGTTCCTTTTTATTTATTTTTTGAAGATTTGACCCTGAGTATCTGAAACTGAGTATGCTCTGCTGCTTTGCCACTACCATAGGGGTAGCACTGAAATTTTGGACATGTTCATTAGGGCTCATGCTGCAGGGTCACCTATCTTTCCCACTGAGTAGGAAAAGGGTTTCTGTGTTACACACTGAGTGTTAGGCACCGGTCCTTCTCCTCTTCCACCTTCCTCATACACTATTTTGTTCAATATATTACTGCATAATGTGTGTTTGGCCTAAAACTGATGTGGCCATTGATCTTTAGTGGTGATGAATGGAACAATGATGATGAATGGGCATCCTACAGAGATTAAAATCATTACACCTGTGAGAGATCAAACCTGCATGTGTCGAGGAACTGAGGTCTTTTAACACCTGTCTCCTATGCAGTCTTGACATGTAGTGCTACCTGCCTTGAGCAGTGGGTCACAGTCTTTTATTAGTTAACTCCTCTTCCCCCCGTTTGATCATTTTGACCTATTATGTGCTTGGTTAAAACTGGTTTCCTGCAGTTCCTGTAGCAGAGATCAAAAGGTTCATTTCCTATCATCTCATGTGCCTATCAGGATTATCTCCAACAGCAGCAGTCCCGAAGCCAAACAAGCTGATGTGTAGGTGCCTACTGTCACATATTGTGTATTCTGATGTTTGGCCAAAGACATCCACTTTTATGAGGATACAAGCTCACATTCCTGATTATTGGTTGTGTGTGCAAGATGCAAAATGTCTTTAACCAGGCCCTCCATATCTACCAAAAGAAATGTAGGGCATAGATTTATGGTTCAGCAATTCTGATGTCACCAATTTAAGAGAGTGGATCTAAGAGTTAGGTAAGAAACCTTATTAGTAGGGAAAAATAGCTAGTAATAAATTCCTAAAAAACACTGGCTAGCCAGCAAAAATTTTTGACATTAATTGTCAAAATAGAAAATAAGAGAGGGAAGGCATGAGCAAGGATAAATTTGTAGAAAATGTGTGAATCTAAATAAGTGTACATATATATCAAACCGACTAAATGATATAGCTCCCATGGGAACTGATGGAAGTCCTTGAATAATGAGAAGGTTTGGTTCCTCCAACAATCTCTGAAATGATTTTTACTCATTTTGGCCCATAAACTTTTGTGCCAATTCATCTCTTTAATTCATGAGGGACTCTAAGCTGATGTCTGCAAACTATTTAGGGTCCAAATGAACACACTTCGAAACATTTCACTGTTTAGCAATATTTTCACATTGGTAATGATACAGTTTGATGTCTCTATAGCTTTTAGGTTCAGCGTCCCTTCCTATCTATTACATGTACGTATATATACATATGCATGCACATGTACACATACCTATAGTGTTTTTATATATGCACATATGTATATATATGTGTATGTGTGTGTGTACATGGATTTTTAAACATTTTATGAATGTGTATGTATTCTAGATGCACTTGTTCTCGTAAGTTCCAGAAACTTATGAGAAGTGTATCCCCTTCACTATCTAACCTGCTGTGTATAGAGGTATGAGTGAAATCACTTAAGTAAATTACAAAATTCCTGTATAATGTTGATGCAGTACTCCGATCATTCATGATATATTTGTATAAAAGAAACACAGGGATGACCCTAGGACTCTTCCTTATGCAAGAATCTTCCTCTTTCCTCTTCTCATTGTGCTGAATTCAATTGAGGAAGGTATACTTCAAATTGTCTTTAAAGTTTTTCTTTCTTTTTTTTTTCTTTTCTTTTTCAAATGTGCCCTTCTTTGTTTATTCTACATTTCTATATTCAGATCATCAGTATAAACAAAAACAATTCAAGGTGTTGTTAATACAGCATGACATCCTGAAATGAAGTAGAGGTCAGGAATATGTACGGAAAGAATTAAATTAGATGATTATATCTGTACCATATCTTCAAAGTACATAATCTGCAACTCTACCTATTCATTTGATGTTGGGCATAAAATGAATGGGCATAGGTTCCTAAGCTAACTGAAGCAGAGGGAGAATATTCAGACAGGCTGTTTATCCTCTCTAGGGTCTGTTGTCTTGTAAATGAAAGCCAAAATAGTTCTATACCAAATAAATAAGGAGAATTTAGAAAAAAAAGACAGTTTTTGTTTATACTGATGATCTGAATATAAAAATGTAGAATAAACAGAGAAGGGTACATTTAAAAAAAAAGTGCTATTTCAATTACTATCCTATTTAAACAACCATGAGTTTGTTGACCAACTAGATTGTTAAAAAATTGTGTGGACAACTACACATCATTCAAATCTAAGACACTGAAGAAAAATTACAGGGATTTAGAAAAGCAGTGCTGTATGAAAGTCAAAGCATTTTACGCATCTAAAGAGAATATGCATCTTTTTAGGAATATCTATATGTAAATGCCAGGATGTAAAAAAAAATGTTCTTCCCCCCCAAAAAAGTAAAAGGATCTAATACTTCAGAAGAATGGCAGTTCTGTACAGCATTGCTGTTGAAGAAAGCGTCAGAAACCCCTCGATGCAGGTTTGCAATAGCAGCAGATTGCAGCATGCAAAAGAAAAGATACGCCCATGCCTCCAGAAGATAATTACATCAAGCACTATGTTTGAGTACATCACAGGCAAACAGTGAAGCAGTGGGAGTAGTACAGTTGGAGAACACCTACAAGGAGAGAGTTTTAGCAACACTGACACTGTTTGGTTACAAAACAGAATAAGGAGAAGGAGAGTGATGAAACAAGCTTAAATGCCTTGATACTATTATTCTGGTAACTAATATCTGCTGGATACAAACTCTAGACGAACTAATCTGAATATTTACAGCTTTCATTTACACTGTGACTGAGTGGCATTCCAGCGAAAAACTGCAGTAAAATCTAGCTATTTGCACAGCAGAAATATTTTCTGCATCCATGAGACTAGTTCGATGTGGACAGCATCTGTTTTAAACAGTAGGTGAATGCAGTACAAAATACAAAGAGAATAAAAAGCACCAAAAAGTAAATTCTGTCAGCAAACCAGTATTAAGACTGAAGTCCTTAAAAGTCATTAAACTTAGAAAAATCCTAATGATAAAAAAATACATAGACATTGTGCCCTGAAAAATCTGTTTTTTTTTTTGTTTTTTTTTGTTTTTTTTTTTGACTTATAAGTCATGGAATATCTATCAGGATATTGCAGATTCAAGTCTGCTATGCAAACACAGAAAATTCTGTATGAAAATTCTGTATGAGCTTCTAAGGTTGAAGAGAAGGAGGAGGACACATGAAGATGTACCTAAGAATCTGGAGGAACTAATGGAGAAGCTCAACTAAGATCCTCTCTCAAAAAAAAAAAAAGAGAGAAAAAAACAGGAGCAGAGCAATACCAAAATTTTCCCACTCTGGCTCCCATGATAGAAACATATATACTGTTTAAGAGTTTATAAAAATCTGGAGAGAGAGGGTAGCAATTTAGCTAATTTTCCTGGAAATGTTAGTTTATCGCAAAAGTGATAAAATGAAATGCAAGAAAGAAATACAGCAAAGTCGTACAACTGGCATTTGAAAACATGCAGCATCAGAGAATTACAAAAACTCATAAGACATGATTAGTGAAATCTGAAAATAAATCATAACAAAATAGAATTCAGCACAAAACAAATGAATTATTGTGGTTTACAAAAGGGGAAGGAAAAGAATCCAAAGAAAATGAATCCATGTAACTAAATTCAAAAGCCTATCAAGAAGAGATAGATATCTTCTGAAAAGAGCTGGTGACCTGCAGCTCAAAATCAAAACTACAAATAGTACCTGGTAAGCAAGCTGAAGAAACTCTTCAAAAACATGAAGGGGGCTATTATCTTTCATGGAAAAGAAGGATTACCTTGCAAGCAGCACTGGAACAGCAGTGTTGCAGACAGGAATGCCAGAGATGTAAATGCAGGCATAGCTAAACTGTAAAAAATCTGCCATGGGATATTGCAGACGCCAAAAGTTTAGATGGGTTCATATTCCTGGAAGAAAAATCCATCAAGGGCTATTAAACACAAACCTACCATCCATAGCTTAAAAAGTCCCAGTGCTGGGGGCTGGGAAGTATCACAGTCTGCTTGCCCTGTTCTTATACTCTTCCCTAGGCACCTGCTGTATGTCGAGGAAGGGAAACAGACCATTGATCTGGCCCAGTTTGGCCAATTTTATGTTTTATATTCTTTGTACAGATGGAGAGTATTGGCGCCAATGCAAAATAATTATGCTGAATTAAAAAAAAAAAATGAGGGCTGGATTGTCATTATTGCCGAAAGTCAGAAAATTTATCAGCACATACACGGTAGACTAGCAAGACCTGTAGTAGATTACAAATGCCCAGAGAGCATTCTAGACAAGTCTCCGACTTCTGCACCACCACAACTTCTGTGCATGATCTTAAAGCCATAGAAATGCAATCTAAAGATGAACAGATGGCATCATAGAAGAAAATCCTGGAGTAAGTGTTTTGGGTGTGTTTGGTGTGTCTTTGGTGGAAAAAAGGATGTAGAGCAAAAATAGTCTGGAGGAGTTAGCCTACAGGCTACAAGTAACCTTTTAGAACTAATACCTCAGAAATAATGAAAGAAACACCTAAGAACAACACCAAGAAGCTTTCAACAGATATACTAATGCTGGTTTGTCTTTAACCAAGGATTGAACCTTTACTAATAAAAAGGGAAAATTTCTGGACCAGTGCTAAAGAGGAAAAATAATGTTTCTTGAGAAAATCAAGACAACTCACCTTGTATTATTCACTATCCAGAGGATTTCCACAGTCCTAAGTGTAACAGAAACAGATGGATAAATATCGAAGGAAATAATATCCAAGAAAAATGAGAACAGATAAAAGATTTACCACAGCTTTGTAAACTATACCTATAGAAAGCATTGCTTCATGTGAGCAAATTGGGAGGAAAAGACAGTTGATAGCAGTTAGCATCTGCAGAGTCATCTCTTCTCATGCATAGTTGCTTACCACAGCTGCTGATCTGCATAGATAAAAGAAGACCCAAATCATTCAAAGATAGCATTGCACATCCCTGGAAACTTCCTGGGGAAATTCTAGTATCCCTGGAGATAAAACATTTCTAGGCAGAAGGAAGTACGAATGTTAGAAGAAGCTACTGTGTAACTACAAGCCTAAGGAGAAGGATTTGCTCTAGATTTAGAAGAAAATTCAACTCCAAAGTGTGGCAGGACCATCATGGTTTGGTATACCATGATAGAGTGGTATCCACAAATGTTGGTAATGGTATCTCCAAACTTCCTTTCGCTACAGAGGACAGCCATGGAAACACAGATGATTGGAAACTGCTCTTTTAGAAGACTGTCCCTGAAAGTATGTCTTCTTCTTTCTCTTTTTGTGCTTAACTGAGCTACAGAAAGTAAATAAACAGATGAAGGGGAGGAAACTCTTGAACCTAGGGCTTTGCAGGCTTGTGAATAATCCAAAGAAAAGCAATAATGACATGGACCTTTATGCTGCAAAGATATATCTGCCCCATATGTAATTGATATTGCCTCCATCCTTTACCAGAGGAACCCAGTGACTGAAAGAGATGATCAACTGGAGGGAGGACTTGGACTCAGCTGTGTAAGAAATCAGTTTAGCTAAGATGAAAATGTCTCAAGAAACCACAATAGCATTAGCTACTAGACAATCAGAGCATTAAGTGTTTCAGGTAGTTGGAACCTGAGACCAGAAGATTACCCTATAATTGGAAAGTTTTTCATTCTCCTGGTATAAAATTCTGACACCTGTCCTCTGCTCAAGAACCAGCTCCTCTTTAATACTCCAAGTCTTGCACCCAAGTAAGATAAAATTAGGAGCCCAAGAAAGCTAGAAATACTATAGACTGAACAAGGCATCTCAAAGAAACAAAGTCATTGCAAACATACCCCTCCATTTTGCCTGGTTGTGTCCTAATCTGGGGGTCACCTTTGACCCTTTTCTCAAGAGTGCTCTATGAATTTCTCCACCATCCAATGTGTGGCAACTTAGGACTTTTTTAATTGACTTCCATCCCCTCTTTAGTCTGCTTAGAAAGAAATCAGAAAAATGGTTCGTTGGCCTGACTCTCAATTTGTTGAGTCTAAAATTGATGGAGCTTATACAAAAGAGTACAATGTTGTATCAAAAAAAATCCTGTAGTATTATATAACTTAAAAATTTTAAGGTTTTTCTTTGACTATGAATGGACGTAGACAAAAAATTTAGGAAGACAAAGTTAGGAATCAAGGGGCAAAATTTTCAATTATAGAAAGGAAACAAACAAGCAAAAAAGTTTTAATTGAATTCCTCTCTTCCTGGACTTGAATTAAACAGCAGTGGCTAGATATCTTCGAATGAATTCCTGTATTTCACATTGCTGAATATTGTGTAATTTCTGAAGACTTAATACCAGATTAAAGGCTCAGAATAAATTTATTTCAAAAAAAAACTAGATTTTTAAGATTTTTCTGGAATTTATGGATAAATAGATACAATTGATTAATGGATAAAAATACGTCCATTCAAATCTGTACTATCCACATTTTATCAATCTATCTTTATAAGCCTGTGGAAATGACAAAGCTCTTTTAAAAAGCCATATGAAATGCAAGGGATTATTTGTTTTGTAGGGTTATGAGTAAAATTAATAGAGATTTTAAAAGAGTGACATCTGAAATAAAAGAATTTTTTTAAAATAAAGCTTTTGCCATTCTCTTGGCTATCTTCAGATAGAAAATTATAGCATGTCTGAGAACACTCTAAACACTCTATTAGGTTTGTCATCGGAATGAACTTTATGGAAGGAAGAATAAAATCTTCAGTGATAAATACCTAACAAGCTTTTGCAGCCAAGGAATTGTACATGCCAGGATACTAAGAGAGGAAAAAAAAATAATAAAAAATAACACGAAAGAGAAAATAGAAATTGCAAGCAGGGAGCAGAGTTACCCATGTTGTAAAGGGAAGCAAATGCAAGACTGGAAAGCGGAAGTGAATGGCAACCTGCCAAAGCAACAGCTTCACCATCTGCATTGAGGTCGTAAGTCAGAGCCATCCTTGAAAGTATGTCCCAGGGAAGACGTCTAAACAGAACCAAGGAGGGCACTGTCCCCACTTCTCGAGGAGATCCAATACGCTGCTGACAGCTTCCTGCCAGGGCCACAGTGTGCAAACGCCGGGCGCGCTCGCAATGCTCCCTCTCCCACACCGGAAAATGCTCTCAGCACCCAGAGATGCAAGGAGGGACCAGGGCCTCCATCCTTGAGCTACCTCTGCCCTCTCTGCTAGGATAACCCAGTTGACAAGGGGAAAAATGGTACTGGCAAATAAAGGACCCCACTGCTACAACAGGCATTGTCCGGGGAACAAGGGAGGACTGGGACATCAGCTACTGAGCCTCCAGATGTCCCCCAGTTTGGCTCCTCTTTTGGTCAATTTGGTAGGGCTGGGTATTGGAATTCATACTCTGTATTGCTGTTAAGTTTTACTTGAACTGTATTTTTTTTTCTCCAGGAAAAAAAATAGGAAGAGAGTGCAAAATGCAGCAAATACTGGCCTCTAGCAGAGTATCATCATTGAGTGACAGGGCCAGCAAATAGAATGTCATCTTGCCAGCACTTTGTTTTTTCACCCCTTGAATGCAAGCCAGGCTGTTGGAAATATTTCACCTTTTTTTTTTTCTTCTTTTTTTTTCTTATTTTCTTTTTTTTGTTTAGTTTGGTTTTTTCCTTTCTTTTTTTAATATGCATAAATGTTCTGTCTTATTCCTATGTAACGTTATAGGAGGTATATGATGAGGGGTCTTGAGAGGTCTTGAAACACTTCTGTTCTAATAATCTTCTTCCAGAGAGAAAGAACAGGGCAAAAGGCTAGTGAGAAATTTATTGTCTAGCATGCAGGGTGTAATTACCATAACTCACAAAAAAGAAAAAAAATCTGCATGTTGGTGTGTTTGATTTATGCCATCAGAAGTGTAAGGTTACATGAAATAAATGGCTAATTGGGTTAATTTAATAGCAGGTTAAATCTTTCTTTTATTTTGTGCTAAAGGAACATTAAAAATGGTGCAGTTTTCAAGTGGTCTTGGAAAAGTAGAGTAGAGTTTCTTGATAAAAAAATATATAGTGCTCCTACTGCTAGGTTTATGGTGGGAGTTACTGGCATTCTTCCAGTTCACCACATGAAAATCTAAGCTGCCTGTATAAGTACAGAATTTAGTGTTGGGTCTTAAGGTTTTCGTTGGCATGTTGCCAAAGATGTTATGTATTTAGCTGGGAAAATTGCCTAGAAGTTAATTGAGAGGAAAACACTAATACACATCCTCCACCACCTTTAAAAAAAAATGCTATGGATATGCATATGTTGCTGATCCTTGATAAGGGATGAGTGTTTGCAGTGAAGAATTGCGTTAAAATTGATCCCCAAATTGGCTCGATGGAGTTTTCCAACCAAACCTCTCCATTCACAAGTAATGTTATTGTTTCCGCTCATGTCTTTCTAATCTTCCCGCTCGTGACGTCCTTAGCGATCTCCGGCAGCCGGGCGCGACATGACGGCAGGGGCAGGCTGGGGACACAGCATCACCCCGAGAGCTCTGTGCCACCTCTGTGCTCCAGGCGCTGCTACTCGCGCCCTCCAAGCCCCAGCACCTCTGCATCCCGAGAGCTCATAGCACGACTGCTGTCTTGACCAACACTGCCGCCCAGTAAATCCCAGCAACCCTGAATACAGAGCAAGCCTTGACATCTAAACCACTTAAGACAGATGATTTTGCTGCTGCGCCACCAACCACACAGCGCATCCTCACTTGGCCAAGCACCTCGGGAGCTCAGAGCACCTGGGACTGTCCAGGCAGACTGCTGCACAGGGAGGTGTCAGTTTTGAACGTCACCAGAAAAATGAATTTTTCTCATCTTCGCAGGGAAACCGCAGCTCTGGACTTCACTAAGCTGGTCTGCAGCAGCGGCTCTTAAGCGGTTAGCGACCGGGCACATCTGTAAGGAGGCTTCAGATTGTGTCAGGCAGTAATCTTTGGGGTAAGGAGACCAGGAGAGTGAGAGGAAAACAAAATTGGAAGTGATGTCAAAAGCAATAAAAAAGTTTTTTTTTCCCTCTATTGCAACCCTTTGTCTTCTTTTCTACCTCTGCTGGATGCTCTGAGAGACACGAGCAAAGTAGAAACAAAGACATTTTGCTACTGTATGAATTCCCTCTCCCTTCACTTAATCCTGTTCTTACTGGGGCCTTGTGCTGAAAGCTGATAATTTTGATGGCCCCTGAATAAAGCCAGGAGCTTGAATTCCTGCCACCAGCCCCTTTATAATGAATAGGGCTAATGAATGCTAGTAAGTGGTAGGAATCTGTGACCAGCTGCATCAAGGCAGGTAATACAGCTCAGATTTAATTGGGAGCAGGTATTGGAAGTCTGTATTACTTTAATTGGTGAGGGGGTTTTCTAAATGGAAAGGACAAAGTATAATGGACAAATTGTGCCGTACAATAGCACTTAAGCCGGGATTGTATGCATTCGTTAATCTGTTGAGGAATGAGGCAATTCTAAACAATTTTCTCAGTGAAACCAACTCCAGAAAGCTTGTCCCTTTTGTTCTCCCTTGGGAAAATGCAAGATTGAAACAGAAAATACCTTTACCGAGGCAATCATTTGCCACGTGTGGAAAGCGGATACAGCTGTAAACTATGAAAGAGGGATCTTTGTAGTACAATAAAGGATGGAAAAAGAGATAAAGCTGGGGATAAGAGTGGGCCTGTCACTGCATCTAAAGGAGGAATAAAGTGATGACATTTACAGTGACAGATGAGACTGTAAAGAGAACTCAGGACAATTTAGAGAGGGAAATTTGATATTTAAAAGAAAGGGCTCTGATAATTAAAAGTAGCATTACATTAAACTGTTACGCATGTCATTAGTGACAGAAGGGAACTGGTGCCTTTTGAAAAGTTAATGATTCGCACAGACCTGCTCTTGAAACTTTGTATTTAGTAAAGTTCACTTGAACGTGGCATACTGTATGCGACACAGCATAAATTTACTCCATGTTTTGTGATAGGAAATAAGAAAGTTATATGATAATATGGAAGGTGTACTGTAAATACCATATGCCAATGTGTGTACAGTGTGGGTGTATATGTGTAGAATCGTTGTACGCTGGAGGTCCAAGGTAGAGTTGAAAACCCAGCGTATATAAATATTGTCAAAAATGCTCATTCTGTGGAATCCTTGTAAAAGACAGGGTGTCTTTTTTTCTCAAGGCACGAGTTATTCACACATGCTTTATTTTTGCCTTGTTTACGTTTAGCTAGAGCTGCTCAACCTAGTGTGCTCATGGCAATAGAATGTAGCTTAAAAAGTAACCTTCAAAGGTAGAGAGTACTTAACAGTGGAACAGTACAGAACATATAACCAATTTATGTGACGGCTACAGCTGTAATGGGTTAAGAGAGCATTTGTAACTAGGTTCTGCTAACAGGGCTTTTGCTCTGCTGTACTTCATTACAGGTGGGAAAACGAGAAGGATTGTGTGTCCTTCAGAGTTCATGTAGGCCGGGCAGTGGGAGGAGAAAAACAAAACGACGCTGAAAATGAGTGTTGAATGGGCTTTCCCAGGATCCCCAGGTGGGTTTCATGTAGTACCTAATGCTGAAAATGAGATAGATTCTGCTTTCTGTGCTGGTTGTAAAGGCTGAATTATCTTACCTTTACTATTGTTCACAAGCAAAAGTCAATACACAAAGCTGCAGCTTATTTCAGAAATTCTTTGTCAGGAAGAACTATTTTGTTTTCTTTGACATTTTTTTCATTCTTGCAGATAAGGATAGAATTTAATCTCAGGCTTAGAAAATATTTGTATAAATGCATAATGTATATTCTAAATTAAAGCTGACATGCAAGAGTAACATTATTAAATTCTAAAAAAAGGAGCATGAAATTAATACTTAGCTATTTGTGTGGAGAAGTATTTAAAAAGTCTTTACAGAAATCTGCAGTTGGCGCTGTGTGAACTGCAGTGAAGTTTGCCCAGAAGTAGGTGAGATGATACACAATAAAATAATCTATGATAGGCGAGCAACATGACACACAACGATTCTCTATGCGATGGGCTATCATTTGCTTAGCACTCTAAATAAGATGTTTGAACAGCGACAGACAGAAAAATACATCTGGAAGACAAGCTAGACTTAAAACATTATTTATAGGACCTGAACAGAATGCTTCGAAATTCTAAAGAAAAAAAAAAAATCTACGGATCAATCTTTAAGAATGTCCTAAGATCAATTTCATGGGATAGTTACATTTACTTGTTATAAAGTAAGTAAAGAAGCTTAATTTCACCTTGTGTCCTGTTCTATACAGTATATTGTCCCTGTAGAGGAAAAAAAATCTTTTTTGTCTTCCACCAATAAAGAAATTTCCAAATTTCATTATCATTTGGACATTTTTTTCCCCTGTATGTGAACACATATTTATATTTCTGCATGTGTTTGAACAAAAAAGTTTGGCGCTTTGAAAGGCCTTGCAGTTTAATCTGAAAATAACAGTCCTATCACAGTGTTTCCTTATTTGTATCTGCTTGCTGCTCCCACAAACTTCTTCGTGTTTGGAACAGACCTCTCTGTTCAGAACATGACCTAGAGGAAAACAAAAAAACAGCAGGGAATTTACAAATTGCGAAAGGTCAGAGATCCGCACGCTTGGGCACTGAAGTCCTTTAGCAATATGTATGTAGTGTCTTACATTTCCTAGCCTGAATTGTGGCCTTGAAGAGCCAATTCTGTGATCTTTGGAGTCAGAATTCTCCCTGGTGCTCAGCCCTAGCAGTGAAGCAGACCTGCACTACCTCTCCCATGTGGAATGAAGCCACCCAGTTACTTCAAAGGGTCTTCAAGCCACTGTTTTACCTGCAGTTAGAACTCTGGCAGTAGCTAATTTGGACTAGTGAGAGCTGGCAGTAGCTAATCTGGATTAGGTTGAAAAGGAGCACTGCATGGCTGCATAGCTTCTCACCAGAACCTAAAACAGATGCTGCAACCCTGCTCTGTGGCCCATGGATATCTGCTGAGT
The DNA here is from genome assembly GCF_059628265.1 of Tinamus guttatus. Taxonomy (NCBI): domain Eukaryota; kingdom Metazoa; phylum Chordata; class Aves; order Tinamiformes; family Tinamidae; genus Tinamus; species Tinamus guttatus. Next base: position 491,564 of record NW_028288564.1, read on the forward strand.
CCTCTGCTTCTGGAAAACCTATGGTTGACAGACAGGATTGCTTATGTACATTTGCTTCTGAGAGAAAAGTTATGTTAGTTGGTAAATTAAGTATATTAAATACCTTTCTGAAATACCACTCTTGAAAACAATTGAAAACAGTTAGACTGCCTGAGGAATTTTGTGCAAGTGGAACAGACACTAACAGGGGTAATAACATGTGGTCTGTATGATGGGAAAACTTAAAAGAGCAATCTGGTGCAATTCTTATCATGTCCAGGTTTCACATAAGAAGACCAAGGAGAAAAAAGAAATGTGCTCTCCATAGAAGCCCAGAATCTCTGCAGGGGTGAGAGCAAGAGAAGTACCAGAGCACCTAGGCTGATCCCAGCCATGGTCCCAACACCAGGACAATGCTGCCATGCATTATTCCCAGCACAGCAACTTTTGTTAATGGTTCGATTCATCTTAAGTGCCTTTTTTTCCATACCAAATAACTGTGGACTTGTGGATTTGGGTACAAATATGGTATTCTGTAACTTTACAAAATACCATTAATGAAAATATGCCCTTGTGTGGACTTTGATTTTTGTTCTTCTGTATTGCAGCTGCAACTCAGCTCTGCAGTTGAAAAGCAATTTCCACCTGCCTTCTATAAAGAAGAGAATCACCATTCATGCCAAATTGTCAAAGGACTCATGCTGGACCATGCCACAGGCAGTCAACAACAGAACATGTCCACCTTGGGCATATTCTAACTGATAAAAGTGTCAGCCTACTGCCAAAATATTTTGAAATATAGCTGAAAGGTGAAAATGCTCTTTATAATCTCGCATAGTTAGGCATGTTTGAGTTGAGTTAGTGCGCAGCGAAGTTGGGTGTCATCTTTTGTTAGAGAAATATTCTATTATTTGTCTCTTACCTAAAAGTGAGCTGAAAGCCCTGATCTATTGGAATTTTGGTGTAGATTTTCCAATTCCCATGAAGCTATCCTAATTTACATTTGTTGAAGATCTGGTACATGAAGAGAGTAGAAGCTGAAGGAAAGAGGAAAAATAAAAAATTGAAAGCAAATAGAAGAGGATTCTATTAAATATAAATCAACCACTGAAATTTACATCCAGTGCTACAGATGTTGATTTTTTTCCTAAATTCTCAGTGCTACAGATCTTTGTAATTTTACTACATTCTTCATCACGAAAGTCTGAAGATAGATACTGTTTCTTGCTCTATATATGTAAGATCAGAGTAAAGCGGAGCTCATGAGCTAATGAAGATTAATTTATTCCTGTCTCTCTTTATTTTCTCATAAGTGGCAGAAGTGGACCTGCACAGCTCATTCTGATTACTCTTGTCCTGGTTTCATATTTTAAAAATAAAATATAGAAAAAAAGCATACTGGGCATCTCTGTAGTTTTGGAGAAAAAGAGAGAGAGAGAGAGAAAAAAAAAAAAAAAGAGAGAGAGAGAATACTTCTGGGATCATAGAAATAAGTTTTACTGCCTGTGCAGATATACTGACATCATTCACAAGATCCAGCATATGTAAACTCTTCAGAACGTGCTATATTCAAACATACAGTGGAAAAAAAAAAAAGGACAAATGCAAAAAAAAATCCTGTCTTTGTCTAATCAAGGTAGACAATGAAGCGTAAATAATCAAAGAAAAAAAAAAGATGCTTGATTTTTCTTCAAATTAAGCTAAAGTAAATCTGGAGAAACTCCAGAAAGGTCAATGAAGTTACTATGCTTGGAGTATCTGAAGACACAATCAAAATTTCTAGAGTCCTATTTTGCTCCATTTCAGTGAAATTTACTGAAATTCCTAAGTGCAGCTCCACACTAGATAGTCCCATCAATTCACCACTCACTGTGCTTGAGCTGCAGAAGCATGAAGTAGAGGATGTGGAAAGGCAGTTGAAATGTGTCTGAGCACTGTGCACTCTACTTTTCAATTTGGACTGGGAGAAAGCTGTGTTTACATGGCTAAATGCTTACAAGCAGAGTGCTTAACTTACTGGGAAGAGTTTTAATTGTCAGTATTACAAGGAAGGCTTTTAATATTGGACTTTTTAAATTAGATTTCTAGGTCTTCCTTTTTTTCATTTTAGCATTTGTCTCATCATTTCATCTTGTACTTAAAATAACTTAAAATAAACTTAAAACTTTGTGCTGAAAAACAACTTACAGAAATAATTTTACAGTGCAAATGTACAGTTGCTTACAATGATAAAAATGTAAGAGAAGTTAAACACCCTAAAAATAAATTATTTTTGCATCCTGGAATGATGTTCCTTTTTTAGTTAGCAATTTAACTGAGTCCAGTCTCTCTCTTTTCTCACTTGTTACCCTCCCAGAAGTAGAGGCGTTTTGGATGTAAAACCCTGGAAGAAACAGGGTAGATTTATCCTGTCCACTTGTATGTATGACTTGACAAGTGGAAAGGGAAAAAATACTTGAAAACCAAATTAAGAAATGAATTTTTGAGACTCCAAAACCAAAATGTGCTGTGGGTATTTTGAATATGCAATCTGTCTTTGAAAGAGCAGCCACTGCCATGTGCAAGTTAATAAATCATGAAAACATTGTCATCTCTGCTTCTAATGATATTGTAGGTAAAATTTTACTTAAACCACTCTAAGAGGCTTTTTCCTATTTGATTAGATCCAACTTCTCTCTTTTTCTGCCAGCAAATTACTGTTATGATTTTAGTTTCAATTTTCATTTACAACAAGAGATAGTTGTTTAACTTTTTGGCCAGCATAATTTGTATCAGTTCCTACTTGAACTTTCCAATCTAATACTTGTTGATTTCTTTTCTGTAGAAAAAAAAAAAAAAGAAAAGAAAAGCTCTTTTTGCCCATCGCTTATGATAATTTCTGAAGCTAAATGAAAGATACCTGACTAGAAAAAGAAGAAGAAAAAATCTTTTATTCAGCTATCTCTGATTTGCAAACAAGTGAAGGGTTTTGTAGGAAAATTCTGGGTAGATCCCTTCGAAGATGAAACACAGAATTTGAAGTCCTTAGATTGAATTGAACATGGTCATAGCTATCTGGGATTTCTAAGTTCAGTCATGGAATTAACCTCAACACTTTCACTGTTTCTCTTCTTGATCTTTCTCCCGATGTCTTGTTTGGAGGTGGGGTGGGCATGCCATTTATTTTCATGGATCATTGCTAATAACTATTAATCCTTCTTATTTAGTTCTCTAGACAGAAAAGATTGCTATTATTATGTATAATAGAGGTTACCTAAATTTTGTTAGACATGAATATATTCTGCTGTTTGTGCTCTGCTCAGGGTTTCTGGAAACATGGTTTGTTGGGAGCATTCAGCTGTACATCACATAAGCTTCTTCAAGCAGAGGTCTTGCATCATCTTGTGAATTCAAGCAGGTCTTGCATCAAGACCTTTCAGTCTTTCTGAGCAGAGATTCCTATTTTGCTAGCTCCTGAGTTACTGGCAGGGACACAAAGATGTCCTCTTAGTGCTATAACAGGCCAGAAAAGGGTATTTATTTGCACTGAAGAAAAAGCTTTTGCTTGCTCTGCCCTTTTTTTCTTTTCTTTTTCATTATTTTTCCCTAATCTCAGGGTCATGGACATTTTTTAAATGGGAAAGATTTCCTATTCAAAATCTTGTACACTAGCTGCACATGAACAGATGGATCTACTGGAGTGTACACTGCAGTCAGTGACCAGCTGCTGATGTTCAGCACCAAAAATCCATCCATTTCAGCTAGTTCTCATGCTTCTGGAAAGCAGAACACATATTCTATTGCTGTATGTACATGTAGTGGTAATCCAAATACCATATCTGCTATCAACACAAGTCTGATTCAAGAACTTTCTTTTCTTTTTTTTTTTTTTTCTTTTTTTTTTTTTTTAAGTGGGAGGGTGAAGAGCAGCAACCTTCACATCTTAAAATCATTTTTTGCCTCTAGGGGACCAGTCATTATCCTGCAGGAAGTATTTCAAGTTGACAAATCAATGCAGAAGATCAGGGATGAAGATGAAAGACCCAGCCAGTCTTGACCCTTGCCATTTATTTTTTCAAGTGTCCCTCACTGTTGATCATGCAAAGAGTTATGCTTAGGCTTATTTTACCACCAGCCAAGATGGAGAGAACTCATCCTCCTTTTGAACTTATCCTTTTTTTCTCCAAAGGCTTTTTGAAGCAGCCTCAGGTTTGGGGTTACTGTTTTGTCTTTCTCTTGCTGAAGACTTTATTCTTTTCCTGAAGACTTTGTGAGAATATTTCTGTCTTCTTCCTTACGTTGTAATGATCATCACATAATGACAATAATGGCCCACATGGTCCAATCTTACAGCCCTAAAACCAGAAAATCAAGTGCAAAAATGTCCTCATAAAAGCTTTTGTTCTGAAACAGGGCTGAGCATGATAAATGTATCATTTACTTCGGGGATGGTTCCTTTTATGCAGAAGCAAATTCTACTGTATAGCAAACCATGGAGTGTAAAAGAATGTCAGTGATTAGGAAGAGTATGGCTTCTCCATATGGGAGTGGACAGTGTTATTCTCTCCCTTGCTCATCTAAGCAAGTTGTAAAAGGTAAAATCTGATTTGTAACAAAGGAAGACTGCCTTCTATTTTATTTACATTTGATGTGGAAAAACAGGGAAAACAAAAGATCCCTTTCCGTATTTAGTGCTGCTATCATGAACAAAGGAAAGGGCTTTTATTTTTTCTGAATTTCTTCTCTTGGGCAATCTCGGTACTCATGTCTATATGCAACAGTAAATCAACAGCATTTTATACTAGTAAAGAAAAGAAACTACTAAAATCTAATCTGTGTTCTGAGCAGAGATGACCATACATTACCCTTATTGTGACACTCTGAAAAACAAAGCAAACAAACAAAGGAATATGAAAAGTTCAGGAAGTACAAAAATATTGAAAACAGTTTATTGAAGAGTGAGAGAGAGACAATTTATTGCCTATTTTGAAGCTCCTTAAAACTTACCTGGCTTTTCAGAAGTATCTAGCACTTTTTGAAAGCATAATGTCTTTCAAAATGTTACCTGTAAGCCAAGAAAAACTGCTCAACCAACTCCTAACTTTTTCCCCTGCTCCCCTTCACATGTCCCAGCATGTATGCTGGAGAGGTTGTTGGTTGGTACGTTATTTTAGTTGTCTGAAATACTGAGAGTGTTCTTACGGAGCTTTTAAAATTAAGAGAGGTCAACCTTTCATGGCTTAGTCCTTACTTTGTGGTGGCATGTTGAATTCCCTTCTGATTCTCTTCCCACACTTTCTCAGCAGTGGCCAATTTCCCTTAGTGCAGTATTCAAACATATCTATTTTAGTATATGTTTTAACATAAGTGGTGTGGTATACAAAGCTGGAACAGCTCTGAAAAGTGTATTAGTCACAGTTTTAGATTAATCCTTAGACCAGTCACTTGAGACTTTAGCAAAGTCTCAGATTCCAGCTTTTTAACAGTCTGTGAAGTTCTCAAATCAGGACACTTCTACCATCCTGCAGCTTGTTCATCAGAAGATGTGACCTCATGTGTTTCAGTTTGTATCACAGGTGTATCTTGATTCAACAGTTTCCAATATAGAGGCATGAGAGAAATATGAGAGGAAGAACTCTGCATATTTGTGAGCCTCCTATGCTGCTATGTTTTGTTTGGTGGTCATTAACCTCTTTTACCTTTCTCTATTTTGGAAGAAGAGATTTGGCATAAGAGTTGGTAAAACCAAAGTCCCAGAGGGCACTTCTATATGGCATCCAAATACGTTCTTCCACTGTGGGGGGATCTGAAGAAGTTAAAGGTTGGAGTTGGAGATATAGCCATTATGAATAAAGAAATGACAAGTTTAGGTAAATCCAAAAGCTAATGATCTCGAAAAAAAAAAAAAAACCTTTAGGAAGAGCAGTTTAGTTTAGGAGATAACTGTGTTATCTTACTTCTTCCAAGCCCGATGACGTGAACCCCACTTGGCAGTCAGTCCTGCTATAGTTGCCTACTTAAAGAGATGTCTGAGTAACATATTAGGGCCACCTGTTTGATATATCCATATTCTAACTGTGACCTTGGGTTCAGACATTTGACTGTGCAGTTAACTTCTCAAGCTATTTTTAAGAAAGATTTTTATAGAAGTTACTGAAAAGGAAGCTAATGCCCTATTGTTTCTGATAGTGGAAGGCAACAACTGGGAAATACTGTGAAAATCTGAAGCATTTTTTGTCTCTTTGGGTACTAAAAAAGACCATTTACTTATCTCTTTTTCTATCTTTTCTTGTACTTCCTAACAAAGATCTGCATACATATTTACATTCATCTTTCTGTAGTTCTTTTCAGTTAATCCAAGGATTAAGTGTTTTATTGATTCAACTTGATAACCTCTGCTTCTTAGTGGGATTCCTTGAAAAAACTCACAAACAGCTGCCCTCTGATTTTGAGCATTTCTAGTACCATCTCTTTAGTTTTACCGCTACAGAAGACTTCAGGGTGCAAGTGTCACCTCTAAAATGTAGTTACCTCATCAGAGAATGTGGAGGCAGCGTTGTCCCATTGAATAATGAAAGCAGTTAGATCATAGCTTTAGTTTACTGATTTATGCTTAAAAATAACTTTTATTGTTACTTTGACACCTGTGGTCCTGCATACACCTGATGCTGAAATAGCTGGTGTTTGCTTTGTTTTGTTTTCCTGTGTTTAATGCTCAGCAAACAAAATCATCTCTTATAATGGAAAGCCTGCTGATTCACTTTTGTAACCTGCTGTTGATTCCCATGGGTTTGTTGGCCAAAGACTTTAACTAACAATGTCCAGCAACTTCCATCTTCAGCTATCAGGAAAGGTTTCCAAGTCTAGGACCAATTATGTCAATAAATATTTACTCTTTAGAAATGATCCTTCATTATCTGAGAATACTAGCATTTTATCACTAAGGCTGAATTGTTGAACACTGTAGCATTACTAGTTAGGGAGCAAAACTGATCTGAAAAAGGAAATAGTTTGTGTTATCAGTTGCTTTTCTGTCAACCTTCTATCTCTCAATCAAGAAATGAAGTCCTTGGAAAAATGAATATACAAAACAAATGTCTGTGGTACAGCAAGATGTTCTTTAATTTACTTCCTTTTGTTTAAAAGTGACGTCTGTTTAGCACATTGGTTTAGATATGATTTAAAGCAGTTGACATGACAGATTGAAAACTTAAAATGTAGCATGAATAATACACAGTAAATTTATGTTGGGATGTTTTTATTCACTAGGGAGCCCTGAATAAGTTAGCAACACTAGCAGCCACAACTTGTATACAAGGGAATAATTTGTATTTATTCCATTCTTGCAAGGAACTAGCTGGTGTGTGTGTGTGTATATATATATATATATATGTATATATATATATATAAAATATATGTGTTTGTATGTACAGATATATATGTATATGTATATGTACACAGCCGACAGGCTCATAAAGAGAAAAAAAAAAGGCAGTTTATTAACAGTTATCATATCATCTCTAAATGGAGCTCACTGCAATTTGAGATGTGCCCTGCTAGGAGCTAATGAGCAAACTCCTGCCTAATATTGACAATTAATCAGGCATAAAAGCATCTAGGATCAGGACCCATTGCCAAACATAGAAGACTCATACAGACTTCAATGAAACATGATATGTGAACAAATTTGTTTAATTGTATATCAGTCCTATGAACAAATTCCCACCAAAACACTTAATTATCTACAGTACAGAAGCAATGCATCTATCTCAGAATCTGTTAGTTGGCTTTTGCGTTTGTTGTAAGCCATTTACCGTAACTAATAAATTGAATAAAGTATTACTAGGTTTTCCTGCCAGGGTTCCTGTTTTAATTGGTCTTGCATTCTTGAGCCGATGCCTGTGCATTGGCTAAAGTAGCCAAGTAATGGTTACAAAATAAAAAGTAATCACTGTGGTCCGAACAAATTTCTTCCATCGGGTATGTGGAGGGAAGATCTGTTCCCAAACTAATAGAAGTAATCTCAGAATTCCCCAAAAGCTGTGCAATAAAAGGGTCATCTTTGCAGTCTATAGCAAAAGAAGAAAATCCCTTATTACTCATACAGAAAACATGTATTTGCTCTGATTGTGCATGTTTAATACTGGTAGTGTTTCTGGTATATGATTTTTTTTTTTTTTTTTGTCTCTGGAATAAAAATGTATACTCTTTTTAGTTTAAAATCATGATAGAGGCTTTTTTGGCAACATCAAGAGAAAGCCTGTTATGACACACAACAGAAAATCACAAAAGTATTGTTCTTACTCACTACAGAAGAATGATTTGTGCAAAGATAAGATGCTTTGGCCTTGAGACACACACAAGTAAATTGGGTAGTTTTGCTAAGAAGCATTCTTGTTGAACTGTTTTTTTTCCATTTCTGTTGACAATATGGATCTGTAGTATATTGTTGGATCTGCTGTGAGATAACACAACAAAGCCTGTGTTATGCTCTCAGCAGTGCTATTTATACATGGTAGCATTTTTCAAAGTGCTGCTTTGGTGTTCTTCCACTGTTTTTAAAGCAGACAAGATAGTCTCCTTTCCAGCACTTTTTCCCTCCTCCCCTCCCCAATAAGTAAATTAAGAGAGCTATATGTCAGACTTCAGCCTAGATGTTTTGAAAGACAGCTAACAGGCATGTGACACTTATGGTCAGTAAAGTCTGTTGTCTGGAAATGGTTCCAGTTTGTTTAAGAATGAACAGCTGTGTCCTGCAAATAATGGACTATGAACCAGAGTCCAAAGCTTATAACTGAGGAAGGCAAGAGCTGCTCATCCTTTTGCTTTAGCTTGATACTTCATGCAGAGCACAAGGACCATCTCTGTCACTGGCCTGAAGACCGTGAGTAGCTGTCACCTGGAAATCTCCACAGTAGGAAAGAAGCAACCTTAAGTGGAAGGCATGAGCACCTCAAGAGCTGGGCTAAGCATCTACTCATTTTTAGCTGAAAATGTGGCATTATAAGAAATCTCTGTATCGCTGCTGAGCTTTCATGTTGAAGTGTATCTTCATGTGGTCTCAGGGAGAGACCTTTCCATCCTGGATGCCAATCAACTGTTTTCAGCCAGAAGCTGAAGTGACACTTACCCATTGCTGGAAATCAGGGAAAGAAGCAGGAAAACAAATGTTTAAGGGATCTTTAGCAAAGGCAGGAGAATATTTGAAAATTTAATCCTAATGTATGTTGGGATACACAGAAGTCACCAAAAATAAGACTTCCCACAGCTTTTCCTTGTACTCAGAATTTACATTTTCATGCAGAACACTTTACTCTCTGATAATGTTTAGCTTTCTGTGCCATTTAGTGCACGCGTGTGCTGTGTAAGCGTATTCACACTTGTGTGCACGTGTATTTGAGCTTAGGAAGAAATGCAGTGGCTGCTTGTTAAATGTTAAATTTCATCTGTGATTACACTATGCAAGAATAAACAGAGGATTACAAATCAAGAAGGAATAAAGTCTGAGTTATACTTCATCTTTGTAGTTCCAGTTGTATTAATAAGAGAGAAAAAAATGGAATTACAGTATTTTATGAATCACCAGCTTCTCCCTTTGATGGGTCAATGTCCTATTAAAATGGCCGAAATCAGCATAACCTCTGTGGATCAGGTTTTTAGTGGTTCAGAGTGAATCTGTATTCTTAATAGGTGGTGGAAAAATTTATATTCTTGGATGTATATTTAGGAAGATGTCTGGTCTTTCTCATTAGGCCATCTTTCCCATCTTCTATAGGTAGATAATTTCTTCTACATTTTTTGAAATATTATTTTAGTTATTATGTTTTGGTTAGTGACTATCAAAGGAAAATATACTAACAGCTATAGTGTCATAACTATAATGTCATGTCAATTTTCTCTCTCTTAAGTTACAATAAATCACTAGTTCCATGGGCCACCTGCTGCACCAAAAACATGAAGACATGGAAGCATAGCTTTTGCCAAAGATGCTCCTCTATAAATAGCAAGAAAAACAAACTTTACATAAAACCTGTCTAGCACCATTAAGCATTATTCTTTTCCTCATACTTTTTTTTTTTTTTTTAATAGAGGCTTGTGGCATCTTAGGAAACAGGTGAGAAGAGTACTCCTTAGTTGGCATTAAAAATGTTTCCTCAAGAGAGACAAATTCTGATAATCAGAGCCAAACTGAAAATATTCTATGCCCAGGATCAGGTGCAGGTGTGCTGAGGGAAGAAACTGGAGTAGTTTTGGTCACTGGCTCTCTTTTTTCCCTGCTGCAGCTAATGCTTCTCTGTAGCAAGCTTTTGATTTGGCCATAGGACTACGGAGTATTTTCCTCCCCTTGCTCAGCTTAGGTAGTTAGGTTTTCCTACACGATCACCCTCTTACCCATTGTAATGAATAAATGTAATGCAATGTGAGGCATGTTTTGGGGTGTCCTGACTGAAAAATGGAAAAAGTATTGCACTTAACAGTGGAATTGAAAGAAAGACCTGTGACTGTGTGCATGCATGTGTACATATATAAATAAATACATATATAAATGTAATTAATAATAACAAAAAATACATTTTGTTTATAAGTTAAATACATGTATTAGGTTGACTTCTCTTAGTTCAAAAAGGGCTGTATTATTTCTTCTAGTTTGCAGCAGTTCACTTTTTAAATATGCTTAACTATAAAATACTCACTAAGGAAAGTTGACTATCAGAATGCTCTGGTCAATTCGAAGAATTTCTTGAAGAGTTAGAAATATTTAGCCATCCATAGTAATTTACAAAGCCATTTACCATTTTAACTTCTATGTTAAAAAAGAGAAAAAAGGAAAAAAAATCAGTGAAGGAATCCTCTTGTTAGAACTGTTTATATTTCAAAATATATTTGCCAAGCAGAGTGAGGCTGAGCTATTTATGAGCTCAGCCTCCAGGCTCTGTCAGTTGTCTTGAAGATCGATCTACAATTTGCAGGTGATGGCTGAAGATAGTTGGTGACTGCCTAGACCAGCCAACAGGTTTGCAGCTATAAACTTAGGCCAAATGACCCATCTCCTAGCACCTTACACTTTTTGGGCTTTATGCATTTGTGATCCTTATTTCTGCCTAAATCCATTAGCATTTGGAGGAGGGAGGGGGTACAGGTGCTCTTCCTATGCAGAAGTTGGTGAGTCAATATAAGGTCCCATTGCTGCTGCTAATTACCTCTTGAAGAACATCTAGACAAACACCAGGCTGAGACATCCACTGACATGATATTACAGTTTAAGGTAACAAAAAATAAGCCATGAAGATAATGTATAGACTAAATGACAACATGTTGAAAAGGATACAATCTAGTGAATATAAATATTCATTGTATTCTAACAAGAAAATATTATCCCAGTAGCCTATGAGTTATTTGGAAAGTGACTATAGTAAAAGACTTTTCCTCAATCGACATAATGTGTCTGTTCCTCTAGAAAAGCCTTGAAGGACAGTCCTAACTAGGAAGATATGTTAAAAATGTAAGAAGGCAAAGGATTAGAGGCAGAGCTCTTCCATGAATTTTAGTCTGAGAAAAAGAGGAAAAAATAAAACATAACAATATCTGATTAATTTTCACAATGGCAAAGGGTTTTGAACCAAACTGTGTTTCTGAGAACTGAGTTTCTCTTTAAGTTTGTAGCCACGGCCTTCAGAAGGCGCTGCATGTGCATAAAGTATTATTTATATATTGTGTATCATTTTACTTTGATAATATGCCTCTTCTTAAAATCTGACACTGTAAGGAACCCAGAGCAAGAACTTAAGACCACTGATATAAGCATAAAAAATTATGAAGTCCCTCTATTTCAGAAGTTACTTAAAAATAGAGAATAACAGGCTGTTGTTTGTGCAAATATTTAAGGCTTTAAAAAGAAAAGGAAAGTAAAATATAGGAAGGAAAACATAATAAGTGTAGAAGATAGCACTAAAAATGTGCTTAGGTCTTGAGTAAAACCATTAAACAGAATGTAGGCAAAGTTTGTAGAGGTATTTGTTAAAAACACTCAGATATGAAGGACCTTTCTCAAGTCTGATGTAGCAATCAATAGTAACATGGTCACAATGGATTTGAAATAAAAAGAATATTACACTATTTTATGTGCACTAGCAAATGATACTGAGACAGAAAATAACAAGAGAAACAAATTTTATTAGCATTCCTTACAGTAAAACACTATTTCCTTGCTCCTAGGTTTTTAGAATTATTAAGGAGCATTTGCAGAACATCATTTGTCATTATATATCTGCTTTTTTCACGATAAATAACTTCTTTAAAAATGATATATGTTATGCTTGCAAATATCCTTTAAATCATCTTCAAACATTTTTCCATATATTCAAGATAAAGAAGAAATTTGTTTTTGATACTTCGTTGCTTTTAAACATCACACAGACATATGTGTATTTATTTCCCAGTTTAAACATGTATAAACTTTATATTTTCTTTTAATGAGGCAAAAATGACATGTTTGTGTAGTGTTACTGCCACAGAAGTAGAAAAAGAAAAGAACACAAAAGTTAAGATTTCTATTAGTGATAGTTTGAGTATTTTTGATAAGTACTTCACTAGTCCATAATGTACTAGCAGAGTGACTAAGGGTGCTGTTTTTACCCTGTGTGGATTAGACGATTGACTGCTCCAAAAGCAGTGGGTATCCATCCCACCTATGTTCAAGAATAGCCAGGTGAACTTCAGGAGAATGAAGCTCAGGTCCAAGCAAAGTGAGTTCACCTGAATTGGCCAAGTAGTGGAAGCAGGTGAATGTGATTGGAAAATGTCAGCAAGAAGTGTGGCAATGAGGCCACGGAGGTTCTTTGTCTTAAGGAAGGAAGACAAAGTCATGGAAGGCTCCTTTGGGTTCAGTTGGAAGCTTCATCCTCCCCAGATTCATGTGCACATAATGCTATAAAATAACCATAAACCTGATTTTTTGAAAAATATTTCTTGGGAAGGCTATTTGATGTCATGATATGTTTTAGTTTCCTATAGAAAATTGTACTTGCCTACTGCTGAGTCAACTTAATATGGTATGAATTTAACTTTTATTGAAGTGTTCCCAAAGGGTTTATTATTAGAAAAGAATGGGTAAATATGTCTCTAACTCACCTAGTTGTGACAGGAGCTGTGTATTTAAGTCATTCCTTGTGCAAATGCAAGGAAAGCAAACAGAATTTTTTAATAAGATTTGTTCAAGTCAGAATAGAAAATTCTGCAATTTTTCATTTGATGAAGTGTCCATGTCCTTGTTTTGTCTCCATTGATGTGCAGATATTTAAAGCATCTAGCTTCATTTTTCCAAAAGTTTCATCAAACAGATGGGAGGGGACAGGAGAAAATCTTTATTTCCCCAAAATTCATGCAGTTAAAAATGACTGAACTAAATTTGCTCACTTTCTCTTTAGAAAGAGAAAAGAGTTTTGGGCTGAGATAAAGAGTCTAAAATTCTTGACCCTGAGGAATTGGTTGAGAAAGCCAAGAAAAAGTGAAATAGGTGATAAAACCAACCTACCCATCTCTTCCAGAACTAGTGAAAAAGAATCTGTGAATATATTAAAAAAAAAAAAAAACTTATAAAAGCATATCAGAATAACTATGTCAAATACAATTTCTCATTAGTCTTATATAGGTAAAAATGTTTAGCAACACTAAACAATATGGTATTCAAAATATAGAACATCTAGTTTAATGCAGATTAATTTTTAACAAGAATTCCTATGCAGTAGGCAGATAGTTCCCACATTCCATTGTGATTGACAAGCCTGACATATGGAATAGTTCACAAATTCCCAGGTGACTGACAGATGGAGAATAGAAAGGCGGATAAAGTTGCCTAGAGAGCTGAGGACGATTTCATATTCAGCGGTTTTGATCAAAAGGATTCCAGATCTCACACTAAATTTAGCACCGCTGGCAATTAGTGCATGATTTATTCAGTCCTTTCATTTGCTGGTTGACAAATGGAAAACAAGCACAAAATTAAAAATAAGTTTATTTCCAGCATTTCGGATATTTAAAATGTGTGTGTCTTTGTTTGCACATAAATTAACATGAGATGAATTTATAGTGAGATTAAATCTGAAATGGAGATGCAAGTAATAAATAAGAGCTTTTTTATGTATCTTTCGGGCAGAACAGGTGTTTGAATTAAGAAATACTAATATGTTTAGCAGCATGACTCCACCTTTAGCGTTAGGGAGTTGATGCTTCCCTAAATTCAGAATAATCTTTCCACAATTTAAGATCCTTTCATAAGCTTCCAGCATAGGTGACCATCTGCAAGTCAATACTAATGCTTTTTAGGCCAATAATAATAAAGAAAAGATATCCTCATGTTTTGTGAAAAGAGTTGAGGGACTGCATTTTTTTTTCATGATGTGCCTGCATAGTTCTTAAAGCAGTTACAACATAAACATAGTGTCTATGTTTATGAATCTTCTCGATAGTGGATAGTATCACTCTTTTCTTAAAATATACAGAAAAAAACTTTCCAGATCTATGAGTTTAAAAGTGAAAAATCCAAGTGACATATACTCCCAGTGAAAATACTAAAATTAGGTGAAAATAAAGTCCCTGTTTCCCATTCATTTATTTTATAGCGAAGAGCTGTTCACTCCAAAACAACGTGGTCACGTAGACTCTTTGCTGTTCACTGGCAATGGGTAGAATATGGCAATATTTCATCTGAAAATAGAGAGCACGGCATGGTATAACCACTCCTGGGAAAATTTCAGGCATGTGCTTTCAACACAGAAAGCAATCTATCATGAGGTAGGGAGAACAATACTCTAAATCTACTCTGAATTTAGTATGAGCTTGTGCCTATCTTCTAAGGGATACTACAGGCAGGGTAAAGATCTGGGTATGTCATTTAAAGAAAATAGAAACAGAGATTAATGGTTTGTGGAGATACCATGATGTGCAGTTTGTAAGGCTGTAAGCCTGTATGTCTACAGAAGGTTCTTTTTTGTAACCAATAAAGTGAATGTCAGCTGATCTGAATTGAAGAAATATTCTTTGGTGGAAAAGGGAAGACAGATGAAGGTAAATGTTTAAAATTCTGAATGACAGAGGAGCTTCTTATGACCTGGGGACACAACCTGCATTCCACGAATTAAAATTATTTCCTATATAAAACCTGGATTATTTTAATGTATTTGCCTTTTGTGTATCTTTTGTTTGTTTGTTTGTTTGTTTGTTTTGTATAGGCTCAGAAACTTGGAAATAATGATAGGACAGATGAGCAATTTAACTTTGCAATTACGCCTACCTTCTATGGAATAAACGCCTGTTTCCAAACTCTCCATGAAGACTCAGCCCAATTTGTAGCTTTGGCATTTAGGAAGTCAGTGAGTTAGCAGAACACCCGCACGGCACAGCCTGAGGAGCACAGCATACTTTGTGCTTCACTGCACTCTTTTTTCCCCTCTTCGTAAGACCCTGTGGCTTAATATCACCATTTCTTCTCCCCTGGAAATCTTTTCCTTGCTCCCTGCAGCAGCCCAAAGTAATTCCCAGCCAAGCAATCTCAGAGCCATCATGTTTTTATTTTCGTTTACAGAGTTGTCTCCACACTCTCCTCATAAACTGCAGCAAAATTAAACGGTTGCCTCTGCATAAATAGGAGAAGCCTCAGTCTTTTCTGCCCCTCTGAAAGACAGCGATTAAGGCTCGCAGCTCCTCCTCTTCCTTTATACTTTCTTTTACATTTAAGGAGAAAAAGGAGAAACAAAAACAAACAAACCAAAAGCTATTGCATTTCCAGTATCTACAGCTGTGTGTTCTGGTTAGTAAAATTTGGGCAAATGTGAAGAGTATCCATATTTGTTGAGGGAAAGGAGGGAGGGAGGAAGACTTCTGACAGAAAATGCATATACTAGACTTTCCTCAATGAGTTTAACAATGCAGGCTTTACATCTGCTCATTTAACTATGATATCTCCCCAGTCTTCTCCGTTTTGATCGAATGACTAGGGTCTACACTCATCTAAACCTTGCACGAAGTGGTTGTCTCCTTGTTAGGATGGAATAGAAGGCAGCTGAAAAAGCCTCACCACATGTTCATGCACACTCCCTGAGAGCCAGGGAGTGCTCCATGTGGGACTGGTAGATCTCAAGATCTCCTGCTGCATCCGTGTTATTTCCTGAGTGGCAGTTCAGTGGATGGTTTTCAAGACATGGATCTGCTTTATTATTTTCAGTGTTTCTTCGAGTCTGTCTTGTTTTGTTTTGTTCTTTTCTTTTTCCGCCTGTCTTTTGTGACTAACAGGAAGGCAATGCTTCCCTCTTTCCGATACAGCAACATCTTTTTTTATTTGTAACTACACTGCCTAAAGACATACTTTTAACACATTATGTTAAATTCTGTAAATTCAAACTATACCGAGCAGATTGGATCCAGTCCAGATACAGGCTTTTTAATCCTTGTGTCTTGTGGTTACCAGTTCTTCAAAAAGTTCTTCATTTCTAAGAAATATTATTGCTTGCTTTGTACTGTAGTGTTGGGAAGGGAGATTGGCTAAATTGGACATGGAGTTAAGCCTCTACCAAATACTTCTGAAAGTATCCTCTCTGCTGCCACCATTAACATTAGTGGATTCAGTGGCACTAAAGAAATGCTAATAATCGCATGATATTCTTTTTTCCTGTGTCTACTGTATAAAGCATATTTAAATCTCTTGAGTTAAAAATCTGCCTTGCTCGTTTTTCAGTGGTAAAGCCCTGAACATACTGAGAGCAGAGCTAGTTAAATAGTAATAGGGGAAATAGAGGAAATGCATTTTTTGTCTCCTTGTGAGTTACTTCCCCAGCACACTATAGACTACTGATAATGAATTCTTCATTTTTTTTTTCTGTGTAGTTCAGGTAATTCATTTGGTGAATTGCTTACTACATTTACATTTTTCACCTAGTATTGTTCCTTTGCCCTCACTAGATGACTTAACTTTTAAATAGGAGATTTGAAGAATAATGAAGAGTATGAAGTCCACTGGTGGCAGCAAATCAGATTGAAGTCGCATCTTCCTGAATCTGTCTTTCATTATTTGACCAGCTGGAGTTTATATCCATCACTATTTTAGCCTCTGCTTATTTTTCACTTCATCATAATGTTTCGGTTAAATTCAAGAATCCACTGTCTGGGCCAGATTCTGCTTTCAATTATATTAGTGTAAATCTAGAAGAACCTCACTGAAACCCAGTAAAGTTATTTTTATTTATTCCAGGGTAACGTAAAATTAAGTCTGACCCCTGTCTGTGTGCTGCTAGGTCCCTTGGATTCATTTTTACAATCTTTTTTATTTGTTTACCGACACTTTACAATTATCCCCAGGAGTGCTTATCACTTGTTCCATGTATGTTGGAAAGAAACAGGGAAGGGGCTTTGCCTGATTTTTTTTTCTTAGCCCTTTTATTTTTCTCTCTAGACACTATATTATGTGTTTAACTACTTAATATTATTTCCTCTCTGTCCACCCATCTGTTTATTTTAGTTGTTTCTTCCTTTTGGCTGGCTTCTGTATAGACTCTCCCCATATGCCCGCTAGGAATGTGAATGAATGTGATTAACAACCACTGAAATGCACAAATAAGATCCTCCTTGAAACTGTGCTTCAGAATCTGTGTATCATGGAGGTTTCAGTCCATATCTGTTTCTGAGCGTATTAAGTATCTTTATCATAGGTGCATGGATGAGAGCTAGTCCACATGATGAGGTAGTGTTTTCTGGCAGCTGAGGAGTAAGTCTTATGCTGTGATGCTTTCTGTACATTAACTGTATTTGTCCATTATAGCAAGACAGTGGCTAACAGCTCTGCCGAAAAGCATGTGCTGTGCGTTTGTATCTGCGTAGCAGATAGACAGAGTCATGCCAAAGCCTCTGGAAATGTCACTTCTTACATGGGTGTTGTAACTTCCCTTGCCCCTGCGTAAAACCTACTGCTGCTGAATTCTTCTAGAGCTCTGCTAGTTTTTACACGTACAATTTAACTCCGTGGCATTTCTCTGCATGAACGTATCCCAACAAGGCCAGGGTCCAAAAGGGATTCCTATGGTATCTGATGTTTCAGCTGGCATGAGATGGACCTTGTGAGTGGAGATGCACCAGCAGGCTGAGAGAATTGAGAAATTCTGACTGTGGGAATAATTCTGGCAAATAAAAAGGCTACCCAAGAGAACTGAGTTCTGTGATTGGAAATAGATACTGGCTTAGCATGTTACCCAAAATAAATCCTGAATCTGTGCACTGGCCTTTTTTGATGCCCTGTTTGAGTCATCTGAAGACTGATTTTCAGAATTGCTAGGCTATTTTTCAGTTGATTTTGTTTCAGCTGTGGGCCTGAATAGCATACAATTTACCCTGCAAAAAGAGTTTTCTGCTAGGTAACAAGGTACCTAGCAGAAAACAGGGGCAGGTTTCAAACACTTTGAACCTGTCCTTGATTGGCAGAAAATATGTAGTGCAAACAGAAACATTTTTTGCTTGTTTTCCAATTTTGGCCATAAAATTGAAAAGGATTCCTTTCTAGTTGACCTGGAAGATCAGCCTGTACAAACACAGCATAAAAGATCTGTTCGCTGAGCACTGTAACACTGGAAAACCCCTGCTACAAATAGTTGTCCGTGATTATTCGTTTGGATTTTCATAGTAAATTTGGTTGGCTGTTTGCATCCTCTTGGTGCTTCAGCTCTGGGAGTGTGATTTAGTCTTACTTTTACCAGTATTTATGGAAAAAAAAAACTTTAAAATCAGCTGCTTCTGGGATCTTATACTAGGAAGCCCAATCACAAGGGCCACATCCATCTAGTAGGAACACAGAAATGGTTCCAGACAGCTTATGACTGCTCACTGTTCAGCTCTACAGCTTAAACAGAAATCCAAAGGAAGTAACTGTTCAGCTGCGTTGCAGGGGGTACTGTATATATTTCATAAATATAAAAGAGAATAGCAAGCTAAAGTTACTTTTTTCAGGAAAAGGAAATGAAATTAGTTAAACCTACTTTCTAGTCACAAATAAGTCCTATGTATTGATCAAATTCCAGAGCATGCTAAGGAAAAAGTAGATGGAAAAAACAGAATGCAGTATGACCTCATTTATCTAGCAGATTATAACTATAGGTGAGTCTGAATAGGTACCCACAACCTGGGCTTGCAGCTAGTCACACAGTATGGAGTTCCAGGAAGAAAACTGGTGTGTATCTGAGTATGTGTAACTGGTTACATTTTTGCAACCAAGATTTTATAATTAATAATATTGTCAGAGCTAAATGGTTGGTGATAAGATGCTAAGAGTCAGACTAAGAGACTTGAAAACATATGGTAAGAGTGGGCTGAAATCCAGCGAAATAAAGTAATAAAATTTTGTACAAAGGCCACAGAGGGGAAATAGAAGATGCAGAATGATAAATTAATGTATGGCAAAGGGTTATGTGTCCTTTCCAGCAATATATACTATAGAAAGTAAAAAAGGTCAATGTGGACAAATAAAGATGTGAAAAAGTAATTAAGAGTTGAGACACAGGCATATGTGAGGTATAAAACACCCAGGTATGTGGGAAATCTGTGGGAAATTTAGAGAATGAATTTGAGTGCACCAAAATCATGAGGAAAGCAAAGGTGAAAAATGAAATGAGGATCACAGAAAAGTTTAGATATATAAAGGCATTTTTCAACTGTCTAAGGAGTGAGAGGTCAGTGAAGGAGACAGCAGTGCCTCAAAGAGAATAGAAGGGTAATTTATTGAAAGGTAGACATTTCTGAGGAATTAAATGTTTTCTTTGATTTATGGTTCATAAAAGGAATGGGGGACATATGCCAGAAATAGACAAATACAAAAAAAAAAAAAAAAAAAAAAAAAAAAACAGGATCATGCCAGGAAAAAAAAAAAAAAAGAAAATCTGAAAACTCTGGCATGGGTTTTTAGTTGGTGAAAATCTGCCAGGTTCCATTGCCCTCAGCAGAGCCGGTTAACCCATTAATGTGGTTAAGCAGGATTTATCCCAATCTTTCCCACATCTACTTTGAATAGGTTGGAGAAGTATCCAAATGTTTTGTTTTGTTTTTTTTCCTTCTCACCGACTTAGCTTGTTGCATGTCCTTCAGAATAGACTTTCTATCCTTTAATCAACTCACTGCATGAACTGTGGAACTTGAGGATGTTAAGTACAGGTTTGGTGTATACTACTTGTTGATAAGATATATATATATATACACTACGTATATATATCTTTATACAATAAATAGAAAAAAACAGGCATACTTATTTCAGACTGGGGATTCATAAAAAAAAAAAAAAAAAAGGAGTTACATTTTGGCCAACATCAGCGTATATGATTTATGGGGTACAGAATGTTTTCCTTCTGGCATTTTCAATGCGGGGACTGACTGTGTAAGCCTGCAAGTTAGATAGTGTAACACTTCAGCTGCGAGCAGTGAGACGTGCGACGTCGGAGGAGCAAGTTAGAAGTTCTGTAAAAGAAGGCTCCTGTGTGAATTTAACAATTTTGGTAGCACATTAAATGAATCATCACACTGACTCCTAGGACTTTGGGATTCCATAGTTTATCAGGATCAGAGATACTTCAGTACCCTCTGGGAATTGGATGGCAGAACTGTCTTAACATACTGCTATGCTTAGGTAACGCCATGTGTGCCCCAGGAAGAGTTGTCTTCTTTTGCCTTCAGTCCTGCTGCTAATTCTAGATTAAGATGAAAAGATGAACCTTTTTTTTTTCTTCCTTTTTTGTGACCAAAATTCTCTCTCTCTCTTTATTTTTTTTTTCCTGTTTTTCTTTGGCCTCTTCATAGAGCGCTAAAATTAGCCTGCTGCTGAAAACCCTAATGCTTATATCTACGTTCTCTTTTTTTCCTATTTGGACAGGTTAACTTAAGCAGAAGATTTCCACTGAACACTGATGATTAAATCCTGGTGCCAGCGATACTTTACTGCCATATCAGAATCTGTGGAGAAACACTTTTTGCTAACACCTGTGCAAAGATTTCAAGGATAGTGTATGTAACTGTCTTCACTGGGCCAACTTTGGGAGAAGGAACTTGAGCAGGGAGGAGGAGAGTCCAACATTCAAATATAGTTTTTTTCCAGTTCTGTTTCCCTACATTTAACTACTCAGAAGGAAGACACCAGGGGAGCTACCTTGCTTAGTTCCATTTGATATTACAGAAATTGTTGTGAGCCTGTGAACGGAGTGAGCGGAAAAAGTGTCTTCTGCAGGTGCCACACTGCCAGGAACAAAATAGAAACCTACAAGCCAAATTTTTGTGAAAACATTTTAATCATTTTCCCAGAGCTCTAAAATTAGCCCCACTGACAGAAAACTAAACTTAGCAAGTGTACTTGTAGCTGTAAGGTGCTTTGATTTATTTATGAACAGTGAATATTTTATAGAGTTGAATGAGTATTGCAAAAAAGGAGATGAATATTCACTTCATTTTTAGAAATGGGTTGTTGTGTTTATGCCTCTTCTATGATCACTTTCTATGAACCTTCTCGTGATTGAAATTCGATTCCCTTGAACTGGTACCAAGCTCCACTGTCTGAGGGCATTCAAGGATAGTGAATGTAAAACTCAGTCTTAGTGAATCACATAAGGACCTGACCACATCCATTGCAGCTAGGATAAGTCTGCATGCAAATGTGCAGTCACTAGAGTTGGAACTATATTTTCCATCAGAATGCTTGTGATTTTTTTCAATTAAAAATGCTATTCAATCAACATTTTAAGTAAGAGCAAGTTATTTTTGAAAAAAAATAATTTTGAGAAAAACACATTCTGTTTTAGCACTTTCAGAATGGAAACTTTCATTTTTTAAAACCTTAAAATTACCTCCCATCTAACAATATATTTTTTCATATATTATAAAAATCAGTTACAGATTGGAAAAAAACTAAATGTTTAAGTAACCCAAATAATTATTTTTGCAAATGCCCCTTGGTAGGAAATCTTTTTAAAATCTGTTCCAATAGAAATTTCAGATTTTTTAATTCTGTATTTATCATATTTTGTTAGCACTTGTGTTTCTACAGGAAAAAAAAAGCCCACTTTTGAGGTACTATTTAATATGATGAAAATATTATCCATATATCAGACAGGCTAATGCATCTGTGTATGCTTCTAACAAATTCCTCCTAGACAAATTTCCATGACAGAATGTCACTCAAAACTCAGTGACTTTACCTGCTAGGTTGAATATTAAAAGGCTTTTCAGATCAATAGAGAAGAGGTAAACTATATTGGAAATGCTTATTGAAAAGAACAGTATGAAGAACTGCTACGGATGTTGTTTCAGTATCTTGGTCTGACCATGTAAAGGACTGCTATCTAAGGAAACTTTCACAGAATAAATGCATTGTTTCTTGGGCAAAGTACTCACATGCCGTGGAAAAATTTCTCTGATTTTTTTTCTTCAGTTTTTGCATGGACCTTTGTCTCTCAGAAAAGAGGAATACCACTACCATGGCGGTGGTACCATGGCATGAGAAGCAACATGTGTTTTTGCCCATAACATATCAAAACAAGGCCACCTTGTTCTGTAGCGTGCTATTTTCTACCTACCTTCATTACTAATGGGCTCTAATGCACTGTGACAAAACCTGAAGTGGTAGATGCATGTATATAGCTGTCATTATCTGGCAGCTTGGCTAGAGGCAGCCTTCAGCAAGAGGATGGAGTGAATAGTTCGGATAGTCCAAGCACTTTTCTTTTAAGCATTTGTTGCTTTGTGTTTGTTTCATAGTCTGCTTATGCCAAAGAAAATCTTTTCCCCCTCTCTATTTAATACAGATGATTTCTAAAATTATTTGACAGAACTATGATTTAAGAACAAGTTAAAAGTTAGATGCACACAGACCTTAATGAAAGGAGAAAGATATTAAAGATTTGGGTCTGTCTTTAAGATCTTGGCCTTAGAGTAGGCAGTGGAAGCAGGAAATGATTCTGCATGAAAAAGATGAGCCCTGAAGCAGGGTGTAGAATTGCCTGAGATAAGCTGTTCTGGGAGCTTTGCATCTTATCTCTCCCACAAGAATATTTCTCCACTTCTGGAATGGGCTGGCCTTCCAGTATGGGGCTGGGTAGACTAAGATTTCAGACTTAATCTTTCTTATTCCCTTTGTTTTAAAAGAACTTATCTATCTACCCCATAATTTTCTATGATGACCTGATAAGAATATATCAATAGAAAGGCAGTAGGGTTGACTTCCTAAGCACAGATCTTCAATTGAAACTCCCTTTATGACAAGAATAGGTAAGGTGTAGCCTGTGTTGACCTTGGCCACCAGCCTGTTAGTAAGCATAATCCAGGGACAGATACTGTATTAGATATGATCATCAAAAAGTGGATTATGTAGCTGAACTCTACTCCGATGCTGAAGCATTCAAAATCTATTTGGAAAAGTGTCAGCAATGTAGTGTTTGTATCCACAAGAAGCCCCTGGCAGCAGCTTCTGCGCAGGTTATTATGCTATCACCTGAAACCAATTGCCTGAAACAAGCTGAAATAAGTTCTTCCTTAAAACACCCTGCTCTGTATTCTCATCAGGTATTTGGACTAGTTTAGCTGCTGTTTTCAAACTTCCTTGCAGAAAGAGAGAGATGACTTCAGTTGATGGGCAGAGGGCTCCATGAGTCTTTTTTTACTATTATTGTTTTTCTTTCTGCCCTCCAGTTATGAATGCTTTTCAGTTTCTTTGGAAATGACAGATGAATTCTTGAGAATAGCTGCATTCATGTAATTTCTGTACTGTTTGTCCACTTACAGGACAAACAATAAAGTTTTAATACACTAATACACATCTATGGTCAAGATCCTCCATTAATTAAGAGCAGAAGAGAAACTAATGGCATGTTCACAACATGCAGCGAAACATGTTTAATTAACATGAAGAGGCCTCCAAAAATAGTATCTAACTGAGCTAGCTCTGAAAGCAGTAATAGTGCATTTACTTGGCAAACCACTTAAGCTAATTAGCCTTGCTATGAGAGAGTGAGAGAGCATTTACAAGCTCAATTCCATTGTCTTTCTAATGCAAGAATATTGCTTCTGGGTCCAAGCAAGGGACTTTGCTCAACTCTGCTTCTCACCTGGCAAACCTGCTACCATATTCCCTCCGGTCCCACGTTCCCCACGTTCTCCACTGTGTGCACTGGAGACATACATGACCTCCATTCTCTTTGGGAGAAATGAGCTTAAAGGGGGATCTTATTGGAATTTGCTGGTCACTGAAAAGGAAGAAAGTAAAGTCAGTGTGTGACTTTGTAGTCAGGGTAACCACTGCACTGTTATCAATTTCAACGTATGCTTAAATGATTGCCAAGTTGATACTTTTTTTGTTTTGTTTTGTTTTTAAAAAGATATGGGCATATTTTATATCACCAAAGAAAAAGGAAATAATAAAGGTTGGACAGAGAGAGAAAAAGAAAAATGTCTGGAAAGAACAATCACGGACAGTGTAGCCTTCTGTATAGAAGGACTGAATACTTCGCACGAAGGAGGAAAAATACAGTGTCAATACGAATAACTCCTTCAAGTGTCACACACTTAAATGACAATAGGCATTTGGAATAAGTGACGTTTTCAGAGTTGTTGAGGCACTTAGCAGGCAAGCAAAGAATTTCTCAAATAGAGCAGCATAGGACAGTTGAAGCTAAATTCAAAGTGGGAAAATGCCAGTAAGTGCCCGACAAAATTACAATAGCTTGCTTCTGATGTCCATAATGCATGGATGTTTGTCAAAGGAACCCTAAAGGGATTTCTAGAGCTATGACTATCTGTCTTGTGTATGGGAATACAAGGTGCCTTGAACCTCTGTATCCTATGTTTCTAGATATGAAAGTATAATATTTGGGACACATACTGTGTAAGTTAGGGACCTTGGTTTGCCTTAACAACTCTAGAGTAATAGTCATGAACGAACATTTATGAATATAAAACAGTAACTACATAAACAAATAACTGTAATATCTTTCTGTGCAATATACGAAGCAATATAATTGTGCATTGTGTGAAAACAAGTGACTAAACATTCTTACTTGTAGCAGCATTTGCATTGGAAAAGAGAAAGCATTACATTTCTATAATAACCTCAAATTTGAAAACAATTTTAAAAAGGTGTATTTCACTAGTGAATTAGAGTGTCTTTGCTTCCTACCTTATCCCCTTACAAAAGGAAGAACTGGGTGTGGATTGAGACTCTACCTTTCTCAGAAAGAACACGGGGCTTTCATTACCTACAGATTATATTAAAAAATGTATATTGTATAGAGAGTGAATTATGAATCCCCCAAAGCTTTTCAGTTTTTCTCCATTTTAAAATTGAATAGAGAAAAAGAAAAATATATTCTAGTATATTTTTAATGGAGAATTTGTTTTCACGCAGCTGCCATGTTAGCCAAATTTCATCCTTGAGTGGATTCTTACAGGCCAGTTATCTGTTTGTCATAGAAATGATGGCTGAAACTGAACCTTTGAAGCTCTCTTAAACTATACTACAATAAAGTGGGTAAAGTATCTGTAAAATAAAAGGAAAACTGGTTACTATCATTATTAATTTGAGATTATACCCAAAAATGAAAGTGAATTATTTTTGTTTTAAAAATATGTGTAGGCTGTTTACTTACAGTGATTTATTTCAGAATCCTGTGGGCATGAGAACTGTGAATCAGCTGGTGTGTGATTTGATGCCAATATTCAGAAAATTACAGACTGAAAACCACAGCCCTGTCTCAAGTGTCCAGATCCTCAGCACGAGGGATAAAGAATAAAACTTTTTAGAAAGTGTTTCACAATAGAATGACAGCTGTCACCACTAGTTTGTAGAGATCTCAGTCTCACTGGCACTCGTGAATGACTAACCAGTTGAGATTTATGATTTATAGACAGAGAAATAAAATTAATGCAAGAATTTTGAAAACAGCACCCTTCCCCTTCCAGAATGATAACCTGAATATGAAGACAGATCACTTGGGTTTAAAAATGACAACTTTGAAGGTATTTTTGGCATATCTGTCCTAACTGTGAGCTAATTTTTGGTTTGAATAAGGATATAATCATGGGTTAATTACAATCAGCATACTTCTCTTTTATAAGTAATGTCACCGGCATGCATAATTTGAAATATAGCCCGAAAAGTTTTGCTTCAGCAAATGACTTAGGGACAGTGTAACTCAGAGCCCCTAAACAAAAAGAAACAGATAGTTTCATGAGACTGAACAGAGACTAACAAGAGTATTTTACAGAGCTTCTAGAACAAATTTTGAGGCAAATGTTGACTTTAATGCTACCCCAGATGAGCTGCCACTGATGCCCAATGGGCTAGTTAATAGCTGGTTTGTTGGGCTGGGGCAACAACCACGCTGGAGAGTATGGAAGCCTAAATGTAGATACACTTCTAGTATTTGGGGGGTTTATAGGTTAAAATAGGTAACACACCCATTACTGTGAGGAACAAAAATGCATGAAGTGATCTACAGCATTAAGCTCTGAAAGATCTCTAGGTGATTCTGTTACATTGGAAGTTGCTAGCGAAATGACACTGAAGAATGTGCTGAAGAAAAATGTTTCTACTCTGGTTTTCCTAAGGAATAAGTGTTCCAGCTCTAGACTGCAAATCAGAAAAAGCTGATGATAGCAATACTTAAGTAGAGCTTAACATTTGCAAAATGCAGTGTAAGATATGAGCCATAACCTTCAGCCCCTGGGAGTTTCAGCCAAGTAAAAGCTTAAAAATTTGGCTTTCTTTCTGCCTATTCCTACAACACGCTCTCAGGTTGTATTTCTGTCTGAAAACAGAAAGAGGAAACAAAGGAAAAGAAGAATGCTGAAACCCCGGCTTTATCTTAAAGAGAGAGTTCATTGTTCATTTTGGAACTATCTGTTTCAGTAGTAAAAAGAAAGAAGCCAGGATAAAATTACATTGTTAGTTTTCTAGGGTTATAATGAAGTTTCTAAGCTATCAAAGAATGAACTGAATGGTATCTGAGAAAGAGGTAATGAAAGTAATGTATACAACAAGTAAACACATACTTGCCTGATAAACTTTACTTTTAGCTCTCAATATCAGATTTTTATCAGTCTACTTAGAAATCCAAATAGCCATGGGTTTTTAAAAGCTCACCAGCTCACCTTGCCTGCATGCTTTCTGTATTGCCACAGATTACAACAGTAGGCAGCTTTTTTCCTTGGAAGCTTCAGAAATTCCCTGCCTTTTGCTTTTTTCTGTTGTGCCTGTGTATGTGTCTGAGTATTGCATGAGTGGTGGCATCACAGCCTTTTCAAGGCCGGCCTTTTCACCTGTACCTTGAGCTTCTGTAAAATGAACAGAACCATGCTCCATGCTTTCAGCATATTAAAAAGGGTTAACATGGGATGCAAAAGGTTAAATTTTTAGTCAGTAATTACGGCTCATTTAGCACTGCTTTTTTCTTTAATCTGGTATTAATTCTGTGCCTAACCTTGCTCCTGAGATCACTTTCTGTCAGTGTAAAACAAGAATCCCCCTTCGTCATCTACACTGTGATCTTTGGATTAAACCATTTGAATGGGATATGCGCTAGGTATGGTTCCATAGGGTTTATTAAAGGAAATTGTCTTAGCAAATATGTCTGTTTCATTTGATTCTGAGGAATAATTGGTTAATGAGAGAATGATTACTTCGTTCAGACATGATTACTGGAGAAATGTTTAGTCCATATGTTGCTGAATAATGGGAAATTCTCTAGTGAAAGGGGACAATGATTAGAAGAAATAAGATAGCTGGAGAGTATATTCCCCAAAGTGTTACACTAGTTTTTATTAACAAGCCAACTCTAAGGGTAGTGTTACCCTCAACAGGCATGGAAGTTCAAAATATCTAATCAGTTTAAACTGTTTGTTGAAAAAACGCTAGGTAATTTTCTTTGTTTTTCTTAGATCAAAGAGCGGTAGATTCCTCTGATAAATGATGTGACTATCACAGCTGTTTCTCCTCTCGTTTCCTTTAACATAATGTTAGATCATTATTATTTCCTTGACAGGCATATACTAATAGCACTATATGTTAAGAATTTCCCGTCCCCCTCTGCTGTCTATTAGTTTCATCTTGCCATAGGAATTTAGTGCATACTGTGAAGCGCATATAGTGTACATGCATGCAAACATACACACACATGCACAGATATTATGGCAGTGTGCGTTACAATGATTATACTAAATTAAAAATGATCATGTGTGTTCATTATTCAGAGTCATTTTCAAGCATAAATTTATCTGTGTCTTACTTTACAGATAAAATTTGGTGTACTTACTTGTAATCAAGGAGTGCGTTTTTGGCCCCATAAAAACAGCCGCACATACCAAGTGACTGAAATGTAGCTAAAACAAGAAAAAGATACTGAAACTTTCTTAAGACAATATTAGCACTCTAGTAGATGATACTGAAAACTTCAAAATTGCCCAGTCCTACAAACTTAGTTCAGGAATATGATCAAAAGTCTGTGTTTAACTTGAAGCCTGTGAGTAGTTCCACAGTTTTCTGTGGCAGGGAGGGCAGACCAGGAATTTCAGAAGGTTAGAACTGAAAATCTGTTTAGGAATCCAGAGATAAGGATCCCTGAATTTTGAAAATGCTGGAGTGCCTGACTTTCACTGATTTAAATCAGAGCTGAACTCCAAAGTGCTTTTGATCTGTTGTACCTAGATCCCTGTTGTACCTAGCTCTGAGCATTTGACAACGACCTTGAAAAACTCCTTGGACCGAAGTGACTTCCTGGGGTCATACCAAAAATATGCAACTTCTTTTCTAAAGTTGGTAGCATACTAAATAATTATCTCACAGCAAAAATGCTGGAGATTTGAAATATACTTTTTGTTGTTCTTTTTCTTTTGATGTGGTTAACTTTTCTACCAATCTTACCATGGACACTGAATATCCAGAATTTTACTTCATCAGTTCTGCTGGAAATCTTCTTGTTTCATTTTCTATAAGCAAAGTAGTCAGTATTTGTGAGTTAAATCCCCAGGTAGTTTGCTTTCATATAGTGAAGCATAAATGTTGTAAAGGAAATATTTGTTCAACACTATTATTTTATAATAACATTAATTGACAGATGTCTTTAGATGACAAAGTATAGTGTATCTCTTCCGATTTGTTCTTTTCCACTGAGCTGAACTGATGGACACTGAAAAAATGTTACCTGAAAGACTCTCTCAGTGTGAGCAGTATTTCGCTGACTTCCATAATGTGAGATTTTCCATGTAGAAAAGTATGAATTATAAAGGCAGCTCCTCACTGCAAAATGTTTATGCAATGTCCAAAAACATACTAGTGGGGAGAAAGCTACTCTTGCCATCAGTAGGACTGGTTCTTGAATCTCCATATAGTTTGCAGAGAAGTACTGTGCCAATTCAATTACTGTCTGATTAATGAAGTGTTGCAGGTTTATTTCAGGGGTCTAGCTAGCTATTAATTAGCATATTGAGGCCTATACTCTACTGTTTTGCTCTGATATGCTTTGAAAAATCCCAGTGCAATTAAATAAACTGTAATATGCTTTAAATAGTTACTTGAGAAAACACATTCAGATTTTTTTTTAAACTCTTATGGGATTTTTAAGCACATCCAGATTTATTGTAAAGCATCTGAAGTTCTCTGGAAACATTACTGTTGTGCAGATTTTTGCTGTTCAGCAGAATAGCACTCCTCCGGCTCTAGCAGAAGACTTCCTGCATTAACAGGAAGCTAGCATCGTTTGCTTGGAATTCCTTTAAAACAGATATCGAGGATGCTGGTAAACTCAAATTCCACTGAAGCCGCTCACACTTTTCAGTGGTCTCTCTAGCTCTTGTCAGATTTCCTTGCTTTTTTTTTTTTTTTTTTTTTTTTTGAAAAGATCAGGTCAGTAGTAGTGAGGACAAATATAAAATCTGGAAAACTTATCGGCATATTGTTTGAGGTCAGGCAGACTGGGAAACACCATGGTACCTAAGTTAGATATATTGGTTGGATAAGTTTCTTTTTTCTAGACTTTGACAGCCCATTAACTTTAAATTCTTTCAATGGAATCCTGTGGGTCAGAAGTTGATTGCTCAGCCCTATATCCCAAGCCCAGCACAGAGAACACATCTTTCTCCTTGCCTCTCCTCTCTGTTCCCTTCTCCTTCCCTCCACTCACCTCTCCAAGTCTTGAGAAACCTTTGCCACCTTCTTTAGTGACTTTAAAGTCCAAACTGTTCTGTGCTGTATTGAATGCTCTGGGCATTTATACCATTGCCTACATGTAAATTAAACAAGCTTTTCCCAGAGTAAAAATTACTAAATGGTCTTTGGCTTAAGAGATTTGCATGAGGAGTCTCTATATGACACCTACCATGATTTCTCAGTGTAGTTTTTGCACATATTTTAATATACTGTTGTCTAATATACTAATGTCTGAGAAGAAAATGAAGGGTAGGGTGAATGATGGCAGCCTTACACCTCCCCAGCCTGTCTCCAGTGGATCTTCATGCTGTCACCCAACTCACAGAGCAGCACAACAGCCCACTCAAAAAGCTCATGCCGCAGCACCTTCCAGAGTTACTCTGCAACACCACTCTTAGCACCCTTTTTTTCCAAACTTACTTTTTTTTTTTTCTTTTAATTTTCACCCGTAGCGACTTCATCCACATACAATCCTAAAATCCATCTCGCCAACACTTTTCTATATATTCTCATAATGAACTTTAGACACATGCAGAGTGCTTTTGAATCAATTGGGGTGATTCATGTGCTCAAATTTAGGCACATGGTTCATTACCTGGCTGAACTGTGGCCCAAAGCCATTCACTTAACATCAGCGCTGTTTTATTTTATAAATAGCATTATTAACATCCTGCCTTTGCTATTTGTATGCAAAATATGGTATACATATTTTGCATTACTGAAGCTAACAACAAGGTCATAGTGGTGCTCTAAATGGGCAGAAAGTGCTAAATAACTGGAGTTTAGTGAGGGGTCCTGAGAGTGATCATTAAGTGATTGATTGATTGGCAGATTGGTCTAACAGAGTAGCAGTAAGATGTTGTGAGAACCCAGTTCCACTACAAATACTGCTCTTACCTGTCTTTAGCCCTGCCTTTAACACACTCAAAACGCACACGGTTTTTATGAGGTGGACTTTGAACAATCTTTCGGTAGTTACTCGGAAAGGCACAATGAATGTATTATGTGACTGTTCACTGCAGCAAAGTTAGCACATAATAATTTACGATTTTATGGAACTGCTAGGATTAGCTATGTATCATCTATTTTTAATACACATCATTGTGGAATGTGAGCAATAATGAATGTATTTAAATAAATCAAAAAAGCCGAATGAGTGCTGAGTTGTTGTCAATCACTTGCAGATGAGCCTACCCTGGTGCGAAAATAAAATGGAGATCTTTCTGATGATGATTTATGGAGTCAATGAGCATCAGTGTGGAACAACTAATACCTCTCCAGCACAGACCTGTAGGAGTAGGTAATGTAACTAAGTGGTAACGTTACTAAGTGGTAACTTTGAGGGGAAGTATTTGCTGAATTTTTTATCTGAATTTTGTGAGCTATGTGGATAATATGTGAAACCAGGCAGAAAAAAAAAAACAGACCAAAGTGAAAAGGCAGGAGAGTCCTGTCTATTTTATAACTTGAAGGTAGTGGAGAGCTTTGCACTTCTTGTGTACTAATGTGTTTTTTACAGAAAGAAAAAGTTTAAGCAATTTCATTATATATATATGTATATATATAGTTTGATTTCATTTCTCTGTAAACTTTTTTGCCTTCTCTTAAATAGTTACTTTCCTAAAGGTACTCAGCTATCTATCTTAGGGTAATGAGACATGAAATAGTTCTTCTAACCACTGGAGTAAAAGAAACATAAAACATTATTCTATTAAAATATTCTGTAGTCCTGCAAGGAAAATTTATTTTTTTCTTGAGTGGGCAGGAAGGTGTGTGTGCATTTTCTGGGGATGATAGCAAATAAAACTCTTTGATGTCCCAAACATCTAACTTCACACGTCCTATTCTATGTGCTCTCATCTCAAATTTAAATAGGATCAGACTGGGTCAGTTCTTGGATCAGGGCTCCAGGGGAAACTCCGATGTATGTACAGAAAACAGTCTTAATAATCTATGCTTTCCTGTGCATTATTTCAGTGAATTAGTGTTCTAGAGTTGTGTTAGGGGCCACTCTTCGGTTAGAGGTTCTGTCTTACGACACATGGATTTTATGACCAGTGCCAAGGATATGTGTGTGTGTACATATAGATAGATATATGCATGTATAAATATGAGTGTCTGCATATATGTATATGTACATATATGATGTCGAGTGAGACTAAGCCAAAATTCTACTTTCTTGAGTTTAAAATTGTCGTTTAGTTTCAACTGGAAATACTGCCAGGTAATGACGATGAGCACTCTCAGAGCAATCTATATTCACTTCAGAAAACACTGCACTTCAGTAGTGGTGTTTTTCTTCTTTTGCAGAGTTTATCAAGAGCCCCGATCCTGCAAGCCAAAGCAGTTAAGCGATTTTTTTTTTCAATATGTAAAACTCCAGCGAAGTTAATAACATGCTGCCCAAGCCTCTTCTCTTGCTCACATAGATCACATTTCCCTATTGGAACCTACATTTGTAAAGTACTTGGAGATAAAAATCACTATTTCCCTGACACAGCCATTCTCCCACTGGGTACAGGTGGTCAAGGCAGAAATGCTATGGTGCTGGTCCTCTTCTGAAACCTTGCACTTCTGGTGCGTCTCTTCTGAGGAAGTATCTGGTATCACTTGCGCAACGAGCTTTGTGATGACAAACATAAAATGAGTGGAGGAGAAGGGAGAAATCTGCTAGCTAACCCAAATCCAGACAAGTTGCCTCCACTTCTTGCGAAGGAAGTTGAAAACCTTGGGCAGGTACCAAAAAAACAAAATACCATCAAGCAAGGCTGTCCCACCATTGGGATGGGATGAATTTGTTCTCTTCCCACAGCATGCCATCTCTCTGCATAGCACCACTATCCACTCTCTGAAAGTAAAAATCAAAACAAAGCAAATATTAGTGTTAATAATGAAGGCGGGTTTTTATAGTTTCATTTTTATTGACTAGAGCAACAGAGTGCAATTGGAGATGTTGAAAGAAAAACGCTTCACCTGTCCTCTGCTTAATTAAAATACATTAGATACATAGATTTATTTCAGGGTTTGATGTTAGATGAAGATGAATGAAATGTTTTATGGAAGGCGATGAAACATGTTATTTACTCAAATAAGCAATTCTGTTCTATCAATACTTGGACTCATCGAGAAGAACATGCCTTATTCCTGTTTAGTTATGAGTAACATTTTACAGAACCTGCCTGTGTTACATCCTAATACTAATTCTACCACTTACTGGGAGCAGGCAAAATAGAAAAATGGGTGTCTGTTTATGCAAGGCAGGCTATTCCTCGGCAGCCAGGACACATGCTTCATGGCTTGCACTCATCTTCACTTTCCAATAGTAGCAAAATGTATTCTGTCCCTTCTCTAGGCAGCATGGACTGCAGGGGAGCTGCCTTGAGGAGACCTCAGCATCTCCAGCTCGAGCAATTCATGTGGGGGCAGCTTTAGATATTTCTGCCTATAGCCATCCCTGCTGGCACTATGTGGGAAATTACATCGCTCCTCAGCCATTCATAGCCTGGCATAGGAAAGCAAACCTCAACCAGTTTCCCCTTATGTTAAATCAGGATGTGCAAGAGTTGAGGACCTGCCAGTTTTTCTGCCATTCTACAGAGAGACAGAAGAGGTAATCTCTTATTACTCCTTTTTGTGAATCAGGGCCCTAAAACGGTGAAAAATGGGGCTGGCTCTTTTCCAGCCAGTGAAGGCTGATAAGGCCTGTCACATAGCTATCTCACATCCTTCTGCATGTTGGCAGGATTCTCACTGGCTTCTTATGGAAAGAAGCCTCCACTACTATACACGCTCATTGCCCAAGTTAGAATGTATCCCATAGGATGCACTTATTATTTTATTTGTTCCAAGGTCTAGATTGAAGTGCAGGTGCCGCAACCCAGACAGGCTGCTCACAGAAGTTCTATCAAAGGGTGACATATTTTGGCACATAATATTCCTATGAGACGCGCAATTCCTACTTAATCCTTAACAGGTTTTTCTACCCTCTCTAGAGTAAATTTCAATTTTACTCTTTATGATGATCAACTTCCCATCCAACACCCCACAGTGCTTTCTTTGAACTAATTAAGCCCTGGTAGCAGAAATGCTTACATAAAAGTCAGCAAATCATTGATTTCATTGACTGTGGCACTTTGTGTAGATATATTAAAGGGTGAATCCCATCTCTTTGCCACAGTGTCAGAGGCTATAAATAACATGTACAGAGAATAGAAAGGAAGAAATGGGCTAGTTCATGGGAAGTGCTAGAGGATCATTGTTTTGTAGAATGTCCTGTATTTCTCCATCAGGGAGAGTTTATAAAGCCTCTCTAAAACTACCTCCAGTAGCTGGTTGAGGTGAGGTTGCTCTCCTATAACATCTATCAGTGCACATCTTCAGCCAGTCTTTACAATAGGACCCCAGGCTGATCTTAACTGTTTTGAATCGGTTATGCCATTTTTCACCAAAATTCAGAATAGGATTGAATATTCATACATGACTGAATGATTTAAGGCAACGAGCTTTTCTTATCCAGGGCTAAAACCAGGCCAAGAATGTACACTAGTGGCTAAGGGAGGGCAGCATTTCACTCTCACAACACAAAGGGCCAAGCCCATAATTAGTGAAAATTTTCTCTCTTGGCAGTTGAGTTACCAACTGCCACAAATTCTGGATCATCTCCACAAGTCTTTCTGACATTGCTAAGAGAATGAGATTATTGTCTTGACATTTTATCCTAATTTTTCTTAAAAGGAAATAAAAATTTGTTGCTTGGCAATCTTTCCCAAGTTTTAGCCTAGGGAGAAATTTTTATAGCTGAGATATAAACCCCTGAAGTAAAAATGCAGACACAACTTTAAGTACAGTGTTGCAAATGCAGTGTTGTAATTTTATATGTTAATCTATCAATACACAGTATGTGCAAACATATGTTTATAGACAGAGAGACAAGCATGTATAAATGAGAGGATAAAAATCCCTATTTCTCATTTGGTGCTATGCAATTTCTATCAATTTAGAAAAGTGTTATGATTTTATTTTAAGCTGACATACTGTAAATTGTGCTTATTTGAGAATACTTACTTAACTCTTAGGGTTTATAAGACAGAAAAGGAAGACATCTTTGGAAGTTCTCCAGTGACCTAGAATGAACTAATAAATGAAAAAATGTTGTCCCTCCTCTGGAAAATTTGGACCAGTTGGCATCCTTAAAGCCACCCCTAAGCAAGAAGATAGGCTTCTGATGATTAGGAGTTACTAGAAAATCCACTAAACACATTAGAGAGTGCTTCTTTAGGGGCAAGCTATATATTGTGCTCATGTTACAAGAAAAATTACCAGATCTTTAGGTGAGGTATTTTAGAAATTTGGCAGATGGCTTTACTTTGTATTTGTGGCACAGAATCTTGTTCTAATTTTGTGTTTGATTGGAATATTCAACAACTTCTGGTGCTACTAGGACTTGCTATCTAAAAGACAGAGTTTGCAAACTATAAATATGAACTTTGAAAATATATATCCTAGAGTTAGTCCAGTAAATTGTGTTTGCAACGTTCACTTATTGGCTGACTGCATGGAAGAAAACGGATGTGTGTTGGCCCTGGGCCAAGGAGGACGGCTGCCTGGCGGAGCCGTGCTTCCTGCTGCCGGGGAAGGCAGCGGGATGGGAGGGCAGAGCCAGCCCAGGACTCAGGATGGTGGGAGCAGTAGGAAGCTGCTCCTCATCCTCTTGCAGCTGTTGGGCACCAGCTTGCAGCCGGGACAGGCTGCGTGAGGAATGCTCCTTCCCAGTCTTGGGAACATTCCTTCCCAGTCTGTGTCCAAGGCCTGTTTTTTTGCCTCCCCCCAGTGTGCAAGGAGGGTGTCCAACTTGCAGCTAAAGCCCCGGGAGCACTTTCCAACAGCACTCTCTTACTTGCACAAGTCTTCAACCTTAATTTTCAGGGTAGTGACTCACTTGGGGATGCTAATACAGCCATATCCCATGAGACAGCCTGCTTCCTGATAACCATCCCACTGGCCTACAGCCTCTGAGAAGATATATAGCTGAGGAATTCCCTGCTGCCCCAGGCAACTGGATGTGTGAGGTGACAACAGGTTTACTTAATACATCAGAATAGGGAAAAAAAAAAAAAAAGAAAAAAGAAAAAGAAAAAAAAAGAACTGCTGAAACCAAAGGTATTCAAAGTTTTGCAAAATTTATATCCCAGGAACAACCTTTTTTCAAAATGTATCAGGGTAGGAGGGTTGAGGAGAAGCCTCTATTTTAAACAAAATTTGTATTTTTTGATATGTTTTCATATGTTCATATGTTTTTTATGTTTTTTCAAGAAGTGCAGAAGTGTTTCCAGGATTTGGAAAAAGAAAAAGAATTTAAAAAGGAAAAAAAAAGGTTGGACCTTTGCTTGCCTTCCTGTTTGTTCTTATTTACCCTCACTCATAATTTTAACCTTAGAGGAATGTTGTTTTCAAGGAATCATTTTGAAATAGAGTGACAATAGAGAAATAAGGGCAATTAGACATACCTTGCTAACATATTTGCTAGGTCAAAGCTTTCTTAGTCCTCTTCCCAGTCATTATGTGCTGTGAGTCTCCCCCTCAAAACTTTTCTCTCTGAGAACAAGTATTTCAGGTAGAAAAGAGAGAGGATATCAAATGAGAATTTTTTTAAAAAAGACCACCCTAAAGTGTTTGGGGCATTGTAATACACTGTATTTGTGGGTTGGAGGCAATGTATAGAACCTTTGTGTCATGTCAGTTTTTGAAAAGAACCTCTAATTTCCTCTTAGGGAAAGGCTAGAGTGTTGTGGCTGGTATCCCATCTGAGTTCAGGTTCTGCAAGTCAGAGGAGAGCAGATAGATCCTCTGCAAGAAGGAGACTAGATAGTCATTTAGCCAACTTTGTTAGAGTGGCTTTTCTTTAGAAAGAGCGATCTAGTATTTTTGTCATCCATTGTAATTACACACTGTACCGTCTGCCCAGTTCCTCTGCAAAAGAGTGCTTTTCCTAGAAATGGCACTGCAAAGCTCTGGTGTATGCCAACTGCACTTTTTTTTTGCAAGGCATCATTATGTTTGGGATACTGGCAGTGACTTTCCTTTTGTACAATAAATTCTGGCAATAACCAACCTTTTCTCCTTAAACCAACAGCTTATGTTGGCTCCATTTGTTTTAAATCCCTTGTTCTCAACAGGCCATGTAATCAGAATGACAGGCTGCTCACAGCTTCCCCAGTGCTCAGCTGTATACAGGTCATGCCAGGGCCTCCTTTTTGGAAGCATGGCTATGCACTCATGCCTTGCTACCTGGGAGTCTGAGCATGTGAATGTGCTCAGAGGCGTGGAAAGCACCATGGCTTAATGTTTACACCAATAAATGTCGAAGGAGGATGCAGCCTATTTTTTGCACTGTTGTTTTTTTTTAAATTGCAGCCACTTTCTTTCGGCAAGCCCAGCCAAATCTGCTCAGCCAACATCATCAACATTATATTGTAAACAAAAACTTTAAAGCAAAGGTCAGGTATTCACTGAGCAGTAACTGCTCTGTTAAAGAAAAACAAAACACTTGTTAGCACCTGTCCTTTTGGCAAACTGTGTGATTGCTTTGGCTGATGCACCAAGCAGACACACTATTATTTTATTAGCATTACCATTCAGGAGTGTATAGAAAGGCACCAGCAAATATTAGACTACAGACTTTTTTGAAGGGATGCATTTTTAAGAAAGCTAATTTATCTATTTACATTGTTAGATTAAAAGTTTGAAACTCATCACGTGTCACTTCCTATGATGATATAAATGAATTATCATAAACATAAATGCCATATATCATCATTAGTGCACAAGGGAAAGTTAGCTACTGGTATTTAGGATCAATTTAAGGAGAAGATATATAATTACCAACCATTATTATAATAAAATAATTAATAAAAAAAACCCCACACATACACAAGAAAAACTGAGTGCAAGTCAAAATTCCATGACAATCAAAATCGTCTTCTTCCAACTATATTGTTTTTAAATGCTCCTGCTTTGTAAGGGTAGGTACCTTATATATTTTAAAGACGGTAATTGAGCAGTATATTTAATACATTAAAGTATGCTGTGGACAACATGCTGAAGTGGAAGTTTTGTTGCTGTTTAGATGCTTTCCTAGTGTAGCATTTGTTAGCTATAAAATTTAGTTTATTTGTTTTATGATTATGTTTATCTGTTTTATTTGGTTTTACTTATTTTTACAAAATTTTACTTAATGTCCATAAATTTTCACTGATGTTTTAAGTTTTCTTTTCTTGCTAGATGTTGATTCTTTTTAACAGTCTTAGTTCCTATTACACTAAGGTGAATGGCTGACTTGAAAGCCCATCGTTTGCCAATGCTTTTTGTTTGAACAGTATCCAGCAAGGCTTAACACAACGCTGTTTAGAGTCCTCACACCTGCTTTATTCCTTCTCTTTACTGCTATGGAAACCTAACAAAAATTATCAGAAAAAGGAAGCGTAAACCACTAAACTATTTCCTTTTGTGCAGTGTTTAGGTATTTTGGGTGTATTCATTGCAGTTACCTGATCCGTAACCACGTATTTAAATGTAACTTTAGGGATGTGCAAAATCCCAAATGACGTCGAGATTTAGTGTTTGTGCTTTACACGGTTCCTAACTTTTTAATGGTTTGAACACAACCCAATATCCAAATGTTTCCTCATTTACAGGGTAACTTTGTGCAAATTGCTGGAAGAACAGCCCCTATCAGGTTGAGCTCAGAAAAAGGAACAACTTTGTTGTGTTTTCTCTCCAGACAGGAAAGGAGAGGCAAGACCATCATGCAGAGGAAAGGGCTCCATTTTCAGTAATGTTTACAATGGGAAAAAAAATATTTCATCGAGCAATTTATGCTTTACTGTGCAGCTTCCCTCTGATAATCTTTCTCTCAAAGTGCTGTAAATGTGTTTTATTTTTAAGCTTCTCATACTAATTACTTATATTACTTCTAGACTACACCTACACTAGAAAACGAGCAGTGCCAGGAAATGTTCCCAGGTCTTGGAATTCAATCAATTATTATATTAAATTTCTGCAATGGTCCCTGTTTTGACTCAGACCAACTAGCACTCTCCTCGCTAACTCCTACGTACAATATGGGAGTCGGCATGGGCCCAGGGCCATTCCAAATAGACAGTGTGAATGCAATCATTTGGATGCTAAAATAATTTAATAGTATACATGCATGCTATTCCATGCCTGTGTCAGAGGGCAATATGAGGCTGTTCAATTTGCTAGCATAAACACAATTCTGGTGCTTTTAAACATACACAATTCCTAAAAGGCTTCTGACAGAAACCCTTAAAAACAAAGAAACTAACTAAAGAAGAACTTGCTAAATGTTGATTTTCTTTTCTTTAGCTGTAGAATTATTTTCCAAAATTAAACCACTTTGAGTCTAAGGATAGGAAAGTATAGCTTTGGAACTGTTAAAAGTTTTCTTTATGGTAGAATAACAAAATTTTGAAGATATGGCTCTGAAAAGGTAAGAACAAGAATGGTGTAATATTGAAAATTGAGAATGCACATCTGTGGGTGAGTTTTACAGCCCTAACTTTCAGCTTTGAAAATGCTGCGAATGTTTAATATTTGAAATGGTAGCACTTCTGTATATAGACAACCAATTTTACTTCATGGCTACTAGTGCTGGTGGCTTCCTCTGAGCATTGGTATGACTTCATTCTCATCAATTAATGTGCAGATGGATATACCGATTAAAACAGATCAATCGGAGAAAAGCAAAATAAATAAATAAATAAATAAATAAAACCCAGCCCAAATACTACCCTTTAAACATTTACAAGGCAATTTTCCAAGATGCCTGAAATATGGCAAGACAAGAGAAATTTGGGGTTTGCTTGTTTTAGACAACCTGCATCTGCTGTCTATATATATACACCGAGTTTATGTAACTATATTCTACCTCCCTACACTCCCATCTGCACTATTCTTTAAAATTTCTTTCCTAAACTATTGTGTAGGATTTATGTGTTCGGTTAACCAGCTGCCAAGTTTCACTCCATAGGCGGCTGTATTTCAGTGGTGGATGAAATGATTCTTGTAAAGTTTGTAAAGCATTTTAGGCTCCTTGCAGATGGAAGAACTGACTAAATCAGTGATACTCAACTTGCGCTTCTAGAGCTGCACGTGGCTTTTTTTGGAAGGCACATATCTGATAGGAGCTGTTTTGACTTCTTGTGAGGGAACAGGCAGAGTATTTAGCTGTTTCTTTCCGTCTCTCTAAGCAGCCAGGAAAATTGGCTTACATAGTTATTTCTCTATACTTATTTGCTCAGTAAGATTCTGCACATGACATTTGATATTATATGTTTCAGATGCATGTATGTTCAAGAAAAGATATATTTGAGATGTAACAAGGTAATAGAGCACTAAACGCGTATCCAACTGTATATTCCATCAAAATAGTAACCACAATACCTTTCTTAATCCTGAAATAATAAGGCAGACTGGAAAACTGAAAGATGCTATGATGTCATGAAAACAACGTTATGATGTCACTAGAAAGCTGAATTATGAGGAAAGTGAGACTGAACTATTTCCACTGTCTCCGCTATTACAGAGTTGGAGCCCAGTGAGTTTGAATGATGAATGAGCAAAGCAACTAAAACTTTGAGCAGGGAAGCTCTCTCTCCAGTGCCTCTGACCTATTCTCTGAGCAGCTGGCAAATGGCTCAGCTAAAGTCATCCTGTTCTTCTTGCAACCCTGAAAAAATATCTATTGTGCATGCAGCCTTTCTAATGGATAGCAGAGATATGTCATTCATATCAATCGGGCTTCTGTATCTCTATGTTTTATTCAGCTCCTTAGTATTATGCTAAAACGCACCCTGATATTCATCAAGTTTTCAAACACTACCTAACAGCAAGTGAAAGTGAAAAATAGCCCTGGAGTCATTACTGCTTTCCTCAACGACCTGGGAGGAGCTGATTGGCACAGTTTGGCTGTGGGACTGGAGCAGAATTAGGAGAGGGGCTTGGGAGTGGGGGAGGAACTTGGAGCATTCCCAGGAAAGTAGTTCATGCTACCCAAAGTAAAGACATATGAAAGTCAGCACTGCTGGCCCATCTTTTCCGTATTTCTTCTTAATTGGCAGATATGCTCGTAAGAGAGCGTGTTAAAAATGTTCTCTTCCGTTATAATTCTTAGGCTTTTCCTGACATCAATGCATATGTAAGGTTTCATACCTCTTTATCATCCTCAAGACTACTTCTTCAACGAAGGATAGTACAGTACTGCCTGATGATATGATTTTATGTCTGTTTATATATAGGTATCGCATCTTTGAAATTTTAGAAGCAATCTTATGTGTGCTAAATTTTGTGTAATTTAGCTAGCATAAGCTGCCCTGGATAATTTTGAAAAATAAACAAATGAAGAGCAATAACACATCAAACAAACAAAACTGTAAGTCCTAAAGAATAAGAGTCTAAAATTATCCAATTCTCACTGAAATGCAGCAGTAACCATAAAAAAATGCAACCTATATCGCTAAGTTTTTTAACAGAGCCATCCCTGTTTTTTTTTAACCCATTGTTAATGTAACAATGGCCAAAGACCAGCTAAGAATATGCACCATTGCCCAGGTGTATTCAAATAGCTACAAAAACTCTCTGCTCTGAAGAACATACAATCCAACAACATAAGGCTAAAAAGGAAAGGCAAAAGAGATAAAATACATAATCAGAATGAACATCCCCATTTCCTGATTTCCTTTTCATTTTTCACAGCGTACTCTAGTACAGGTTTTCTTTTTCATTTGTTTTCATCTTATTCAGTCAATGAGTAGTAGGCTCAGCACATAATTTTAATAAAATGTCCTTCCAGGCAGAAAATCATCTATTAACAATATTTTGACTATGGAAGAAAAAGAAATATTTGATCTTCTCATCAGCATAATGATAATACATCTCGTTTGCAGTGTGTAACTGTATATTATTTCCAGAAAGATCGTAGGCTGCTCTGCAAATGAGTATTTCAATTCTGCAGACTCTATTCTACATTCGAAGAAGCTGATTTTCACTTCTGTTCACTAAGCCTATGAAAAACCTGTTCCTTACCTAAGCCTGAAAATAGGTTTACATCAGGCTTACAAAGTGTGTAAGCTTTGTATGGGTCTCTCTGTACACAAGGAAACATTTCATCCAGAATGCAGAAAGAAGCAGAAAGAAAGGAGATAGAAATAGGCTTACTCATGATGATCACCTATGAAAGATGTCACGAAAACAATGATGTAACCAGTCCCATTTCCTGTTAACAGTGTTTAGGAGTGCTATTAAAAAAAAAATGTTCATAATAGATTATTGCCATTATACTTGCAGAATACTTTCTGAAGCATGCAATTAATGGTTAAAGAAAATATTCCAGAAGAGCTTTTATTCTGCATGAGTCCGTGTCTGTGTGTGTGCATAAATGTGGATAATGCACAAGCAGGTACATTAGAACTGGCCAGAAAAAAAAAAAAAGTGTGTTCTGCAAGAAATTTGTAACTTATTGCTGCTTACAAGAAGAAGTGAAAACTGCTAGAACATACAAAGTAAAAAAAAAAAAAAAGTGCATAATTTCTAAGTAAAATCTGGGGTGAAAATTCTACATGGTTATTTGAATTTTGAATTTTCATTTTGATGTGAATTTATTTTTTCTGATTCCTGTAAGAAACATCCATTGTCTGCTACATATATTATATGTATATCTCTAAGCTTATATAAGTGCACGTGCGTGTGTGTACATGCATATATATATTCACACACATATACAAATATACGTGTAGTGTTTGTGTGACAGCATTTCTGAAAGAAAATATTTTGTTCATTTATTCATTCATTTGTTTAATAAGGCTTTTTCTCTTCTTTTTTTAGAGGTAAAAATATCAAAACAGTTACCTTTTATATTATAAAAAGAGGCAAGAGGGAACATAACATTTTTTAGGCTTACTATTTTTTATAGTTATGACTAGATATATTGTCAGATGTCATGGTGAGGAGCTTCTTACATACATCTAAAATAGATGAATGAAATACTATTGACAGGTCTTCCAGAGAGATGCTATAAGGAAAACTAAGATGGATGTTTATTTTTATCTATAGCCTAAAATATAGAACATCATAAATGACTGTTAAATGTCATTTAATGTGTTGGATATCCGCATTTAACATAAGCTGATCAATATGTATACCGAAATAATAATTAGAATTGATGAATGACTAGATTTATCTTTCTCACTCAAATATTTTTATTCAGATGTTAAATGAAATGTTTTGTTTGCAGTAACTACTGTTTTATCTTCAAATATGAGAAATGGAGGATGCTCTATTGTA
Organism: Tinamus guttatus; assembly: GCF_059628265.1. Taxonomy (NCBI): domain Eukaryota; kingdom Metazoa; phylum Chordata; class Aves; order Tinamiformes; family Tinamidae; genus Tinamus; species Tinamus guttatus. The sequence goes on from NW_028288564.1 coordinate 535,092, forward strand.
AGCTAGGAGACTTCACTCTGTCTGCTGTGAGTTATGAGTGCATATCAAATTTTAATGAAAAAAGATAAATAAATTGTCTCACAGTTCACCATCACCTACTATATCACTCAGTTCATCCCATATAATATGTAATAAACTGAATGCTTCAATTTTTGCTTTATGTGACCATTTACAACCAGTACTATTGCCTGAGAAATTGTCATCCTGCAGTAGTTCACATAACCAAGCAGTAGACTTAGGTTTCATACCATATATCTTGACTGAAGAACACATGTTTTTAAAAAAGTCTTTAATAAAAGCTAAGGCAAAAAGCTAATATATATTAATTAAATGCTAACAGTAAATGTTTCAGCTCTGGACTGGATACTTTTAGGACTTAAATTTTAACAAAAACAAAAAAAAAGTGGAGAACAAGCCAATAAAATAAATTAAGCATCAGACATTCTATTCATTCACTATGTTGCTTGATTAATTCTTCCATTCTCTATTAATGTACCTATTCTTCTAGAAGAGAATTCTAACAGAACTGCAGGAATAGTCTGAGCATCTATTTTACTAAGAAACCTCCTCTTCTTCTCTTTGGCGAATTCCAAAGAAGCTAGAGAAAGCAAACTAATAAAACAAGTGGAAAGTTAGGTTATTTTTAAAAGCTCTACTGGTTGCAGGAAGGATTTGATAAAGCAATCTTTATTTAAACCTTCTTCTTCATATTAATTTACACTATTGTTCGTTGTTCATCTCCATGAGGATGCAAAAGAAATGTCACGATACACTTATTAGTCATAAAATACTGGGTAGGTTTCCATCTCTGATATCTATGGCCCAAGTAACCAAAGTGAGGAACACCGAAAGTCCCACTGAAGTGCACTGTATTTGGGGTAAACCTTTTTCCTAATGCGAGCTTTCAAGGAATTTTATTAATAATATCAGATCTAATGATATGGAAGTGACGTACTGAGATTCTTTTTTAATAATGTCACAGATGGATAGTTACTTTTCCCAGAAAGAAACTTACCTAGAGTGGACCTAATTGACGGGTACTTTTCCCACTCTTGATAGTGGTTTCTATGGGAGCCAGAACTGACACTATATTTTTCTTTCCACTTTGAGTGGTCTGTGCAGGAGGAGACAGAGCAATTCTTTTTATATGTGATATGGACAAAGACTATTGCGATATCACGAGTAAGTCAAATCCTGCAAACTATATGAAATCCTGAACCTTTGGCAATTTTTTAAACAAAACATGAGCACTGTCTCCTTTAGAACCTTTTCTGAAAAAAAAAAGGGACATCAATCATGCTCTACTTCTTAAAAAATATTCTTAAATTAATACTGATGCAAAAAGGAAAGGTGCAGAATAGACTGTATTGAATGATATTTCCTAAAAATGAGATGACTGATGTACTGTAAGTGGAAGTTTTTGGTTTTTAATAATCTTTTGTGAATACTTTTTGTGATAATTCCATGGTAACCCCAGAGCTTTGAAAGTTTGTTTTCTTGCATTTGTTTCAAAGTGGGATGACTAGTTCAATTTTTAAGGATTAGAAATCCATTTTTAGCCTGGCTCCTAAGGAAGTAGAACTTATGCAATCTTATTTAAACCTCACTATGTAGGTATGTGTCCCCCAATATATTTGAAACTCCTAGCCAATTGTAACCAAATTTTGACAGCTGGGTGGAAGCGAATTCCCTTTGCCCTCACTAAGAAAAAGACTGAATGTCAAGATCAGACTTCATTAGATACAATGCCAGACTGTACTGTAGTGATGAGTCCATGCTGAGCAAAATCTAGTGGAAACATGGGAGCCTAAAGCTCAAGATTTGTCGATGAGCTGACATTAGTTCTGCTGATTATGTTTTTATGTACATATAACACATTTGCTATTATGGATTTCCCTGAATTTGTTAAATTTTTAATGTGTCAAAATATCTCACTGAACTGTATAACTAGATAGTTGTAAGAATCAAGTAGACACACTACTCACTGAAGCTAGTGGAAAATAAATGTTGTCTGGGCCTCCTTAGATAGAAGTGCTTCTGCCCTTTTTATGAGTGATTCTGTAATATTGAAATCACCTGCATCTAGACAGGAGTAAATTCACTGTGACAGATCATGTTTCTGCATTCATGAACTGCATGTCAACAGCTCATAATTTTCTTAAATGTGTTCATTATTTGAAATCATATATCAGATTAATTTGCTGAGTAATACTTGCTGCTTAGTCAAGAACAGTTGCAAAATATTTCCATTCAAAATTGGAGCTGTGCTGTTTGAAGTTAAATCTGTGGTCTAAATACCATACCTATAAACACTCAATGCTTGCTTTTCTGTACTGCTCTTTTGTGCTAACTAAAAATTGGTATCTCCAAGAATATTCTCAATAGTCAGTTCATTTACTAGTGTATGAGGAAAAAGTGATTGAATTCCATTGACTATATTGGACTATCTTGAGGTTTTCTTCCTCTTCCAGAATTAGCTTTTAAAATTCCTACAGCTCAGGTGGCTAACCATATGTGTTTTTAATGAGGCAGGGAGTTAATTACCCATTTAATTCATGTAAAAATTCCACTGCTATCAGTGAAGAAGCTTACTTTGAAACAATGTATTTCCTTGTATTTCTTGTGGCTCCTTGTATTTGGTGCTGGTCAATTCTCAGACTGAAATGCAAGAATGTGTTTGCACCTTATCTTTCAGAAGTTTCAAGGACTTGCACTGGAAAATTTTCATGACTCTATAGTAACAGAGAAAGTATTACGCATTGAAACTGATTATCCAAATAAAAATTTCAAAGGATCAGGTAATGGAGTTAAGAACACACACATGTAGTTATCAGCAATTTTTTTTTAATTTCACTTTAAAAAATGCTGAACGCATTTTCCTCTAGTGACACTTGTTCTGTACTGCTTCATGAAAGCAGTCTCATAGCGCTTAACAAGTTTCCTCAAACATAGGAACGCTAAGTGCTCTGGAGTTGCTCAGGACAAATTTCATATGCTCTCATGAAGGCAACCAATATGTGGACATCTCCTTCTGGGCCAGGCATCCTTATGTCCTCTACCATCAATGAAAAGAAGTCACCACTTCCGAAAAGTAAGTTATCCCATGTGTCTTAGAATCTATTTTCAGAGTGACTTCCAAAAGTGCCTCTCATTCAACACCGACTATAACACTCAGAGGTCTTTAGATAACTGGCTTCAACTTCTGTGTTCAACTCGAAGCAGTGGAAGTTAGGTGAAATAAATCCTACTGCACACGTGCAAGTATTTTCAAGATTTTGAATTATTTCTGTTCTCTCAGAGCTCTGGCAATATCAAGAGAGAAAGAGAGATAACAGAGATTAATAATAACAATAAAAAGACACATAACCTAAAGAAAAATGAAATGGCGATCCTCATATTAGTCACCCTCACTACTACAGGTCATATTGCAGGACTTAATAAGACAATAAGTCAGTAGCCAATGTTCTGCATAAATAATGAGCCAAATCAAAATCAGTCACGCATCTAATTGGGACATTTGTACTACACTGCTTGAGGCACAGAACACTTTTCTGTGCTAGATATGTGCTTGGCAAAATTAATCAGATAATCAACTCCTAGCCTCATCTCTGTCATCTGAAACTCTTTTTGTGGCACTACGTATGGGTAAGGTAATGTTTCTGTTGCTGGTGGTCTTTGGCAAGTTTTTAAAAAAGAGAATTAAAGTAAAGCACAATGTAGCTATGTGATTCAGGTCAATGAATAGCAGTAAAGGTGATTTTATGAAAATTACTCAGTAAAGAAGTATTCAAGCCTAGTAGAAAATGAACAAGATTAATGATTGCAAAAGTTTTCTTACAGCTCTTCAGCCTGATGGCTGACCATTGCCACATCTTCGTTTCTTTTATTGCCTCAATCTCATGCTTTCTGAAAAGAGAATAATGATGAAGTATTCCCTTTGATATTTCTTTGAAGTCTGCTGACAGAGGTGTTACATAAGACCAAGAGATTTTTTTCAAAATATAGCTTAGATTTTTTTGAAAAACTTGGTAATTAGACTAACATCATACCAGGATGAAGTTTCAGAGTTGGTTCAGGCAAAACAGTATAAACTTTACCAAAGCAGTAAGTTGGACTGTTTAAGAAGGTTAACTAGTAATTTTCAGACCTAAAAAGAAAACAGTCTTGCAAGGAAATATTTTTTTCTTCCACATGATATCCACTTGTAAGATGCCTGAGGTGACCAGAGAATCAAAGGTCTAATTAAACCCACCAGGCTGTTTCACCCACTGTAGTCACCTGAGTTGTTTGGTAGCTCTTTTCCATTCTGCTTTCTCTCCTGCTGATCCCAAGGACAGAGTTGCAGATTTGTCACGTAGCCGAACAGTGGAGGCCCCAAGGCATTTTGGACCTTGATGCAGGTCATGTGGCAAGGCTATATCTGATGGTTTGCATGGGACCCTTCCTTGTGTTTACGTGAAGCCAGGTTTGGGCCCATGGTGGGACATGAACAAGTGTCAATGATGTGATGGGTCCAAAACCTGTTGTGCATGGGTTGTGTATATGGCAGGCACAGGAATGATTGATTACATGAGAGGAGGAACCACAACATGTATTCTTTCAGAGGTCTCCTGACAAGGTCTGTGTGGCAGTGTGAGCACCACTGCCCTAAAGTATGAAAGCATGGTAGTATAGGAAATTTTTTTTACCAATGTCTTTGTATTTACAATATACCAGCAAGTGAAAGGATTTTTTTTCAAAACTCAAGAAGGAAAATATACTATGTCCATGAGAAGAATATATTTAAGAGAACTGGATTTCAAATCTCATTAAAGTAGAAAAAATACCGAAAATAACTTATATCTGAATATTAAAGTGCATTGCCTATGTCTACATTAGGCATTAGTTATTTTATTATCTTTAGCCTGCTAGTGATGGTATAGCAACAAAGAGCTCTGAATAAATATCAGTTTGCTGCAGTGCTAATGAGAACTCTTCTGGGGAATATTTTCAGTCAAGCATCTCTCAACCCAATTGAAATGAAGAAGTGCATAGTTTCTCAAAGTGGCTGTTTTGGCCCTTGCTTATATTAAAGAATTTTGTGGATTTCCAAATTTAACTTTTAACAGACCAAGGAGATCATGAGAGCCAGATACATATCCTTTCTTAGAATAGTCTTAGCATGCTTGCACTGGTAGCAGTTTTCAGAGCGTGACATTCTGAATGGCAATAATGGCCTTTTTTTTTTTTTTTTTTTTCCCAGGGAAACTCTAATAACCAATTCTCCTTGGTTATAGCTTCAACTCCAACAAAAGTATAAAAGGCATCTTAGCACTGGCCATCACCAAGTCTTTTTATGGTTATGGTCAATATGAAGACAGTAAATTGTAACCTAAACTTTAATTCACACAGCTGTTGATGAAACTCTCTTCCAATGTTTTGAAAAAACTTGATTAACTTTTTCAGACTTCCTGTACTTCATGCCTGTCTGCCTCTTTAGTAGAACAAATAAATCTCTAAAATGGAAAACTGGCATATTACAAGAGACTGCTCTTGAGATGTTTCTGATTTGGCTGGAGTGATTATAACTTAGTCATGTATAAATGCCAAGTCCTAAGTCCTCCAATATCATTGCTTGGGGAAGTCAGGCTGCTCACAAAACCCTCTCATGCTGTATGCAGCCACAGGTAATTATACAGTTAAAGGGGGGCCAGCCTGGAGAGGGAGGTAAAATACTGCCCACAGCACGTTAGTCGCTCAGTATTCTTGCCTGAGGGCCAAAGTAGGTTGAAGGCGACTTGATTTTAAAGTAGTGCTTTGGCAGAACACCCTAAGTTTTGGATGCTTATCAGAACCAAAACTTTAAAAGAAAATCCCAATTTCATCCAGCACAGTTATGATCTGCCTGTAAAATATGAGTAATTGAATTTAAAAGAAACATAAAAATGTAGTAGTATAGATGGCATTCTATCAGTCTGCAAAACTTCCTTTGCATTAAATTAGAAAATTTAAAATTAGATCATTATCTCATCTACAGTTTGGGCTTCACTTTCTAGACACTGAGATCTTCTCAATGTAAGAGATCATAACTGCTTATTTAGTAACAATTTTCCTTTCCTATGTAAGAAACAATTTAATTCACATATATAAAGTCATCAGGTAGACCAGCTGTCCTTGATAGAAAAAATATCAGAAATCTTAAAGAATTAACATAAAATTGACAGAACAAAGGGGGATGCTAGTTTTGTAACATTTGTTTACAAAAGGCCAAAAACTAAATAATTTGTATATATACGGAATTTCTTATGATCATGGCACTGATTAATTGCCTTCATAGGTGACAAATCCAGGGTACTACCCAGGTTGAAAAGAATAGCCTATCTAGAAGAAACAAATCAAATACTCGAAAGTCCTATTGCCATGTCAAAACTTAAGACATTTCAGTTTGAATTTCAAGTACATACTGGAGCTGCTGCTGTTGTACTTGATCAATGTGATTTTCTTCTGTTATGCTCTTCCAACCATGACTGTTATAGCCAAAATCTGTCTTTACAGTGCTGTTGTTGTCCTGGGCTTTATTAATGATGAGTTTTATCATGGATCATCATAGTCTTTCACAAGTTCTAAAAAAATTCACCTAAAGTGAATCCAACAGCGTCATCACTCCGGGGAATTGGAAGATAGCAAGCAATGGCACCTGAAGCCTTCTCAGGCCTGCTTCTTGCTGCAGAACTGTGAAGTTTCCTCAAAAGTTTGCATACAGTTGTAGACAACTATTGGGTATAAGTAATATGCAAAAAGAATTCAGGGTAGAGATTAAAGTGTTCTTATTAGCATGATAGGTATCCACCATTTAACGATACACAGATGATTTCTTTAAGTTTTGGAAATCTCACATTGAAAGCAAATTAATTTAGCGGGTGTATATATACTGTTAGGAGCATGTCTTCCTGTGGGTAAGGGATGGCGGGGGGAAAGCATAAAAGTGTTTTAATGAAAATTGGTTCAATAAGTAGTGGCAAATGGTGGCTTTTGGAAGGTATAGAGAGACCTAACTTGTTAAACACATTGTGGTAAAAAGATAAATTAGGTGAGGGATATAAGCCAGGAATACCTTTAAACTGAAGGTAGCTTGTGAGTGATGGTATGTGGAAACACTCATTATCCACAAAGAACCCCAGAAGGGGTGGGTGATAAAAATGCTAAAATCAGCCACTCAGGACCCTGATCTTCTGTTTGAATAGAGATGATAGATTTCAAGATTAGAAAAAGAATTGTAATGCTTTCAACATAAGGTTATGGAAGGCACTTTTACCTTCATAAGCAGAGAAAAGCATAAGTTTATACTGCCCAGGAAGGAGCAGAAACAATACAAATATATGAGTATTTAGTCCTAAATTTTTTTTAGAATTACAGGTTACAGTCTAAAAATATTAGTCATATACGGTCCCTGTAAGCCAGTTTATGAATCACCTATCTTTTTTTTGACAGAATTATTTTAGAGCTGAGCCTTTTTGATTCAGAATGTCCTTCTAAATGGAAAGATTTGAAAAGTTCCAGTAGACTCTTTTTTCACAACTCTGTATCACTTTGCAAATTCTTTCATTACTGGCCCGTAACTGCTGTTGTCTGTGGTAATACAGCTTTGACTTATGATGTCATACTTGCCTTCCATCCTAAAAGTGATTGCAGAAAGTTAATACTTTTGTCATTCTATCCAATCTTTTCAAAGCATACTTTTTTTTTATTACTGCCAGACCAATGGGAGAGGGGAGAGAACAGTTAAATAAAACTAAATTGCATGTTAGCCTAATTTTTAATAAGTTTTGCTTGAAAAAAAAAGCTTGACAAATTTGACAAAATAATATGTTTTTATTTCTAAACCGTTCTTAGCTTTGATCATAGTGTGTAAGTGAAAAAGCATACTGCACAGTAAACTTTTCTTCACTTTAGAGGTCAAAGAGGGTAAGAAAACTGCTTTTTCATTTAATTGCATATAAACATGTCCCCAGCCACTGCTTAAGCCAAATCGTACACAGAATGTTAAACTACTGCATGTGAAGTTAGCAGCAAATTAATATTTCATGAAAATCCTGCATTAACCCCTTGATCCTGACCTTCAGGTTTAATGGGGAACTGGAACAAAGATGCAGACCAAAGGCTTCAGCGCTGCAATAACAACAAAGAACACTACTTCTAGAGCTCCCTTTCCTCTCTGTTCAAAGCATCTATCAAGTTTTACACAGCTCTAGATAATTCTTATTGGGGCCAATATTCTGTCTGCCCCCATCCAGCTCTATTCACAAGAGGAAAATGGTTTTAATTTTCACATCTCATTTACCTATTTACCTCTGGGTTTAAAGAAGGTATAGATTCCATAAAGGACAAAATTACTTCCTAGCATCTCTGTGCTAAAACCACTTCTGGTGCATTTTCTTAAGTCTCAAGGTCTGGACACACATCTTTGTTAGTCTTAGCTGGGGTGCCCTGGGACATTGTCCTGTCCCTGTGACACCATGAAATCAAAGCACTGCTCATCAGTATTCCCTATGTCTAGTGAGTGATTCTGCCGAATGTAGTAGTCTCTCATTTAGAGCCATCCATCACAGTTTGCTGCTCTCAGAGGCATACTTTAGTGGAGGGGTGCATGCACACTGGCTGAGTTGTCATGGTTGTGATTTAGGACCCCATGCAGGAGCTGTAGATACAAAGTGGGCCAGCCCAAAGACAGCGCAGATGGCAACCCTGCACCTAGAGAAGTGCTCGTTGCTGGAGATCAGTTTAGCGGTAGGAAGAGTCTTCTGAAGAGGAAATGATGTATGTTGTTGACTCCCACTCCTCAAAACAAACCTGAAAATCAGAGAAAGATTAGATCAATGTCCGACCAATTTCAGTCCATGTCCCAAGATCATTATAGAATTTATCTGGCTTACCATGGTGCTCTCCAAAAACTTATTCAGTACTTTGAGACTTTTTATTCATGCTTTTTAGGCTGTCTGATCCCTGACTTCCCAGACAGAGTAAAAAGAAGAAGGCAGTGAAGCTCCCGCATTTTGCCCAATACTTGGCATTCATAAAGATATTGTCCTCAATAGGGAAAAAGTGATCAGATTGTTCATCCTTTCCATCTGCTGATTGGTGTTAGGACCCATTTTTGTACTAAAACTGGCACACACGTATCAAGCAACTGTATTTTAATATTACTACCAAATGATCTTTGATATCTGAGATTTCAAATTAAATAAATCAATCACTGGCACCTGTGTGATCTTAAAAAAAAAAAAAAGAAAAATCTTTGAAATGGGAGGAAATATGGATCAAAACTGTGCTGTAGGGAACCAGCAGTTCCAGGAATTATAACTTGCACTATCACAGGCATTATTTTCAAAACTTATTGATAATAAATGTAAATGTTAACTATCTCTCTGGTGAACATTTTGGTGAGTGTTCATCATCATCATGTTGAATCTGGAACAGAAACCTCTTGGGTGTTCAGGACAGCTAAGGGATACCAAGGTACACAATACCCAACTCAAAGAGATGTGTTGATGCAGAATGCACAGGGTTGATGCAGAAATATTCCAGGGTTATATTGAAGTAGTAAAGACATGCTTTCACAATCTGCCTTTGAAGAATTCAGACTATTCTATTCCTAATATAAATGATAAAACGGATATATGGCCTGCCTATACTTTCAATCTCCACTGTAGCATGTTTCAATTAAAAGCAAAATTATTACTTTCTTTAGTTTGTGCAATTTTTTGATAGAATAGTACATTTATATGTTAATTTTGCTGAGATCAACTTTATTTATCTACAGGAAGCTATTCCAAGATTGTTGTACATTTTCTTCGCTTCTGAAATGTTATCACATTTAATTGCCTGATCTTATTTGGGTTGCAATCATAGTCATTAATTAGCAGGAAGGTGAGGGACAGCATCATATCTAACTATCTGTTATGGCTGCTTTAATGAGGAAAATACCTGCCATCATTTTAAAGGCATCCTGTATACTTCACAAATACAGCTTGCTGTAGCATTCTCATTTAGACTGTGAACATCAAAGGAAATTGATGTCAGGTGTGAACAGAAGCTGTTGAATATATCTGTTGAGGAAGCTGAGTGGTATGTCTGGATGGGAGAGATGAAGGGCAGCTTAAAACATTAACAAAACTATAGGTAATTAGTGTAAACTTTCAAGGGTAAGGTATGCTTGAGGAATAAAAATGTTGTTTATAGCTATTCCCTGTAGTGCCACTATTGCTAAGGGTCTGTCAATGTTTTCATTTATAAAGCTCTATTTTTATAGGATTGTGCACTAGTAATAAAAATGTGCTTCGGGCCAGAAGTTGACATTTTAAAGACTTTTTTTTTTGCTTAGTTTTGAGTCTTTTTTAAAAAAAATTATATGTGTATATGAATAACAGAAGTTTATCTGTTTTGAATGGTTATTTTCCTTTGTATAATTTAGCTGTTGGTTTAAAATAAAATTAATGAAATTTGGCAAGCAATTAGTTCTTAGCATGGACTAATCAGTGTTAGAATTCTTTGGGAAAAATAAATAAACTAAGATTATTTAGCATTTCACAAGCACAATTATACCTTTCAAAGGGAATAATAAAGATTTCAGAGCATCTGTAGAATATGTTGAATGAATATTTTCATTACAAGGGAAGCTTTAAGAAGTGTTCAAATATAAACAAGTGTGGTCAGTTGTAAAGATATTGTAAGTTTTCTGTGAACTATCAGACTTGTCTACTGGCCGCTAATGATGTTGTCAGATCTTGCCTCAATAGCTCTCCATAAATATGGTAAAATCCTTCCTGGATTGTTGATATCCTCAGGCTCCCACGTACTTAAGTGACACACAAAGCTGTTTTTCAGGGGGAAAGAAAGTGCCTTTTGACTCTTACTGCACAATTACAGCTGAATACTGGTTCACTGTAATTCCATATGGACTTTGATTACTTACAGTAAACTTTTTTTTGGCCTCATTACATTACAAGAATTATAATGGTGAAATAATGGTTGCACATTTGAGAAATGGATCCTTTTAAATGGAAGTTTAAGGGCCAAAGTGTACTGTGGGTTACTTGAGTGCGTATCTAAACTAGAAAAAAAAATGTGTGGACACTAAGTACTTCCTTTTTCACCTTCCAAGATCTTTGAGTGCTTTTAGGAAAGAAGTAAAATATTGTTACCCTGTTATATGGGTTAGGGAGTGAGGGAAAGTAAACAATTTGCATGACTCTCAGCAGAGCGATGCCACCACGCGTACGGAAGACAAGGCTCTTGAACCAGTGCTTTGTATGAATATGCTTCTGCTATCTGTTGAAAACTTGGAAAACGTTGGCCCACATATCTATCTCAAGGGCTTTTATGTGGTCCAAAATAGAAACATTTAAGTGTTCCAAGCATGTTAAAGCTTTCTGCCAGATCTCTAAAATGTAATGTATTGGCCTATTGCAGGTGGGTAAAAAGCTCTATTTGTAATGGTGGAGCTCACTATTTCAACCATATATGATGTGGTATGTTCCTTACCCTCACAAATCATAGTTTCAAGGTCATAATTTGTCAGCACTACATTAACACCTGATCTGTTTGCACTGTTTACAGTAGGAAGTAACACTATTGTCACAAATACTACAGCAGTTTTTGATAGATTATGAGTTTTTAACATTACAAAACATATCAGTTTAGAGTGATGCCTTTCTCTGTTGTAGGGCCAGGTTTTAACATCTGCAAAATTCCTAAAATTGTCATGTCTGTGGACTGCACCAGGAGAAGATGGGTGTTTCCACACTACTCGCCGAGTTCTCACCTGTAACCTAACCCATAGGCTACAAAATATCCCAGACATAATTCCTTATTTCTTGGAACAGAAAATCTTTTAGAATATCCAAGCACTAATAATCTTTTTTTTTTTTTTTAATGTAATTTCAGGACTTTTGAGAGAATGAAATTGTTGTTGTTACAAAACACCTCACAAATAACAAGATCACTGTCTGTTAACTAAGAGCGCTTAGTCTCAGTAGAGATCCCCCTGTTAGTGAAACTAGGTGGTAAATACCAAACTGGATCCAGAGACTAATTTTATTAGTTTTTTTTTTTTTTCCTCTTCTTAAGCCCATCACCTACCAACTTCCTATGCAAAGGTCAAATTCTGCACCCAGCTCCCTGACTTCAATTGAATTTTAGTTTAAAAGACTGAGGGAAAATTTGGCACAAAAGATCCCAGATATTCACACTTTCTTTTTATGAACATGAAGCTATGTTTGGGTGCAATAAACACCTGTCATCTTAAATTGTAAAGTATGTACTGCATTCTGCTTTAAAAAAAAAAAAGGCAATTTATTTTCTAATTAAATGTTTAGGCATAGTGAAAGCTCCAACATTTTGGAATGGAGAAAATAAGGAGGAATATGAAAAAATCCAAATAAATTAAGTACAAAACATCCTGTTTTATGCAAAAAGACACAAACGAGGAATATAAAAAAAATCCAAATAAATTAAGTACAAAACATCCTGTTTTACACAAAAAGACACAAACCTGCTGTTGTATTTCAGCTGACCTTGAGACAGATATGACAGAGCTATTTCATTTAATAATGAGATGCCCTAACATTAATAGGAAGATGACAAAAACTGCTTTAGACTGTTCCCAGTGACTGGCAAGTGGTGATATCCTATGAAAAGCTTGAGCAGAACTCTTTCACCATTTCAAAAATTATCTTTTTTTCTCTCTGAAGTTAAACAATAGATGAGACCTCCTAATGGCTTTCCATGTGTTCATCACAGCTACCTGCGTGAATTTGCAGTAATTAAGCAATCTGAAACACTGACTGACCCAGAGAGAAAGCTATTCCATATCGGTGGTGTCCTTGAAATGTCTTCATCATCAAGCGGTCTCTTCTCTTCATCTCCGTGAAAGCTAATGTCAGCACTACTGTGTAGCAACCCTTCCCCTAGAATAGCTATTGAAATCATATAAAGATGTTTTAAAAAAAGAAAGGAGGGGGGAATTAAAGAAAGAAAAATCTCACCAACAAAGCAGTGTGGGCAGAGAAATGGCCCTGTGAAAATCTTTCTGTTATGAAGAGGGAGGGAAAGGGGGCTTGGTAAGAAGAAAAAAAAATGTCTTTTTTTTAAGGTCAAAAATATAATTAGCATTTGAAAGGATGTGAAGATGCACTACCTCAGGGACCACAATGGCCAAATTTGTGCCATTTAATGTCAACAGTCATTGGAGTTATGATAAAATTAATAGAGCCTTGTGTGATTGATAACATACCTCATCTGCCATTCCAGTCCAAAAATCCCACAGGTTTAGCAGCAAGGAATAACGTTTAGATCACTTGTGAAATGATGCTGCTTGAAAGATGTACTTATGGGCTTTAATTAGCTTCTGAAATCTGTGACAACATTCCTCACTACCACAACCAAAAAGGAAAAATACACTGTTTAATTATTAACTATATAAGGTGAATTTTGTTTATCTCTTTAGTAACAGGATGTTCTACATAGACAATGAAGTGCAAGAATGATAACAAAGGCAGACTTTCTGTAGTTATTTGTAAATAGAAAAATAGTATTTTTATAAGGAAAAAGAGGTGAGTGGGTCACTTGATATGTGAGGAATTAAACAATGACTTAAGCGGTGAAATAAAATTAGGCATTTTGTAAACACTATGCACTTTAACTTGAAATCAGTTCATTTTTAACTGACTGGTAGACTGCAGTCTTTCTTCTATCCTGTTCTGAAAAAGCGATTACGGCACCAAGAATCTCACTGATTAGATATGTTGTGAATCAGAAGAAAGAACTGCATTTAAGGATACCATGTCGCAAATCTTCTAGAGAAGAGCATTTGAAAATGTTGAATTAAAAAGGGGTCCTCATCATTAATGTACTAGTATTGAAATTGATTTTTATTAATAGATACATTTTATACCTTTGGGTCACTAGCTTTTCACATCATTTAAAAATAGTAAAACGTTCATCGTACTCTGTTTATTTCAAGTCATATAGTAATGCAATTGTTCACATTTCTGTGCCATTAATCCTTCCTTTATTTTTTATAAATCAGAAATGATGAATGCCAAAGCGCTAAGTTAACAATCTGTCCTGTTCTTTAATGGCATATATGCTATATATATATGCATTTCTAATAATATAAAATGTCATGGGCATGTAGCAATGTTTTCACTTGTCTATACATATTTTAAAATAATTTAATTTTTGTTTCCATTGGGGTTTAAATATCTTAGTGTAAAGATCTCCAGTGTTTAGAGTTGGTCAAGATCTACCAAGTCATCCCAATATTTCAGTACGTAGGAGCATCAGACTGCAAGTCATCACCTTTCTTCAGCAAAGATTTACTAAAGATTTCTACTACACATCCTTTCATATTCCTCAAGAACCACAACAAAACAAGTTTATCCAACCTGTCAAGGATGGAGCTAATTGGTAGAAAACACTGAGGGGAAAGATGAATCAGCCAAGAATCTTTGAATCTTTGATGAAAAATTTTAACAAAACTTAAAGGGCTATCCGTCACAATCACTAAGCTCCTACTCTAGCGGTCACTTAATTAACTAACTGCTGGATGTCTCTGAACTGCACCAGTGATGGTATCTAGCTGCCAGCTTCAGTCACAAGAGTGCCTGCTGGAGGAAAAGAACTACGTCTCTACCATTCTGTCTCCTATAGAAATACTGCAAAATCATGTGAGAACTACTTGACACCCAGTTATTTGCTCTGAAATCAATAATTCAAATGCAGGAACTCATTAGACCAGAGCTTCTGTTGCTAAATCTCTATCAGTTGAGCTTTTGCCAATAGCACACGGTGTTTTACATCTTGCGCCCAATACAGTGCACAGGTCTTGAACGCATAGGAGAAATAGGCATATAGCTAATAATGGGTAAGAAAAACTGAGACATGGTTTACTTCCTATGATACCCAAGTAACTCAGCTAAAAAAGTATCTTATAGCATGTAACATTTTCAATATGGTCATTCAATACTTTTAAGTAACTAGAAAATCTTCCTGAATAGTCTAAGACCGAGATACCTTAATAGGACTATCTATTACAGCTGATAAATGCACAGCAACTCCTGTCAAGATACTGGCATTCAGATAAGCATATGGGCAGAATTATACATTGCAGGCTAACAAATGGCAAAGGGACCTGGCTTTAGAAACTGAGTAGCAATGACAGCTCCATAAAAAATGCACATGGTACAAAAGCAACGCAGAAAAATATTTTTTAAGCATTATTGTGTGCATTTCAGTAGATTACTGAATATAGCAAAGATACCAGAAGAATGTGCCATTAAAACTTTCTATGACAACTGAAAATTATGGGCTTAGGGAACAGGCCTAATATATACCTGCAGCCTAAGGATTACACTTTGGTTTGACAGCAGTAATCTATAATCTAATGGCAACATATCTAATCTATAATCTAATATAATCTATGGCAACATATAGAGAATTCCAGGAAAAGTCTGGCATATTCTTCTTCCCATACTTGCATTTTCTGTCCTGCTACTATATCCCAATATTCTCCCCACTTTGCCATGAGAATTCCTACTGCTCCTTACTGCCTCTGATTTGGGGACAATTGTGTGTGGTTACAGTACTTTTTTCAAGCACAGTCCACTATAGAGGGGAAACAGCTTCTCTGAGATATAGATTACTTGCGTCGAATGCAGTAATTTTCCTTCCATAAATCAGTGAGTTGGTAAAATATGACATGTTAAGGGCACAGAGATTAGAAGTACATGCATATCTATTGTCACTCATAATGACGACAGGGGGCCTAAACATATAGTGAGTGTATACTGCTATTATTCGTAGAGTAGATAGGAAAGTCTATAATTTAAGTTTTCCCAACCTGGTATGACTTGGTATGACATTGACTTGATTTAGTATAAACCATTTCAGACCAAAAAAAAAAAAAAAAAAAAAAAAAACCACTTCAAAGGCAGATGTGTTACTTCACCCTGAGAAATTTTTCAGATTTCAGCTATACTGACTTTGTGACCAGAGTATTTGCTGTATTTTTGCTAAGAAAGTCTAGTACTTCCAAGTTTTCAGATGGGTACTTGAAATTCAGCTGAGAGGAGAAGGGATGGAGAGATAAAAATGGGTCAGATTTATGACTGCTTGCTAGTTTGCAAAGTAATTTTCTGAAGACTCTGTTTGTACCAAGCAGCTTTTATTCTATCGTTATCTCTTAACTGTTGAGGGAGTGTGCTTGCACTGTCCACATAAGTGAGCAGGAAAGTCTGAGGTGAGATTTTCCCATTATTTTCCTCCAAGCAAGTAGGATCTGCTGCAGAGGTGATCACCAGAATGAATAGCAGGAAATCTCTTGCTTTCACTTTTTACTGCTGACACCTATATTTGCATGGAAAATTGAAAGATGAGCATGAAGTAGATCCTTGAAGAAGCAGGGAGTGAGGAACTGCAGCAAGGGTTGACTGTACCATATTGAAAGACTTTGTTCAACTGGCCAAAACAAGGTTAATCTACTGAAACAACTAACTTATTTCTGATAATATTGAATGTTTAGATGCTTGAATCTGGAAGTATAGCTTTTATTTTAGCACACTTTTTTTTTAAAGGCATGGTTGATTGTATATGAATATCATGGGTTTTTTTGAAAGACATCTGGCAAACATCCTAACAGAACCTGACTCTTCAAAACATTGATTTTGAAGAGTCACATGGTACATGACTGTACCAGAGAATAGAGGTAGGAATAAAGATTATTATATGCTATTAAGGACTAAATGAATAAATATGTAAAAGTTGGCCAGGATATTTTATTGTGTTGCCAAATACCTGCATATTTTAAGCTCTCTATAATTATTTATTGTTATTATTTTATTATATTATTATTATTATTATTTATTTCCTATCTTATATTGATTCAAAATATATCAATGCTAATTCCACCCAGCAATGTGATTCTGTGTTTTTTCTTTTTTTTTTTTTTTTTGATGATAGACACTATACTTAATGGTCATAGAAACAGGGCCTGAAGAACAGAGAAACTGTATATGGAACAAAAAAAAAAAAAAGTTGTTTTCCTGTAATTTTTTTGTATTAAATGATCTATTATAACTAGTACAGTAAAACTAGCTGCAGATTAGTTTTCATTAACAGCCAAGTTCTAAACAGCTAAACATAGACACTCTTTTTGCATTTCTTCATCGAGGCAGTGTGCCTATTTACTGTATATCACAATTTGTGACAGTTCTACAACCTCACTTCTGCACTGAGCACAAGCAGTGAACCTGTGACCTCTCAAAAGAATAATAAATATATCATTCCAAGTTATTCTTGTCTCTGACTTCTACATTACTTTATTATCCCATTTTATGGTTCTGAAGCTGGGTACAAGTATCCAGATAGATAGTCTTTACTGGGCATATGTACTGTGCAATGTTTGCTGTTTGTATCTACTGTTTTTCCTTCCTCTTGAACAGCATCGAACAGCATTTCAGTAGTGATATATCTTTTACTCCTGTAATTTTCAATCCTTGAAATGTTACTAAGGTTAAAATTATAGTTTGAATCTATTGCTAATATCTATTGTTAATACTGGAGCATGATAAAAAATAATACATGGAAATTAGCCCTGATTTTACACTTAATAATGAATCATGATGAACCTACTTTTTTTTTTTTTTTTTTTCTGATCATGGGCTATTTGTTGAAGATTCCTCTTTATTTGATTCCTGCTTTATAAGACTTTCCATGCTTTGTGTCAAACTGGGAGTGAGTTCAGTTTTATAGGCTCAGATCAGGTAAACCGCATGAGATTTTATCTCAAACTCTTATTTGCCAAATCTGTCATATCTCAATGGGTTTCATTTTTAGATGTTTTCTCAGCTATATTTCTGTTCAGTCTTCTCATCTGGCTGGAGAAAACAGTGAATTTTTAAGGAAGAAGAGAAGGAATCATAATATGCTAGTTGGAGCAAAAGCTTCTTTGTTAATTTTGCTGGGAACTGGCATCTTTTATCTTTTGTTTTTCCTCCCCCCCCTTTTTTTTTTTTTTTTTTTTTTTTGTACTTGGTCCATGTAATGCTGCTTTTGCTGGAAGGCTCTTATATGATCCTTTTTTCCTTGAAGCACCTCACCATGTCCATGTAGTCCATGTAGTCCATGATTCAGAAGAGATGCTTAAGTATCTCCTTAACTGTGTGCAAGTATTTTTTCCTAAAAAATATGGCAGTATTATATGCAAAACAGGAAATGAGGTGTTGCACTGAAGACTATTAATTTTTTTTGAATAAATTCTGGTGAGAGATACTGATTACTGACTCAAAGTGATTGCAAGAGAACCACCTTAAAATTTCATCTTACATTCATCTCTTGTCAGCTTTTAGAACCAGAGCCCATCCACAGTTTGGAGAGGATCAATGAAAGGACATATGGAGGTGTATAAAAATAATAAAAAGAAAAAAATATGTACAACATTCAGGACAATAGGAAAACCCAGTAAAGAAGGAACTATATCAGCTTTTGGCCATGGTCCGTGTGGTCCATGATCACTATATCCTTGCTGACTGTTTTTTTTATTTTTTAAAAAAAATGTGAGAGTCAATTTTGATATGTCATTCCTATAAGGAACACAGAATTATAAATACCTCAAGGGAGGAGTGAGAAGAATGGAGTCGACCTCATTTCAGTGGTGGCCGCGATAGGACTAGAGGAAACGGCCACAAACTGAAGCACCAGAAGTTCCACATGAACTTAAGGAAAAATTTCTTAACAGTGAGCGTGACAGCCCTGGAACAGGTTGCCAAGACAGGTTGTGGAGTCTCCTTCTCTGGAGATCTTCAAACCCGCTTGAATGCGACCCTGTGCCACGTGTTCTAGGTGATCCTGCATGTGCCCATGCAGGGTTTAGATGATCTCTAAAGGTCCCTTCCAACCTTAAGGATTCTATGATTCTATAACTGTAGCACAGGCTGAGGCAGCCAATGTTCAGAGAGGTGCTTCTGTGCAGCCATCTCAGTAAGGAAATATCTAGAAGTATCTAAAAATCGTGACTGATGACTTTTAAAGCAGAAGGAGTCACAGGATGTTATATAAGATGATCGAGGGAATCCAGGTGACTAAAAGGATATCTTTTATAATTTTCTATTGCAAACTGTAGGAAAAAAATGGACCTTGTCCAGGCAGATTATGAAGAGTGATTTCATTCCTTCAGAATCCCTTTCAGGAACTATCAAGTCAGTAGTCATTAATGTCCTTCATTTGGGGTGCAAGTCAAAACCATCTCTCATCACTGGTATTGATTTTCGGGCCAGATAAAGCAGACTGCAAGTACAGTTTACAGTGTACATGGTATAAAGATTTTGTCTGGCAAAGGATGTCACTGTACCTGCCCAATCTGGAAAGTGAAGTTTCAAAATTGAAAATTCAGTTACTTTTCTAGAATATTTTATTCTTTCTCTCTCTTCTCTCCATTCTCCAAGCTTGGACAATTCAATTCCTAAACCCTCCATGTACTCTAAACAGAAGGGTATCTTGTTCATCCATGTGTATTTTTATTAGCTCAACTTTTTGTTAATCAGGAGAGTCATTGATAATGTCACTGCTGTTCCTTGATTGCTTTCTGTCACCTTATCATCATGGATCCAAGCAGTGCAGGACTACAGTATTAGTGAGATGCAAAGATGAAAGAAGGGAAGGGAAGAAGAGAGGCAGGGAGGGAAGAAGGGAGAAAGTCAGCACCTGGAGAGCGGAGATTGAACCACCCATCACTCTCACAGAGTTGAAAACAAGGTGTTTCACTATATAACATAAATGTTTACAGCATAAATAGGTTGTGATTCACACATGATAGAGGCTGCCAGTACAAGTTGTTGAACAAGTGCCATATGAACTTCTGCTCTGCATGTTTTGAACTTTCCATCTCTAACAAATACAGATTTTTGGTGCCGATCTACAGGACTGCCAAACCTGGTATCACAAACAGCAAGGTAATGCTGAAGGGCTTCCCAAGGTCTCCAGTACATTTATAACCCTGCACCCATGAGGAAAAAGAAAAGTGGAATGGGTTTGTTATACAGAGGCAGAAATTGAAGTCCTAGGAAGGGTATGCAATTCCTCATAAAAACAGCTGAGAATGAAAGAAGGTGTAAAGGAAGTATAACAGGGATATTACCACCATCAACTGATTTTGATATTATTACTGATGGCAATGAATGAGTATTGAAAAATGCACTTGTCTATGCAACTGGCCACAGCATAAGCTCTACAATCATACATAAAAAAACTCTCCAGCAATTTTGTACTTAATTTTTGGCTATGTGACAACAAATGAAGTAAGATACATTTTCATAAGCTGGTTTTCTTACATCATCAAGGATAGTCAGTGTTCCAGATAAGACTTTGCACTTACTTGGCAATAAATAACCATTGTTAACACTTCCCTCGTCTCCCAAAACAAGCCTCTGTCCTCACCAAAAATAACTTCTTTTTTTTCTTTCTAGAGAAAGAGAGTTTTAGTAGAAAGCCCTCTTCTGGTATTTTTGTACTATGAGGAATATGTAATTTATGTATCTTTTAGGGCTCATCCACCTTTGTATGCCTGTCTTTTCCTCTCTGTTCTCATGATGCCATCATTCTGCTCAGTTAATGACAGTAGCTTCAGCACTCTATAACCTACTTTAGAAATAATCATCTTTGTTTTAAACATACAGAATATGTAAAGTAGATATTTACAAAGAAATGCAGAAATGGAATGTGTACAAGGCACAAGAGACTTAACTCACAAAAATATTTTTTTGGATCCAAAATCCTGACATATTTTGCCATTTCAAATTCCAGAGAATTCACAATTTAAATGATGTTCTATGGAACATGATGCCTTGTACAGTCTTTAAATAATCACCATGCCAATATTATTGTGGTCTCTACTTATGTTGTCAGGTTTTGGGAAAGGACAGCTTGACACTTTTTTTTTTTTTTTTTTTTTTTTTTATCCAGCAGGTACATGTTTATTGGCTAGGTCTGCTGCTGCTTCTGCAAGCCTTGAAACAATTTGCAAACGCATATTTCAATGTGCCTCTGTTGAATTCAAATATTTGAATACTGAATAGCTAAGATGATAGAAAGTAATTCCATTAAGATCCCCGATAAGAAAAAGGGTTTCAGTGAGATGATTTTGAACCTGTAAGTATGAAGTGCATCAGGCTTTACCTTACATAGTCATCACATATTTGCCAGAGTTCTGTGTGCAGTATAAATAAAGATTGTTATTACCTATGCACCTCTTAACACTTAATCTACACAGAAAAGGAAGGATGCTGACTCTATTGTATTCCAGTACTTTTACTGTTAATTTCTCACACATGATGAAGAAATACATAAACAGACACTTTTTTAAGATATAGGTAGATTGGAAAATAAGGCTTTGATCTGTTAACATCTTTACAGTATTATCTGTAGGTGAATAAATAGCTCGAAAAGCATCACTTATCTGATGAATTTTGTTTTATTTTGAATTTCATTTTATTTTGTTTTTCCAGATCACAAATGGTCCATGAACAACTTGTGAAATCCTCATGTTCATTATTTAAAATCGCTGTCATCTTTATGCATTGAAGAGTGATTCAGGGTGTATACTGATAACTTAAAATTTCCACATTTTTTCTTATGCAGCAATGGGTCTGCTGGTGAGCAGAGTAGCATGGATGTTCAAGCAACAGAAGTAGTGTGGGTTTTGTATTGCAAATTCCAACTAAAAAAAAAAACAGAGCTCCAAAATCCAAAATTCATGTCACTGTGTAATTTTGAAATTTGTTTATGTCAGATTTCTGACATTTAAGTTTATATTTTTAAAAAATATATTTTTTTTTGTTGCTAGTGAATCTAATCTCCATCCAAGGATAGTTCAAGACCTCAACATTGATAAAATTCATCAAATAAATTATGCTGTATAAGTTATTGCCTTAGCTTTGGAAAGTCTAAAGGATGAAAAAGATAAATGACACTAAGCCCTATACAATACAATACAATAAAATAAGCCCTGTTAATATCACCATGAAGATTTCTGAGACTTCAGTGACAGTTGGATCAGGGCCAAGAATTTTTACAGAAAATGAAACTATCATGGTATACCTTTAGTTAGTATGCATTCATTTATAAACCAACAACAAATAAATAGTCTTAAAATAGATTTTGTGGTATTCACCTGCTGTCTAACCACCTAACCTCTGAGCTGGGTCAGAGCTTAACACTTATGACAAAACCCATCTTAGAGTAAACTTCAAACTGTAGAAATGAAACATCACTTTCTTACTTGTTTATGTTTTCAAGAGCTTTATTACTGTTTATGGAGAAACATCATATTCTCAGCCAACATTCAAGAATTTAAAACACACCCACAAAATACACACAGAAAGACGCATACACACATATACACACACAGATGCATACATATACAAGCTTACAGAGCCTATGGAAAATAAAAGTAGTTATGAAGTCCACAAGTTCACCTGGATAGATCATTTATATATTTCCAAGCTTCTTGTAATCCCGATAATTAGCCTCCTGGTATTAGTTCTGCTGAAGTCCCTGCAGTGCATTAGAAATGTCAAAAGGAATCATGGTAGTAAAAACTGGAGAAGATCTACAAAGGGCATTGAGGGAAGAATACTGAAAAGCAACAACCTCTCCCCACTCATTCCTTGCTTGCTTGGAAAAAATAATTAAAAAACAAAATGCAGCTTGATAATTACAGATGAAAAGCAGAGAACAAGAGAAATAAAATTGTGGTAGGAAGTAGAGTTGACAAGAACAAATGCTTTTTCTTTTTTCCTGATAAAGCAGAAGAAAGAAACCTCACCCAGGTTGAAATAAAATATTTGTGTACTAAATGCTTATTTTTTTTTCTATTGGTCACATTTAACTAGACAGAATTTTAAAAATTCCGCTGGCATGTTTGTTGGGAATAAAAAAGCCTGTAGGTCAAGTCTTTCTGAGAGAATGCCAAATGTCTTTGTGTCCAGTTATTTATGGTTTCAGATAATTGTACAGAAAATATCAAATTTGCATAGTGTGATTATTGCTGATTATTTATCTAGCAGTCAAAATGTTTCAGTGGTTCCTGGGATGACAGATTGACAAGTACTTAAAACTCATTCATTTTATGAAATTTGCATGTAATTAGGCAATAATGAAGGGGATGTTTGTGGACAGCGGATTATACTACAATATGCTGGAAGCGATTCAAATGCTTGACAAAGTGTTAACATTATCTTCAGTTTCAACTAAGTCTTGAATGTTTGGCTCAAAAAAATCCCTGGAAAAAAATGAAATGGGTTATGGAAAGTTACTGGAAGCATTGATAAAATGAGGTATATATCTTTTACTTCTCTCTTGCTCTTTCCTATTTATTTATGCATTGCTGACAAATTGTACTTTAGATATTTAACTCATATCACATTCAGTGCAGCTCATCTGTAACAGTTTTGCTGTCACTGCTGTGGTCATTATCACAGTGAAAACCTATGAAGAATAGCTTTCTTTGGTTTCCTGGCATCCGTGTGGGATCTGAATTTTAAAGTTCCTGCTTTGAGATTCATACAAAAGACTGTGATTTTGAAGAGCTGATTTATCACACAAGATATGCTTTGCTTCCTAACCAGTTGTTTCTGCACAGCTAGAGTATTCAACTTTATGGTAGATACTTTAAGTAGAAGTAACCTTCTTCTGTACTTTGTGATAGGTGACAACTTCAAATGACTCCTATTTACACAAAAGTATAAAACTAGTTCGAACATCCAGCTAGTCACATTTTATATAAAATAATGTTGCCTCTTGTTTCAATGCTGTGAGCAGCTGCATCTCTGGTTTTACAAGGACTGCATGTGTGTGCATCAAATTTACGAGTAACTAGAGTTACTGCTCACCTTTTTAATACATACCCGTGCAGAGGATTCTGTATTATGAAAAACATTTTATAACTATTGTTTTAAAGTACTTTCCTATTTTATAATATATGAGCTGCCTTAATTTACTATGCTCCCAAAGTAACTTCCATAGGAAGGAATCTACACATGGGGTCTACAAAGTCAGCAGGCAGTTGCTTAGACTGGTCATTGGAAGTGTTGCATGGTTTAAAATGTATTTACTTTCTTCAGGGGAATGTAGGATCAATTTCTATGTTTTATGGAGATGCACACTGCTAGCAAAGAAGCATAATCTGGAACCTTACCTGGAGACGGTGCTTTTTTCAGCAAGTGATTTGTTGACCAGTGTGATGGTTTAAGCTCCCACTCAATAGGGCAAGTTAGAGGACATCAGTTCATTTCCTTTCCTCTGTACTCCTGGGTTTGTTCTCCCAATCTCTCCTACTGGAGTTGGTCTAGCTTTCACAGAATAGCAATTCTAGAGAAAGAAGAATTCAGACTTTCTCATTTGCAGGTTAAAGTACTCACAAGAGGGAAAGAGATGTGCTCAGTTTCCATGTGCATGAATCCTCCCATCACTATACCGTGCTATCATTCTCTTTCTGTTTTGTCCAGGGAAGATTTAAATATCCTTGAAACAGATACAACAGGAGAGACTGAGATGATACTACTGCAGAATATTTCAATTTCCTTATGAGGGCTGTCTTTGAGAGGCTTATAAAGAAGAATTGAATAAGTGTCATGTACTCCAAATGACTGTCTTTGTCCCGATCTGCTGACTGAAAGTGTCCAAAGACAGCTAGCTCCTCTTGTCTCATAGCTTTCTTATGTGTAGGGCCTATTCCAACATGTGTTTTCACTAGAATAGCTATTGAATATAAAATAGGCACAAACATTCTTCAAGCCTAAGCAAAGCTTCAGCAGGTACCTGCCTGCCTCCTCAGCAGTTCTCTGTTAAGACGGAAGCAGTTCAGTCTTGAGGATATCTAGAACTGAACTGCTGAAAATCTGGATATCCGGAGATGCCAGGGAACAGTACGTAAGTGGTTGCCAAAGGAGACTTTAAAGCATTTAAGTTTTGTCTAAAAACTTTTGTGGATGTAACCTCTACTATTCCAGGCTGACACGGTAGGCTTGTCTCACAGGGTATGTGGTAACTTCTTGATGGGTCACCTTCCAGGTTGTTCAGCTCCAGTGAAGCCATAATAGCTGCCATACACAATTACAGACATGCAGAGGTGAAGCATGTCTCCAGAGACCATCTAACATCACCTACTGGCAAGTTTGCCTTGACTTTATGGTGAATACTCTGCCTTCACCATCTTGGTGTAGATCCAAACCTAATCAAAGAAAGATATGACTCCTAATTATAAACAATCCAGGTCATCTAGTGACAGATGAGATGGATGTTATATGCCAGCAGGTTAACAAACAATCATCTGTTCTTAAGGTTAAAAAAGCCCTCCATCTTCCCTAGCTTGTGTACATGCAGGGAATATGTACCTCTTCCATTTGCAACAGAATACATCCTCTTTTCTGTAGAGGGTCCCAGGTGTACTCCTATTGCGAAATTCTTATCAAGAAGTTTATTCTGCACGTGTCTAATATAAGATCTTTCACTCTTCTTGCCAAAGCAAATGGCTTAAACATTTGTTCAGAAGCAGGAAAAAAATCTCTGTACTCACTCATGATTATATACTGAGTTCTATCAAAATTTCTGGGAGTATTTTTCAGAAAAGATTTCACATTAATTTCATAAATGCAAAGAGAAAGAGGGAGAGAATGTTCAAGCCCCTGATGGACCTTTCTCAATGAGTTCTCTGCACAGTATTCTCAACAGCTTTATGTAACCTGAATTAATTACTAAATCTATCCCCTTCATTATCTAATTAACTCATTCCACTGATTTTTTTTTTCCTGTCTTTAAAAAGCTGTTCAATTACTAACATTTCAGCATCTGCTTCTGTGTTCTGATACAAGGCAGGAAGATCTGGTAGCTCTCTTAACTCAGACATGTGAAATTTCAGAACCTTCACATTCTCTCCCTGCATCTAGTTAGCTACCCATCTGGTTGACTTTTTATTGGAAGGGTTTTCCAGTGTCAGATAAGCTGCACAAGAAAAAGGAGACAGATTCCCCTGCCCTTACCTGCTTTGAGCTTAGATGGAAAACAGTAAATGGAGGGAGGGATGGGATGTGAAAGCACAGCAGTTGCTATAGCGTCACAGGACCATAAATCGTATTTTAGGCACTGGGAAAACAAGGTCATAATTTGTGATTTGAGACAATCAACCTGAAAAACAAAAAAGAAGAAGATAGCAGTTGTAGGGTATAGAGGGTAGCAGTTTGATCGGTTAGCAATATAAGAGTTTGTGACAACAAAAAGAACGAAAAGTCCTGTACCCGAGTTGTTGCTTTGCACTCCTTTTTAAAGGACTTCTATGCATATGGGGTGGTTGGGGAGCTGTGAAAGGATTACCTGTCTTTGAACTATTGAGTTTAATAATAAAGATTATTTTTTGTATTTCATTCATTTCTTTTCTACTGTTATGTTAGCTATTCTGTCATTTTGGTTTCTAAAATAAAATTAAAAAAAGAAGGACTTTAAAATAATTCAAAGGTGCTTGAATAGAAATACAGCTCTGAGTTAAAGTTTCTTCTTTGCAAGCTGTTGGTTTAACTGAGCTACACCTGGTGCTTACTGGTTTTGGAGATATTTGGTGGGCAGTGGTCCTGATTAGTTAGCTGTCTTCACACAGGATTATTTTTTTGATTTTATAAGGAATAGACAGAATGTTCATGGGACTTTGTTTGCTTTCAGATTACAGGTTCTTTATACTCTGCTACTTCCTAAAGTTCCCCAGTTATCACTGCTGTATTTTTGTTAACATGTTTTCGTCTGGCTAAGAGCAAATCTGTTGGTAACTTGAAAAGCTCTTACTTCCTCACAAATTCTGCCTTTGTCTGACCAGCAGCCTTATGCACTTTCTCACTTCCTCTCAAGCAAAGCATCTAAAGCAGAGGTGATCTAAGGACCTGGAAAAGTTCACACTTCCTTCTATCTCTTGGGGAACTGATCTTTCCTCCAAAGAATTAAGGGTGAGGAAGACAGGGGAAAAAAAAAAAAAAAAAGGCGTAGCAAGGATAATCCAGTTCTCTCTCTCCTTCCTATGTCATGCAACACTTGCTAGGTATCAGCCTCATCATCTCCTTTATGGCAACTGTGACTCTTGCAGAGGATTCTAAATGTCAGCTGACTGGTCAGCTTTGGTAATGTAACTAAAGCAATGTTATTTTTCAAGCTTCTTTACAATCCCAGCATAACTGTGGTATCAAAATATTATTAATAGCAGCCATTTCTACTTAGATTACAGTAGTGCCCAATGAGCTTTTCTAAGACAAGGAAAGTGCCCCTGCTTTTTAACATATTCTTTGAATGTCCCTTTCAGATTGTATGCAGTATTTGGGCAAGTCCATTGGTCTCTAGGACTGTGTAGAAATTAAAAAGACTGAGAATCTTGACTGCCACAATTATAATGGTGTGCTATGAGTCACGGCATTGCTGAGTTCCGGGAAACTATAAAGTATCCTTGTAGGCAGTGCCCAGAGAAGAACATAACACAGCAATCCAGTTCTCCCTGCAAGCAGTGTATGGCCGAGATGAAGCTAGCTGTGATGCCCTGAATTTGAGCCATTAGCACCAAGAGCAGGCAAAATAACTCTTTGCCTTCCCTAGTTTTGCATAAGATTTATTTGAATGCAACTCTGTTGCTGGATTTGAGAGCAGTTCTGAGTTTCTGGGTCTGGTTGCACTTCTCAGCCAAATTCCATCTTGATACTGGGCTTGAGTCCAGTCCCTCTCCTGCTGCGTGGAAAGGCAGTCTGGTCATTCAGGCCAGACATGGCCATGCTTCAAGCACTCACTTGCACATCAGTTTAAATGCAGCCTAAGGAAAAAAGTAGACACCACTAAAGATCTAATATGATTGATGCAGCTCCATTCATCTCTTCCTAGCACCAAGCATTATTCCTCCAGCTTTCAGCAAAGCCTACCCATTGTGCTATGGCAGGAGGCTGTCCCTAGAGTTGTTTCTTCCAGGCCTATGCCCTTTAAAGAGCATCCTTCAGTAAGAGACCATGAAAAAGTTCCCAAGCTAAAATTTCAAGTTTAAGAATAGATTAAAAATGGTGGGAAAGGACTTGACATGAAAGCAAACATTTAGTATCTGATATTTTTGAAGACAATGGAAAGTACCAGATTTCTCAGTTCACCAAGAAAGTTTGCACAGGAAGCTAGCTATTTGGCATGAGTAATAACATCAAAATGTGGTCCAACTAGTGAAAGCAATCACAGGCTTGTAACTTTGTAGTTACATTCTTGGCAGTGGTCCTTCAACACAGATCACATCATTGTGGGGTAGCAAAGCTTATGTGAAATGAAACAAAGCTCTTCAGAGTTCCATAAAATTTGCAGAGATTTCTCTTCATGATGTATAACATTTTACTTGCAAGAACTGTAGTGCTATGGGCTGTTGGCTCCTTGTGCAGGTTTTTCTTTGTATCAGAACAGAGTTGGGGGACAAGATCAAGGAGAAAACTGTGTCAATATAAGCAGGAGAACTCTTAACCGCTATGTTTTGTAGCAGCTGGACACTTTGCCAGGTCTTGTTAGGGAAGCATAAAAACCATTTATAACAGCCCAGATAATAGTTGGCCATGGCCTAAAAGACAGGGGAACAATACCTGGATCAGAGAAGTACTTATTGTTTGAAGAACAGAATGGTGTTAGAATGTTCCTTTCAAACTCCAGACAGCATTTAAACACATCATCCGTGCTCAAGCACTGTAACTAGTGTAGAAAGAAAAAGGACTGTGCCACAATTATAACCACATGCTCTGAGTCACGGAGTTGCTGAGTTCTGGGAAATTATAAGGCATCCAGTTCTGGGCATTGACCAGACAAGATGACAGTGTCAAGAAAGACCCCATTGATCATGGGGGCAGAACAAGAGAAAACAGCTGTAACAACTCTGAGAAAAGACTTGACAGCTCAATGAAGATCTCTGCTCAGTGCTCAGTAACAGTCAAGAAAATAAGCAAAATGTTAGGATATAAAAATAGCTAGGAGTCGGAGAAGGGGATAGACTACTTCAATGCACAAGGTGCTATCTGACTGAAGGGGGCAAGGAAGGAACTTCCCCCGTAGGCATACTGTAAATGCGTTTTTCAGAGACTTCTGCACCTTCCTCTGAAGAAGCTGATACAAGGACATCCAGAGAGGTGATAAATGATTAGATGGATCACTGATCTGACCCAGCAGGGCAGTTTTTCTGTTTCTATGATTTGGCTGGAATTACAAGGGTAGCCTGTGGCACAACCTGGTGTTAAACCTTTATCTCAAGAGCCTTTGTTCAGTTCCTTTAACCACAAGACCATCCTTCATTTCCAATTTCCTCTTTCTATTTCATCTGAAAATATCAAAGGAGTATAATTTCTTCTAATATTGTAGCATTCCAGCACTGACCAAAACCAGGAAGTGAGCAGCAGGTGAATAAAAATTAAGCTGACATTTCCAAACTTCAAACAAAGTTTTAAGTGAGACAAGGAATGGTGCTCTTAATATAATCCAAATTGGTTCGCTCGGCTCTGGTGATAATCTAGTCCATATCACTGCAAGTCTGCAGTCAGAAGGACAAAACAGTGTTTCAGTTATGCTGAGCCCCAAAGCCACAGTTTGTCTGTGACTACACACTCAGTAGCACAGGATGGGAGTGTAGGAAATGAGAAGGAGGGGTAGAGTGGTGAACAAGACTCAAAGCAGTTGGCCTGGTGCTTAACTGCATTTAAAAAAAAAAAAAAAAAAAAAAAGAGCAAACAAAACTAAGACATTTATAAATGTATAATGGAGATATTGAACATAAATCAGAGGAAATATCCTGCCACTATATAAAAAATGAGGCCACATTAGTAATACTGTGTTCTGTCCTAGCCCTCTTTATTAAGGGCATATTATAGAAGTGGGTTAACTGTATCAAGGATAATAAAATAGCTAGAGAGAATCTAGAGACAGAGATATCACTGAGGGATTAAAAGAAATGTACAAGCTCTTGAGAGAGGAGCATGCCCAAAGAAATGTATAACATCAAAAAAAAAAAATTGGATGTTCCAGTGATGAGTAGGCTAATAATATATCCACAAATAACAAATAAAACTTAGTGAAATGAGAAGGAGCCTTAGAGAATTTCCATTTCTAATGTCAAATTTTGAACTTCTTATTCTATTTTTATTCTCTGTTAATTTAGACGCCCGATGATCTCACTATCCTTCATTTGACTAAAAACTGATTGGGAACTGCAGGTCAGACAGGCCTTTGAGATCTGTGCCTAGATAGGTATAACTCTGCCCAGAGCTCTTCCCTTCTTCTGTGAGGATTTTAGCTACATTCACCCCTCCATTCTCCCTAGCTGTGAGCCACTTCAATTGATGTAGATTTACATCAAAATCAACTTTCCTTTCCCTTAATTCTGAATGCTTTGGGATTGCATATGGTACAGCGTTCTGTGGTGTCTTATACTCCACTTGCTTCTCCTCAACACTTTGGGGACTCATTGTGTTTGGTCCTTGCATGGGGTGTGGGTGTGATGAAGAGGAAAAAGCCTTCTTTCTACCTTCTCTACAGACATTTGTCCACACAGGGGCTTCAAATTCCATCTTTTGTAGCCTCGTTAAGTATAACTCAAAACATTAAAGATAATTCCCATCAAGCACTGTGAAATGGCTGAATCAATAATAATACGCATCATTCTAGTTTTCCCATGCATTCATAAGAGAGGGATGAAAAGATGATGATACAAGCTAATCATTCCACTATCAATTTAACAACTAATGCTCTGTTAAAGGAAGTGAAATTCAGCTTCTCCATTTTTGGAGGAAGCAGTTTTTAACTCTTCACAGTTGCTAAAACATGTTTTTTAACATCTGTAAATTGATGTATAGTGATAGCCACAGGAAAGTTACTGTAGTGTTCTTATTTTTAATACAAGAATTTACTTCAAGTCTTCTAGTCAGAACTATATTGATCCCTTTTCCTATGAACCAAATGCCTTATTCATCTGTTCCAAGTTATTTTTTCTAGCCATTTGTCATTTACATAACACTGAGCAACCAGTCTTGGGAATGTCCTAAACTACAGAAAGTGTCTATAATAATTTTTGACACAGGGGATTTCATGGAGAAATCCTTATATTCATCAGCTGCAGATTCATTGCATTTTCTGTTTGGTTAGCCATTTCCTAGTGGAACACTGATATTTTATTTGGCTTGCAGCAGCTTCTAGAACAGGAGAACAGTTGTATTCTTGAAACTGGCTACTGGAAAAAAAATTCTGTACTTATTTTTCCTGTGTGTGTGTGTGTGTGTGCGTGTATGCGTATGTGTGTGCATGTGTGTGTGAATGTGTAAGAACACACACATATATAGGTATTTTACTTAAAAATGTTGGTTGTAAGTTCTATCTGATGTGCCTGTGTTCATTAAAAACACACACACAAAAAAATCTTCCCCAGTCTACTATCGATCAGCATCATTCCTCTGTATATTTAAGTAATTTTATTTAAAACATTTTCTTTTTCTTTTTGTGTGTGAAGAGACAAAGTTTCATTCAAATATGATACTTGATTTTATATATATCCAGTTCCTATATTACTCGTTGCTTCTTATATTCTCCAGTTGTGTTTATATACATAGATTTTCTTTATATAGACAAAAAAATCTGCATAACTTGTCATGAAGCACCTCTTCTGCTGTCCTAAAATATGAGCTTAACTAAAACAAGAAAAAGCTCTTCACTTAGCATTTTATGTTTGTCCCTCTGTGTGATTATTTTCCCTTCCACGCAGTTTTTCTCTGGAGGAAAAAGTAAGGAAAGGACCATAGAATCACAGAATGGTTGAGGTTGGAAGGGACCTCTAGAGATCTTCCAGTTCAACTCCCCTGTTCCGGCAGGGACACCCAGAGCACATGGCACAGGGTTGCATCCAGGCGAGTTTTGAAGATCTCCAAAGGACACTCCACAATCTCTCCGTGCATCCTGCTCCAGTGCTCTGTTACCCTCACAGGGAAGAAGTTCTTCCCCATACAGAGATGAAACTTCCTCTGTTTCAATTTGTACCCATTATCCCTTGTCCTATTGCTGACGACCACTGAGAAGAGTTTAGCCCCATTCTCCCTACGTTCTCTCCTCAGGCATTTATACATATTGATCAGATTCCTTCTAAATCTTCTCTTCTCCAGGCTAAACAGGCCCAGTTCACTTAGTCTTTCCTCATAAAATAGATGTTCCAGTCCCTTCATCATCTCGGTTGCTCTACACTGGACCCTGTCTAGAAATTCCACATCCCTCTTGTACAGGGGAGTCTATAACTGCACCCAATACTATAGGGTGACCTCACCAGAGCTGAGTAGAGGGGCAGAATCCCTTCTCTCGAACTGCTGGCAACGTTCCTCCTGATGCAGACCAGGATACCATTGGCCTTCTTGGCCACAAGGGCACATTGCTGCCTCATGGTTAACTTGTTGCCAACTAAATCCCTCTCCGCAGAGTTGCTTTCCAGCAGCTCAACCCCTAATCTGTACTGGTGTCTGGAGTTATTCCCCCCCAGTTGCAGGCACTTGCCTTTGTTGAACCTCATGAGGTTTCTCTCTGACCAACTCTCCAACCTGTCTAGGTCCCTCTGAATGGCAGCACAGCCCTCTGGAGTGTCAGCCACTCCACTCAGTTTGGTGTCATCTGCACTCTGTCCCTTCATTCAGTGAATAAGTTGAACAGCATTGGGTCCAGTTCTGACCCCTGGGGGATACCACTGGCCATAGGCCTCCAGCTATACTCAGCACCATTTATCACAACCCTCTGAGTTTTGCCATCCAGACAGTTCTTAATTCACCCCCAAGGCATGGTGTATCACATATGTGATACATACTTGCTTCTCTTCTATTATTTCTTTGTCTCTGCTTCTTTTAACTGTTTGGCTGCAAGTAGAATCCAGTTCCACTGTAGAAGTAATTCTCACAGGAGTAAAATTCACTCCGTGAATATCTTATCCCATCCATTTAAAAAGTTCTCTTGTTACAGTTATCTGTTTTGTTAAATATAAACACCAGAACAGTCCAGTCAGATAGTATAAAGGATATGGAGACAGCAAAAATGGAAATCAAGGATTTTGATGAAAGCTAGTATTTGCAGTAAACTAATCTTACTATGAGGAGATACTTCAATGCTTCGAAGCTTTACAACAGAAGGGGTCTCTTGTTGGAGACACCCACAGTAGATGGCTTAAAAATTTTAGTAGAGAAGTGGGTCTCACAGATCTCCAAAAGGCCATTCTTTTCCACACAGTTCCTTATATGCTTTCCCTTAGTAACTGCCTCCTGGTTCATATGTGTGCACATGTACATGTGTATGCTCATTTTTATGTCTGTGGAAATTCTCTTTTTCCACTCTAACATGAAGACAATAATCAATGGCTATCCAAAATGGAATTGTATCTCTCCCATAGTCCAATTCTAATCCCAGGCTCTTTGATAGAACATTTCACTACAAGAGTTTAATTTTCAGTACCATTTCTCCTTACAAGAACTGCCTTCTATTCATACATTATAAATTAACCTTATTTTGAGTCCCTCGGAAATGCACTGTATCATTTGCTTTCTGTCAGATTAGCTTCTGTTACTTGGTATCTCCTGTGCAAAACACAGAGGGGATTTTACCAGTTATAAACTCTTCTTATCTTTAGGTACTTTGGACAAAGTTCAGATTCCCCCCTAGATCTTCAAGCCTTATTTTTCTCAAATTGTTTTACTATTCAAGCTCTCATTTTCATAGCTGATTTTCCACCTAGTTATTTTTGAACACATAATTTATGTTCAAATAAACAAAGTGGTGCTACTAGACTTTATATTTCAAAGCAGTATCCTTTAAAAATATCTTTCAAAATCCTTTGCTTTACCTAAAACTATAGATACTTAAATTTCCCAACCATTCACTACTGGATTAAAAGCTGTTGTTATTTCAGCTATAGCCGCTTTTCCCACTTTCTTTTAAAATATATGCACCCATCAGGTAGAAAGGACAAAACACATTTCAGTGCTTATATTGTGTGATCTCCGTTCGGGCTTCAGGACTAGCCTCACTTTATTATTATTATTATTATTATTATTATTATTATTATTATTATTATTATTATTTCAGAAATCCCTGAACCACTTTCCATTCCTACATGCATTCTTTTGCTGCATAAAATTAATGGTGTGGCAGATGAAAGATTTCATGAGGAAGGAAAATGTTTTGTCTCCTGATTTCTTGAAACTGGGGGTACTTACAACACTTGATATATCCCACTTTTTAAATCAAATGAAAGAAGAGGACTTCTGCGGGGGGAAGGAAGCATTGCATTGTGAAGGAATGTTTTCCTTCTGCCCTACAGCAGAAATTCTCAGTACTGGAGGTTACCAAGAGGTATCAAGATGCATCTTTATACTCACCTAGTTCTGAAGGTCTTTCCTTACACCCACGTTTTGCTCTAGAAAGCTTACAGTTTACTGAGAAGCTATTTCTTGGATCTAGTACTAGGTGCTCAGTACACTGAAAATTATTATAGGAAGCTTTCCTGAAACAGGGTAGCAAAAGAAAGAAGAAAAAAATGTAATCTGCCTACTACTAATATATATTACCTGCACCTTACTCTCCAGGTACTCCGACTACCTTGCTGACCAGCTTCCAGGCATCCACCCAGATAAGAACAAGTGACTTGCTCCTGCCCAATGCCACATTATTTCCTTTCACAAAGAATGGTAGAAGGTAAACAGTGACTCCTTAGCATTGGGATGCTGACAAGGAATTGATAGCATTCCAGAAGAAGAATAGGAGAAATCTCAAAACTAGGATTACAAGAAAAAAGAAAGCCTTTTAGGAAGAACATGAAGAAAATATTATCTGTAGTGCAGGTTTAATGTACACAAAGCAGTGTAGTTTCAATTAGCATCTATTAATAGGCCTTTCTGATGATACTATAAAAACATACTGCTTTAAAATATAAGATAAGAAGTTATTAGAGCAACCTAGATTTGCTGTGGCATTGAGCATTTGCTGAGTACAGCTGAGCTGTGAAGGCCTCATAGCTACCAGCTAGAGTACCCTAGACCAGCAATAGCTCTGAGATACTATGCAGGGCCTCTAACTTATGCTATCTGTTTTGGGAATTGGCCCATCAGCCAATGTAGCCAGAGTTTCATAAGAAATGCTTCAGCTGTGCTCTTCTCCCCTCCTTGTCTCTTCCATCATCTATACTTCCACTTTTAGAAGGGATGTTAGAGGCAAGAATATATGAATCACTGGAAGAGTTTCCTGAAAGTTACTTGTGATATCCTTCAGATTAGGGAAATCCTGAGGTGAGATCTGCCTGAGTGTTTCTTTAAATAAGTTGTGTAAATATTTTAATTCTGTCCTTAGCATACCTTCTTTTCCCCACCTCCCTTCGTCCCTTTCTCCTTCCCTACCTCTTTTCTCTTCTTTCAGTGTCTCACTCTTCTAAGATTTATTTAATTATGCCCATAGAAAAGAAAATGCTGATATCAAAAGAGCAATTCCCTCTTTTGATTTCCAATTCATTTTCCACACTCATTCAGGAGAATAGAAATATACAAAGTAATTTGGTATATAAAATGATTCCCCATAATTTTAATCCTTTTAAAGTGCTTGTGGAGATTATCATGGTTTGATTTATTTTGACAAGGGGTGGTAAAAATTGTAAGAACAATAGTCTACTAAAAATGTTTTAAGAGCCTGTTGCTGTGTTACAGGAATGAACATTTCAGGTGTTGTATAGGTTTGGAGGATGATTTCCTAATGAAACTAATTGAATTAAAGTAATATAAGGACATGCTATCAGAGTAAATAGAAATGGACACCTTTTTACTAACACTTGATTTTTCAGCACTACGGGCACCACGTTTTTCTATTTTTCCTCTTCATTTTATTGGATTTCTTTTGCTTTTCACAGGTCAGGCAACTGGATGTCTGAGTTGCAAGAGAATCTTGGAATTTCAGAAATTACTGCAGCTCAGGGACTGCTCTAACAAGAGTTTGGGAGAGGCTGTTATATTCAGCAAATAAGCCATTCCCCACAGCAAAATTGAAGAGTAGAAGATTCAGTCTTATATACTCTTACATGACCTGCACCACCTTCCTTGTCTCCTGGTTTCTCTCTTTTTATGTTGAGATTGCATCTGGACTCTACGTTGGATTGGGCCAAGTAGCACATGATACTGGGCCAAGTAGCATGATGGCCATAAGATACGTAAAAGAGACAAAGCACATTCTGTGAGGGAGACTCCATGCCTAGTTAAAATCCTGGTCTTCCTGAGTGAGTTTGTCTCACCTCATGATGCACAGCTCCTCCATCACCAGTGTGAAGATGCACTACTCCATAACCCCACAACATAGGCACAGTTGTTTGTTTGGTCTGATCCATCAGGAATAGGGGCACAATTAGGGAAGCGGTTGTGGCAGGTAGAGTGTGTGCAATGTCACAGAGAACCATATTCAAAACAACCCCATCCCCTCGCTTTTCTTCCATCACTGCAGCCAAACACACATGCTCTTCCCATGGTGAAGTGGATTCTCTCACACAGCTCTTCCATGGCCCACATGCCTGTAGTCTTACACTGGAAGAGGAAAACCATGGAAGATGAGAAGGTTACTTCTATAAGGCCAGTAACTCAATCACCCCTAAGCAAATGACTTGTGTGTTGTATTATTGTGTTGCTTTTTTTTTCTCTCTTTTCCAGAAAGTTAAACGCTAATATCCCCTATCTTAAGACTATAAAACTTTTAGGTTTCTTCCCATTTTTACGTATAGTCTTGCAGTGTTATATCTCATTCATACAGGGAATTATTGTAGTGCATGTTTTAAATTTCCATGGTAATACAGAATTGCAATAAGAGCACTGAAAAGGTTTCATGAATATATCTGTACTATGGGTTTCCATTAGTTTCAGAAGTATACCACACATATTTCAGATGCCCACTTTGGAGCAACTTACAAAGGGTCAAATTCTCACTTGTGCTATGCTGAAATATTCCTATTTAAGATGTAATATCATCCCACTGCAAGAAAGCATTAAAGGAAAAAATAAAAGAATTAAATATGAAGTATTCACAAAATTTATGTCCCCTTGTCCTGGGTTTGTATTTGTAATTTTGGGTCTAAATCATGTTCATTGATGACACTTGTTGTTTTCAGTGCTGTTCAGATATACAGTGTTCTGATTAAAACAGAGCTTTCAGAAAATAACATTTCTAGAGAACTAAGCTTCCAAAAAACAAGTGCTGGAGATGCCACTCGAAGAGCTGAAGTTTGTGAAATGCCCAACACATAGAATTCAGAGTCCAGTTGGCAGGCATCATAAGATCTTTTCAACAAATAAATACAAATTACAAACTATTTCAGAGAAATAATGGTCTTTACAATTGCATTAAAACACCAGAAAAATTGAGAAGAGGAAGAAGGTGAATAACAGAGCAGGTAAATGACTGTTCTTTCTGTGTGGCTTTCACTCAAGCACAAGAAGAATGATTACATCCCTACAGCAGTCTTCAAAGTGTTGGAGTCAGAGAGTGGAATAGGAAATGAACTGCAGTTCAGTGACCCTCTGTGGCCTGAACAGTGGGAGCTAGTAAGCACAGCATTTCCACTTTATTCACTTCTCTTTTTTTCTTTCCCTTTTTTTTTTTTTTTTAACCACTGTCAGTAAACGGCCTTCCCACACACACTTTTGCATCATTATTTTATCCTGAAAAGAATTAAATTTAGTTGATATATCTATATATAACCACATATAATCTGTAAAATTAGTATCACTGCCGTACGTACACACAGGCTTATTACACGTGTATAGTACAAGGAATAGCTATGTTTTTCTTGGGAAAGCCTGTTTTCTGGTATGAAATAGTACACATCTGTGCCATGCAATTTTCTTTGTCTTTCATTAGTGATAAAACCATGAGTTGGTCATCTAGGTCTGTTTGAAGATATAGAAATAAAGTACAGCTTTCAGCCTGGTCTGTAATTTCCTCTCTAATGGAGGTACTTCCTTTGTCATAGCACATTGGCAAAATATTCTAGTATCTAAACTCTAGGAAAGGGGAGAAAAACAAACAAACAAATCTAAACATAGCCATAGCGTAAGGTCACTTAAGAGACGCTTGACTTTGTCATCTTGATCTCATGCTATACGCAAGAAGGGCAATCTATTTTTTTAATAAGAAGCTTAATGCATGTCACATCATAGCTCATAAAATGACATCCATGTATTGATATGAAAAAGTTGCATGTAAACATATCCAGGAGGTTAACCTGCAAGATGTTACAGGTTATTCATCCTTGTAAGCAAGCCAAAAGACTGCTGGTGATCCAAGTGAGATTTGAGGGGCTTTTTTATTTGTTTGTTTGTTTCTTTCTTTCTTTTATTTTGTAACTGGAGATCCCTTGATCTTTGAGAGTTAAATATTTTCAGTGCATTTGTTTTAAAAAAGAAGTGCATCCTTAATGGTGTCCAGATTTACTTAGCTTTTTACAGAGGTTTGTAAGCAGCTGAGTTAGTTAAAATTATCATTTAAGTGCATAGGGAAATAAAGGGATAAAGTAACCATTTTTTTCCAGCAGATTATGATAGTTAATCTTCCTTTCATTCAGATGATATGACTTGGTGAATTATCAAAGATTGGTTGTCAGTGAAAAATTTAAAAGTCAAACCTGTAGTCAGATTTTTGTCTTTCTGACGTGACGTAATTCTTCAGCCCTCTGAATTCCCTTGGAACCTCTATTCTCTGCAGCCTCATAGCTGGGGTCTTGGAGCTGGAAACAGTTATTTTTACCATCATTATATTTAATAAAACTGAAGAGGAGGAGCTTTGTGTTAAGTAAATGGCTATGAAGTATGCCTCCAGACAAACCTAGATTAGTATTAGGAAGTCAGTATAAAGAGGTGAGGTGTATAGCCCATATTGCTGGTGTAATAACATTTATTAACAGTGTAATATAATTGTATTTAGTATAATTTTCCTCTACCATCACTAAACAAGTATGAGGAAATAAGATCTATTTTAGTGCCTCTTTTTTTTAAACAAAATTATTGACTAAAAATCTTCATAGCATCTCTTGATCATATTGTGAAATGGGCACCAAAAAACTCCAAAACTAATATATATTTTTTTTACAAAATATTTCTGAGACGTGAAAAGAAAAATCATAGTTTTATAAGACTATCAGAATTCTGTTGAAGTCTTACATAATTTTATAATGTTCTCAAGTTATACTTTTCTTTCTACTATTCCATTTTTATCTGAAGGCTAGATAGATACATATTTAAAAAGAGGCATGCAAAGAACATGAAATTTCAGTCTAGCAGTCTATGTTTTTGGAAACTCACTTTAATTGAAGGTTTGTCTATTTTCATATGGTTTTCACTTTAAATCCTCTGTAGTTTTACAAGAGTCTAACTCTTCCTTCCTCTTACATTTTAAATCTGCATTTTACAAAAGAAATGCCTAATATAGTACTCTCGAGAACCCAACAAAGAAGCTTCTAAATGAATAATTAAGAGGTGAAATAATGTTTTTATGATTCAAAATCTGGGAATATAAATGGAGGGATGTTGCGTCATCATGTGGGCTGCAAACAGAATAAAGGACTATATTAAATGAACACTGAAAATAGAAGCCTCGCCTTTTGCTCTATAGTTCCTTGTTGAAGCCAACCTCTTGACAATTACGCTCGACTATATCCAAATCTCCTCACCAGAGCTGTTTTTTTCTCAGCTGAGGCATCCTAATTCACTTCTCCTATAAGCAAAGAATCAGACTTCTCCCTAGATTCACCATTTCCCAGGCCTGTGGTTACTACTGAAACTGATCCATCTCCCCCTCAAAAACAGGGCCATACTAAAATCCCTAAGTCCTGCACAGTTTACTTAAGAGTTATATGTGTGAAGAGTAAATCAGTCCCTTCCTGTGTGTTGTGATCGAGGCCTTAGATCATTCCTTGCACTAGACTCACACTGCATCTAAAATGATCTTCAAGGACTCCTGCAGGCTTCAAAGAAACAGATTTTGTTTATCATTTTAGCAGAGCGGCTTTACTAAAGAACAGCTCTGCAGCTTTGGAGCATGGTACTCTTTAAAATAAATGGAAAATGTAGAAACTGTGTCCTTGCTTCATAAATTTCATTCTGTCTGAACTCCTGATGTGTGTTCACACCAGTGGGCTCTGCCTGTTATTCCTGCACATCCAAAAGCTCCAGCTGACACAGTCTTTTTATATGCAGTTTTCTCCTATGGACTTACTACCACCCATTCAAAAGACCAATTCAATGTATCACAGAGCATACCTTTTATGTAAGGGTGAGAGGTACGTTATTGTACCTGTTGTTCATAAAGAAAAATAAGCAGTTGGATCTGGAGAGGTTGAAAGGGCTTAATATGATCACCAGGGAGCATAGTTTATCCTAAAAAGCAGGAAAATAACATTCTACTTCCTTTGTGTTGCCCATAAATAATTCTAAAAAGTGATGTCGACTTGTAGTGATAGGGTGTGTTTTAGCCTGCTCCATAGGAACTCCATTCCAACAGCCTTCAGAGTGCTTTAACGACAAGAGCAAAGGCTATATGCAGTATAGTGTCTGCATTACCTAGCAAAACTTCGGACCTCATAAGATGCTCAATGGCGAGTCTATTTCTCCTTTATGCACGACAGGCTAACAGAAGATTGATCGGCAAGGTGCTCACTTGAGCATGCACAACAAAGCAAGGTCAGGATGCAGTCTGCAACAAAATGCATATATTCTTTGCATCTAATATCTGCACTCCTCCTCAGTTTTCCTTTGGCTAACCCAGGTGTACATTTTAGGAATACCTCTTGTCTTTGCAGCGTTGAAGGTGTCTGTCCTCAATTTCACCACTACTTTGTTCTAAGTCCCTCGCACCCTTTAGTCCTGACTCTAGTAAAGGAGTTTGGGTCACTGCCTTATCAGGTACATCTTTCTTGCTTCCCTACAGGGGGGCTTTACATCAAACATTTCTGCTTTTGGTTTACTGGTTTCTGAATTTGGCCTACCGTGGCCTCTGCTAGTGTGTTTGACCTGTGATTCAAACTCCTCTACTTCAGGTGCATAGCATGTGTCCATTACAGATTCCTCTGCCAAGCCCAGGTAGGCTGCCTCTGGATGAGCACTGCGCTAGATCTTTCTGCGGGTTTCTCTTCCCTTGAATTGTGGGGAAGAAGTTTTGTTTTCACCAGCAGGGACATGCACAGGGGTTGTGGTAGGTAGGTTGCTCTGATCTGTCCTTACGGGATGAAGTCCCACAAGTAAGTTGTGTAATATGCTGCATATGTATCATGCAAAACCAGCTGCAAGGCACTTTATATGCTTACTTAAAGAGGACTGCATCATGCATAAAGTTGGCTGTAAAGAAAAATGTCACCTGCAGACCCACTCAGGGTCCCAGGCTCCCACTTTACTTAGTGTGTGAGAGAACAGCACTTTGCTACAATGCATCAGTGAGTCTCTCAGATGCTTGCTCCTAAAAACTTGTTTTCAGTATGAATTCATAGCTTTTCTTTCTTCTCTTCTCATGAGCAAATCTCCACCCAGAAATGATGCTGCATCTATAAAGCAAATATTTGCAAGCTGGAGCTGCTGCTGTCGCTGGGGAACCATGCATCCTGATGTTGGAAACGCACCTGGTGAGAACAGTAGGGTTGCAAAGGCAAGGCTGACCAGACAGCCCATCTTTGCTTTGGAGAAGGGACAATTTAAGTCAGGGTGGGACCATTCCTGCAGTTTCTGCTGGAATGAGCAGAGCAATCATGAAACCCAGGAGCGGCAGGAAACCAAGAAGGAAAGAAATTCTTAACTGGTCAATGAGAGACTGGTGTTCAGGAGCACTGGGATGTTTTAATGGCTGTGTGTGGCTTTTCTGTTGCTAAATAACCTGATGGTTTGTTTGTACTGACAAAGGTGTTGAAATGTGGTCTAGGCCAACCGCTGCTACTTCCTAGTTAAGAAATGGGCATTTAGAGCACATTAGCAGGCCCACATAAAAGCCAATTACAGAGGAAATTTGGTGGGTGGGAGTATGGCTACCAGGATAAGAGCTTAAAAACATCCAAAGGACTTTTTTTTTTTTTTTTCTAGTGATGGAGCTTAGGCCTCCTGCAAGTTGCTGCTTATTAACATATGTGGCTGCTCAGTCTGAAATACACCCCATCAGGTCTGACTGAAGACAGGGGCTCACCCCAACTGCTGTCACAAGAAAATGGAAGCAGACAGTTTCTGAAACAACTCCCATTTTTCTCCTGAAGGATTAAACTGAGTGAGCCCATTTCTAACCCAGAGTACTTCCCTTGCAGGATAGCTTCATGGATGAACCAGGGTGCTGCAGAGCAGTACAGATCTCCTGTATTTGTGGGGAGGAAAAGTTGCAGTCTGAAGCCCCTGTACAGGCAGACATCCATGAAATGGGCCTTTGCAGGGGAATAGGAATATCATGAAACAATAGTGAGAAATACTCGCAAGTAAAAAAAGGTGCACACTCTATGAAGGAAACAAAAGCAGTGTCCCTAATCATCTTATGGCACCAGAGAAAAGAATGATTATTCTGTGTATGTATTTGAGTTCACAAATGCACAAATATTCACAATAGCAAATATATATCTTCTTCTCCAGATTAACTTGATTTGCACTCTGATTTAGCCTAGGTAATCAGATGTACGTGTGTCCCTCAGGGAGAGCTAAGAGTTGTCCAGTCCCCAGTAACTCACATTAGGAGTTTAGGCATCCACTCCTGACACCAACTGTGTCAGGAGACTAGGCACATACAGACACCTAACAGACACCTAAATTTGAGCATTTTAATCTGGAATTGAATTCCGTCTCGTGTGTTTACATAACTTATGGTTCTTGTAGTTATATATATACAAAACTTGTCAAGTGAAAATTTAGAAGTCCTGGTGTGACTCCCGAAGCCGGTTTATGTGGCAGTGCTCAGCCGCGAGTTTGCTGTCTGAGAAGTGCTGTTGTGACACAGCGTCAGATGGT
Organism: Tinamus guttatus; assembly: GCF_059628265.1. NCBI lineage: Eukaryota > Metazoa > Chordata > Aves > Tinamiformes > Tinamidae > Tinamus > Tinamus guttatus. The sequence goes on from NW_028288564.1 coordinate 578,165, forward strand.
GACCTGCCTGTTATGAGCACTGACACTGCATGTTTCTGTTACTGAGCTTGAGCTCCTACTGATGCTTGACAGAGGAGCTCCTGCTTAAACACCTACCCTGCAGCTGAGCTCCACAGAGTTTGGCCTCCAGTGTTGAGCATTAGATTGCTCAGTATTTAATTGATAAGTCCCGAGTAATAGCAGCCAATAGCAGCTTGACCAGTAAAAATGGCTTAACTGTAGTATGTGTTTCCTTGTATGAACTTACCCTGACAAAATAACTGACTAGTGATTTAGGTCATAGTTGTTTCCCTGATGCAATTCTTTTCCCCCCTTTTCTTTTGCTCATTATACAATAAACCTGTTTACATTTGCAAATTTATTTGATAAAACCCTATTAGGTTTGTCCATGTGCCATGGCTCTTCTTGCAGATGTGCAGAGAATTTCACTTGAGGAACATCCTCAGTAAATAACTGCACAGCACACATTTAAGCGGTTTGTAATTTCAGCTCTTACACCTGCTAGATCCCTCTTCTGCAAATCTGACAATAGATGCACTGTTACTGCACTGTAGTAAGCATGCATATCGCATAAATATAGATGTCCTTAAAAGGGCCAAACGGGCAAGCTACACCCAGAAAAAGAATAGTGGCAAATATTCTGTGCTGGTGTATATTTTGGAAAGCATTTGGCTCTCTGGAGTCTAATCAGGTGTGGACTCCGAATGTGTCCCGCCACTGAGGTATTCATAACATGTGAACCCTCAGTTGCCCAATAAAGATTGACTTCAGTCTGTCCTTCAATGGTGGGCACACGCTGCTTTGGGAATACACTGCTTTTCCAGCACCCAGCCATGGATTTTCATGAACTGCAGTGCCTATTTATTAGCAGTTGCCTATGCCACTACTTGATTTAGTTGAGACTGGCTCATGAGTTCAAAAGGTGCTAAGGAACATATGAACAGGCATGTACAAATGAACACAGATATACCCATACATTCATCTGTTTTGTTCAGGCTGCTTTTACTTAGGGGACTAAGAAAAAAATTTGCTGTTTGAGACTGGTAAGATGGATTAACCATTAAGATATTTTCTTTATCAATTTACTTCCACAGGAAGAACAGATTATGTGGGAAGCAGTTATACAGAAAATAAACTTGAAAGTGTCTCTATGTTGACTCTTAAAGCATTAAAAAAAACAAGTGTATAAAGTATATCTAAAGCATGAATGTCAGGAATCTGGAGAATTTTTGTCAAAGAACACTCTTCAGGTAATGCAAGACAAAAGTGACGAATGTCATACTAGAGTATTAGGTAAATGTTCTTTCCTGTAAATAAGAAAATTACCTTATTGGAAATGGTAATAACTTAGGATATATTGATTGAAGTTATCTACTTAAGTGGATACTGTTAGCCTCAGTTTAAAGGTAGGTTTCCCTACTGACATTGAAAAATGCTACAACCATCTTCAAGTTTCTGAAGTTGCAGGGCAAATCCTCCAAATATTGTAGAGAGCAACAGGCCCCAAATCTCTCACACTCCTGAACCAGTTGATTAGATAGGCTGCCAAATTCCTGCAGGTGCTTCAGATTCTGAGCCCTTGAAATCTGCAGCACAGCTTGGGTAAAATTGGCAAGGTTTGTGATAGTTTCATTGATGGTCATCAATGAATAACAAGCTTGAAACAGAGATTCAGTCTTAGGAAGCAGAGAAATTGGCATAAACCACAGAACTGCCGCAAAACCTACTGGAATCTTAGAGATCATATTTAGCTGGGTGAACTACTTTACCATGTGCTGTACCATTGCTTACAAAAATATTTATTCCCAATGGAAAAAAAAATCTGTTTTTGGAATTATTTTACATAAATGGAACCATGGAAGCACTTAATTCTTTTTCTACCTTTTTTTTTTTATTTCCTACATTTACCTATAGTGATTTCTTCAAATGTTGCTTGTTTGAAAAATCTCATTTAGTTTTTCTGCTTTCAGCCTCCCCACTCTTCTCCCAGTTATGCATATTGTATCATGACTTATAACAAAATTCTCTCTGGAAATCTGAATTTCTCATTATCATTTTCTCTACTGTTTTGCGTAAGACCAATATTAAGAAGTAAAATTTATAATAACAAATTATCATTGAAATAATATCAGAAATATTAAACAGAAAAAATAATAATTAACAGGTAATAAAAAGATAGATTCCGCATTTTTCAATCAAGATTTTTAATTCAAGTGTTGGGATTATTCTACAAAGATTTTTTCCCCCTTTTTTTGGTTCTGTAGGCATTGCACACCAGCATGATGGAGATTACTTAGGCAGTGCAAGAGCTATTGTTGTTTGGGTGATGCTGTCATATTCTGTATTATTAATTTGATACAGAAATTTCTCGAGGTGTAAAAATTCTATTATTTTGCCTGACACAGAAGAAAATATGGCTGTTTTCTATATCAATTTTCTTTCAAAAATTATATATGCAAAAGAATATTACTGGAAAATCAGAAGACCTGCTCAAACTCACTCCCAAATCGTGTTCATTTTACACTGCCATCACAGGTATCATGTAAAGGAAGGTTTAAATATCACACTTAACCAGAATTTTGATAGCATATGACAGTCTGAAATGGAACAATGTATTTTTCATGCATATGAATATTAACTATCCAGGGCCAACTTACAAATAACTTGGCTAAGAATTTAATAGCCCAGTGTGAAAGCTTCTGGAATTTTCACTCCGTCCACAGATAATCATTGTGAAGAGCATTTTTGCCCTCTTGAAAACTTGCTCTTCCTCTTAGCAGGACGAGGCAGGATGCCATGTGAGGATGCTGGCTAGAGGAGATTACAGCAGCAGGCATCTGTACGGGCTGTGTTACCCTTTCTGTCTAAAACTTGTGGATCAAGGGCCAGGGCCCAGCACTGATAAAGCAGTCGTATAGTCATTTGCTTTAAGCCAGGGCTCCACATTTTTTTTGTCAGACATTGGCTATTGCCATGCCTCAGAATTTCTCAAGAACAATCAAATATTATCACTGTGCTGTTCCTCTTGTCATTGGCAATGTTGTCCATTTCCTTACTGCAGCCTTACAGGGATTTAAGCCATGCTTATATTCATCCCATTAAAAATACAGGAAAAAGTTAAAAAAAAAAAAAAGCTATATTTCAAAACTTGAAGAGGGGGCTGAATCAACAGACTTTATCCCAGAATTGTTTCAGTTTCTAGCCCAAGGAGTTTTATAGAGGGCTTTTTTTCACTCATGAGCAAGGCAAATGGTGATAATCTTCCATTTATTGAAGCATTTTAATATGTAAGATTTCTTGCTGACATGAACAGTAGTAAAATACTATTCAGCATGGGAAACGTTCTCAAAATACATTTGCACTTTGGATGGTGACTTAATTCACCCCAACTACTTTTTTGTTTGATTTTTTTATTAAAAAAAGAGAAAATTCTTAAAATTATTTTTGGCTATTTTACTATGTCAGATACCACTGAGTCAGCTTTTCATACTTTCTTTAATCAGTGTACAAATTTTGTAAAGCAGACACCAGCCTTTAAACATAAAATTAATCTGTTTCATTATACAGTCTCCTTCGAGTCTACTGTTTGTTTCCTTTCTCCTTCCTTCAAAGCAAATATGCCCGGTAAATTTATTCTCAATGCATATGAGAACTTTCTATTACAAATTAATAAAAAAAAATCTGATATAAAATAACACTTTAGATATGATATTTTAGAAATGGCTTTAACTCTGCTTGTATGCTAAGAAGGTCTTTAAACTTTAAAGAGAGGATAGCTCTTTGAAAAAATTGAAAATTTCCTTAGTTGCAAATTAATATATTACACTGTATTCTCCAAACATTGATTTACAAACAAACGAACAGTAAAACTGACAGGTGAGTAAATAATGAGTCTGATTAAGATTTTGATGTCTTCTTTCAATTATTGCCCTTTAAATTGCTGTTAAGTAATTACTGTTTCTATGTGGTTTATTACTATTGCATGGGATTAACTCATTGATATTTTAATGATAGTGTATTATATCTTTACCATGTGAGTATTAAGTATTCAGCTACTAAACTACACTAGCTGTAGTTTTGTATTACTGTAAATTACTTAGCTATGAATAGTCAAATGCAATTTTACTTGAAGACAGCCCATATAAGGAAGTAAATTTCTAGTACTATGTGCTACCTGATTTTTTTTAATGTTTCAAATGTATAGGAAGGAGCATTGTTTGCCTTTACTCCCAGTATCTTTCTATTCCAGAATTTTTATCTTATGGCTTATAGGGTTAAACTACTGGGTTAGGAAAAATGGAGAAGAAATGGGGTGGATACATATTTAGTAATTGTGTATTTATATATATTTGTTACACACAGTGCTTTCAAAGTAGGATCAGGGAAAAACACTAGTCTTCATGGTGTCAGAATTTGGAAGAGAAATAACTAAATACAACTAATTTTAGGATGTTGGATTTTAGGTGAAGAGGAAGGGTTCTTTTTCCTTTTTTTTTCTGCTTGTCAAAGCATGTAAAAATTAATAAAAATAGTTAGGTCTATAAATCAGGTTCTAAATAGAGATTTCACCCCAAAATGATGAGGAACTTGTAAATGGAGGGTTTTATTTCAGGCTCATTTCTAATCAAAAGTAATTTTAACAGCCCACTCTCAAAATGCTGAGTTTTATAGTAAAACAATGCTTAATGAAATGTTGATGGAGTTTTTCCAATGCTATTATTAAATTACATTTATAAGATTTTAACAATGGTAATAATTACTAATTCATACATGTATTTTTGCAGGATTATTCTTTTAGCACAAGGGAAAAATTCCTTTTTATGATTTACTATTTGCATTATGATGAAATACTAAAGTGCCCACATCAAGCATTTAAGCTCAATAGCATTAGACACCCTAAGAATTAATAATGATAATGAAAAGCAGGTCTTGTCCCAGGAAGAGTTCTTTCTGTAAATTCACCACTAAGCATATGTAGCATTGCACAGCAAAACTTCTGTTCTGCTACTATGCTGCAAATGCTGCTCCATTTTATGGGAAGCTATGAATTTATTTAATCATGGCTTTCATCCTCAGACCAGTTCCATATGGGCAAACCCCTGGAACTCCATGGAGATGCATTACTTCAATGAAATTCCACCCTGGATAAGCAGACACCCAGATGGAGCACTGCTGAAGTCAGAAGGGCTATATACGAAAGCAGGATCCTGCTATACATGACTCAGTTTATTCAATAACTATGAGAACAACTGGATAAGCGCATGAAATAGTTAAGAATCTCTCCCTACCACTCATTCAGTCAGGAGAAATGGTGTTCAGCAGAACTTTACAGCAGTAAGATGAGATATACCCTCACATGTATATGCCTAGCTAAAATGCTAATTTTAAAACCATTATACAAAAGAAGAATTCATTTCTTATTGCTACATTTCCCTCTTCATCTGTGAATGCAACAGCAGTCAGCACTATCAAATGTTAAAGTATCTAAAAATGTTTTGAGGTAAAATTCCCCTTCTTGCAGAGACAGACTTCTCCAGGTCCAGCACCCGACCTCAGCTCCTCGTGCGAGTAACTTGGGAAAAAGCTGAGCAAATGGGGGTGGCGGAAGGGTGAGGCTCTTCCTCCCCATAATCCCGTCCTGGAAATGTTACTAGAAAGTTGTTTGCCCCGCAGATAGCAGCTGGGCCCTGTTGTTAGTCACTAAAACTAGTTGTTTACCTCAAGTGATCAATAGATGCTGCAGTGCTGAATATTCAGGACCTAAGCTGTATTGATTCGGCACAATGACATAATCATTACATACAGAACTTTTTTATTATTATTATTGAAACACACCCATTGATCAAATTTAATTAGAGATACATATTTTAAAAGATTGCTAATTTGCAAAGTTAAGGATTCAAAAATCAGGTGATATTAAGATTCCTGTTGCCCATAAAACAGCAGTTTTTACTATCCTACCTTTGCTTTACAGTACAGCTTTTACTTAACGGCAAGTGTAAGGCAATCACAGAGGTAATACTGTATTTGGAGCAGTGCAGCCACCCTAAGACTCTTCTTTTAATGTCATTTACTTGTGTAATTGTGCAGATACCTAGTATTTTGTTTCATTCTTCCAAGCACGTTCTTTGCCTATTGAAAAGAAGTGCCAGAGCAGAAAAATGTACCAGGACAGAAGAGAAGCCGACAAAGAAATCCCAAGCAAATTAAGGTCCTGAAATAAAGAATAGAATCTCTTTCCAGCTTCCTATTTCTGAGACTAAAAAGTGATTGGGAAGAGCTTGAAGGAAAACTCTGAAGTTTTTTTGTGGAATATCTTGAAGGCAGAGAACATGAAGCATGCTCAACACAACTTGTATTTAAAATTGCAACATGTGCCCTACATCATAGACAGAACTTGTCCTGCAAGTACTATAATAACTTGAGTTGGTTTTAATAGATTAGGGAAGGAAACGGAGCATGAAGAAACATGAAGGTTTTTTTCCATGAAGTTCTGAGTCTGGGAAGACTAACAGGATGAGCTGCTGATGCACTTTTTGGAGTGCTGAAGACTCAGCGTCAGCAAGTCCTGTTTTCCCAGTTTTGCAGCAGCGACTTGAGCCTGTGCTTCTTGTGCTGCAGCTGAGGGCCTTCCCCTCCCCATGTCAGCCAGGCACCTCTCCATCATTTCTTGCAGCTATTCTATTTTGTACAAAATCATTCCTTATAATCCAGGGAGAGTCATTCTCTATTCCTGTGGCTACAGCAGATACCCCACATCTTAGCCAGGGTCAGGATCTTGCTTAACATCATACAGTTCTGACAGAAGAGGTCAACTTCAACATGGTCACAGGCACAAGTCTGGAGCAAGATATTAACTTAGGACATGAGAAAAAGAGAGAGATTTGAACCTGGGTCTTCAATCTCCTAAGTGAGTGCCCCAGTAAACACTGAGCAGCTTTCTCTGCCTGGGAATCACAGAATCACAGAGTGGTTGAGGTTGGAAGGGACCTTTAGAGATCGTCCAGTCCAACTCCCCTGCTTCAGCAGGGTAAAAGGCAGAGTGCTCTCATCAAAACTGAAGAAACGGTTCCCAGTGTTAATTTTTGCTGTTTAGTTTTTTTGTTGTTTGTTTGATTTTGGTTTTCTTTTGACTGGTTCATCCTTGTGACAAGTTCATATTCTGATGAGCTGAACATGTCTGATGAAAACATACCTCATAAGAAAGATTCAGGACCAGTTGTAATTAATATACTGTTCTGTATTATACTATTTAGTGAAGTTTAAAAAGTACCGCCTTAGGGATAATTTTTAAATAGTTTTTGTTAATTGATAATGTTATTCAGACATTTCACTTCCATCCCAGCCCCAGTAATATGCATGAGTTATATTAATGCAGTAATTATTTAGATCACTTTTAAAAAATTTCTCCATTTTTTTCAAAGCATTTTTACTTAAAATGTTTTATAATGCTTTTATGTCTCTGAATCCTTCTCAAGTAACAGAGGCTTTTTCTCATGTATTATTTGGATAAAGACATTTCAGAATCCCTCTAGAATTATTCAGTTTGGAAAACATCCTATAGACATAATTTGCTGGAGGCAAGCTAGCAGTGCAGATTAAAAGTTTACATGAAGACAACAGACAAACCAGAATTACTAAAAGAGAAAAAAAAGAACCTTTTTATTGGGCCTAAAAGACCTTTATTTAGTATCTCCTCAAAAACTAAAGCATATTATTATACACACTATAAACTATTGATCTCTGCTCGTTTATTATGTTCTCCATTAGTATTCTGTGCTAAACGATAGAACATTTCTCATAGATACACAGAAACACCTTATAGCTTCATCAGAATTAGGCAACTCTGCCTTAGATGATATCAACCTACTTCTTTCTAGGTGTAAAGCGCCTAATCTCAGGAAATTTCATCCTTCTTATGTATAAGTAATAGGCAAGAAATATTTTGACAGTCTTAAAAAGAAAGCAAATTACTAAATAAATAAATGAAAAGCATTGAGATTTGTGGCAGAATCTGTTAGTTCCTGTGTGTTACTTTCAGCATATCATAATATATTTCAGAGTAGAATAAATGGATATATTAGACAAGATTACTGTCTAGTATGTCTCCTGACTTTTAGTTGTTATGACTCTGGTATATATATTGACTACTTTTTTCTGAAATAGAAGGGCATTATCCTAGATCTTCCTTTCACACTAAAATGAAATCTAATTTTTGTTGCTTTGTAAAAGTATGCAGTGGAGTGTATGGTGTCATGCTGTACTACGGATTACCAGAAATATCTAGAAAAACTCAAATCAGAAAATGAAAATATAAAGTTAATATTGTATTGCCATCACATATTTTTTCCTGCATAAAATTGAAAGAGATAAAAATACATCAACATTTCTGGCTATGATCCTGGGACTCGATGTCTTAATTTTTAGCTGCTTAACTTGAGACACCTGAAGCTTGCAATGTCCCCTCAGGGTATTGGGGACTATGTCATGACCTGGTATGTTGTCCTGCAGTGAGAGCAATTCTTCAAGCATTAAATAATATCACCATGCAAGTGCTGGTTCTAGACTGTGAGAAAAGAGAGGACATTCTCTGTTCACATCCTTTTGGGAATTGAAGTTTTGGGAATGGACTTAGCAAAATTAGGACTGTGGAACATAAAATTAGATCTCTTTATCAAAGGTAAAAATTCATCTTTTGCATCAATCTTTTTATTTCAATGTCTCTCCCTTCCTACCTCTCCTTCCACTGCCTGAAAAAAAACAATATGTTAAATAAATCACATCAAAGCTTGGGATATGTCCAGAAGACTCTCCTTGCTAGCCAATTCTCCTAACACTTCTAATGACTGCTTCATATTTTACCTGAATTAACTAAACTTCTGAATAATACCTACTCAATCAGATAACTTTATAAATCTCCGGAAACAACCTGCCTTCCTTCCTTCCTTTGGCCATTTGGGTTTCATAAGTAGCATCCACGCTGAGCCTTAAAGTTTAATACAGTCAGTCTGGTGTTATCTTCAGCAGTTAAGAGGATGGTGGTGTTTGCTAACGGCAAAAAAAAAAAAAAATGTTTCTTGGCTGGCTCCCAAAAAGCGAAAAAGGCTCTATTTGTTCAAGTTTCCGGAGACTCGCTGAGCGGCTGCCATACGGCAATGTGTGTGTCATCAGCATGGCCGTGACCGCGGGAGCGCTCTCCCTCGCACAACCCTGCAGCACAGCTTGGAGAGCACCTTCTCACCAGCTCTGGGCCGGACAGGGGCAAAGTTGAATATGCAGTGTAGGGGCACGGGGCTGCCATCTCCTTTCCCTAACAAGCATCTACCTCCACACTGCTCGGGAAAACTCTAGTCACTTAGGGCACTTGGCCAGCTGTGAAAGATCCAACATCCTTGTCCTTTCTCCATGTGAACTAGGAAAATGTGACAGATGCTTTGGGAAACCCATCTGCACTCCTACAGTATCCCTGAAGCAGCCTACCAAGGCTTTCCTACTGTCGAAAGGGTAGCTCCTTGTCAGAGGTCTCCAGAGTGCTCGCTGCTACAGTTGACAGAAGTACTTGCCAGGTAGAAAGGTATCAAGGAGCTTTGGATGCAGAGAGTAATCCAACCTGAGGAAGATAAGGAATAGAGGAACAAATAATGGGAGCACGGTATTAATTTTATTACTTTTGTAGCAGAATGCTTAAAGGAAGGTGGGAGCACAGTATTAATTTTATTACTTTTGTAACAGAATGCTTAAAGGAAGGAGGAGGGAAGTGAGACTTTCTCCCAAAACCATGGAGCAGAGACTTCAAACATTCTTTGACAGCCTCGTTGTCTTTCCCCATTCCCAGACATAGGGCTTCCTTCATCCCTATGCTCCCTGCTCTAGCTCCCCATGGAGCTCCCTACTTCCCCACTCTGCAGCTGCTCTTGTTTCACAGGGTGCTGCCACCAACAAGCACGTTTGCATTCATGTGATAAGATTGCAGACAATCATTTCATCAATGTAACACAGCAAATGGGAAGGAAAAAAAAAAAAGATAAAACATGAAGACTCCTAAAATTTTGATTTCCATAAATCTTGCCTAAGGCTCCAGCTGGAACTGTCCTAAAGGGGCCATGTACAGTATAGTACAGTATATTCCCTTACTGCTTCTTTAGCCAAATAAATTTTGTTGATGAGTCATGTGGGCACTGCAGAGCATTTCAAAGACCCATCTGGCAGAATAAAGTCACTTGCCTTCAAAGCATAGCGTATCTCAAAAGGTTCAGCATTTGGATTTGGTTTGAATTCTTGGATCCTTATCTGAATTCCCAGAGACTGTATATCAGGCTTTCTTGCAGAATTTCCATCATTCATTTCAGCTTCTAGTCAAAGCCATGTAATAACACAGGAAAGCTTTTTCGCCCAGTCTTTCTGTTAAAGCAGAAGTGTAAATCCGGAGATAGGGAAAGGGGTAGTACCCAAATAACAGCTGTGAAGATTTGGTTCACTTTTTGTTCTAGAAATAAACCGAAGTTTGAACTGTGTCAATTGGCTATTGCTTAGATATTTATACTTTTATTTCACCGATTTCATCATTTTATGACTTAATTCATTCACCATTACCTTCATATATCTTGTGTTTTTTACTAAATTATCAAGTTATTTTTTGTTTATACTGAAGCTTGGCCATAGTATCTCCTACTGTGGTGATCTTTAACCCAAATGGAGCCTTGGGTTTGCAAAATGCTGCTTATACCCCAATCCATTTTATTTTATTATATTCTTTCTAAACCATCTCTGTGAAGAAAATGAAAAGTAATGATTTTTCAAATAATTTATATTTAGTAGCTTAGTCTCAACTGAAATCTCACTATACCGACTTTTTCTAGAAAGACTTGAAGCAACTAACAAATACTTAAATATTTTCATCCTTCTATTTGAATTGTTTTTTATCAGGATGTTTTTGTCTTTCCTAGGAAATTACTATATTTTGCCTAAGTTTGCCTATGTTGTAGCATGAAGATATCCTGAACTTTTCATCACCCTTATGAATCTATGAATGAACTTCACATATATCTTTGTTTTCAATGTCTTCTGTTGGCACTGTTAATTGCCTTTTTTTTTTCCAATTTTATCATTTAACATAACAGATTAGACATAAGATAGGTCATGGAATATTTGCAGGTCCTCTTGAATGACTTCAGGTTCATCTGAATGCCTCATTTTAATCAGTTTCTGAAAGAAAGAATCTGTAAAACCTGATTTCCAGAAGTACAGAGAATCTCCTAGCTCTCTGAAAGCCAGTGAAAATACAGATGATAATCATTAGTTCCATAATTCTCTTTTATTTTTCCCCACAGGACTAAATCTCTTATAGTAACCAAATGCAGTGAAATAGCAATTGGCTAGGAATTATAATGAGTTAAAATTTTGAGAATACTCTTCAGGCGAGATTATGTCCAGTGTTCCTGAGTTTGCACACACTGAATCAGAGAAATGCAATGCATCCCATTTATCAAGCCCTTACAAAAGACTAAGTTCTAGTCATGGTTTTTCTACCAAAATAAAAATAAAATGCTTCTTCTTAAGCATGGTACCAAGCACCATGAATTGGTGAAGAAAATATTTCTAAAAAGTGCAGTCAAGATTTTTGAAAATGCTTTATTTCACCCAACCTTAAAACAACCAACCTTAAAACAACCTCTGCCCACTTTGTTTTTATTCCAGGGGTGTGTGAGTAAAAGCAGTGTGGAGAAATATATTAGAGGCAAAGGAAGACCACTCAAAATTTTTGCTTTTGGGGAGAACATTAGCAATGGGAGAGGATTAGGGTGCCCATATTTTTAGCAATATTTCACTTCAATTATTTTTGGAATAATGCAGTACTTTGTGATTAAAGATTTTGGTAATAGTGTCAGTGTAGGCTATAGTGTAGTGACTATGCTGAAAAAGATTTCTTTTAGAAATTACACAGCAACAATGCAAACTAATCAGTTCTCAGTTTATCAAGATAGAGGCACAGATTAGTAGAAGACAAAGTACTATAAAGTTACTAGTTGATATGTGATGTAATCACCACAAGAGAGTCCATAAATTATTTTTTTCATTAATACTGTTTGGATAGGTGCAAGCCGGTGAGCAATATAAGTACTGTGGAAAATTTGAAAAAAAAAATTGGCTTTTCAAACAAAAACCATGATGGTATCAAGTGGCTTCAAGCTTTAGTTTCTTCACATTATACTCTGTCACATCTAAGTGCAAACTTTGCCGATGGCAAAGGGAAATACAAAGGTGTTGACAGTTAACTATAGCTAGCCACCTGGCCATCTATTACACCCCAGATGTGAATTGTGAGTTTTATATTCTTCATATTTGAGGAAAATGCTTCTTCTGACGTTCTTGAGCAACACTTAGCAACTGAAGAAATCTACAGATTCTTTAGTTTGAAGAACTTGTCATTGTGGTGTGGACCTATGAAAGCATGGTGGGGGCACAGCAGAGTTGAGGACCATGTAGCATATTTTTGCCATCTGCCTCCTTGCAAATAGGATACCTACAGTATTTCAGTAATTGCCTGATCCACAGAAGTCCTTTTACATTTACAGAATAGCTATTTAATAGTGTGATTTTCTTATTTTGCCCTGCCCAGCAAGTGTTCAGCTGATTTGAAAAAAAATATATTTTTCTTCATGAAGTACCTTAAGAGTGAACAAAAAATACATTTTTTTCATACATTGATGAAACAACTTCTGAAGTAAAAAATGCAGTCACTCTTCCTGTAGTCCACGCAAACACAGTTAGAGCCTCCATCTAACAAAAAGAGGGTCAAAGTACAAGGTTGTGCTCAGTATGACAAAGACCAGAGTCTTAACCTGGCCTCTCACATCCTACTTTAGCAGACTGCTGGAAAATCCAGGAGTTCCTTGTTGTGCCCAGGTGAAGTTGCTATACTTTGTGACCAGTATAAAATACTTCTTAGAGGAACCTTATCAGTTTTACACCACAAGGAAGGAAATCAGTCTAAGTCTGGCATGCTGGATTTTTTTGTATCGTTTACAGGAAATGGAATAGCTTCAGGAAGAGTACTAAGGCACAGACATTTGTCTAATACCTCCTGATGGCAGTAGGGCAAATACATGAGACAGTTTGGGTTCTCAGCCAGAGTGAGATAGGGTATCTCAGGTATCTATACCTATACCCAAAGGTGTAGGGTATTCACACCAATGTGAATCTTGATATCCTGCTTACTGTGTGAATGATCTTGTCATTAGAGTGAAATTACTTAAGCATGGTTTAGTCTTTCTCATCATTTTTAGCCCAGAATGCTCTCCTTGTGGTTACAAATGCGATACATTCTTGGCAGAGCTCCGATGTTTCTGATGAAAAGGTTTCATAAAACTTCTCACCAGATTGTGTAGAGAAAATGGAGAAGAGAAAAACTGCATTATCTGATTTATAAAGCAGAATTAAAGAAAGTGGCTACTACTATAATGTAATGTCCACTCTTTCCATTCTAGTTCCATTTTGTGTCCCTTTCAACTTTGTGAGATATAGGAAGGGGGTGGCTTGGATGGGAAGAGAGGGGAAAGCTAAATTAGTTTCTGGTAAATTTTTACTTAGATTTGTTTTTCCTTCATCTCTTTTATATACAATCTAACTTGAAAAAAATCACTTTTTCTTTTAATATCTTTAAGGCCTGATTCTTACTGTTTTACTAAGGCATCTCTACACCATTTTGACCTCAAAATGAAAAAAAAAGAAAAATCAAGTTCTTTGACACCATCGGAGTGGCAGAAGGTGTCCAAAGAATAAATGAGAATGCCATGGGTCTTTCGCTTTTAAAACCCACAGTCATATGTTTTTTCATCTGCTTCATGTCTCTTCATCGGGTTCTCTTCAGAAGCTCCACTTAACAGCAGTGGCATCTACAGGATGGAAGGCAGTGGAAGCTGCTATATCTCAGGCAATCATTTCGCATGATCAGAGAGATGCTCTACTGCATGCTGACAGTACACTTGGCATTAATTCCTAGTCGTTGCACAAAATTAAAATGCATTTTGTAATTTTGATGCAATATCTGGCACACCAATAGCTCGCTTCTGTCTTAACTCCACGCTTTAGATATGCATAGCATTTGTTGGAAGGCTCTGTTTGTAGGCAAAGCTGAAAATTTACCACAAGACACAAGCATCATCCAACTGTCAAAAACAGTTTTTTTTCCTTGCTGGCAATGAAAATTTTTGCCTATTTTTTACCTTTCATGCTTAACTATGAAGTATGGTATTTTTATAAAAAAAAGGGGAAAGCATAGTGCAGGATAACCTTGTGAGATGTACATCTTGTCTGGCATGGTCTTTTTCCATTTTTTTTTTTTATTTTTTTCAGTAAAGAAGCATTCTCCCCACTGATCGCACTACTACGAAACATGAATTTTAGGACTTGTAACATTAGACCATTTTTATTGATCTTCATCAGTTTGCAGTGGGGACTTCAAGGTCATTTGGTCACCAGGGTTAACTTTGCAGCAATGAAAAGCAATAAATACTTTTGGTTTAGGCGGGTATTTATTATGAACATTTAATTCTCCCAAAACTGCAATACTTGTTAGAAAGTATTGAAAAAATAAGTTCTTGTTTCCTTTGACATGTCCTTTCTTTAAGTATTCTTCTTAACTTGCTGCCCCTGTGACCCCCTTAGTAGCAGATACAATTCATTTCTTATGCAGACTGACAAAAAAGATGCATGGTATATGGCACTGCATATCTTTACTTCATTATTTCCTCATAGCAAAGACTTGAAACTGTAATGTGTGAGAAAGAAAAGGTGCCAACATGACATTTACTACTGCTAATATGAATCTGATTAATTCTACAACAAGAAACATCATCTTAACTCTTTACATTCTTTTGTGTGTTTTTTTATTTGAACCAAATTGATAAATCAGAATATTTTGACAAATAACATACACTCATAGCCCTTGTTGAAGCAAACAATATCATAACCTAGACATTTGCAGTAAATTTCTTATAAAGGAAGCAAAAGGCAGTCTTTTAACAATATTTACATTTGTCTACTAAGATTAAATCTGATTTATATAGATCATTTACAGTATATTTAGCCATAGTTACACTTTATTTTTAGGGGAGAACAGTGAAAGTCAGAAATAGTTTCAGTGTGCTTCACTATGCTTTTCCTACAGTGTTATTTTGTGATTCACCACGTTTCAACGAAGAAGCCTTTCTCACAAGTAGCTGTTAGGGAAATCTAATTATTTTATTTATATCTCACTTATTAACTCAAAATACTTGCTTTTTATTTGCAATTTGCACATTCAAGAAGTGACCTCTTTATATCTCAGTGATGATTTCTTAGACTTTTTCTAAACTTAAGAAATCAAAATGATTGTGTGAACATATTCTGGGTTTTCTGATGTCTCATTGAGTAACTTATTTTAGATTTGTACTTTAAAAGACTATCTGTCTTTCTTTTCTCAGTTTGTGGTGGGTAGCATGAGAAAAATTAAATGTTTTAGTTTTGCTTCTTCAATATGATTTCCTATTCCTTGTAGTTTTGGCTGAAATGTCAAAAATGTAGAAACTGTGAAAAATACCATAGAATGTACAAAGTGTATACTTACAGGAAAATGTTTTCCATTAAGGAGGAAAAAAAGAGAAATGGGTTACAGGGAAGCAAAAAAAAAAAAAAAAAAAGTATTTGATCTGTGTACATATAATGTTTCCCTTATGTATAACATGTATGTTTAAACATTTATGAAAATGTAAAGAAATAACCCAGAACATTTAAACACTGTGATATTTTTAAATGCAGGGTGACAAACATTCAGATGTTTGATGACCTTGTGAGTAGAATATTTTCCTTGGAATCATTTCTTTTTACTCATTGATTGGATCAAATTTGAAATGTCTATAGAAATATTACGGTGCAGAAAAATAATTTGGCTGCTAACGCAACTGTCCGGCCATAAAATGTGAATAAGGGAAAAAGAAGAAAACGGGAGGAAGAAAGAATTTAAGAGCAAGTATTGGAGAAGGATAAATAACATTTTGCCAAAGTGCTTACACATTGGTAAGCAAGCAAGGTTAGGACTGGCTGTTGCTTTGTAATACTCCAGCAATACAAATAACTTTGAATGCAAGCAAATGACACATAGGTCAGGATTTTAAATGTGAACACATGCTCCAGAGGAAACCATACAGGAATAAAAGTTGTTCTTGTTTTGTTAGTTTAGAATCTGAAAGAAGCTTTTGTGTGTAAAGATGTAACCGGATCCCGTGCCTGGAGCCATGCCTTGTGGTACACAGACCGCTGTGTTTATCCCAGTGTACCAAAGGTAGCAAAACTTGCAGCCCTTCTATCTCCAGGCTGGCACTGGCTTTTGTGAAATGGGATTTATATTTACCGGAGTTATACCAAAACAAACCTTTCTTATTGTTCTGTAGGGGAAGTCAGCAGTGAGAGTGTGAGCTTTGCTGAAGGTAAATCTTGATAATCATTGCTTTAAAAAATAAAAAAATAAATAAAGAGCAGTTCTGTTTCAGTATTATAAACTCTACTCTTTGAATACCTTCCAGAAATCTGCTGGTTTAATTTCTTAGTCCCATCTGTTTCCCTCTCACTGGCTATATTTGTTAGTATTTCCTCAAGCAGCATGTTGTATTGCCCTTACTGTGCTGGAGGAAAAGGGCATAGATTGATCATTTTACAGGACAGGGAAACATTTATTTTGGGCTGGAGTGCAGTGTATTTGCTTGCTTCCTGCCCAGAGTTAAAGGAGGAAAAAAAAAAAAAAAAACTTTATCCAGAAAAAAAAAAGGGGGGGCGGGGGGAAAGAAAAGGAAAAAAAAAAAAAGAAAAAGAAAAAAAAAGACCCTGTTTTGGTATACCAAGGGGGAAAAAAAAAAAAAAAGAGGCAGCAATGTCAGGAGGGCCATTAGCCTGCTTATCTGTCTTTCTACTTTGGCACGTGAAAGCTCCCAGCTCAGCATGCCATGTGTCAAATCTATCATTTGATATGTCAGGAACCATTATTCCCTCTTTTGTCACCAGTTTTGACCAAAGGATGAAAAATTGCTGTCTTACACAGACAAAATTATTGCTGAAAAAAGGGCAACTATGGCACATAGGAGTAGGCCAAGGTGAAACCTGGGGAAACTCTCCTTAGATTAGGTCTGGGTTAAGAGAATATTGATCTATGTGCTAAAAACTGTTGATCTCTCTCTGAGCAGCGGATGACAAATTGTAGCAAACAAAAAATTGAGTGTCTCCAAGGACATTTGAGCTGCTCTCTGTTTTCTGTGAGTATTTGTTTGGTTTGTGGGTTTTGCTCTAGGGATTTAAACTAAAATAAGCAAATATTAAACAGAAAGGAAACAGCCACAAATGATACAGTAAGAAACTGTAGGAAGACTACGGTCAGTTAGAAACTAGGCTAGGTATTAAAACTGATAAATAGCTTAAGTGTAAAAAGCATGTGTTAACTGCAAAAAGCTTAGCATATTGATTTTTGGGGGTGTTTTAGGCCTATTTCTTTTCTTTGCAGTGTTCATGCAGTTTTTTCTATAGCAAATAGGGTGTCATCTATGCTTCAGATATTGGAATATTATTTCATATTAATTTCTGCAGCATTCACTTCAAGCATTTTTAGCACCACAAATCTCGTGATGCTCCATAAACATAATTCATAAACAAATTATGTTAAGGACAGTAATAAGCAGAAGCTGAGTAAACAACATGAGCATCTCTTGAAACCAGCAGTATCCCCTCCTTTCCTTCAATAAGCGTACCCCAAAGATGAGAGGGGTGTAAAACAGAATTCATCTCCTGTGCTCAGATTAGACAAGTAGCAGAAGTGGTTGACCCAGTAAGCACTCAAGCAAAACAAATCAATTTTTCAACTAACAGAAGAGATGAGGCAGGTAGGGACCTCCCAGGAGAAGGGATCCCTTTGATGACAAAGCAAATTCTGGCCAGAAGTTTGTTTTCCTTCAAGTTTTCCCGTGGATTTTTGAGTTTGAATGAAGTTGGAAATAACGGTCCAGAAAGACTCCTTTGGCCTCAGGGGATCTGAGGTGTATTAGGAGACAGTGCCATATATAACCAACACTAGAACAGAGATTTGTTTTCTCAACGTTGGGACCCAGAACAAGTGTGACTCTCCAAGTTTGTGTTGGCATGAACCTTGGGCCTCCTAAGGCCATCTTGTGAGAACAATACCAGTGATTCAGCGTCCCTTCAGTGCGCATCCCTCCCCCATTCCTGCACGCAGCTGCCAAGAGTCCTTCATCTCCTGTGGCCTTTCTGCAGTTGGCAGTCCCGTCTTGCAGTCCACTAGCTCTCCCGTTTCTCTCTCCTTCCCACTGGAGGTCACTGCAGCGGAGGAGTTGCGGGCAGCTAATCTACTTGCCCCCTGGAGCCACACCAGCACAGGAGTAGCCTGCGGTAGATGTGACTGACACCACTCTGGACCTTGCAGGGAGCAAGAAATGTTAAGGGTCCGTGGAGATGCTAAGGGTCCTACTTGAGCTGCACTTGTAAAAACAGAGCGCATCCAAGTTCTCAGCTGAAGGACTTTGCTGCAGAGCATCAATTCATCAAAACTGAGTGGAATATTCTGTGGAGCTGGCTCCATCTTGATAAAGCTGCAGCTGACTCCTTGCTACTTTCCTGCCAGCTCACCTGCTTCCTTACTTGGCAAGCTGCCTCCAAGCTAATGGGAAGCCATGTCTCCACTCACAAGCTCCTCAACTCACAGGCTCTGTCACCCTCCAGCATCTTGCCTGATGAACTGCTATGGAGCAGAAGCTCCTTCCAGGGACACATGCTCTTTTAAGGGGGCTCTGATATTCTAGACCAATGCTGTGTAGTCTTTAATGCTTAGCATGACATCCTAGCATGGAAAAGTAATATAGTGCCACAAATTTCTAACAATAAATATTTAGTTTGACTATTTTGAGACTAAGCAGTCATGTTCTGGCACTATTTGTGACTGGCCAGAAAATAGAGACACGTAAATACTGAAAACGTTACATCATTGTCACCTGATACTCCAGCCTGTCTTGCTTAAAGCAGGTAGAAATTCTTTGAATATTTCAAACACATTTTCAAGAAAAAAATAGCTCATTTGAAACTAATATTTTTCCCAAACAATTCAGTTGTGACAGTTTCATTCCTCTTCTCTTATTTTTATGGGATAATTGAAATATACAGAAAAAAATATTTTGATGCTTAAAAAGCAAAATCCACACAAAATGTCAGTTCAGAAAAAGAGCATAAATATTTATTTCATTTCTGCTTTTCCAGACAGGAAAAAAAAAGTTTGAATCATTTGGTTTCCTTATGTGAAAGAGGAGATGCAAATTAAATGATGCTTTTTCCTCCCTCAGTGAAGTCCGAATAAGTGATCAGCCACATGTACTCCCCCTCTTTTTGTATTGCTTGCAGCGAAGTTAAATTCAGGTGGATGAGGTGGGCAGAGAGCAATTCTAGGCACATTTCTGTTGAAATATGCAGACCCTTTAGAATACACAAGTCTGAGACTCACAAGTCTGAGTCCTTTGTTGGCAATAGGTCTGAGGATCTGCACAGTGCGCTATTTAACATTTTTCTTCCCCTTCCCAGGGAAAAACACCAGCTCACTGCACCTTGTGAGTACATCCTTGCATTTGACTCTTAGCTCTCTGAATGTTTTGGGAGGCTGTGATTTTGCTTGTATACTGCCACCAAGATGCAGAACATTCACCTGTTAACTTTCCATTAGTGATCATCTCACAGGTTAGCTGGCAGTTCACAGTAGGGTATAGTCAGACAAGACAGCTGAGCCAACAAAGCAGCTTATTACCATCAAAAGAGGCTGCCCTGCCTCCTGCCCCCCCTTACCAGTCATTTTCTTCTCTGGTATCAATTCTGGCACTCGTCTGAGCTCCCAGTGAGCCAGCTCAGTTCTCTGAACTGGCAGAACATTACTCATGCTTTTTTGGTGGGTTCACACTCCATCTCCTTAATGGTCTTAACTGGCTTACCAAAGATTCATATGAGTATAGAGCCGTGGGAAGAGAAGTGACAGGAAGATACACTAAGGAGCAAAATGTAATGTGATGAGAAGGGAAAGAGCATGAGGAAGACTGATAAGTTTAGACTTTCTCATGGATGAAATGATGGACTGCAGTTCTCTCATACTGACATTTCTCGGTCATATTTGCATCATCATTCCCACATGAATGACGGTGTTTGTCCCCACAGCCACAAAAGGAGGCTTAATTCCTGTTTCCTTCCATAGGGATAGACCTAACAATACATTTACATATTTAAATGAGGAATGAATTGAAGAGAAAAGAGAGGAAAGAATTCCCCTGTCTCTTTTCCCTGTTATATGTAGGAGAAAAAGGGCTGCACGACACTGTTCATCCACACTCCCCTAGCTCTGCCTACCTGGACTAATGCCAGCACCAGGTCAGGGCAACAAGAAGAAAGAGCTAAAACCTTCTCCTGCCTTTCATGTTTGGGCTGCAGCTACAAAGATATATGACTCCTTGGCACCAAAGTGTCAATACCTTACCTCTTTTTACATGACTCACAAAAACTTCAACATTGTAAAAAGTATCTCAATGCATTACAGGTGTAGACTGGAGTATCTAGAAAGCAAGTATGCTTGCCTGCTGTTGCTTTCTGAGTATGGACTATTTTCCTTTCTGCTCTGGAATCCTCCATTTCCCTGATTTCTAATCATGTCCAGGCTGAGGGCTTAGAGTTCCACGGAGCAGTCCCATTGCTGAGATTAAAAGACTTCTGAGAACTGTGAAAGCGGTGAATACTTCCTGTGCCATCTTGCCACAGTCTTCCTGAGGCCTTCAAGCCCTCGCTTGTTTCTTGGAAACTCCGACAAAAGTAGAAGCATGTTTGCTTATATAAAGGCAAAAGATGTGTCCTCAGATTTAATGCTTTCCTATCACCAGGGAGTGTCTCACAAATGGAGCATCCCTGACTTTAGAGGACTTGGTGTGGGATCGCATACGGGACTGATACCAATGAGGAAGATTGTGAGGGACATGGGCTGAAGCGGTGAGTATGCTGTGAAGAAAATATGTGGTTCCACTCTTTCCAACATGAGCTCCAAAAGTCTCCCAAATTATACCTCAATATATTGTACAAATTGAGTCTTGAAATTAAATTCTCAGACAGGAATTTATGAAATGTAGCTTGTAGATTACATATATTAGTAGCAATCAGCAGGTATAAATGTGAGTAGGTGATTTTGTGATTTCCACTGTATTTTAAGTAAAAGATACTTCAATGTCACGGCAAGAAGCAAGCTAGCTTCTTCCTTTTTCAGTCCCTAATTTTCCAACACTGATCCAAATTTAAAATTGTTTTTTCTTCTTATTGCTACCAGCCTATGAGTGGCACGTGTTTGTTTGTGAGATTACATCAGCTCTATATCACAAAGTCCCAAAGATTAATATTTGGAAAACACTTAGGAGACCATCATGTCAGTCTTCCTGATAACTCAGGATTGTTCTCTTCAGCTTGGAGTGTTTCCATCAATACGGTATCTGAGTACTTTCTAGAAGTGCTTAACTGACAGCTGTCACGTATGATTCATGATTTCTTCAGACTTTTTCCAAGGAAAAATATGTTATGTGCATTAAAAAAACAGAACTGTAAAGACAAGATATTGACTATATTGCCTATATATTATATGCACCTAATATAACTTTCTGTAAGCAAGCAGCACAGCAGTAACCAAACTGCAGCTATAATATTAGTTCTGATGTTCTTGCTTTTGTATGTTCAACAAAAGTTGTACCTTTGAAGAAAAGTATTTTCAACAGAGAAGTTTAGTGACAACTTTCCACATCTTTCAGTTTACTATCTGAACATTAAGGCATATATTTTTTGTGCATATTTCCTCCTTTCATACACTATTTTATCTCATTTCGGTTTCCATGCTTCAGTCTGCATTTGTGATGCTTTTATTCAATAAAAATAAACATTTCCTGTAGACACAGACATACTCTTCAGAAACTTTAATTTTCATTAATTTACAATCTTATATATGTAAAAGAAAGCCTAAAAAGTACTCCCAGCATGCTATCTAGACTCCATAAACAATGTTAAACACACATACAACTAACACATAGTCATTGACTTCATTGTTTTTGCTCATTTCCTCAAAATCCTTTTCCTCTTTCATATTATGTCAAAATCTCCTTATTCTTGAGATAACTTAAATGTCCTAATTTCCATGACAGTCAAAAAACAGTGCTTTAAGCAATTATTTGTGTGATAATTATTATTATTCATTATAAAACTATTTATCTCCAATTCACATATTAACCAGATTAAGAAAAAATGGTACCATAAAAAGGACGCCTGCAGCTTATGGCCTGTAGAATCCAAAGACATAAGCTATCCATACGGGAGTATATGCTTTCCTTCTGCTGTAGGCAAAAACTTATAAAAAAGTGCTGTACTTCATTTTTTTGCCTCATTTTTTTCATCTGTTTAGTACAGTATTGAGTTCTCCCTTTATGTAAAGAGCCACAAAAGGACTAATGTACCACTTTAAGGCAAATGCTTTGTTTTTTTATTGGTCTCCCTCAGCTCTTATGCATGACTGTATGAATCTATACATACTCTGTTCTACTTTAATATTACTATACTGGTACATGTTTATTGCCATATGAAACATAACTCAATACAGCTTATAGCCAAATGATTATCAGCAGTGATGCATAAAATATTTATTTTAAAACTTGTAAGTAAGGCTAGGAATTTGTTAGCATTAAAAATGTATGGGAATAAATTGTTAAGCTCTTTATTTATGCCTGGACATTTGTGAGATATAAAAAACAATTCAACATGGCTTTACAAATCAATTGGTCTGATTGGCATTACAGTAATGGTGGTATTTCTGAACAATACTTCAGAGAGAAGATGAAATTATTCATACATCTTAGTTGCACTTTTGTACCCAAATATATTGAGATGTCTTTTATCTTTAAGCAGAGCTTGTGGATTTCTTGGGGTTGTGATGCTTGGCTTAGGGAAAACTTTGAAAGATTTAGAGTAACTTTTATGGTGGGAATACTGATTTAATTTTATCTTAAAATGGTCTCTTGGACTGGATTCATCTCAATTACGTAAACTTTATAAGGACTAGCTGGATATCTGGTCCACGCACAGTGTCTTTGCTGGTCTGTGGAAAAAAACTTGTCCCATCTATTTTAGACATAACTATTTTAGAGATTTCTCCAGAGTTGATTGTCTCTCTCCATTGATCACAGAGGGCATAGACTAATGGCTTGGCTTTTGGAGAGACAAAATTAACTAAGACCTTAATTGCTTCACAATTAATGTGTTTTGAACACAGTTCTGCTCTGAATTCCATCATAGCTATGAGCATATAAGGAGGTATAGATGATCATATATTTGCCTTGCACATATCCCAGCCCAGCCAGAAGTGGATCAGGTCTGTTCTGGATGCCACATGGACATTCCCTGCAGTACAGCAGGGCCCTTGTCGCTCAGCATGAGCGATTGGGCTGTGCCAATCCAGCCACACGGTCCCAGTACTCCTGCTCTCCAGGTGGCAGAGCAAATGCACCCATGCCAGCAACCAATGTCCACCAGACACACTGTCAAGTCTAGTCACTTCAGTGCAGTTTCTCTTTGCTTACTTTTATGTAAGTGAGAGGAGAATCTGACCTGGTTTCATTTCCAACTCTTTAATGCCTTAATGTTAACAGCTAGAATTTAAAATGCAATGTTTTCCCACATAAATGCAAAGATATGCCTTAGAAACAATCAGATGAGTAATTCACGTCATTATCCCTCTCTTATCATTTGAGAAGCACCCAGTTCCCCGAGGAGATGTGTTAGTCTTCCCACTCTTCAGCATATCTCATCAGGTAAGTCACTTTTTACAGGTGCAAAATGATGTTTAGGTTACTTTTGAAGCATGTTAGTTTCACTTTTTTTGGCAGAGTGGTGAGCAGTGTCCAGAAGGCATACAGCGGCTTCCTTGCGTGGGCTTTCCCATCCTGTCTGGCATTCTTGTCCAAGGATTTCTCCACACATCCTGGGCACCTTGTCTCATTCTCTCCATTGTCCCAAATGCAGAGACTCCAAAGACATGGAGTAGAGAAAGATCATCTGCCAGAAACATCCTCCATGTTGGAGGCCTAACACTGTTAATGGCCAAACTAGCACTGAATACAAATTTGCAGGTGCAAAATGTGCTTTTATTAAAGTCTCCAGAGTTCTCCTTTTCTGTAAAGGCTTTCACTGACCTAGCCAGCACTATCTCTCCATCACCATTAGTGTTTTCTTGTTAACAGGACTCTTACAATACACATAGTACTGCACAAACTTTTCTGCCATCCTAGACTTGCTGAACTTGCTGAGCATGGATTTCTCCTGATTTCACAGAAGACCTTTGTCCATCATGATTTCTGTTCAAAACATGCTTGTGTTCTCTCTGTGGAGCCTTGATATTTCCACTGGCTTTGCTATTCTTTGAAAATTCTTGGATTGAAGTTCATCTTGCCTGATTTAGATGCTAAAATTAAACAGTTTAAGCTAGTTAATTTAGCTTGGAATAAATTACTACCTTAGATAACTATTTTAGGATGGGATGAATTGCCTTCTGGGAGTGCTTATCTGTGTCCAATAATTATAGAGGAAGGCTAGATGACTAGCTTAAAACAAACACTTAACATTACAATGGTTAAAGGTATGTGAAATAAGTCCTTCCTTTGCACAGGAATAAGTGAATTTCAAGCTTGAAAAAACAGAGCTCTACCATTCAGGGCAGAGCATTTTCTTTCTCACACTCTATGGCTATCTAGGAAACATAGATTGTCACAGAGGGGCAGCTCAGCAATAGACAATGCCGTGCACCTCATTTTTTCTGGTACAACCATAATTCTGATCTGTCCTAAAAGAGCAGCAAAACGATCCACTTAAATAAGATCCACTTATCCCTCATGCATTACTTTTTCTTGTTTAGTTCTTGGAATTTCTGAAGTGGAATTTAGGGAAAGCTAAAACCTTTTTTTTTTTTTTTTTAACTGTTGTGACAGTGTCTGCAGGAATTGATCTGAATTCATCTTTGAGCTTCAAACTGAAGCGCGTCATTACTCCTTTTGTGAAATTAGGAAGGTTATTCACCACTTGCTATCAATTACTCCATCTGAAGATTGGGAAAATATATGTCAGAGCGGAAGTTTGTGAAAATTTCCTAGCTAATGCTTAGAAGGAGTTTTACAGATGAAAAGGAATTTCAGAGCATTAAGTAGTAATATTATAAAGCCTTTTGAGTGTACTTTTTGATTTCTTCTTCATTATTTTAGATGTGACTGTCACTTTTTTCCCTGGCTGCACTGTTGGCAGCAAGACCATCCTTCATAGGGCAGATTTTTACTGATTCACTTACTTACTCTATGAAGCATATTGGCTCTCACAATCCTCCTGACCTGTAACAAAAAAATAGAAAACACCATTAACCTGAATATAATATAATTCATGTATATATAAGAATAATACCAACTTAAGTATATGCACTGTGTATTTTATGCTTCCACTTCTTTGTTGCAATAGTGAAACATTCAGTATTTACTGTCAGATCTGGGGAGAAGGTTGTTTCAAAAGCTAAAGCGTACGTGTGTGTAGACAGATGTATCGCTATGTGCATGTTTCTCAGTCTATTCGGAAGTGTGATTATTGCAATTCAGTTCCATCACTGAGAAATGGAAATCCCTATAAGTAACTATCTGGGAGATTTTCCTAGGAGAAAAGTACTGATATGACTATGTATGTGTGTATGTATGTATGTATTTATTTATTTATTTATATGCTTATCACAGAACATTCTGAATTTGATGGTTTAGATCTTGGGTTTGATTACCAGGGAAAAGTACCTCTTGCACTTAGGAAAAAAGACTCTTTTCGTTTGCATTTTCAGAATCTGTCATTTTCTGTGGTTTAATTTAGGGTAAATTTGTTGCGCTTGATGTGAGACACATTTAAGGGGACTGGTCTTGAAAAGGTGGGATCTCACAGCTTTGTATAATTTCAAAAAGCTGATTTTATAAATTAACTAAAGAGAATTACTGTAAACAAAGAAAGCAAGCAGGATGTCTAGTTTTACTTTAGATTGCTGATAAGACATATCTTGATCAGCATTCATGTCTTTTAGTTAATTGGTATGAATTATATACCCTACCGACTAGGAAAACAAAACTCATTAGTAAAGTTTTTTGAGAGTTTGCATGAAACAGGACAGACAGAAGCAGGAGAAGTTAAGCTCTCTAACAGTTTTTGTGGAAACTGTGGAATGGCCCTTTCAGAGGTTAGAGGGGACAAGATGGAACCAAGAGGAAACGAAGGCTGAAACTAAAGATCAAACTTGAAATCCTAGCATGTAAGATAGACAATCATTACACTTGTATCAAATATGATACAATCACATATCCATAGTATTATGTATTGAAATTGCTAAGAGATATACGGCATATTTATTCCTGGTGGCTAAACACAACTCTCAAGTATCTTCAGATAGAGTTCCCCATAACATTATCCAAGAAAACTTAAAAAAATCTAATCTTCATTGCACTGATAAAGTTTCTGTATCTTCTTCACTCCCACTACAACAGTTGTTGGCCTGTGATTTGTAGCTAGGGAAATGTCTCTATCATGATCTGTTGTACAGATATGCACTGTTTTCCCCCTTGAAAAGTAATAAGGCAATGCCTGATTTGCTGCTCTTCCTCCCAGTAGGTTGGTTCAGTATGGATAAGGGTTCAACCCCTTAACAGGAAACTGTTTACGGGAAAGACATGCTCAGCTGCAGAGAACTGCTGTGGCCTTTTTGGGGTGGAGGGATTTAGACAACAGCGAATCCTTGAGATTTGTTAAATGATCAGCACAGTAAGTAGTTCCATAAGGAAATAAACTCAGACCCCTGAAAGAACAGTGGGAGGGAGGGGAGGAGAGAATAAAGAGAATCTTCTGGGGAAAACAAACAACAAAAAAGTGTTCAGCTTGTTTTTCCTTTTCCCATTAATTAGGCTGCAAGGCTGGTGCTTGGTGGCTGGGCAGGTACTATTTAAAGGTCAAACTAAAATACTAAGCTTTTTCCAGGGGCAGAGACTCAGTCTTGCGTCCAAAAAGTTCTGTTTGAACGGCAGCAAGGTCTGTCCCTTGACCTTCATAACGGGACCCAGGTCTAGAAAAAACAAAAATCCTTGTAAATAATCTCTATCATTTTGCCAGCTGCTCTCGGCACTTAATCTGTCTCTTAAAACTGAAAAACTACAATTGCACCTGATGTTCCGTCCTTTCAGGTCAGCTCTCACTCAGGATGTCGATGTGCTTGTCTTGGCTCGGATTGGCTTCAGTGTTCATTTGCTCGTTGCAGAGGCTCATTTCATTTAAACTGCTATGAAGTGTCCATCCTGGCAATTGACTTCCCTGTACAATTCCTGCTCAAAGCAATGGTAAGTCTGCAGGTGAATTAATGGCAATGCAGATTTCCGGCTCTAGCAAATTAGGAATAATTAGTTGCTAAAAATAAGGGCCACTATTCAGTTCTTGAAATGCTGGAGCTTTCTTGGACTTGTGTATGTGTATATGTCTTTTTAAGGAAAATACTGCTGTGAGAGCCATCAAACCATGTGGTAGTTCTAAATACCTACCCAGTACTTTTCATTAAGGGAAATCCCCGAAACATGTAAAGCTTAGAAATTAAAGAGAAGCTATGGTGATGAGATGATACTTGTACCAAGGCTTCTTAAACATCTAACTTGTAAAAACGTTTTCTTGCCTTTACATTAAGACTATATTTATATGAAGGCTGAAGCATAGCTAAATAATTGCTCCTTTTTCTTCTTGTCTGGCGAAATTCAGCTTTTCATCAATTAAAAGCCTCCTTGTCTGCTTGCCTAAAATATGATGGATAAAATAATTTGTTTAAAATATGAAGTAAAATCCTGTTCTGGCATGCTCACCATCTGAAAGATGCTCACTGCCTATTAAGAAAGGCAATCCCTATGACTTTCTTGCACTCTTAGAAGAGCCTTTCCCAGAAATTAAGCTATGGGAAGTGATAGTGCTGCAGGTTCACTTTCTTCAAGCCTCATTTTCCTACCTGAAACAGAAGAATGTCTCTAGAAACTTAAGTTTGTTCTTTCTGCTTATTGACTTTTGCTAAAGGAGGCATTTTAACATACTACTGATGACAAAAAAAGCGATCTGATGTCTCTTCTGAACTACCTTTGACTACAATAACAAAATCATTAGCAAACTATGCACTGTTGCATGGTCTTTGGCTGGTTCAGATCTATCCACAAGCTGTATGACTACTTGGGCAAACCTAGCACATTCTGCATACTTGGTCCCTTGTGTTTCAAAGGGCAAGGTTGGATAATCACTGCCTTTATGAACACAAGTCCATGATGTCTCTGGTAAACTCTCTCTGCAGACTGGAGTGCTCGGAAAAAAAAAAAAAAAAGGATGAAGCTGAGGTGTGAGGGAAGCATGGATGTTCCTGCTGTTCTTGGTGTTGTGCTGTTCCTGGTGAATTGCTGAGGCTAGCTGAGACCGATGGGGCTTTCTACTTTGGCTTTCTGCTTTGGCTTTCTACTTTGCCACTTGCTTTGTACTGAAGGCACTCACAGTCTTCAGCAAAATCAGTTCAGACAACAGAAAAAAAAAAAGGAAAAAATGTTCAGTGTTCTTTTTAGTATGCTTTTTTTTTCTTGTACTTTTTAAACTCTCTTCCCCAATCTACAGAGATATGCTAAGCTCTCTGAAATGATTCACATGCAGATAGCCATCGCTAGGTCCTACAGTATGTGAACACCTCTGAGGAGCCTTATTTAAAGTGCTTATAGAAGAAAAGGTTATTTTTACTGTGACTACATGTATTTTTCATTATCAATCACCTTTTACTTAGATGGCATTGACTGAACAAGACAGATTCTTTGTTAAAAAAAAAAGAGTAAAATCTAGAGCTTTTTTGTCCTGTAAAATTTATACTTGTTTAATTATATGAACACATTAATCCAATCAGATATGGCCCTTTTCTTCTTAATCCAGTTTATATGTGTTTTTCATTAAAAATCTTTGAAGCCAGCTATAGACCAGTATTTTTTCCCTGCTTAACCTTCTAATCATCCATCGTGCACAATAACAGAAGAGGGGTGGCTTGGCAGGCTTATTAGAACTCACTTCCCATGTATGATACGCATTATTCAAATAATATAAAAGACTACCTGAACTGAACCAACATCCTTGTGGTGAGAGTGATGAAATGCAGCTGTAGAGATAAAGGCCTGAATATTATGCAAATGAATGACTGAATATTATACGAAGTGTACTGCACAACATATTAAAACAGATTGCAGGACCGCTTGGTTCCCATTGGTGTTTTTGCACTTTGGATTAGTTTCCTAGATAACTTTATCTGCCCATACAGATCCAATGAAATCACTCCCATTAAATTATTTAAGAACTGGAGCTGACTTATTACTCATTTACTGTACAGGTTTATAATAGTGGGGTGTTCATACAGTGATGCAATGCTACTTGCCTGTAAGATAGGGATTAACTCATTATTTGCTGGACAACTTCAACAGCTTTTGAGATTTCTTTCCATAGTCAAACTTTTAAACTTTGATGTGTACCCAACAGTTTCTCAGATTACTATGGGAAATAATTTGTTTGCACAAGAGTGACTTCTGAGACAAAGTTTCTTATGTAGATAGCATGATCAGAAACTGTTCCTCAAGGTTTGAATCTTCAATGTTTCTCACTTCAACACAGCAGTTTATTACATACCTCAGGACTTGAGCCGTGATGAGGCTTCACAAATCATGTTTCAGGTGATGAAGAACCTTTTGCATGTGGACATGAATCGTGAGAACATTTACACATTAATGCTTAATACATGGATTAAGCTGGATGGAGTACACCAAGTCTGCACGTAGCTTTGCTTGCAGTAGAAATATAGGAATGGAAAAGCTAGATTCTTATAGGAATGGAAAAGCTAGATTCTCCATTAATTGTTCATAGCAGACTTTTATAAATGTGACTCAAGGACCGGTGCCAAAACCTTTAAGAACAGAGCATGAACAGGTATTCTGTCTGCCTACATCCCCTGACGATCTCTTGAGATATCCAAACCTTTCAAGAGGAGCATTACTTTATGAAAGACCACATCCAAGATTTAGTGGTGCTCTCTTAAAAATAAAGGAGTTTCTCCCCCCATCAGCTTGTCTTTATTTCTATTTGGCAAACATAGCTTTTTATCAGCCACATTTTTAAATTAATTAACATTAATCTCATTATTTTTATTACTGACTCCAATTTACTGTATGTAGTTCCTTATGTCAGAACCAGTTTGTCAGAGCATTACTATTAGCAGATTTCAGGACTGCTCTGGGAGAATGTTTGTTAGTCATCTGCATCTGAAAAGCTGGGAGGAAATAGTTTAATATAGTTTGGTAAGTCCTAAAAAAACTGCTGTTTATCTCCATAAACTGTGTTCTATTTCGTGATCTGTATTTGCTGCTTGCAGCTGATAGGCATCACTGAGAAGTCATCTGCATTATAACTATTTTAGCCCTGATAGAGGAGATTAGAGAGACCAAGTATTGTGAAAATGCTTTGGAATTATATTTTTATTTCTTTAGCCCAGTTTCCAATGAGTATGAGCTTGTTGTGGCTTATGAACAAGGTGATTTTTAGTATTTGTTCTGAATCTCCAATTGCTGGCCTTTGAAAATGTACAGAAATCTGTTATTGCCCTGACTTCAATCTCTGGAAGTGTGCATGTTATAGAAAATGAGAAAAAAAATACAAATGGAGTTGGGGCAGAGATGATTTTGATGTTTGTTTCTAGCATAGGATTTTCCCAGCAAATCTAGATTTGGTCCATTTCTTATCCTCCTTTTCCAAAGTACTGTTTACTGTGAGAGGCAGAAAAGTGACAGAAGCCTTGTTTTGACCCCAGACAATCTTCATGTGCTCTTATAAAACAACTAAAAACATGTCTGCTGATGTTCAGAATTCAAAAATTCGTAATTCTGAGGCATGTTTGAGGGTGCTTCTTATCGATGCCTGGGGAAGATTTCTTGCCCTGGCCACATGGGATGGAGGATCTTTGTCATTCCAAGCACGCAGAGGGCGTCCTGGCCCAGGCCTCAAGGCAGTGCAAGGCCACGGATTACTTTAGAGTACCTAGTGATTCTGACAATAAATCTTAGTGGTTGAGCCAAGCCAATACAGCATGAGTGTCAGTCAAATTTCAGTTATCTGTGTTTAAGCAATTATCCTAAGCACTCTGTTATAGGAAGGTGTGATTTTATTTAAGGTATGATTCCTCTCACCTATTTTCAGTTCCTACACTGGGCCCATTGACTGTCACAAATCCATACTTTGTAATTACTATGTTTGGTCAGAAAAAAAAAAAAACAAACAAAAACAAAACAAAAACAAAACAACAACAACAAAAAAAACCCAAACAACAACAACAAACAAACAAACAAAAAAGGACAAATTTCTCCAGAGTAGAGCAGTCATCTATAGTCATCTATAGAGGATGAATATGCTAGGCTGATTGCAATGCACTTTTTTTCAAGCAGGCAGAGGTTGTTTGGAGCATCACAGCAGTTGCATACTCCTAACTGACTGATAGGAGCAGAAAGACAGGCAGAGCTCTGGGAAAAAGGAAGGGAAGGGAAAGGGAAAGGGAAAGGGAAAGGGAAAGGGAAAGGGAAAGGGAAAGGGAAAGGGAAAGGGAAAGGGAAAGGGAAAAGGGAAGGGAAGGGAAGGGAAGGGAAGGGAAGGGAAGGGAAGGGAAGGGAAGGGAAGGGAAGGGAAGTGGTAGACAACTTTCAAAAGCAGAAGCCATACTGAGAAACGTAGGAAAGCACTTTTGAGCCAAGACAGGTTCAGGCACACATGTACAGCAGTCAACAGACTGTAAACAAACAGTAGATCTGGTGGGATGTTACTGCGCTCCAGTATCCAATCCCGTAGTCAAATAATGACTGAAAAAATAAAATGGTTAAATACAGAATTTACAGAATTTATATTTCTGAGAGTAGAAACAGTAGAAGCAAAATGTGGTAAATATTGTAGAAGCAATCTTTTTTTGGTGAAAATGGCAGTTGCCACACAAGTATTGAATGCATTTGGCAACAGATAAGCCAGATTCATCGAGCAGCTGCCAAATATCACTCTAACTGGAGCTACAAAAAGTACTGAGAAATTAGCTTCAGGCATTGCTACACATTTGAGGAAGGTTTTGTATGAAAACCCAGAGGGGCAATTATTTACCTTTCTTTTGAAGCCTTTTTTCCCCTTTCTGAGCCCTACACTACTTCTTTGTTTTCCACTGAAGAAAAAAGAAGTGTCTTCCATGAGACATGCTTTTTGCTCTGTATGCTGTCACATTCCCATGTGTGAAGACATATCATCTATTTAGTAGTCCCAACTGTAACACCTGCTGCCACCCAGACAGTATCAAGAGGACTAATAACACTAAACTGTTCTCTATTCATTTTCATGGTTGTTAGGTATATTCATATATCTAATTATTGAGTTATAAATGCACAGTATTTCTCAGAAGAGGGTTATCTTGTTCCATGCAAATATTTAGCTATTCTGACTACGAAATAGGTAGTATTAAGGCTAGCCCTGAGACACTGATGATTAAAGATATGCCTGTGTACCACTGTAAATCATTCTCAAGTTCTAGCAACAGAGAAAAGATTTGGTTTCAGTTTTCACATGCAAATTCTTTTGTTTTCTCTGAATTTTTAAAAAGTGCATTAGGAAAGCACTTGAAAAGGCAGAATAAAGGCCTTGAGTAGGTAGACATGTTGCAGATAGAACTGCAAAGAAACTCAGCAACACCAAGGCAAAAATGCCCGGCATGCTCAACAAATATCCCAACAAATGACACAGGTACCTGCTTATGCTGGAGCTGAATTTAACAGCCCAGACAGTGAGGAGTGGAAGATGTATGGCTGCAAACCACCTCTGCAGCTGTCTGTTTTGGGGAGGGGGATCTATAAGGTTGCTGGGACAAAAGTCTCATAGCTGCTATAATGCCAGGAGCCCAACCTGGCAGACTGACACCCTGTCAGTGCTGAGCTTTGTACACCCAGAAACATATGTAGCTGTCCCCAAATTGCTAGGACTGATTTAATCACCCGGTAAAATATCTAGATGTCAAATAAAGACTGACAAATTGTAGGCGCACAACTGGTATCTCAGTCAGGTGGTGACCTCTGTTACCAAATGGGACACTGCAGTGAAGTGCCAGTGAATTCGATAGTAAGGGTAAATTTGCAGTCTCAGATACCATTCTAGTTCAGAGTGCCCAGTTCTGACCTAATTAAATATGCAGTGCCACGACAGTCAGTGCGATGACACAGAATGTAAAACAGAGCAGAAAAAGATCTGTATAAGGCCAATCATTTCTCTAGTCTTACCTCTTTTTCTCTTATTTCTGTATATTGCTGACTGTAGCATTTAACATGGAAGAAGAAAACCCTCAGTATATTCTTAATTTTATTTTAAATAGCATATAAAATAGCAATAACACTACTAGGGATAATATTTATTAAATTTTAGATGATGACAGTCTTATTCAGCTATCATCAGCATTATATTCCACAAATTCAAACCTCCTGATTGCCTGGGGGATGTCTTTTACCTTCATCCTTGCAACAGTGTGCTGCATTTCTATACTGTTTATGCTTGAGATTTCCTGGGCCTTTTAAGTGGAGTTTCTCTGTGCTTTGCATTCTCATTTATTATTTCTAGCACAGCATTGGCCAGCTCAGAGAATGAAGATGATTTGGCTTGGACATAAAGGCAGTTCAGAAAAAGGTCATTAATGCGAGATGCTGGAGATAGCTGCAGACAACTGAACAGTAGTTTTCCACAAAAAAAAATGTATACCAGCATCCAGATTTTATTCAGGAAAATTTGAAATTCATTTTATTTGATTTGATTTCTCTTAATGTCACCCCATATGAGATCAATGTGATCCACACATCCTCCTTTCTTCCCCTCTCCTCTTATTCATCATCATGACAATAACAATTTTTCTTTCATAGCAGTTTGGAGGAAAAACAGCTTGATTCACATGTGTGTGGGTGAAGGGAACGACAAGTCAGAGATGAGTTTTGTACTGGGCCACAAGTCCTGCAGATTCTGTTACTTTTTGTCACAAGGATGTAAAACCTGAAGTTCTAACCTGACTTCTGTGAAGGTTGTGTGTCCTTTACTCCACATGTCCTCCTCCTCTTCAGCAGTTTCATGATTCCAGTGCAATAGAGACATCATGACAGGTCACAGCCATGCAGGGGGAGGTGAGGGAAGGCAGAGAAGCAGAGATCTCATACCACACTGAGAGGTTTAAATAGCATGATGGAGACCTTGAAGTGGATAAATGTGGCAATTTGCTTTGCTAAGCAGACATTCTGTCGTATTTTCAACAATGTGGAGCTTTTTCGGGGCATAGAGCTTAATTTCTAGATCTGAGTTGCAATAATGCAGCCTGGAGGTCACTAATGCAGGGATATCTGTATGGTATGATTACTGCGCGTATTGCCATATAGCTATGACTCCAAGAGAAAGGAAGCAGTCACATGGCTATTTGGACATCTAGGAACATCCAGGAATCCAAAGCAATCTGAAAGCTACAAACCACTTTTTTTTTCCCCCAGGTATTTATGTGCCAACTTGAAGGAAGAGAACATTAAAAAAAAAATCTATATATTAAACTCACTTACTATTATTCTAAATAGTTCCTAAAGCTATGAGAGGAAAAAATGAAAAGAGAAAAGAATTTGTCCTCAATTTCTTCAGGTTATTTTTTGTACATTTGTCAGGATTTTGTGTACTATTTATTTTTGTTTTTCTCCTTTCTGACATGTTAGCAAGTACACTCTCATTTTGATTGTGCAGTCTTTAGATACAAAGCAATATGAGGAAGGAAAGGCTCTTTTCAGTTTGTTCGTTTTCCGTTGGAAAAAAGTGATTCCTCAAGCCACAGATTTTACAGGGAAGATTCATTTATAGTTCCAAAGATATGTTTTAAAGACACTTGTCATTATAACCAGGATCGGACAACACTCCACAATTAACAGTGTCCCTTTGTAATTTGCTTTCGAGAAGTAAGAAAGCTTGGTAACCTACTCTGAAGTCTTGTAGGAGGTGGGCACCAGCTACCTGAGGCAAAGCAGAGCCTTCCATATGGCCTAATGTCCAGTGTCTACTCATTGTATTAAGAGCAGTAGGGTAGAAGGAGGAAGATTTATTAATTGTTTGTAAGAATGTAGTGAGGATATACATAACATACAGAGTCCCATTTAGCACAGCTGGAAATCTCCATCAGGATGGTTTGACTCATTATTCTGGGCCTTCATCAGCTGAGGGAGGTATTTTTTTTCATCAGCTGAGTAAGATTCAAGATAAGGAGTCAAAATAGTTCTGTAGTAATTCCCAATAGGAATGGAGGCAGGATGTTAACTTCTACACAACTGTACATGCCTGCAGAAGAAATAAAAAAAAAACATGGTCTCTACAAGTTCACTTAATTAATGAAAAAAGTGAGAGCTTTATGTGTATCTAAGAAATAAAAAACAAACTCAAACTGAGAAAATTGCCCATAGTTTTATCAGAATGAGAGATGATATAGATGAAGGAGCAGTAGAAAACACAAAGAAGGAGGAATTACTGCATGTGGATCAATATAGAATTTACAGAAATTTAAATTACAGGTATTTTTTGCATATTCCTAAATCAAAAAAATAATCTTTAGAATGGTTTTGATTTCTTTTTCTTTTTTTTTTCCATTGAAGCAAAGGTATCTAAGTTTAAAATCACAGAGTTGTTCCTCAAGAACTTCTTAGGCTGCCTTTGGATATTTACTGCCTACCAAGCATTGACTTTGACAAAGGAAATCTCTCCATTCCATTTGAAAACCTTTACTATCAATATATAAAAATGACACTATATGTTTTCTTTTCGGAAAACATTTGAAATATGCCCTACCTGCATTATTTAATGTGTTATTTTATTTTTATTTTTTATTTTTTTGGTAGGACCAGCCTTTCTGAGGTGAAACAAAGAAGGGGAAGGGAGGATGGGAAAGGAACAGCAGGATTCGCAGTGGTGTTGTATTCTGACCAACAGTTCAGTGCTCAGTTACAGTTAATGGGGTGAAAAGCTTTGATAAGGCATGTGAACTGAATTGCTAATACACTGTTCCTAGAGCTAGCCAAATTCAGAACTTCCCAAATGTGGTCTGTTATTCCAGAAGTTGAAAAAGGAGTAGTCTCATGATACAAGCCAAGCTTTTTTAACCTATCCACAGAAATGTCAGTATTATTTTAGCAAGTGATTCATAATATCTGTAATACAAAATCTTGTATTTTGTACATTGCATTTTATATGGTAACTGGCAAATTACAGTATAGCATAAACTGAAAGTTAATGACTTATACTGCATATCATGGCTGTGATCCCAGCATCTTCAGACCACAAGGACTGGAACTATGTAGCAATTTTGAACGCAAGCCCCTGTTACCAGAAAGGAGGCTGAACTCTAGCATGTATGATTAAGGATCACTTCTCCCTGCACTACGCAGCTGATCTTTGTGTTTCTGAAATAGTCTTCTTGCTGGAATGCTTTGTTACAATTGCACATAAGATTTTTGAAAAGAAGCAAAGTGCCGCAGAGATGAAAATGTTTATTTTTTACTTTTCTCCTCACAGATATACCTATACTGTACCAATTTCTAAACTGTCAGTGTCTGCAGACACTATCAGTATTAGAAAGCAGGAACTACTATTATTGTGCAATTTACAATGTGCAATTGAAGCAGAGCAATTGTTGTACAATCTATAAAGACCTACTCATAAACGTCTTCAAAGAGGGTCTTAATTACTGTGTGATTTACTACATGGAGAATACCTTCCCTTTTGTGTTTGGAAGTATTTTGCTGCAGAAGAAACCTTTTTAGCCAGGCTTTTATAGGCCAGCCTTTGCATTGGTAGCATGCATTTACTAGCTGTATAATTGGTGGCACAGTTCTTCTATCATAAACATTGTTATCAGTTAATTAAACTTGAAATGGAGCTTTGTTCCACAACATGTTTTGTCAGATTGTTTTCCTTATTTATTTATCATCATAAAATTTTATTTTATGACTGGCAGCTTCTCAGCCCTCCAATAATAATATAAATCAAAACAAGATTTTAGTCTTCATGCAATTTCCTTTTGGTCTCAAAATATGAAACCAGATGTTTTTGGCATGCTAAAGATGCTTTTCATCTTTTTTTAGATTCTCTCAATGCAGTCAAAGTAAATGCATTTTTAAAACCAACTTATGAAAGTTAAATTTCCTTTGTTCGCCTGGGTGTAGTCTGGTTTGCATTGATGCAGCAGCAATGAGAGACCTTCCAGATAACACACTGAATGCCATTGAAGAATTACATATGTGTGTCTCAAGACTCAGACAGCAAGAGGAATTGTATTAATAGCAGAACAGTAAATTTATATTATAATTTAAAGCATTATGAACTTTTTTATTTGTGTGTGTGTAAAGGGCTTAGCAATCAGCTAAAGGAAGATTGGACTACAGGACAACTGTGTATCCTGCAGCCTGTATCCAGTAAATGGCTAACCTACAATATTTGTTCACATATTTAGCAGCTTTTTTTCTGAGTTGAAACAGATTTTTTTTTATGATGCCCTAACGAATTGTCATCAGTATTTCCTTTAAGCTGTGAATCCTATTTCAGTAGACATTAGATCTTGGCCTAAGGCTATTAC
The DNA here is from genome assembly GCF_059628265.1 of Tinamus guttatus. Lineage (NCBI taxonomy): Eukaryota > Metazoa > Chordata > Aves > Tinamiformes > Tinamidae > Tinamus > Tinamus guttatus. The sequence continues at coordinate 616,008 of NW_028288564.1, forward strand.
CAAAGGACCTAAACATTCCCAGGCGGGCCTCTCTTCAATAATAACAGGAGCCTTGAAGGGATTTACTGATACTGTAAAGAATATGAAGTAATAAACAGGAACTGGAGCAAAGTGGGGCAGTTGCTATGAACATTTGCATGCCAATCCGCAGACTTTTCTGTCCTATCAAAATAATTCTGCTGTCTAACCCCCGAAAGCAAATGGAAAGGCTTTGGCGTGCCTGTGCACGGAGTTTTTCTGTCTGCTTTACAAGCTGCGATTGCAGACAGACTTCCCCATATCAGCCTCCATGACTAAATTTAGTGAGAGATGTAAGCAGACATTTGTTGCTAAACCCTCTCCAGTCTCAGGGATGACAGAAATAAGGTTTATGGTGAGACTAAGCATTCTCAACCCCATAAAGCTGTAAGCAAATCTAAGTATCTCACAGATTACAGAGATACAGGGATTATGTTATCAAAAAAAAAAAAAAAAGAAGAAGAAAAAAAATAAACTGAAATTAAACTGAATGTTATCATTTCAGCTGGTCACTTCATTTACTTTTCCAGATTTTCTGCTTCAGTTTTCAATGAACTTACTTAAACATTTTTTTTAGCATTCCTCCTGCATTTTGAGATTAAAATAGTAATTTTTGAAAGATGACTATATGTCCAGAAATTTACTGTATTCTGAAAGTGCATCTTGTCTCCTTCTCACTTCATCATTTTTCCTGTTTTCATTTTTAATTGGAGAAAAGTTAATTAGAAATTAGGTCTAGGGTGGGAGAGAGGACGAAGTACAAATATCGGGAAAAGGGAGTCCTAGTCAAGAGTGAGTTCAGAGGTGTCTTCCCGGATAGTCTTTTGCTTTTTCTGACTTCATCAGAAAAAGAAAGAGAAAAGAAAAAAAAAAAAAGAAAAGCACTGTTTGGGGAACTCTGACTCCTAAAGATTGGAATGGAAAGGTCCCAGTGACCAAAACAAAAGCTCAGAAATGCAGAAGGCTGAGAATGGGCTAATTAACAGGAATGAAGTAAGGAGAAGTGGAAGAGAAAGGGAATGTGGACAGACTGACAGTTTTTTAAAGAGCTTTGATTTTCAGTGCATTTATACAAAGGATGTCATTTAAATAAACCTGTTCTGTGACTGTCCCTTCTCCTGTTCAGAACTGGGAATCCCTCCTCTTCTTCTCTGTAAGAGTCTCATGGCAGCTAAGCTACTTACCTACAAAAGTGAAAGAATTTGGGAAGGGGTGTAATTGTTTAATGGATTTTATGTAAAGCCCCTGTATGAATGAGACCTCAGATGATGTGAATGCTGTGCAGGCAGTAGGTACCTGCTTACTTCAGGTTTTTCTTTGCAGTGGAGATACTGGGCACTCGTACAAATGTCTGGAAATGAGAAACACATGGCTAACTAGCTGTGAAGCTCCAGCTAGTATTGCAAGGACCGTGGGCCAGAGACGGATCATCTCCCACCCTCAGAACAGTTGGAAATAATTTCTTATCCACTTTTTAGTTTCCCCACAAAAAGTAACTGCAACAGATACTACCTATGTGATTGCAAATAAAAAGCAGACTGCCTCATAGACGGTCAAAACATAAGTCATACAACCTCCTTTCTTCTCCCCATCTCTTTCTAGCTCTATACATGTTCCACAATGGAACCAAAGGAGCTACAGGTGAGCAGAAAAACTGAAGATATCCTTCTTTCTTCATGTTAATATGGGAGAATATCTGTGTTAAATCCCTCCCCTACATAAGATCTCCTACTTTTAAACTCATGGTGGTGTACAAAATAAGAATACAGCAGTGTTGCTCATATCTTTTTGCGCGTTGGAGCCCCAAGCTGAACAGCTTCACTTGTACGAGTGGCTACGTTCTGCTTCAGCTTTGCCCTGTGAGACGATGTTTCACTGTTGTGCCCCCCCGAACACTCCGCGGCATCCAGTGCAACATGGCCAGCTAATGACATTATATTTAGACCCTACATTTTAATAAACAGATACAAGTAACTGTAGCCATGTTTTCGATCATTAGTGTAAAGAAATTCTTACAGGGTAGATAGATATATATGGGCTAGAGCCACTGAATGGCTGCAAAACTTCACAGTTTGCTTGGTTTATAAAATGTTCTGTTTGAACCCTTGCTAAATGTTGAGATTTGACATTAGCCACCATCATCACAATAAACACAGGATTTTTCCACTAAGAGAATCAAGTCTTATTTTTTAATAAGAAACAACTATGTTTACCGCAAATTTTGGAATACATCATGCAAATATCAGACTAGATTCATAATGTTTTGATATTGTCCAGAACATGTACATTTCCTTTCCTTACTCTTTTTTTTTTTTTTTTCATTTTGCCACAAATCAAATAAGACATAACAAATATATCCTGCCACATGGTGGTAGGTTAGATACCTGTGTTATATAAATCTTTATGCTGAGAGTTTATGACATTTTAAACTTAGAGCTTCATTCAACTTGATGATTTTGGCAGCAGCCAATTACAACATTAAACAGTTCACAGAACTTAACCTAAGACTGAAAATTATATATTTTTTGTAATGACTGATTTGCACCTTTCCCAGTTCATTTAAAGCAATTCAGTTCAAAAGTCTCACCCTTCTTAATTAATCCCTTTTAATTTTAAGCTCCAGTGTGTGTCTTTGCTTCTTTACTGTATCTACTTATTAAACATTATCAATAGAAAAAAAATCCAGGCTTTCAGGAGTTGTATGACTGTCCATATATATGCTATTAGAACAAAAAGCAGGGAAAATTGCTGCTATTATGACAGAGCCCAAAGACTGAAAAGACTTTTTTCAACTCTATTATATTCTTTAAAAATGCAATGAGAGAAGTATTGCAACTCGGTATAAGAATTGTGAGATTTTAGCAGAAAGATGGAATTTAACACTGCATATCTCACTAATAAAGCTCTGAGCATACTCAATTGCTTGGGGTTTCCCTCCTGGTTCATACCTTTCTGGTACACTTCCTGTTTTCCTCAGATTTTCGTCTGTCTTAAGGGCTCTGAGGCTGTGCTATGCTGGACAAGCAGCTCTGCTAGGTGTTTTATGGAGAGAAAAAAAAAGTTGTAATATATAGCTTTGATATAAAATAAGCTGCATGGAAAAGAAAATATAGAATTGTTTGTTAATTGTTAATAGGATAGTTTGTTAAAAGGAAGACATATAGTATTTGTTAACAATATAGAAAGAAATTCCATACTGCTTTCTATTTTGAAGGAACAATTTTATAGTATTTGCTTTTCACATGTGTTTGGTAGGGTTTGAAACCTGGATTGAACATCTGCAGCACACAGTTTCGCAGATCTTGGGTAAAATATATTGCATCTTGTTTAAAATATCCTAGTATCTTGAATACCTGGGAGGCATTCAGAAGAGAGAGACACCTCCTCTCCTTGTTAAATATTTACTACTTGAGGCCTGAACATCTTCAATTAGCTAAGGATGGTGATGTCAGTGGACACTTCCCAAGGTTAGCTGCCTCAGTATTTGTGCAGATTTTATCTGAAGTCCTTTTCTTGAGAAGAAGAACGCATCCAAACTCAACAAATTGTCATTGACAAATAACCACAGTAGCCTAAGGATAAAAGAAGGGCAAGTATTCAACAGAGAAGGAGAACATGAACATTAGCAGAATAAACCCGACCTGTTTAGTGTGTTTAGCTGTCTGAGATTTTCAGACTCAGATTATTTATTGGCGCATAAAGCCTAGGATTTTGGGATAATTCCCACAATTTAGATACCAAACAGCTGCAATTTAACTGTTTTTTTTTTTTTTTTTTCCCCTGAAAGGATGAGGAAGACTCCCCATACATATTAAGATGCAGCATGACGATTGGGTGCTTTCCAGGTGGCATACCACTTGGTGCTAAGTGGCTCAATTAGAGAGTGTCTTTCTCTTTCGGCTGCATTAGTTTTGCCAACTGTATGCTTTATTGTGGAAAGGACAATGTCAAACTGCCCTCACCTCCCTTCCCCTGCTCCCTTACATGTGAATGTGAGGGGAAAAGCTGGGATTTGGGGCCTGGCTGTTAGCAGGAGGGAGGAAGATGCGTGTCCCGGCAGGCTGCTTAGTGAGCAGGGTGAGGATGCTCTTCAGAGATCACCTGGAGGAGGAAAGAAGCAAAAAAGCAGCCACGGCTACGGGATATAATGTGAGAGCCACAGCCCTTGCTCCTGCTAGACAACCAGGCAAAGAAACTACCGTTCATTTAAACTGACCCTACGTAGCCACCCTGCCCCACGTCTGAGCTCAGCCCATGTGAACTAGCCTGCTCATTTGTCAGCAGAAGAAAATCAGACCTCTGTTTTTCAATGTCACAAGTTTGTGAGTCAATCGGATATGAACAGGCAAGGAGAAATGAGAAATTCAGGTGGTATATGGAAAATATTTGTGCTTCGTATCTCATCCCTCTGGAGTTCAAGCTTGTTGCAGTTACAAAGTCTATTAAAATAACATAGCGAGGAAGGCTTTTCTCTCTTTTGAGGCAAACATGTAGGCTGCTGTTTTTTCTGTAATTCTCTGAATTATAAAGATTATTAATAATGAAACAGTTTGGGCATTTTGACTTTCTTACATTACAGCCATTTTTCACTTGTTAAAGTTGGAATGCCTACTTTTTAAAAATAGGCTGGTTAGAATTTTTTAAAAAATTCAATTTATTTTACATGTTATGGCAACTCCTGTTTATATCTATTCTCTACAATGAAACTAAACCAGGCAGCAGCAACAAAGAATGAAAAAGGAATATGAAAAAGATAAAAGAAAAAAATAAGCATTTGTTTATTTGCATGCTATTCTTTATTGTTTGCTTGGGGAGAGCATCCTTTGCCAGACTCCTTAGTGAAATGAAGACTAGTAATCAAAATGCAATTATATTTTTTTATGTTATTAAATGCCTAGATGTATAACACAAAAGATTCATATCAATAATGAGTTTTGATAGCATTTCCAACTTTTTGCTCTATAATATTTCTCTACACCACCTATGTAAAGCTTGATTCTCAGAATTTTGTGCAGCATTACTACTCCTATGTATAAAATGATTTATATCACTATGCATAACTTTGTAAAATAAGACTTAGAAATTCTAAATGTCGAAAGAGATGATGATTTCATTAAGGACTGCACCAGAATGCCCATTGACTTTATTGACAGAACACAGGGTCTATAGAACCATGTATTTATGGGATAAAATGCTGAGAAGAAGGTAGATTTAATTGTCTTTTTTTTTTCCCTAGTGTAGACTCTGTTTACCTTCTTTTCATTGAATGTTAGCGTAGTTAGCAGTCTGTGTAAATGTGCATTTATTCTTAAGGTTCATATTTAATGCACCTTCAAAAATCAGGCTTAAACCATAGTACATTTAGTAGAAAGTACTTCTATTGGGCAGTAGCATAGTAAGTAATGATATTCAAGATTTTTTCCCCAGCTATTGATTTTTAAGAAGCGGGGGGGGCAGGTTGGAATCTAGATAGTGAACCAGCAGCAAAACAATATGCTGTTATTTCAGGGGGGAGGGTCAGTTTATTAGGAAGAAGCATACTTTAATTAGAAGGAATATGTTAATTTCAACAGCGCATTCTTCATCTCTCTGCCCCCAAAAATCCTTGCACCCACCTACATTCCTTTTATGGACAGTACAAAGGAGGATAATAGATGCCTATAAAAGTAACTAGTGAAATTCTGCATTAGGATAATCTGTCACCCATTTCCATTTTTTCTGAAGAAAGCAAGCATAATCAAAAGCCTAAATGACAAAGAGTTGACAGTAAGATTCCGTAGTAAATGATTCCAGAGTCGCTGGCCTGCGGAGATGCTGAAGAAGTCCCCAGCAGACCTGATTAATTCCAGTTTCTCCAGCTGCCAGGGGAGCAGAGGCTAAGCAGTTTCACAGAGAGGAGCCTATTACCACTACTAGGCTGAAATAGATCTAATCAACTCACAGCCGCTCAAAAGAAAACTTTGCAGGTTTAGCGCACTAAGGCAGTGCTTTAAAATGAGGACTACAAAGGATCACGGGAGTCGGAGACCGTTTAGGCTTTATTGCAGCTCAAGGAAATTTTCTGCTGCCGTGAGGCCATGCTAATTTCCTGAACGTGACAGTGCCTCCCGGGCTGCGTGACATCATTTCAGGAGTGGCCCCCATCCCCTTAGTTAAATATTTCCATTACTGCTACTTTTTTTTTTTTAATTCAAAATATTTCATTTATCAATATATCTCCTGCTTTGGAATTAATTAGTGGAGCCTCTCCAAATCTGCTAGGTAATTTGTGGTGGCACGGGCGGAGACTGATATTGCCGTTTTCGAATTTTGTTTGTCAATACTTTTTAGGGAATAAATTGCAGATGTGCTCTGTGCCTTTGCCATAAATTTTATGCTTGTTTTGTGGGGCTTCAAATATTTCTACCAGGCTTCACAATGATACACATTTTGACTGATTTTAAGGATAAAAATTCAAACACACTTTTATTTTTTTGCAATGACTAATATGCTTTCAAAAAAATGCAAAAATCCTTATTCCTTTTGTTCTTTCATTCATTCATTCTTTTTTGTTGTTGTTGTTGTTTTTTAAGTCCTCCAGTCCCCATGGAGAATGCCAAAATCAGGAAAATGCACACGCAATGTGTTAGATTACGAAAACAGTAATTCCATCAGCTCTTTCTTGTCACTCAATTGGAAAACCATCCTTAACAGATAAATACTCTTTTTTGGTTTTTGTTTATTAATAATCAGGATTTGGCCTTAAGTGAAGCAGCTGTATGATACAAAGCTGTAAAGATTTGGTGTGATACCCACAATTTGCGAGGAAGCTCTTTAGTGATGGCTGCTACATTCTTATCTTTCTATCAGCCTCCCAAATGATTTAAGATGGACATTTGGAAAAAAAAAAAAAAAAAAAAAAAAAAAACATGCTTGTGACCCTGATGGGGAGGGAGGCACGCAGAGAGGCAGCAGTGGAGGTGGTTGCACTCAGGATGGGCAGGTGGCTGGACAGGCCACATGGTGCTGCCTGCCTAGCATGGAGCTCAGCTATCTTCCTAGAAAAACAAAAAAAGAAAAAGAAAAACTGAAAACTGAATGAAACTTTTCAGGATTAAAGCTCTTACCCTAGATAGGAAACATACCCTATATGCAAGTACATGATTCTTTCAAACAGTGTGCAAATCTACCAGCCGTTACTTCATCTGCTAGCACTTCTTGCTAGCCTTTTCTGTACCAAGCACGATACTTTTGGGGGTTAGCAGGGAAAAGGGAACAGATTGCAACAACCTTGTAATCAGTGACTTACATTAGATATATAAAGAGTCAGCTTGAAATAAAGGGAGACAAAAGGGTTTATTCCACACAGAGTTGCTGCACATCTTTTATGAATACTTTAATAAATGACAGCAAAATGCTGTAGATGAGGGTAGGGTGCTGTTTTGCAGTAATGGGTGATTTTTAGGAGGAAAAAAAAATCCTTTCTCTCTTCCAGTCATTCTCCTTCTCTTGATGTTTCTGAAAGAAGGTAGAGAAAAGTAGGTTGTACAACATATTTTGGACACTGACTTTCAGGGGGAATATGAGACAAAATAAGAACCAATTTTGTTAGATTCGGGCAAGCTCAAATGGAAAAGGGGGGAAATACTGGAATATCAGAAGTTGAGCAGTTTATCTGTAATTGTACACATGAAAATACATTTAATTAGGCGGATGTGAGAGCTACAGAGTTTTAATGACCTCACGTTGGGTAGATACAGTCAGATGAGCAAATGTTGATTACAGGAGCTGGAATGAGTCAATACCAAGGCGGGAGTAGAGCAGAGGATACAAGGAAGGAAGAAACATGGGATCTGCATTGAAGATGGATTTTGAGCATTAAGCAGCATTCTTGATGAAGATAAGGACAGCAAGGTGAAAACTACACCCAGCTTGGGAGCCTGTTGGTGCTTGAGGTCACTGCGGGACATGTAGACTCTGAAAAAGCTAAAACAAGGTGGTATAACAGTAAAGGTTCTCTGTCCTCTGTGCTGATTTCAAGTTAAAGCTTGGACTTCCATCAAGCTATAAGGGCAGGACACTATTAACTTTCTTCGTCCTTTTTTTGCACTTTATGAAACTTAGTCTCTGGTCTGTTCTTTTTTTTTTTTTTCTTCTTAATTTGAGCTTCTCCTAAATTATCTACCAGCCTTCTCTGAGTTCTCTGAGAAGAGCTACTGTTGTTACTATGATTTTGGGAGGATATTTTGAGAATTCATACTCTTGCTTGTATGAGCAGTGTCTTAAAAACATTCAGTGCTAAGTTACACCATTGCCATAGTATTTCTTCTGTCTGAGAAGACCCATTTCTTCCCTGTTCACTGAAGAACTGCTGCACTAAGGGGACTAATACTCTTCATGCTACTCCAACTTGCATACTCTCAAATTAGTGCATTTGGAGCAAAGTGCCCCAAAGATATCCATCTATTTCTAACAATGCAGCTGTCATGTTTCTGCTTCTGAGGTGTAAGGTCAGAATCAACATTCATTAATGACAATGAAAAGTTTCCATTCGTTTTAGCAGGCATTGATCAGAGAACCATCACCGAAGGAGCTATAGCTGGCATGCAGGAGATATAGGAGGAGGAGGAGGATCTGGACAGCTGCAGAGCTGCTTGTTCAGGAGCACCTCATTTTTTCTTTTTCAGGCTGACTGCAGGGAGGAGAAAACAAGCAAGCAAACAAATTTGATTTCCTGCCAAGATCCTTTCAGTTCCTACAGCATTGGCCAGCTGACCACCAGGTTGCAGCGTGGTCCAAGGGCTCCCAGGGCTGGTGCTGAGTGAGCTCCCAGGGAGCTCCTGGGGCATGTGGGAGCGACCAGGGCAGTCATCAGGCTCTGCTGCAGGGATGGGATGGGATGGGATGAGGATGAGAACGTGACAGGCAGGCACCACAGGTCAGGTCAGTGGCTGTGCCAGCCCCAAGGTGGGGCAGCAAACCTCCGGGAGCAGGGATGCTCCCCAGATCCTGACACGGGGCTTTTTGGTGGGTTACACACTTCTGTGGCCATTTTTAGCATACACTAACAGGCACCTTGTTTATTATGCATGCTGTGATGTTGTTAATGTGTATCTAGTGTCTCTAATCAATGTCACACCTATCACAATAGCTCATGAAGCAATAGAGCTGTCAATGGAGGAAGTGGTAATGGACCACAATGGGAATTTTAATGCACAGCAAGGTCCAGTACTGGCAACATAATGGCCAGTGTGAAGGTGGGACAGCAAAAGCCAAATACCTTAATATATATTCTCTCTCTCTCTCTCTCTATATATATATATAAAATGTTATATTTGTATATGTATATAATATTCATATTTACATATACGATTCATATGCACACACCTACACATATATCATCTTAGAATACTGTCATCGTTGTTTTTTAAAGTAAAGATAAATTTACTTTGGTCAGTGAATGGTCTTTTTTTTCCCAACAACATTATGATATCATCTGTGAATATGTAAATGATCTATGATAAGCTGTGAAGATTTTGATGGGCTCCTAAGAGATTGGTCTGGATATGCGAGAACAGAGAAAATGCTGAAGGAGGGCAGTGCACGACAACAGCATTGTTAAAGTAAAAAGCAAAATAAGGCAAAGAAAACATCAAACAAAACCCATTCTAAATGAAGCATGGCTGGCTGATGTAAAAGTTCCATTTTCTAATATATATTAGCAAATCTTTTGCTTCTATTTGCCTTTAATGACCCTAATGGAGACATCCTACCGAGTATAATATAAAATACATACTGTCAACCCATCTTTTAAGCTTCTTACACTGGTTACATGTACTGGGTTACAACCCATGACTATAAAATCTAAATACTAGTGCTTAACAGAAAATTGCACCTTTCCCATATAATGACTTGAAACCCCACAGAAAATAAAGTTTTCCACCAGAGTCCCACATATTCTATTTGTTTCTAGGCTTGTACATTTCTTCTTCCTACAGTAGCTTTTCTTTATTGGTATATTCATAATATTTGCTACATGCATTAAACACAGTTCCGAGATGTTATTATGATTATATTTTTTTTCTCTACTGATTGCAATAAATACATTAGGTCCGGTAACACCATTAGACAGCCTTATTACTTTACACATGATTTTAAGATATCTCATTACCTACGAAGAATGCTACCAACAAAGAGTTAAGTGCATAAAACGTTATGCAAAAAAATCCAGGTGCTCTGTAAAGTGCTACCAGACACTATAAAGATTCTCCTTTTCCATGTAAGGCCCCAGAGCTATGACCAAAAATATGTGAGGAGATTTCTGCACCAGCATTGTGTCTCTGTATAGGTTCTGCAGTCTTCCTAGAGGCTGCCGAAAAAAGGCCAAATACACTCTAGAAATAAATCTTAGGCTGATATAAGGACTTGAGTGAAAAAAATCAGTATTTTACATGGAATAATAAAACAACCACATGTGTTACGATTCTTAAAAGCTTATCCTTAAGAACATAATGTGTAGGCTGTTCTCAGGCTAAGCTGAGGAATACTTCCCTATTTTGAAAGATGAGGAAAAATGAATAAGGATCTGAGTACAGTATGTATATTTCAAATTTATATTGTTGCATTTCTGATTTATTCCCAATGTTTACCTTTTGTTTACGAATTTCCACACAGAACAACACTCACCAGAGAAAGAAAGGTCTAGATTAAATACAATTTTGTTCCCAGTGGAAAACTGAGAAGTGGATTCATTAGAAAACCGAAGTGTCTGTTGTTTCCCTTTCCTTCATCCAGGCAGTATGCATACATAGGAAAACCAGGAGTTATCATGGTCAGGATAAAACTCTTCGTACCTAAAATGAGACAATAACAACTGAGGCCTCCAAATAGCCTTGGTTTCACTGGCCTTTGTTTCTCTTGTGCTATAGAGAAGAAGCTGACATATGGCTGCATCAAATCATGAATCTGGTAATAAGCCCTTGTGAATCATGGTACAGAAAGATAACAAGTTTAGTTATCACAGGTAACTTGCATGATAGACTTAGATACAGGTTAGGCTTTTCACTTGACCTGTATGAAATAAAATTACTAAAATAAAGCAATATAAAATATATGTGGCAGATTTTGAATAGATTCAAGGTAGTTCACCAGTCTCACAAAATATCAGTATAAATGGTGTGGTTCTAGGGAGGTCTCACAAAGATAAGCTGTGCCTTTTCACTGTTTAACATCCTATCAAGTACCAGGGAGAAAATATGAACTGGTGATTGACAAAGTTAGTAAATGACGCAAAAATTAGAGAAGTAAATGATGATATCAGTACAGCATTACTCCCTAGGGAGATTGGAACCCCTTGGAAAGCTGGACACCCGTTCAAACAAAATAAATTTTATTGCTACATACGTCTATGAAGAAAGAATGTTGTCCACATTTCTCAGGAGAGGGGTTCTGCTCTGAGAAGCAGTGAGGCTGAAAAAGACTTGGGGTTACAGTAGAGAATCACCGGGCTGTGACATTCCCATGCAGCGCTGTCATTAGAAGTATGAAATCTGAATGAATAAGCAAGGCATTTAGAGAAGTGGAAGGATTACATCATTTCTGTCTTTGTCATTAGAGGAAAGATCACACCAAATAATTGCTGACAAATCTGTGAGCAGTTTAAGTGTCCCACAATGAAAATCTGAACTATTTTGAGCAGACATAAGTAATGCAACAAATTTCTGTCCACCTGAATAACTTCAGAAATGAGTTTTCCTATGGGACTACTCAGAACTAAAAGTTTAAAGTGTATATTATGCAAAAATTTTAAAATAGTGGTTTAAATGCGATGTTTGGAGGCCATGACTGACCCTTTTCTCTCCTACAACTTGTTTTCCCTGAATCTTCTTACAAAATCAGTGCACAAAAGGGAATTAATTTTGCAAATGCATATGGATAGTCACATAGCATTTGTACTCTTTAATAAAGTCAGCGAACAACAATCCATCTGCTTGTCTCCAGCTAGACACTTAAGTCACTTTGCAACGATTCAGCAGGAATCGTTCTATTTATTTTAGGTATTAAGTGTCTATCACTTTGATATCTAAGCACCTACCTGAATATTACGCTTCATAATATTGAAAGAACCTAGCAATGTTGTAGCACAATCTGTCCGTATTTACTCTATGGCAGTTTAATCACTGATTAAATACTAGTAACAATATGAAGATTGACATATGAGCCACAGGAGAAAGAAAAGTTAACTGCACAAAGGTGGATTGCTATAACTAAGGTTTGTTTCTGTCCTAAGCAAGATCCTAAAGCTAGGGAAACAATTTTCTTATTTGACTTGTCCCCTTGAACTCCACAAAAGTTATCAAGTGAGGCTGGTGAATCATTTTTTGTCCGTCCTTACAACTCTTAGCTCTCAGTTGGAAATTGATTATTATCCTTTAAAATAATACTTCACTTTTAAAAATAAGTGTTCTGAGTGGAGGAAAAAAAAGTAATACTGAAAGTTTTAAGGCTTAGCTGTGACTGTCCCCTGAGTTTACATAATTGAAAGGTCCAATGGTTTCCACATACACTTTCAAACCCTATCAAAATAATGCATACTTGGGCATTTGGACTGCATCTTTACACAGCTGCAAGTCATAAACAAAAAAAAAAGTTTTCTCCAAAACACCCAATATTTAAATGTAATAAATGAGATCTAAGGGATTAAAATAAAAAAAAATATATGATGCAATGCAGAAAAGAGAAGAACACATTGCCATTAACTTTAGATTTTCATGTTTTTATAGGTAGATATCTGACACAAGTACAGTTTAGTCCCACTGTCACAGAATTGCAGTTATAAAGAATTTCTGGCAGGCAGAAGGGGCATGTATATATATATATATATATATCTTTGTATGCAGAATTTAAGAGAAATAATAGAATTAAGTTGTTATGAAAATTAGCCTATAATTTTCAACAGATCAATTTTTCCTGTGATATACATTTAAGAATTAAACTTAAATTAGCTCTTTAAAGTGGCCGTGTGACTTTAATTATTCAAAATGTACACAAATTTAATGAGTTTTTAAATATTAAAACTATTCTCTATTGTCACTACTGTGAGCTCTTAATTTACAGAGCAATTAAGTCAGGACCCTCATTTATCAGTACATGTGCGTTTGTTGAAAACATAGTCAGTTTTTATTAATTGATGCTATAGAAATACTGAGGTAAAATTAATGTGTGTGCTTCAGAGGTCATGCTGGCGATAGTAGGTAGCTAGCAAGGAGCAAGACGTGAGATAAATAAGTAACTGCTGTTCCCTGATTACACTAGAGATAGCTGAAATATTAAGTGGCGCAATGGGCACTATTCTTAGCCAAAATGCTTGCTAACAAATGCCCCCTGAGTTTTCTCTGGCAAGCATCTGTCATGGTAGTAGCTGGGAAATAAGGAAACTTCAAAGCTTTATTTTCTGATTATTAGCAGTGTGTGTAGTGTAATGTTCATACATTTTTATGTAAACTCAGCGTTGATGAGCTGAGAGGGTAGAATTAAAAAATGCTTCAACTTGCCTTTGTTCTTTGGGACATGGCTGACAGGAATGTTAGCAGTTAGGAGTCTCCTGAGTGTCTATCAGCTTGTGAATTACAGGAAATACAGGGCCAAATTTGCAAAGGAATCAGGTGAATAGCTACAGAATTGGAGCACTTTTTTTTTTTTTCCTTTTTTGCATTCTTCCCTGCCCCCAGTGGTGCATCTACAAAAGCTCTGTGACGGCACAAGAAGTGGTTGGAAAGTAGGTTAAGCATAAATATGAGCACAGTTTGGGTGCATAGAGATCCGGGGAGTCCACTGGTGAGCTACAGAACATTTGGCCACTTTATTGCTCACACTGCAGGAATGCCCTGAGGCCATCCTTTAGATCTACCCCATAATCCAAGCACAACTGTAAAATGTACAATATTCAAAACAACACAAGATTTTAGAATAAAAAATGACAAGGTCTTCCTGCTTTGGGCAGTTTTGTTTGGAATAAAAATTTTAAAATTCTGACTTTTAAAATATTAAATGATGTTATTATTGAGAGTCTTTTCCATGGATCAAAGAGGCCATTCTGACTGGAAGAGCTTTGTTTCTCTAAAATTCCTTTACTTGTAGAAGGGTATACAAACTTACGTGAACAAGGACTACCCAAATGCTCCTCCATCCTGTGCTTTTGGAATGTAGCATACCTAGTTGGTATGGAAAGATAGGAGTAGTGGGAAGCTTAAAATTTGTTCAGTATTCTGTTTAGGGAATGCCTTTCTAAAAACACAAGTAGCTCATCTGAAAGGTTCTGTTCTACTCTTTGTCTGCCAGAGATTCTGTAAAGAGACGAGGGCATTTTCGCTTTCTTAGATGATGCTCTGTTAGTATATTTTATTTTTACTTTTTGCTTCAGATGGTGTGTCTTGCAGTGAAGTAAGGCCAATTGATCTGTGGCTCTTAAGATCGCCTTTTTGAGGATCTTTTAAATCTTACTTTTTTTTTAATGGAAGTATGCATTTCTTATTACTGATCATTTTACTGTTTATTAACTTTTACCGTGCTTGGTCCTGGCGATTTCTTGTTCTTTGTCAGTTTCTTTAAGGTTCTCTTCTTTTGACAACCCGATCTCTGATATTGCCTTGTGTTTATTATCTGAAAATAATTGGCTCAGAGAAAGGCATCTCCACAGTGAATGCAGATGCAAAGAAATTGCTTCATTTTTATGCAATATTCTTAATTGTTCTCTTTATCTTTAGTGGTCCAGTGCCTGACCAAACCATATGCAAGCTCTTTGAAACTGTGTGTGTACAACTGCATGCATGTATGTGGGGGAGGGATAGAGGACATATTTATAATTCAGAGCTGGGAGACTCTTGTAGAATGTCTCTTTCTTGTCGTTTACCAACTAGCTTTTCCAAACCTTTAACTTCCTATCCTGTTTTCTTCTGACTTTTCTTCTGACTTGAAGCCATATATTGGCTGCCGATAGCGGGGAAGAGTATGCAACTCCCTGCAAGGTGCTCACTTATTTGGGGAGCTGAGAGTATGCTGCCTATTATTTATTACTATTAAACTGAGTTTAACTTCTCCCACAGCTTGCCTTAGCAAGATGTAGGTTCTCCTTTTCCCAATGAGCAGGCCAATATTACAAACTTGTTAGATCCTTTTCGGATTTGAGAACGTATTATTCTAGATGATACTGTACTTACTGTGTCCTTTCAGCTGTCTGTCTCTCTATTTTTTCTCCTGGTCTGTCCTGTGTATGTAGTTTCTGGCCAGCACAAATGTAGTCTTACCTACATAGCTGCTAAGGGATGGACTGGCAGCCCCTGGGGATTCCGTACACGTCTCACATCAGTCCAGCGAGATCTTATTCTTGTTAAACATACAAATGCTTTATTAATTCTGTACTCATTCTCTGCTACGGATCAAGCACCACTGTGCTAAATGTTCAACAGGTCCAACAGAAAAAGAAGCAGGCTTATCCCAAATAATCTTTTCTTTCCCAGTGCCAGGAATTCTATACTTGCTTTTAAGTTTCTTGAACTCCTTCTTTTCATTACTTAACTCCCTGTTTGAAGTCAGTGCATAGCCACAGTAGAGGTCCCTAGATGTCGACCACCTGACCTGCCTAAATATTTGAGAAGCATTTCTGAGAATAGATAAACAAATAAAACTGTATTTCAACAAAACACATCTCCATTTCTATAGATACATGGGATGTAATTTTGTCCTTCCTTCAAGATAAATTTCCCATTTCCACATTTCTGAGTGACTCAGAGAATTTCAGAATGTCAGCCATAACCTCCGAGCAAAGTGGGTGCCCAGTTGGGCATATAGGCAATACTATTTTTAAAAGTAAGTAAGTGACATAATTTGCCCACTAATTTGAGAACTGATCCTCTGCGTGGATCCCTTCATGCATAAGTACACAATGACCTGAAAGGATTCACACCCAGAGTGAATTTGACTTGAGAATAGAGGCAAACCATCCTCTGCCCTGTCTGGTCATATAAAGAGGCCTTGCTGTTTCAAGGATTTCACAGCCCAACAGGGAATGGGAAAGGGGGAAGACAAAGTCAGGATTGAAGTGAATTATTCAAGACCATGCACCAACTTTGTGGCAGAGCTGGACAGGCAAGAAACCTGTGAATAAGATGATGGGACCTGTGCCTTCTCTCTCATTAAAACCAAATGTCAGTGCATTTGTCATTAGTGTGCTGCATTCCCTAAGCATTTTCCTCAGTGAAAAACATTTTGTTGCAAAGAGATGGAAAGACTCAATGGCTTCAGTTGGATGTAGTATCCCCCTTTCATTCATAGTCTCTATTTTTTTAGCCTACGATGTATCAACAAAGATGTCCAAACAGCTAGTAGCCTCTAAGGCTGATAGCAAACATGGAGATGCAGTCCAACAAAGATGTTTCTTAAGTTTATCTATGTGACCCGTAAAGAATATTACATCTCATTACACTATACACTTTCGCACCTGCTCCAGGCTGGATGGTGCCCTCCTCCTTGTGACATCTTTCACTGCAACCAAGTTCCTGACTAAAGAAATAAAGTGGCTCCATCCATTCCCAGCAGTTAAGGTTAAAGAGATGCACTCGGTTCTAAATCTTGGCTGCTAACGCTCTCTTGACCTCTGGCCTGCCTGAGCACAGCTAAGTTTGATGGGACCATGCCAAGCCGTCTTCTGTAACCCATGAGTTGGTTAATATACTCCCATTTCTCATTTAGACAGCCAACAGAGGCAAAAAAGGCAGCAGGGCAACAAATGCTGTCTCCTGCAAATGCTCTGTAATAAATTGCTCTTTCAGTAGTGCAGAAGACAGATTTTTCTTTCTTTTGCCTCTTTCCTCCTCCTGCACAGAAGTCGCCAATGAGAAGCCCCCTTTCCCACCTGGCCCCAGCTGACTGTGCCCATAAATTTGCCTATGCAATGCCTGTTTACGGGTCGCTGACAGAACAGGGAGACGGGTGTGTTTTCTAAGCACTGGGTAGATAATCACGGTAATTGATGCTTGGAGCTGCTAGCTCCTAGGAGCATAGGGTCTCTTTCTCCCAGTGAGGCCCTGCTCCATGTTATCAGTCCAGCCCATAATTAAATATCACTCTTTTACAATATGTTTCAGGCTCCTTAATGAGTCTAAAGCAGAAATAGTCACCTCTTTCCCCTTTGAGCTTTATTTGCTTGTTATTAAACAATGTTATTGAGCTGCCTTCTTTCTCTGTGTTGCCAAACCTGCATCATTTCCGTTTTATAATTGCACAATTAGAGTCACTGCTTTGCTTTCATACATCAGCAGGACCTGAGAGAGAGAGCGTTAGAGGGAGAGAGAAAGAGGGAAAAAAAATCAGGTGTTCACAGACAACTCAAATGCATCTTATTTTCATTAACTACCAGATTTTGCAAAATGGGAAGCTATTTATCATGATCTGTTTTCTACAACCAACCACCCCCACCACCCCACTCGGGTGACTTTCGCGATGACCTTGTGCTGTATTGTTAAGGGTCCAATTTGCTCATTGTTACTTGCCTGCATAATTCGGTGCACCTCCCCCACCATCTTTTTTTTTTTTTTTTTTCCCAAGCAAAATCCAGTCATTTATATTCTGAGACTAAACGGTATTCCTCCTCCCCTACAGCCTCCCCCAAAAAGAAAGAAAGAAAGAAAGAAAGAAAAGCCCTCGCAAGCTGTATAACACTAGTAATTCCTCCTAACACATTTCCACAGATGCCCCCCTCCTTGCACACACGCACACACTCTCTCGCTCACACACACACGCTCTCACACGCACACCCTTAAGCTGCTCTAAGCAGTGTATTAAGTAGCTGAAGAAAATCCATTCACATTCTGCTGTGTCGCTTTCTTCTCAAGTCATGAACCCATCACAGACTTTTTCTAGCTGTAGGTTGCCACGGTGAAGATTTACAATGCCAGTTATTCATACATCTGCCTTCTCTTTTTTCCCCCCTTATTCTTAAATCCCTTGGGCGAGGGCAACCTTGATACTGAGACTCGTAAAATTCATGCAGGCTTATCATCCTTGGTGAAGGCTTCAGGCATGCATTACCGTATCCAACTGCCTGCTCAATGCCATGACAGAGCTGGGCCTATAGGTTTATTTCTAACAGAGGGGAAATGTTTTAATGTGTGACAGAGGAAAAAGAAAGCTTAAATATTTGGAGGAAAACTTAAAAAAAAAAAGGCGTTACAGCATTACCTATTTCTCTTAATGATTTTTAAATTTGTTTTAATTACTTTACTCCCTGCACAATGGCATAAATTCAAAAAAATTTTTTTTAAGCATCCTTTAATTTGTGTGGTACAGCGTTGTGAAAGTCCAATCACACTGCAGTGTGGAAGTACAGTATTAATATAGCCTCTGAACTCCACATCAAAGTAATGAATACAACAAACCTGGAATGAATTTTACACACAAATTTTAAAGTCTTTTCCTCTTATTTTTCTTTCCTTTTTATTTTTCATTTTGGTACTTTTGAAGGATCTTGATCAATTACCATAAAAGGAAATCCTTGCCTGAGTGGTAGTGAAGGGAACTTGAATGTATTGATTTTATAAAAAAAAAAAAAAACAAAAATGAAAAACAGAAGAACCTCTGGCAAATTGCAAGTCTTCATTTACAAAGTCACAGGTTAAACATGGAGTCTGCAAAAATGCAAATCACTGTGATTACAATTTTGGTATCATCATAATTTGCTACAACATTATTCACATTTTTATATCTGTTGGTTCCTTTCTGAGGGTTGCTTCTACAGAGGATGTAGGAATGCCCTATAGAGGGCCTAGGGATGAAAACAGAGCATTTTGTTTCAAAGTTTTGTTTTGTTCCTTTCTTTTTCAATAGGCCAAAATCATACCAAAATCTCTCTAGTTTTCAAGGAGATAGGTTGCTGAATGTGTTTAAAGGACTGCACTCCTGTTTTTTCTAGGATGAATATACATAGCTCTAAATCTATAATTCCATTTTACTGTGTGTTTTGAAATGAGTTGTGATCCTAGAAAGATGAACAGTGCAACAGATCTATAAGCATCGTACAAAATCTTCCAAAAGAAGTGATTATGCCTCTGCAAGTGGGACCAACATAACAGGAAAAAGTTATAATCAAAATGATACAAGCTAGCTACCTTTAGAAGATGCCTAGGTGCGTGGCAGACTTTTTGTGCAAAATTGTGACTTGACATTTGAGAAGGTAGCAGTTTCAAAGCCACAAAATTCAGAATTATTCAAAGAAATGAAACCACCTGTCCTTTGAGAAGTCGCACCCCATTATCCTCATCCCTTTTTTCCCTTTTTACGTTTTATTGTTGCTTTAAATGTTTCAAAACTGTTTCAGCCATTATGCTGTCAAAAGTGTCTTTTCAATCTCAGATCCATATCTTCTGACATCTGAAGACAGTTACAACAGAAAAGAAGACTTGTGTTGATGTTACTCAGTCAGCATTAAGTTGTCACAAGTGCTGTCTCACTTCGTCTTGATGGTGATGCCTAGAGACCACTCACACCACCACCTGCCTGCACAAAGGTGACATGCCTGTTTGCATGATGAAGCAATATTTGCAGGGCTCTGCTACTGAGTCCACAGGGCCCTGATAGCAGATCACCCTACCTTAGTCAGCATTTTCCAGAATGAAACATCCATGCCAGACTTGCAATGGTTTGATTTAGGAGCATCAAAGGACAGAATGCAAAATCTGTATGTGAGGAGATTCTTTTCCTGCTCAGATTAGTCTAGAGCATGTATCTATTAGAGCATCTGAGGAAAGACTGGGTCACTGGGAAAGTGAGCTGGGTCTGTTTAGCCTACAGAAGAGAAGATTGAGAGGAGATCTGATCAAAATGTACAAGTACCTTAGTGCTGAATGTAGGGAAGATGGGGCCAAACTCTTCTTCATGGTGCTCAGTGACAGGACAAGGGGTCATGGGTGCAAGCTGAAACACAGGAAGTTCCACCTCCATGTGAGGAAGAACTTCTTTGCTGTGAGGGTGACAGAGCCCTGGAACAGGCTGCCCAGAGAGGCTGTGGAGTCTCCTTCTCTGGAGCTCTTCCAAACTCACCTGGTTGCCACCTTGTGCCATGTGCTCTGGGTGTCCCTGCTGGAGCAGGAGGGTTGGACTAGATGATCTCTAGAGGTCCCTTCCAACCTCGACCATTCTCTGATTCTGTGTAAAGAGGGGTTTGTAAACACATTCCCAAACGACCACAGGGTCATTCTTTCTGGCCGGGAAAGGTGCTTTTTGGCCATCTCTCTCACGCTGAAGGAGAAGTCCATCATACACCTGGAGTGGATCACAGGGAGTTCACATGTCTTGTATGGAAGCCACAGGCAGAGCAGAGGAATTCTGCACACACAAACCTAGTGCCAATTTACACTAGGAAGTAGATAAAGCACAAACACAGATCTAGGCACTAGGAAGTGACCCAGAGATGACAACACAGATGCCACTGCTGGGGTTTGTGTTCTCTAGATGTTCCATGTGAACTCTGACTGTTAGCTGGGACAGATGTCCATTCAGTATCTGTAGCAGATGACACTTTTTCTCCTTTCATGTTTTTTCTCCTTGAAGGAGTATAGGAAGGGATGTAGTTCAGACAGGTTGGTAAGCTGTAAGCATCGCTTCTATTCCACTGTATACTTGTTTTGTGAATTTGGCCCCTTAATTTTGATTCAGTAAGAACTTGCATAAAGCATATGGATATGTTTCACCCAGTCGATGGACTTGATAGTTCCTCACAATTGTTTCTCCTTGCTGTTGTCCTAGCCCTCTGATTGTGGATCCATTGCATAAGGTTCCCCAAATCAGAGAGAACTCATCAGAGCTGCTTTTCATTTAGGAAGACTTAATTGTAAGTTGTTTTCCCCAAATCATTCCATTCTAATATTCCATATGAACATTTCATTCTGGATGATGGTTTACAGGTTGAATGGTCAAGCACATTTAGTACAGACTTTAATATATTGCTGAAGATTAGATTAAATTCAAGGCCTTCAGTATATGAGAATTAGAGGCTGCTGTAAAGGAAAAAAAAAAAAAAAAAAAAGTGGATAGACCGGAAAAATTAAATATCTGAGTAATTTCTTCAGAATCAGTTTATTCTCAAGCGTGTTCCTCAGTATAAGTAAAAATATGAACTGGTGCCCACTTTAAATACTTTTTTAAAATTCCATTTTCATCCCCCTGCATCCCTTATGCTGTGGTATTTGTCAGTATTTCAAAGGTAATAAGGGAGTTATGTCAGCAACACCACTTGTGTGTTTTCAAGGATGTACTAAGTGGTGGGGAAACTCTGAAGAAGAAAAAAATAGCAAAGTAATAATAATAATAAAAACATATATTGCAAACCTGGATCACTATCATCTTGGCAAAGGTTTTAGTGCCCAGCAGGCCAATGTAAATACTATGCTGTTACTATCTCGTGGAGAATTACTATTTCTTTTTGTCATAGGCAAAAAACGAAGTTTGCCTAGGTTGAATGTATCATTTCTCCACTTTCGTTAGTTCATAACAAAAATGACAGATTTCTGGTTCCAGTGAGCCGAAAAGAAGGACGAAACATCTGCATCTCCAGCAGATGACCTAGAAGGCTTTGTTTGGAGCTAGTTTAGAGCACATTGTTGCAGTAGAAAATGGAGAGAGAGGATTCTGAACCCGGGAGCTCAACGGAGCTTGCGGTTATTGTGCTATTCTTGATGTTCAATGACCATATGGATCTTTCTCGTACAATATGGCTAACAGCCATCACTGAAAATCTGATCTACTGGTCTACTAATGGGTTTCAGGATTCTCATGTGTAAATTATTCAGACAAAGTTGCACAAATATTTTGTTTACTACCGAGTTCTAAGTTTCGGATTTGGGGAACATACTGTTATTTAAATTTGAAATCTAGAGCCCTTAGTAGTAGTTACAGAATTATAAACAATAACTACCTATCAGTTCAGTCCATACTGTGACTACTTATGTATGCATAAAGTATACGAAGGCTTGATGAAGTCCCTTGTGCAGCATCCCTGATTTGGCAGTATTTTGTTTATGTTATGACAGGAAAATTTGAGTAGCTTTATATCTCCAAGAAAATATACCAATCCCAAAAGACTTCCTACCATTTCAGTAGTGACTACCCAATAAAACAAAACTTGTTGTGAGTCTAAAAAGGTTTGTTGCCTTAAAGTTAAAAAGTAAACAGTAGAGAATTTGGGAAGTTTTTTCTTTTAAAGGCAAGCAGATTTAGGATTAAGCTTCTCCATCCTGTAATCCCATGTCATAGTTATTGCATGCTAGTTCTGCTGCAAGCATTCAGAACTGCATCTGGTTGACTACTCAGCCTTATCCTTAATGAATAATAGCTTTTTTTTAATGTAATGTTCTCTCAAAATTAGTTTTTTTTTTTTCATGGGGGGTATCCTAGTTCATTTATATGTTTAGAAACAATCACTTGAATATATGAAAAGAAAAAAAAATCATCTGCTGGGACTCAAGAATGTGTTTCCTTTTCACTTTTTCTGTGTATGGTAGATGTGATATTTTTGTTCCATATTTGCTGGTAAATAGGGTATTAGAAGTCCAGTGTTCGTTACCTGTCTGCAATTTACTTGAGCAACTTGCCTTTTTATTGGAGGCTACATTTCAAGTTAGATTTTGTCAGAGAGCCCAGAGGTTTTAGGTTGGGTCATTTGCCGCACATAAGTAACAATCGATTTTATGAGATCTCCATATGATTTTTAACTTTGGATTTGTTCTTGTTCTTGTTTGTTTGCTTTGGTTTGATTTTCTTCCCACACTTCTTGCATGTTTCGTTCAATATGGTGAATATGATAATAGATTCAAAGGTACCACTCATGCTAATAAAAATGGCAAAGAGAAAAGGAGACAGAAAAGACAGTTGTTCATGGACTTGAGGTTGAATTCTTTAAAATTAAAGCGGGACAGTTTTACACCTGCTATACACATTTAGGATAGCACTAATGAGAGCTCGTAACTATATGGGTATCCCTCGCACAGTTTTAAATGTGTTTATGAGGTGTAAGATACTGAAGCATCAAGCCTGCTGGGAAAATTCTCCATTTTAGGAGGGTTTAAAAGGTGGCATAGCTAGTCCTTGAATTATGGGCATGTCACAAGTATGTTAGAAAGAAGGATAGGAAGGGGCTATTCCTGGATTTCTGCTACACTCATTTTCAGAACGACTCTTTGAAAGCTCAGGGTGTAAGCGTAACACTCTTCTAATTTACATTGGATGTTAAATCCAGACTGCAGAGAGGAAACATGGCTTCTGGACATTTTTGTTTTAACTTTCCTGCCTTTAACAGATAGCAATGCCTCTTGTTTTCGAAGTGTTTACTCATTGGAGTAAATTTTCCTGAACGGATAATATTTGAAGGATATGATTTTGAGATGAAAAGGTGCTCTCCAGGGCACAGACTGTGTATTTAGCCTGTCTTTTATAGCAGCCTTGCTTGTCAATACCTCTGAGTAGAAAATAAATATGGCATATATGTTGCAGATAGTTAGGGAACGGCAGCCGGAAGATATCGTGCTGTACGGAAAGATAGGGCCCCTAATAGCCAATAGTGTTTAGTCTATGGTGTAAGCAGACGGATGTGACGTTGTAAACCTAGCTATATAACACCTTGTTACCCATCAATAAACGCCATTTGCCGTCCACCACATTGGTGTCAACTAGCTGATGGCCCGAGTGGTTTGGGGGTGCTCGCCGTGCCATCCCTGAACCAGGTCGCTGCAGCCATTTGAACTGCAACACATATACCGTATTTTCTAATGTTCACATGTTTGTTTTTACATATATGCACACACATATAGCCATGCATGCTACACATACAATGAGAAGGAGATATAGAAAAAGGTAAGAGATGATAGAAGATGGCAAAAATTCAGATATTTTAAAATGAAAGGTGGCCCACATATTTTTGTATGTCGTATTTCATTTATTAAACTTTGGGTGGCACCATCTTAGAACGAGATGGTTTATGTTTTCTTTATTTGCATTATACAGCACACCTGGTAGAAAGGATATTTAAGTAGTGAAGGACTTGCAGCATTAGTAATTAATAGGTCCCATTATGCTAACTCTCATGCAAGTTTAGGACATCTTAGATGCTAGATAAGAGATGAATAATTTGAAGTAATTTTCCTGTAATCATGCCAATCACTTCAGCAAAGTAGTTATTAAATGAAACAGTATTATGATGAATTATAGGACATCTATTGAATATCTTTTCTTATCATCTACTTATAGTGCCTGATGCTGAAAAGAGGCAAACATGTGAATGCTCTTTCTCAGTAAAATATGCACACTTCTCACTGTAAATAATAGTTTGTTTAGCAAACCTGTTTTTTTAATGAGGCCGAGAGACAGATTTGTACTAGTTTCATCCTCTTCGCTGCTTGGGGAGATCATCTAGTTTTACCTTTTCTTTAAAGGTAGATATTAGCAAAATGAGTCACCACTGATGACAAGGAATTCTTCTAGTTCAAATTTGCTGAAGTGATTAAATATTATTTATCTAATTAAACGCTCAAAACAGATCATTATTGAAAGGAATAAATTTAGTGGATTTGTTGAGCAATGTTAGCTGAAATGTAACTGCACATCATTTGACTTTTTAACATTTTATTATATCTAATAAGTCTTTCTGTGCTTAATTAAATCAACTTATTTTTTACAGCTAATTTAACATGATTTCATTTTAGTTACAGCTTTTGCATCAGGTATGTAGAAAGCCAACTGTACACCCAAATTAAGCTTGTGCTACTCAGGTGCTCTGCTGCACTTCTTACCTCTGTATATACTACTGCTTTCTGGGCTATTTTTGGTTTTTATTTTCTTTTGTTGGAAAAAGCTTACTCATTTTTTAATTATAACCTATTTAAATACTACAGTAAATATATATATATGTATATGTATATCATATGATCATAAAACATTTAATAATTATGTCATATGTAACAAGCTCTGAAAATCAACTTTTTTTCTTGGCATAGGACTTTGCCTTGTAGCAGCAAATGCCAAAAAGGAATGCAAGATTAATTCTACTCACAGCTGTCCCAGAAACTTAAACTGTGCATGTCTGGGTGAAGACAGGAGTGGACTTGGTAGTGCATGCAAATCTTTAATTCATCTCAGGTATACTGAGATCTCTTTGTATTTTTATATTGTCTTTATATTTGTACATGTTGTTGCAAGATTTTTGAATCTGGTTTTGGTTTTCTTAAGACTAAAAATAATAGTAGTAGTTCATTGGCTTCATCCCTTTAAAAACTTGTGAGAACTCTTGGCTCTTTTCTGAACCCTACCATGAGGTAGGATTGAGTGGGAGGTATGAAATTCAGATAGCTTGCTGGTGATTGCAGTTGGCTTGAATCAATGTCATTCCTTTGAATTCAGTCGGATTGGTACTGTCCTTGGCTATGAGAGCAGAACCAGCCTCAGAACACCTCTACATTGGTCAAAAATTACAGTTAATGGGGTTTGGTCACTCCTGCATACTGACTAAATGTTCCAGAGAGGTGCATTAAGAGAGATTGTCTATTCAGAATCTGACCAAAAAGAGAAAAAATCACCGTGTGAGTAGATGGGAGCTTTGATTGTCTAATCTGCACATGCATTTTTTTTTTCCTCCCAAATATCTGACTGTTTTTCAGAAAAATCTCATAAATGCTTTTCCAGCTAGCTGTAGAGCAGCATGAATTTCATAATGCACATGACTAGCTTTCAGCAGCATCACTAGTTTTTAGCCTGCACAAAAATAACACTGCACCATGCATCTTAAGCCCCAGTGTGCAAGATGGTCCAAGCAGGCGTTTTTGCACATTTGCTTTTAACACACTACTATGCCTGTTACCACTAACCATTTCTGCATACACAGAACAGCACCTAGCACTTTGGCCTCAACCCCTGCCAGAGCAAGCGTTCATGGTTGCAAATTTGGCCAAAGGATTTTTTTTCCCTTTTTTTTTTTTTTCATTACCCTCAAACATTTCCTTTCACCTCCAACCTCTAGGCAGAGCCACAGCTTTCCCTTTGGAGCGGGGGAATATAAAGACGTGGGGCCATGGGGACCGGCTGTGCCTGACCCCCAGGGCCCTCCTGTCAATCACTGCCTCCCCATCTCTTGCTCGCTTTCACACCCGGCAGCTGTACCCATCGCTGTCAACCAGGTAACAACCGGCACACAATAGAGGCCTGAATGCCTGGTCTAGACACTCTTTTAGCCGCTTATTTGCTGCTCTTGGCAGCTGTTGAAGCATAAATAAGCAGTTTGTAATCAGAAAGCTGACATCATTGCAGCTCAGCTGAGAGGGGGGATTGTTGCTGTGCTCTGAGCTGCTTTCCCCCTGCCCCGGCCCCCTCCCGCGCTTAGGCCGCCACAGCCGATTCTGGGGTGGCGAGGCAGATTTCTGCCCTCCCAAGCTGGCTTTTCCTCATCTTCCCAGCTCACAGTGACGCAGACCACAGTAAGTCACACTCACAAATAGCAAAAATCAAAAAAAAAGAAGAATAAAAGGAAATATATATATGTAGATATATATAACCATGGAAGGCTTCACCTGAAAATAAATGGTTGTGTTCTTGCCTGCACACCTCCAGAGAGCACTTGAAGGCTGCTAAATATTTCACATTTTAAGAGTTGAGTCTTAATGGAGTGACCATGAACTGGGCAGATGGGTGGAGAATGCGACCTGCCCCGATTGGTGTTTTTACCTTTTCTTTTGCCTTTCCGTCTCCTGGAAGGGGCGAGGAGGCAAAAGCAGCTTTGCTAGGGTGGAGCAAACACTTTCTAACAAACTCAGTTTGGTGTCAGCATGCCTCTGTCGCTGCTTTTGAAATGCTCGGTTCCTCATCTCAAATCTCTGCAAACATTTGTTGTTTGAATGCGTTTCATACACTTTTAACACTTTTTCTGCCCCCCCCCCTACTTTATGGTTTGGTCGTAAACAAGTTCACTGGGCAAATTTGACACAATATTTGAAACCCAAGCTGGGATCGTGTGACATGATTGGCCACGCAAGCCACATGCTCTTCCTTCTGCACCCTAACTGGGTGAGCGTACGAGCATATCCAGGGCAAATATTTGCACATGCAAATTTGGAATTCGTTTTCTACAAACACTTGCACGTATGACTTTCAAATTAGCTTTCTGCGAGCATTCACGCTGCTAAGACACTCTAGTTCAAATATTCATAGAAAGTGAACATAAAAGGGCCACAGGTTTAGGTGATTTCATTAAAAAAAAAAAGAAAGAAAAAGAAAAAAATAACAGAATATCCATGTACAAGCCTTTGTAGCATTTTGTCCACTTCTGTCATTTTCTGGCCGACCTCCTTTAATGCTGAGAACCAGTACGTGCTCATGCCATACAGAGCAGCAACGGCAAATTGCGCTGTCTCAAATATATAGTTAAAACATAAACTTTACAATCTGCAGTGCATTTGCAGCTGTTTATTGATGGGAAAGTAAAGCACAGCATGTAACCTTTAAAATACATAATCCATACCAGGTCCCAAATCTTTCCCTTGTGTTTCATTCAGTCCATACTATGGATGGCTGAAGCAGCAAGGGGGAAGAGGCAAAGGGCTTTCCGGGCTTTTGTTTTTCCCAAAAAACATTTAGAGCAATATTTCTTTAGATATTTGCGTGTACTTTATGCATGCGATCGCTAAGGTTGTTCAGCCGTCTCCTTTTAGTGGAGCAGAGAGCACGTTCAATCAGAGATGTGCCCAAGCTTTCAAGAAGTCTGATGCAACCGCCTGTTGGTGCACAGGAGCAGAGTGAGTGTGTACAGGGTTCGCTAACTACCTGAAATACCTCCAGGTAGCTCAATCTGTCTCCAGTTTCAACAAGAAAGAAGGCCAGTTCAACAAAAATATTGACTTTAGGTCTCCCAAAGGCTTTCTAGTATTAGTTTGCTCTAAGTAGCTCGTGATTTAGAGTACAAAGGCATTTCCAGAATGCATGTTTAACAAAATGACATAGCAGATAATTGAAATTTATTTGCAATTTTCAAACTACAATAAACACAATTCTCCTTTTCTTTCATTAATAATCGCACGGCTAATGCATAACAATCCCTCTGCAGCTTTTACAAGCAAACTTGAGCTGCTGTGTTGTAATAGCTGGAAAAGTTAATGTAGCTTGAACAAGGTTCCTAATTGTCCCTGTCTCTGTCATATTTGTCTACTTGAATGGTCCTAAATACCACAGCGATTAATTACTACAGAGCAGGTATTACAAGATGTTATCATCCTTCCCCAACTGTCTGGGTGAATGGAGAGAGGCAGTAGATTGTTGCAGTGTTTCATCTTTGCACTTCCTGTAAGGCACTTTAACCAGAAGATTTAATGTGTCAAAGTTAACTGCGTTCTCTAGCAGATATTCACATTCTAATTAAAGATTAAGAACGTAGTACATTACACTGTGATTTGTCATACATGGCTTGTTAAATAGGAAACCTACCGGGATTCCCTAACATTTTATAAACATTATTCAGGGCTTTTAATGTGGGCAAAGGAAAAGATTATTCAGCTGCTCTGCAGAGTGGGAGGCAGGTCATCCTCCTCCCCCCTTCCCGAGCTCCCCCCGCTCCCTCCAAATAAATAAAGAGGAAAACTCAAGCAGTTTCTACACTGGAATTCTGGGGAGACTTCTATAAAGTATTTGCTTCCGTGTGCTCATGAAGAAATACATGCATATATGTGCACACAAACACGCATATTATACATACATACATGTCTTAATTATTTTTTGGCATTTTTCAACTTTTGCTGTCAGCTATGTATACTGAGGTAGGAAGTCTTTGTTTGAATTAGAGTGGCAAAGGCAGGAGGAAAGATGAAACAGTTTTTCAATATGCAGAATGTACTTTCAGCTGATTCTAGCAATGCTGAACAGCGCACCAGTTCCAGTATTAGTAGCAGAGGACTGGTTCACATTCTTTGATTGCCTGAGGAATAAATTAATGAGGTTACTGGAGACAGTGAGCATTTGCATATTCACGGATGCTTATTAGGTATAAAGTGAATGCCAGGTGCATTGAATTTTGGGAATACTAGCTTTGTTTTTGGTTTTCTATTTTTAAAGCAATCACATATTTCTTTTTTTGCCCAAAGTGGGAAGTTCTGTGAGAAACACATAGCGTTTGTAAAAATAATAACACACAAAAAAAAAAAACCCAGTAAAGACAAAGCTTAGCTATAAGATATACATCAGAATAAATATGATACAGCATGAAACTGGGGTCTATCTTAATATCTTCTTTGGAACAACAGTTCAGATGACTGCAAATATAAAAACAGTTGTTCCAAGACATAAGGAGAACAAATGTTATATTTTTTCACTGTGCTCCTTATGAGCTTCTAGCTTTAAATAGCAATAGGAGAACTCATTATGAAGTTACCTTCTATAATGTCCAATGCTTAATTCTAAAGCACCAATTTTGCAGTGCATTTTGCTGCAGAGAAGCTCAAACTCAGCCTGCAAAGCACAGAAGACAGAATTACAAAATTTGCTCGACTGTTTCTCCAAGGAGTATTTGCACATGGTTGCATTGTTGTCAGTGACTTCCGTCATTGCTGTGTGAAAGCACATTGTGTGAATGATTTGCACTGTATCTCATTATTCTTGGAAGTTTTTATCTGTATTGTTTATTTGGAATCGTTATCCCCTTTGCATTCTTGAAGATTTGATGGGTTTTTTCTTCCCATTCTTTGCCTGCCCATATGCTATAGAGCACAGTATTAGCACTGCTTGTTTTAGCGTAGAAATATCTGTCAATTGAAAACATGTGTATTGTTTGTTCTGCCTTTCGCTTGTCTTTTACAACGTAAGCACCGAGCATATACATGTACATAGCACACAGGCTTACATGCACTGCACGCAAATATATGCAAACACACAAGCCCACACAGATGCGCACATACTAAATTATTGGTATCAGCGAGTCCCAAGCAGCTAGTGAAGCAAAATCAAGCAGTGATAAGTGTTTTCTTTGGATAATAATATGTATTTACAAACAGGCTCCATTCTGCCCCCTTGTTTCACAGAATACTGTGCTCAACTTCTCTCTCCTGGATGTTGCACTGTGTTGATCACTGCCCTGCCTCTGCAAATCCTATTTGAAAATCTCATTTGCAGCATAACTGACAACAAAGGCATTACATGGTGTATGCCCTGCATATTCTGCAGACTGTTCCTTGCCTTTGTAAGTTATTGCTAACTTCTGATGAAAATACTGTGTGATCAGTTGATGATCTTTTTTATTTATTAATAGTCTGTAAAATTAAGTGTGTAATCAAAGAATGGGTGCTTTCTTAAAAGTGCAAGGTGGAGTGCATTAGATTAGTGGCACATAAAAGCAGATGTTCTTTACTGCAGTAGGCCTTTCTCTGGATTCTCTAGGAGGAAGGGACTTAAACTAAACATTAAATTGAAGAGGATTCTAAGTTGCAGTCCCTACCACTGCAAGACATAGAATTCCTCTTTCTTTAGATATGTATTTCTCTGTGTGTCTTCCAAGATGTAATTCTGATTCATGATTTAAAAAAAAAAGAAAATAATTTGATATTTCAGTGTCTCAAGGCAGCTTCTGAATAATTACATGCAAAATGATCTATTATATATTTATTGAAAATACTATTGCAGAGCACAAATGTGCATTTTATTCAGAAAGGTCATATTTTAAAACATCCATTGTAGCTGATTCACTAACGTCCAGGATTTTTTTTTTTTTTTTTTGCCATACACACAGCACAGATTTTTTTGATTATGTAGATTTTTTTTTTCCTATTGCAGTTTCATATGCAAAGCATGCATCAGCCACATCCATGCTATCTCCTAAAGCAGTCATTCTGAAACCCAGTCTGGGGACAGTGCAGACTAAATAAAATTTCATTTTGATTTGGCCTCCTGCTGAGAATGGGACTGCTTTGTTTCAGGCGGCAGAACCAGCAAGCCAGAAAGGTATGTCCTGTTTTGCATGGCTGATGGTGTGACTTGAGGATCACAATCAGGCCGTTCATGCTCCCAGGGCTCGGCATCTCATCCACATCCTGTACTGTCTTTCTCTTTTCCTTTCCATTTGCTTTCCTTCTGTGCCGCCTGCCGTCTACCTGCAGGGCAAAGGCATGGCAGACCCTCACACTATTGTTTACTTTGGCATATGTTTAATAGCTGCATGGCTGTTTCAGGGTAGGATTTTTTTTTATATTTTTTTCCTTGCCTTTGTGCTTTTTTGTTACCCCCCCCCCTTACCCACGTTCACTTTCCTTATTTTCTAGGTACTGAATACACAAACACTGACTTAACGAAAAATTATGTAAGTGCTGATTGCACTGCTTTGGAGATTTTACTAGAATATTTGTAATGCAGAATTTTTGTTGTAAATCTGAGGAAACATTTAACAGCTTTGAAAGACTTCAGTTTTCACAGCCCTTTAGAGCTGTTTAGGCAGAAAAGCAGTCACCCATTACAGTTAGAAAGGGGAAAAAAAACGATCTTAAGAAGGCGTATAACTGCTTTGCCATCCTCACATGCTTTATAGTTGCAAATGCAGCGTTTGGCCAGGGGAATATCAGTAAATATTGTCCTGTCTAAATATTAGTGTTTACCTTAAAAGACAGTTTGCATGCCAAGAGAAACTGGACTGCAAGCTCCTTGCTGCTGCTGCCCCATCTTTTGGAATAGGAGCTGCCAGTCAGGGAAATGACCCCTGTTTTATGTTCGGAAGCAGCTTTTGGTCAGGGCAGTGGGACACCTCTGAAAGACCCCCTGAGATGGGAACTTCTCAAAAGTGGATTTTTCTGTCAAAACTGCAGTATGCTATACTGTGAATATTTTTTGGGGAAAAAAAAAGTTTTTCTCTTAAAATTAAATCAGTGTAAAACTTACCTCAGACAACGAGCAATATTTTTTTTTCCGATTATTCTGTATTTTTATATGAACAATGCCCCTTTTTTTTTTCTTTATAAGGTCAAATACAAGGGTAACAATGATAACACCAAGGAAAAATTAAATCTTTCTACCTCTGGAGTTTAACAGTAAAAAAGGGAAATACATAGTATATGGTAAAGAGCACTGACATTATATAGGAATCTATTTCTTTAAGGTGATTTACAAACACAAAATTATTACTGTATGCAACTTGCCCTTGTGGTGGGTGAAATTAAGACTGCTAAGCTGTTCCGCAAATTCTTATGGAACATGTATAGTCAATTACGACACTTTGTGTTCAGTTTAGCACATTTTACTTCCAGCGCTTACTTGTTACTCCAATTCCATGACTTTCATCTTATAAACAATTATAATAGATTATTTAATCTTATAACAAATTTGTATTTCAGTGTCCAGCTTTTTGTGAGATGGTCAGTGGGGCAGGCCCTTGGTGAAGCCATGTGGATCTTCAGATGAGTTTCCTAACTTTAAAAATCATTCCTTCCCCTCTTCCTTAATTAAAAAGAAACAAAGCAAAATAAAGCAAAAAACGCCTTGGGTTGGGGGGAGAAGGTGCATCCAACAAAAGTTTGGAGGAAGAGAGAAACAAGAATATGATGCGTCTGTGGCCTCCCTGTGCATAGGGATAGGCCAGATATTAGTTTCAGCCACATGCATCAACCTCACTGAACTCCAAGAGGATTTTCTGCACATAACAGAGGGCAGGATCTAGCCCTGCATATTTTGTTTTTCAGGGGTGTTTACAAAGTGAAATACAGCTTGAGAAGGCTTTAAAGAAGCTATTTGTAGCGATGCCACAATTTCCTTAACAAATTGGAGGCAATAAGAGAACTACAAAAAGGCTATAAGAAACAAGAATTACAGCTTTTTATATGGATATAGTTGGAAAAATGATCAGCTCTGTGTGTTTTCTCCATAGTATCTCTAATTCTCCTGCTTCACCCCTCAGGTATCGTTGGGATGTCTTCCAAGTCACCAACTCTGATTTGCAATCATAGCTTATAAAAATCAGTTTCAAGTTTATATTTACTATAAATTTATTTTAATGGTTAAATACAAGTTTTAAGAGAAATTAAACTCTAGACATTGTGCTACAGTGTATCCTAATTCCTCCTTGTCAAAACTCACAGTCCTAACAGACTTTTTGTTGCATGAAGAATATTTTATGCTATGTCAATTGCTGCATTAAAAAAAAAAAAAAGCAGATATGCCAGATATGCATGGATCACTTGGAAACAGGAAACATTTATTTGTATAAAATACTTAAGGAAGTCAATAGAAGGATTTTTTTCTTTACTCCCAGTCTAGAAATATTTTGAAAAAGAGTGGCACTTGTTATAGTTTAGAAAAAACAGCTAAGCCCCACAGTACTCTTGCTGTACTGAAAAAAAATTTAATAATTACATACCTGTTGTATATAACCACAATTTAATACATATATTACTCCTGTGTTCTTAGGAGATCAGAGTATATTTTTGAGATTTGTCTGTTGGAGCAATTACTTGTGGTCATTTTCTGGATCAGTAAAGAAATACAAATGGATTTCAGAAGTGCGTTTTGCATTTACCACTCTTACAAGACAAAAACTATAAAGATATCAGCCCAAAGTTCAAAAACAAAAGGCGATATTCTTAGATAGTTTTATAAGATTTCACTCAGTGGACATGGCAGTGTTTTTCCTTATGTATATTTGTGTAATTGAGGGAGGAACCAGATCCAAAACCCCAGATCAGCTGCTTTTAATACGACATCATTGCAAGAAAACAAGATACTTCTTCATGTAACTCATTTAAATAAATATATGTATATATTAATGCAAGAGATTTTAGTTTTCTTAGGTCTCTGACTTTTCTCTTAGGCTTTGTGCTTTTTCTGGATGAAGTGACTTGACTAAGAAAAGTCAGAGCAGAATCCTATGGAGGAAAACAGATCATCTAAACCAGAGAAGATGGTAAATCAGGAAGTTGATGAAGGCACTCAGGAAACAAATGCCCACTTGTGGCTTTATATATGTGCATACTTCTGCAAAAATGAACTACATGATGTCAGTATACACATGTATGCACATACAAATGTGTTTGTACAGACACAAAGATATATATATGCATGTGTGTGTGTATACACTTATATGGAGCACAGTCCCCAGGTCCCAAGGGCCCACCAATGATACATGAGCAGAGAACGTTATTGAGAGCATACAGAAGATGAGAAATTTTATGATCTGTGTATTTGTTTTTCTCCAGCCCATTGGAAACTCTAGCAGCTCAGCAGCTGAGTAGCTCTGAAAATCATCCAGAAACAAATTACTGTTTGCCTAGTGCTTGTATGTTGCCCAAAACCTTGCTGAGATCAGTAGGAGTCCAGACATGAAGATCTGCCTGCAAGAGCAGAGCCTAAGGATCTGAGACTAGTTCCTTGGCCAAGCTAGGGTAGAGAGCTTGGAAAAAGGTCTTTGATAACCCTGAACTTGGGATCTGTCAGCAGAAATAATGGGCAACTCATTGTCATTCCACTCCAACTCCCACAGTGATGTTCTTACTTTATACACCTGATTTGACCAACACTAATAAAAAAGAGGACTGAAAAGCTAGTAGCAGATACTATAAAATTACATATCAAAGGGCAATTGACTAGAAGCAGATACTATAAAATTACATATCAAAGGAAAGCAATAATATCCTGTCAGCAAGTATAGGCATGAGAAGCCATTGTGTTCACAGGCCAAAAGGGATGAGGAGTAGCATTGCTTTGGTTTGGGATAGTCCTGCCCATTCCCCTTAAAACAAAACAAAACAAACAAAAAAAAAAAACAGATTTTTATTTTAAAGAAGTTTAGGTTAATCACAGGTTTCACTGAGGTCACGGTATGCTCTGAAAATGAACACTGTCCACTGTCAGTTAAATCCTCATTACGCCATGTTTCCGGCTTCCAAAAAGCCTTTCTTGCCAAAAAAAAAATATATATATATATATAAAAAGATGTGAAAGATACTCTCAGTTTAAGGGAGGTATTCTTCACTGTAATGACATGTTCCTCCTGTAGCTTCCGTTTGAAAAAATTACTAAAACAAGCTAAGTTGCTGATGAAATGGCTGAATGTAAACAGAAAACCAGCTTCGGACCAAAGCTACAGAAGCAGAGCTAACAAGCTGGCATTGACACTCTTTAGGAACAGAGGCAGAACCAAACAGCCTAGCTCAGCAGCTACTTCAGAAAATCTAATGTTTTCTGAGCAAGGAGGAGAAGAAGAGGAAGTTCGGAATTCTTGAAACAAAGTGACTAGAAAATCCTGTTATTTATAACATATACACACCAGAGGAAAATCCACCATTGGGATGACTTTATTAGAACAAAGTTACACCCAGGGAGAAGTATCTTTTGGGGGAAATCTGAAGTCTTGATAACCTAAGAGTTGGAAGATTGTGTCAAAAAAATGCAAGTTGACCTCCTATGTATTTTAGCGTATAAGTATGTTAAGATGTTAATTATTATATTGCAAAAAGTGGTTATGTATATTAGTTTAGTGTCTATCATTGTTTCCATATCCAAGGTTGTAAAAAAAAAAAAAAAAAAAAAAAAAGATTTTCACTATAAAATCTGTGGTAGGTGGAAGAAACTGCTAGTGAATATCTAATGAATATTATATAGCACAGAAATGGATTATAGATTTATAAAAGCATCCTCTCCTTCATTAAGAGTTCTTTATTCTATGGGGGTGGGGAAGGATAGGTTGTAGCAGCATTATGTTCTCACGGTAAAAATACATTTAGTCTCCTAGCATCTACTGCAACTGGTTATTCATTATATATAATTTTCTTTATTTTTAAAACCCTTTCCCCCTACCAGCTGTCTAACAAAGGCAAGCATGAAAATATTCTCAGAATAAACTTTTGGAATCATTTGCATTCAATGGGGAAATTCCATTAGTAAAGTAGTACTCATTAAAAGTTACTAGTGACAGGCAAATCTCAGAAGACTCAGAAGAATGGTTCAAACAAAACAAATATAACAACAATATCAATGTTTCTCTACGGTATTTTGAATAATACTTTATACAGCCTTGTCCCAAGGAACCTCTTCGTATTGCTGGGGTGGGGGGTTCTCTTTTTATTTAGTATCTTCTAGCCTTACTTCTATCCCCCTTTACTTTACTGGACAGAACAACATCTCCTCCTGGGTGACAGGTTAAAAATTCTTTCAGAGGAGACTAATTCCATACTTTTTTTTTCCAGTAGTAACAGAGAAGATCTTCTTTCTGCAAAGAGCAGCCACAGGTGTATTAGGAAATATTCTCCTCCAGACATTTGTTGTGTTTTTTCTTTCATCTCCACTGAACTGAAATTTTCCTAGATCATTGTGAATTGAAATAAGTATATTTAAAAGGTTAAGAAACACCGTGGCTAAATAAGATCCACTAGTGCACCTGTTCTGTTGGACATACTGCAAATGACAATCTATCAGATTTGCATCTAATTGAACTGAATAACTGAAGTTACATTTTAGTAGGTTGGTGGGTTGATGGAGATGAAGAAGAAGGGAATCTATTATTATTATTATTATTATTATTATTATTATTATTATTATTATTATCCTTTTGTCTCTCTTTCATTTTATCCTTTTTTTTTAAATTGGGATCCAAACTGAATCTCTTTTTAAAAAAAAAAAAATTACACTTTAGGGAGATGAGATGAAAAGACTAAAAGCTGTCTCAATAGGATCAGCTAAAAGAGCAAAATAGATCTGGGTGTTATCAGGTTAACAATGATAACTCACCTTAAGGTCCCTAAAAATAGAAGTGAAAGAAGCACACCAGTATTGAAGAGCAAGGGGGCCAGAACAAAATTCTGAAAAACCCCATAATTAACTGGCAGAGGGTCAGATGAACACTTATTAAAATGCAACGAAGCACAACGGGGTGTCTCAAAGATGGAGTTTCGATCTTAACTGTGAATTTCTTGGTTTTGTCAGTTCCATCCAGCCCTGCCATGTTATTTTAATGAGTACCTTTCACTACATACTTCCTTTGAGAATTTTGGGAAACATCTATGTGGAAAGTGAAGATTCAGGGGTAGGGTTCCTCATAAAGTATATTAAAAAATAAAACCATAGTGATATTTTAAGTTGTTTTCGATGTGATGTTTGAGCACTGTGAGATAAATGCATAATTTACCTTCCAGTTGCAAAGGCAACTGGCAAAAGTCTTTATTAAGGTATAATATTGCTATACTAAATGCTGTATATTGTCAGTCCCACTTTTTATAACATCCATATAAGCTGCCTCTTAAGCTGCCTCCTTCAGACAATTTTGACAAGGACCAATATTTCTCTTCACAATTTACCTACATCAACTCCTACCCTACTGTAATCCAGAAACAGATGCCCATGCAGCATATGTAGGTAAAGTATCTTGACAAGAAGGTTTTAAAGCTTTCTTGACCATAAATGTTGCTTGTTACCACAAAGAGAAGTCTTTTTTTAAACTACAGACTCCATCTGATTCCATCTGATTTTAACACCTCTTATCCTAAATTGGCTGGTCTGCTTTGTTTTTTGTAATAACATACTGCCAGAATTTTTGTATTCAACCTAACTGAAATCTAGGGAGAGCTGAGAGGGGTCAGGAGAAAAGTAGAAAAAAGACAGGAAAAGAGGGAATACTTCCTTAGCTCTAGCAGCAGATTTCTTAACACTTGAAGGTTCTATATGCTACATTATTTGTTGAAAACATGGTAAGATTTTTAAAATGAATGTAATTTAGAGTACATAGTTATATCACATTTATATGTGTTTTCTCATAACATAATATGCTGACAATGCAGAAGAATATTATGAGTAATTGACCTGGCTAAGGTCCTGAAGTCCATTGCTTTATGCTGTTGTAAGTTGTCAGTGTACTTAAGTCCATCAAGCTTATATTTCCAATTGTATTTTCAAGTGCACTAATATTTAGTTTCTGACATGTGGGAAGAGTTTTGTTTTGTATTTTTATTTGTTAGTAAGAAAGATTATGGCATCTTGGATTTTGCAATTCCCTCATAAATTATTTTAAGTCTTCTATGCATATGTGCTTACCCCCACACACATATTTACCACTTGGAGGACAAGCTGGGTAAAGCAGAAGTGTAATATCACAGATTCCCTCTCCGAATGAAGGACTGTCCATCCGTGGAAATCCAAAGTGCTATATACTCTCTGAAATACAAGGGACAAAATGCTGGATAGGCACCTGTCAATAACCTGCCCTCAAGCCCTTCTTGCTCTGTGAATCTTTGCTCCCTTGTAGTAGTGGCCTACATAAACAACAGTGTTACTACGCATTAACAAAAAGGGCTCACATCTCCTGAAATCCTGCTCTCCAAATCTGTTGTGCTGAAGGGTGTCAGTCCTTGCCTCAAATATATAGCCCTATCCCATGATGAATGCACGGTGGGATTTTCTAGAGAGAAGGGCTGTAGGTATTTTGGTAAAATGTGAATGGTTTTCTTTCAGGAAAGCAGGAAGAGGATTAAAAGAATGGGAGAAAATGAGAGAAAACTGTCATGAAAAAGATTGGAAAACAAAGCAGAGACAAAGCTCTTTAGGTTGCAGAACTGATTGCATGTCTAAACTAAGAGTCAGTGAAATGAAACGTTTAGATCCAATTTATCTTATGCAGGAAAACAGGTTCTGAGTACTGTTTGTTAACAGGATTGCACCAAAGGCTATGTTTGATTCACACCAGCCTGCAGGCTGCACAGGCTGCAGTTTTACAAGACCCCAAGTATTGAGATTTGAAAGCTGAGGTGTAAAAAATATGATACCTATCTGAATTTCACTTCCTCTCTGCACTGCTTGTGCTTTTCTTGTCAAAAAAGCAAAATCTTCTCCTCATCCTTCTCTTTCTACTTGTGAGTTCTTCTCAATTTCTAGTTTTAGGTCATCTAAGAAGGGTGCAATAAAGCAGCAGGATGTGGCAGGTGAGTCCTTGATGCAGTTCACAGGCCCTGGTACAGCAGGGGGTCCCTGGAGCTCACAGTCATTATGCCCTGTGAAGAGACTGGCTCTCATGACACTTTTTTCTTTGACCTACCAAAAGCACATCAAAAGCAAGATGCTTTTAATATAGAGTGGCTCATGCATTTAGTATTGGGATAAATATACCTTTCTGAGGCAAGACTCTAGGAACTCTGTTAGTTTTCTGTGCAACACTTTTCAGGAAGGACTTACCTCCAAAAGAACTGTGATTTTGTCAATCTGAATAGGGATTCAGGTTTCCTCCATTATCTTCTCAGTCCCTCCTAGCTCTCTATTTACATAGGACCTACACTGCCTCTTTCATGAAATCATTCTTTCTCCACTTATTCTATGCAGTTCCTCACTGGTCTCTGAGATTGGGGTGTTATTTATATGAGGAGGTCTTTCACTGGTTCTGTTTTTTTCTTTCTGGTTCTTTTCTTCTTGTGACTGAAGATCTATTTCATAGTCATACTCTGTGAAAAAAAAATATATATTTAAAAAAAAATCAAATCCAGAGGTAGCATAATTCTGGAAAGACATTGGACACTGACCATTTACACAGTATTTTGTGGCATCCGCAGTTCAGCTAGAGCTGTGAGCTACCATCCAGAAGTTTGGCATAAAGAGCCACTCTTAATCATAAGCAGTCCACACGCATAAGCAATAGATCCAGTAATCCTGGATCCACTGGTTACGACACATACATGGGCTACTTGCAGAGCCTCAGTAGTCTGGTTTCTCTCATATCCCAGGCAAAAGAAAATTTTCCTAAGTGGAGCAGCTGAATTTTACTTAAAACTGCTCCTTCAGCTAAATCTTACTCATTGCAAGAGAGAAAACAAAAAGCATGAGCCATTCCATATGGCAGGTGCATGGAATTGAAGCTGAATGAAAGTCATGGATAACAGAAGAACACTCTCTTAAGCTTTCCCAATGGAGTCCCTTTCTCTTCGTTCTTTTCCATATCTGTAGCCTCTGCTTCTCTCTGCAGAAAAATTCAAATCACAGCTTGTCTTTCAGGCCACAGTTCAGTGATATAGCTGCTCTGTCAGGGCAGTTAGCTGGAGGACTCCCAAACATCATGTCAGATTGCACTGAGATTTCTGTTCTGCCAGGTGTACCACAGCGTCATTCTTTTGAGGTTAAGCTCATAGAGTAGACCAAGGTGTGAACTCCCAATAAGGGCTCTGTTTTAACACTTTTCCTTCATTTTTGTGGCCTTACTGCTGTTGTGCCATTACTGAAGTGTAGTGTCCTTACAGCTGCTAGGAATCACTTTTTGGTCCAGGCTCAGGTGAGATACCAATCACAGAATCACAGAATGCTTAAGGTTGGAAGGGACCTCTAGAGATCATCTAGTCCAACCCCCCTGCTCCAGCAGGGACACCCAGAGCACATGGCACGTGCGAAGCACTGGAGCTTTCCGTACAAAAAAGTATGATAGAACCATCTCTTTTGAGACCTCTTCTTGCTTCTTCTTGCCCTCCTGGAGTACAAATCCAACAACATCATGACCCCTCTATCATCTGTTCAGTATGCTGAAAACTGCCTTCCAGAATTTCTGAAGTAGAGAGACTACAATCCTGGGAATCCTTGGAAGAACCATTAAGCTTGCCTTTTTAGTAATGGCTTCCACACATTAAGTGGTTTGTCCCTGTAACTCTCACCAAACAAATCAGTTTTCACTGTCTGTAGAAAGTGAATTGTGAAACTTAAAAATTACAGGAAATAGGACTTTATTCAGCCATTAGTTCATGCAAATGGCAGGACCTTGAACATGCCCAACTTGTTCTTAAAATCTCCCAGTGGTAGAGACCCCGCAGTCTCCCCAGGTAAGGTAAGTGTTCTTCTCTAGCGCTTTGCTTTTCTTACAATTAGAATTTTTTTCTTAAAGCCTAACCTAAATCCCCCTTGCTGTGATTCAAGGCTATTACTTCTTGTCCTATCCACATTGGGCTTGTCATGCAGATTATTCTCTTTCTCTTACATATTTCTCAGATGCTATCATTTCTCTCAGTCCTTTTTCCTTTTAGACAGAGTAAATGCGGCTCCTTCAACTTCTTTCATAGGTCTTATTTCCTAATTATTCTCTTTGTTTTCTGCCGACCTCTGCTCTTTGATTGGTCTACATCTGTTTTTTTAAGGACAGTGTTCAAAAAGTAAACACAATACACCAGCTGAAGCCTTGCCAGCACCAAGTACCAAGCAGAACTTGCATCATGGGCTTGTTGTTTCTTCCCTAAGAAAGGGTTTTTTGTTGGTTTCATCTTTTTCTTTTTTTTTTTTTGTTTTCTTGGATAGCTGCTTGTTTCAATCCATGGTACATCTGCTATTCTGGCTGTAAAGGGTTGCTATGTAATAGCAGCTAGTGAGGTTTTTAATGTACTGCTTAGGCAGTTAAGGAATGAATTTTTAGCATTTCTAGCATTTTAAATGCTCTCCAAGCATTTCTTGAATAATTTTGTCGTCGTTAGGCTTTACAATACAATTTTAAGGTAGACAAATATTATTGTAACCATTTTTCCTATCAAGTGGTTGAAGCACTCAAAATGTTCTGTGCAAAGGGACATTTTGTCTTGTGCCTTGTGAAAAGAAAAAGCTTTGCTGCTTTCTTATGTATGTGACTCTGCAGTGTATTTAAAATCTTCTTCCTCAAAACATGATTATTCAATGAGTGTGTTCATAGTGCAGGTTTCCAAGCCAAGTCTCTCTTCTTAAGGGCTCTCAAAGGTGCTTAACTGTAAGTTCGTATGATTAATATTTTGTTCATTTTTGTGTTTTCCATTTAAGTACCTAAATTTTGGTCTTTCCTGTGCCCCAGAGCACTTTGCCAAATTCTTGCATCCCTCTTGGGACAGTTTTCAAGGAGAAAGGAAGGATGGCAACTAGAGAAGACAGCACCAGAGGAGAACCTGAGCAAGAGGTTTCAAGTGGCAAGAGAGAAACAGTTCCTTTCAACAGAGATGAGGCAGAAGTGTTCATCTCTAGGCCCTACTTCCATCCAGAACACAGAATTTATTCTAAATATTCTTACTTGACATGTTCCTCTAATGTCAGGAAACATCCGAAATCCACTTAAAAATGTGTCTTACTTCCCCCTTGTGGCTGATCCACAATGAAGTTGACAATTATTATTGCTACTGGGTTTTCAACAGTTCAACTAGCAGAGGTCAATATTTTGCATCAGTAGTTTGGGAGTAGTTTCTACATGTCCCTCTTGAGGACACATGTGGAAATCAGAATGGTTCTACATAACATTACGCATAGCTACTTTTTTTGTTTGTTTGTTTTACTTTTCCCCTCTTGTTTCTAAGCATTATATGCATTATAAATTGGGACGTTGCATCAATCCTACGTTG
This sequence comes from Tinamus guttatus, assembly GCF_059628265.1. Classification (NCBI taxonomy): domain Eukaryota; kingdom Metazoa; phylum Chordata; class Aves; order Tinamiformes; family Tinamidae; genus Tinamus; species Tinamus guttatus. Next base: position 658,364 of record NW_028288564.1, read on the forward strand.
TCAAGGTGTTTGCACAGGATACAATTTGGTACTTCAGAGACATGTTCTTGTGTGACATAAATTGAAATCATAGCAGGTCATAATGCAGCACAACAGGTGTACCAAAATGTTTTAAGTGGTTTCTATTTTTTTTTTAAATCAAGTCATAATCAAGAACAATGGTAACCATTAAATTAACTCTGCAAATCCTTGCAGACAAAGCAGCTGGAGAGGGAAGGGACATTTTTACTATTTGCAAAGGAGATGCAAATGCATTTGTGCAGTATAAACCATTTTCTTTTTTTGTCTTTCATGTGTGGTGATAAAAGTATTTTTCTTACTAGTATAACATGTTTCATTAATACAATGTTTAAATAATTAAATGCAGTAACTCTGGAGGCGATGGCTAAGATAAAAGTTTGCAGGCAATCCATTATTGTGATCAGACAGTACTTCTTAAAACCCATGGAGATGCAATTTAGTAATTTAACTTCTGAAGTCAGTTGTTTAATAAACTATTACATTTTAATATAGTTTTGTTCTCGTCAAAGGGAATGATTCATTTCCCCTCTGTCAATTGTTCCAGCTGAAGTTATTAATGGTTCCAGGGTTGAGGGGGTGCTGGGTTCCTGCTTGAATATCATTACCATGCTGTTCCCACTCTCTAGATGTTGTCACGGTAGTGTTACATGTGTGGTCTTTACTGGTTATAATTATTTTGTAGGGAGAGTGACTGCCATCTTTTCAATATTGATGTATTTCATTAGATATAATTCTGTTGGCAGAGAGTAAGAGATTGGTTGAGGGGGATATATAATTAGTTGTAGTAGGATTAAAGGACTATTAGCATACTCTAATAATGGATGTCCCAGAAAGAAACCTGGCAAAACTATTAAAATGAGAGAATATAATACCAAACTAAACATTACCTCTGCTACCATCCAAGTTTGTCGTAGTTTAAAACAGTTCCACTTGCTGAAGTTTCAAAATACCCTTTTACTTGTTTTCCTTTATTAAGAAAGCTTTTATGAGAAATGTATTCTTAAAAAGCAAAAGGCTGAGTTTCTCTGTATTTGTTTTATCTACTCCTGTGAAGACTCTAAATATGCAACTTTTGGGTGTAGGTTTAATTTTATCTGCTTGGCTCTTTCTTTTGCAAGTTGCTGCCAACAGATAAAACATTGCGAAAGGAAGGAATGGTGATCAGCTAAGATACTCTCCAGATCCCCTTGCATACTGTGCCTCAAACTGGTCATTATAACCCACGTGCTGTGGAGTGGCTCCCAGGGCTATGTGACAGCTCCCCTGAGATTTGGGAGCCTAGGAAGGCAGGGAGACGGATAGTAGTGGGAAGGAGCTCGTGCTACAGCCTCTCAAACAGCGTTCGCTTATCACAGGCCTCGGCGGCACGTGGGATTATTTATGGCTGAGTCCTTTACCATGGCTCTTAAGGTTTGCAGATAAAAAGCGCACGCCACAGTTCCTACTGCCTCTCCAGCGGAAAAGATGGAAATGGGCGTTATTTGAAATTCAAGGAGTTTTTACTGTACACAGGAATAATCCAAACGTGGAATGGGATTTGTTATTAACTGTAAATCCCCTTTCCCCTAAGAAAACCAGAGTAAATGCAGGAAATAAGCTCCCATTATATACCATAGAGACAATGCTTCATTGTCTGTTATATTTTAAAGTCATAAGTGAAAAGCAAATGGAAAGTAGAAGCAAATATTAAAGTGTTAATGGGATTGATCCTTCCACTGTGCAGTTAACAGGAACTTTTGTAGCTTACTCACAACTAATGAGAGAAGATTATATATACAGAATATACGATGTCTTATTCTTTGAAGTATGTATTATTCTACATCCAAATCAAACTCAGAGGAAATATCCTCCCTTTAGTCTCTCTTTTTTTTAAGACTAGTTCTGCACATTTCAAATTTATTTACTCTATATTGTCATAGTTTAAGAAACTTTGAAATACTCCTTTAAACAAACACACATACACAAACAAAAAGAATCTCTATTAAAACAATTCCAAATATGCATTTCCAGAATTCCTGTAGCTTATTGTTATTAGGCACCTGCAAGGCACATAAGATTTAATAAACTCTGAGTTGCAACCAGAATTTCCTTTCATGTGCTTTAGAAATTTTGCTCAGTCAGCTTAACTCCTTCATCTTCAAGTTTCCCTTCACAGAGGAACATTCCCCAAAAGACCATTCTTCCTTCACAGCCCTGTGCAAGCCTCAAGGAAATATTCTCTTTCCTTGCTTTTTTGTTTGTTTGTGCATTTTTTGATTGTTTATTTCATTATATTTAAGATAACCTGCACCATAACCCACATGGGGTCCCACTTGGTAAAGTCAGTCGGGGTATCTTTGCATTCCAGTGCAGAATTTACTGTAGACATGCTTTTTATTACCAAACCCACATAGCAGTTCAGCTCTCCTTAAACATGATCCCCAGCATTGCCTGCTTCACTCTTCTTTCATTTGTCTTCAAAAGATTTTCCATTTTCTTTGACAGCCTCTGAGTTCCAGCCCTACAGGAGACAGTAGGCAGAATGCACGTGTTGAACAATTTTTGCTTCAGGCAAAGTGGCATCTTTTCTGTAAGAATCTGCACGAGCTAGTGAACTCTGCCCATCCTGGGCTAAGTTTATTTTCTCTCTCTCTTTCTTGCTCACTATCGCTTAAACTATTTGACCCAGATAGACAAATCCTTCGAACACCTAAATTGCATGCCCCGGAATCACACTGAGTAAATCACACTCAACATTTGTGCCCCAAGAGTATTGGCCATTACCTTTACCCTCTTTATTCTGCCAAGTTTTGTCTTTCTTCTTGCCCCTGTGACTCTGCAGATCATAGCACACAACCTGTTGCATTTTGCTATGAAGGCAAATCTAGGGTGATTTAAATACTCTCTATTAGCATTTCTTTGCTTGTTGTAGCATCTGAGCCCTATAAAGGTGGTTCCTACTTAGAAATGCAAGTGCAGAAAAAAGCTAATTTAAGATTAGCTGCTTGATTGTTCTATTGTAAATGTCTTCTAAACTGGATCTCCCCTTTTCCAAATTCACTTTGGATGTATTTACATAAATCTCAAACCACTACATCAACAATAGCCATATCTTGCCCATGTAATGCTGGAGGTACTGGGTCTGTATACAACAGCAAAAGCTTTCTTGTTGTCCTCAAAGGGAGGATATAGAGAACAATGCATGCTTGATACCTATGCATCACTTGTAGCACTATGGTAGCCTCGGCACTGACATAATAGAAGCATCAAATAAAATAATAATACTCAAATGATGTTTGCAAAGTTGAGCTCGTAAATGTCAAAGGTGATTTGAAGTGGACAAGAGTGAGTCTTAACAAATCAACTAGGGGCTGTTGGTAATTGTTTCTGTTCTCGGTTCTTATTGAAACTAATATTGGACAAATTGAAAGAGTGATTGCCTTAGAGCCTTCACAATGTCTTCACCAATCTGTTGCCCATTTCCATAAAAAATGGGAGTGAAAATGGCAGCTGACTTCTTTTGACCTCTCTCAATTTCACTGTGGCTCCTGTCAGAGGCCTGAAAGAACAGGTTTTCAGGCAGACCATTATCTTCTGTAGCAAGTTAATTTTCAGAGAAATTGAAAAATATCAGTCAAATAATCTATTTAAGCCTAGTCTTTCTGTATGTGTTATGATCTGAATGGTAGCAAATCAGCAAAAAATGAAAGCCTCTACTTGCAAGTGAATAAACAAGTGAAGGTAGTTCCTTCATCAGGCATTTTCTCTTGTAATACCAAATTCTTCTTCTGTCTCTCTGTTCTCATGGTTTGGCTCTTGGGGTTATCTGTCAGGTTACCTTATCAGTCTGAAGTTACCTGAAGCATATGAATCCTAGCCCTTTTCCCAATTTACTAATTTCTACTCTTCTGGAATCACAGATCAATACCTATTCAGCCCATTTGCCTTGCTAACTCTTCCCTTTCCCATCTAGTATGTTTCCTTAGATTCACCATGACACTTCAGTTCCAAAAACTGATTACAGAAACACTTCTGCCTTTTAAGATTTGCTTATCCTTTCTTTTTCATGGACTTTTTCCTCTTACAAACCTACAACCCTGCAGAAGTTTCTTTTGCTACAGAGAATGAAACCCATTGCCCATGCATATAAGAGGTGTGCAAAAACTTTCCATAAGCCTCCTTTATAAGCAATGACTGAGATCCTCATATCCTGAAAAGGCAGTGCAGGCTACATAGCCAATGCTTTCCTCCTAGGAAGAATCTCTTTCTCTTGTAGAGGCGACTGTGGACAACGACACTCCTAATTTTCACTCATCTAGTAAGTACTTAATATTAGGTGGAGAACTGGAGCTTCTGTGACTGTAGGGAGCCCTTAAAATGAGTACTTCAGGATGATAGTCACTGCTGCAGATAGCTTGGCCTAGCAGTATTGAAGTTATGCAGCAAACTTCTGACTATATCATGTTAACAATTTGGGCCCTTTTTCATCTTAGCTGTTTTCCTTCTACATTTTCTTTCTACAGCTTCAACCCCATGTTGCCAAGCAAGTATGAAGACTTACTACAGTTCTTTTTTTTTCCCTTAGGTGTGTCTCAGCCTATATCTTCTTTGCACTCTCACAAATCAACTGTGGATTTCAGAAATTCTCTCACAACCACTCTTCTTTACTTACTCTCTTTACTTTCCAGGCCTAGACTAGCAGATCCCAATTTTCACCTGGTCATCAGTCTCTTCTTACAGTAGAGAAGTAGATTTCCTTCTCAGCTGTGAGCACAGAACATTATAGAGATAATCGTGATTTTCACCTGTGTAGAGAATTAGATGTCTGGCTAACCTGGACAATCACAGAGGCCTCTGCTTGCCTTAGTTTTATTGCTGGAAGGACTCAGATGGCATATCTTAAAAATTCATTTGCTAAAGTCTGAAAGCGTTTCCTGCTGTGAAAATTTAAAAGGACACATTGTTTGCTTTTGGAATGTCTTAACTAAAAGAAATTAGCAGTTAATCTGCTGTTCCTGAAAATGTGACGTCTCTTGTAGTTTTGGGTTGTTTAGTATAAAATGTTATTTCTGGATTGAAAGTAGAGTCTTCAAAATAGCATATCTACAGTTTTTTTTTTTTCAATAGCACAAAACAAACTTACTCTTTTCTTTTGTATGAATGGAAAGAATAAACTTAGACTTCAGAAAATTCTTTTCACTTTTCTCCTTCCACTGTGAAGGATCACTGTGTTTAATTAAGGACAGAATCACCAGATATACTCAGACAAAGAAGATCAGAGCCCCTTGGTTTCTATCAGCAAACATAATTTAATGCTAGGGAAGAAACTGCCCAACAATATAGACACTGAAGTAGCAAAACCATAGATAGTTATAACTGCCATTCTGAGATCCTTTGGAAACAAGTTATTGACTGACCATGTTATAAAGTCGCAATGCCACAGCAGTATATCAGGGCTACTGCAAAGGTATTCTAGTTTCCCATGCAGTTAACACACAGCTTTGTTGCAACTGCAAAATAATGTCCTGCAATTGAGAACTCGGTAAGGGATGTGTTGCTACTGTATCAGACAATTCCTCTGATTCCTGTTTTCAGAAGAGATGATTTTCATGCATGCACAAAGTTTAAAGATATAACTGGTAGGCTCAAAATTTGACCTATATTTTTTCATTTTTTAACTTCTATGTATGTAGATTCCAACTAGCAGTGTTCTTACACGTAGTACTGTGGAGTTGGGGTCTATAGTGCTTGCAGACTGTATATCGTTAATTCATCAAAGAGACCCTGTGCGAGTAGTATATTAATCTCTTCCTGTTCTGACTGTCCTTTTTAAAATTCGTTTTTTTCCCCCCTCCTCGTTGATGTCAGGAATGACCCAGTTCTGATCAGCAATTCTCAGTGATCAGAATTAGCTTTGGTACTAGTGGCTAGTAGATGTGTTTGGACTGAAAATTGGCTGTGAGTTTTCTTACTGCAAATATTGCATCACCATATGATGTAATGCATGCAGTAAAATGCTCATAATTTCCTACTTAACATTTTATATTTCTTTACTTTGAAGGAATGAACAAAACTAAATATATCTTTTTTTTTCCTGAGTTTGTTAGTCCTTAATCTTGTTTCAGATTTAAATATCAGGCTATTGGTGATATGCAAATCTCCCATAAAAATCTCCCTCAATATTTAAGCTCTTTCCCTAAATAAGGGCTATGACCTGGTCCGTTTACTTTCCTCGGGGCCAAGCTTTTGACCTTGGTGTTCTGTGTTTCCCCTCCAGAGATTTTTCTGTGTTCTCAGAGGAAGACACAAGATTCTTTATATAAGATGTGAAGTGCTTAACACTGAGGATAAAACAGGACTCTGTTCGCTCTTGCAGACAGCTGGGCTGACGGAATTGCTCGCCATCTAGGAGAGTGGCATTCTGTGACTTTGCAGGTGCTGGAGAGTTAAAAACAGCATGGTTCACCTCTTGGACAGGTAAGGCATTAGATTTCAAGCCCCTACTCCTTAGTAAGAAGGCAGAATAAAAGGGCATTGTGGCAGACAGCAGCATGGGAGGTAGGGCTCGCTGTGGCTGGAAAGTGAGCCATCTCTGCTCAAGTATTAAGCATGACCTACTGTCCTCTTCCCCCATTTGCAGTGCTGTGGTCCAGCAGGTTTTCGGTCTCCAGGGTCATAAATCCACACACATAGACACTTTTCCCCCCATCAGAGCAGTCTGTCTTCTGCAAAAAGCACCATCTTTGCTCCGTTTTTCCACTGAGCCGAGGGAAGCAGGCAGAGGCTGAGCGGTAGCAAATCGTGACTGCCAAGTTGATGCGCTGGCCGGAGCGTGGGGCTGCGACGCAGCTCTGGGAGCAGCGGTACCATGCCCCGCTTGTCTGCACCAAGGATGCAGACACCTGAGGGCATGACGTAGCTCTTACCTGTCTTGATATACCCTGCTCCTCTTTTTCATTAAGAATTTCTAGAAAACTTTACAATTGGTGGCACTCCGCATTCTTTCTCAAAGGAAAGGCTTTCTCAGAGCCTTTCTGTCAAGTGTTTGTCAGGAATTTAAGTCCTAGAATTGCTAATAGGAGGGAGAAAAAAGAAAAAAAGTTTTAAGGAGTATGATTTAAATGTCCCATCCTCTTGTCATTAAACAACTTCAACTTCCAATCTTTTGTCCCTTTTGATGTCATAATCCTCCTGGTTCTCCAGACTCATAAGTATTTATCTAGGGAAAACACAGAAATCAGCACCTGAAAAACAAATGCATTTGAAGGGAAAAAAAAAAAAAAAACAGTTTTGATGGTTTATTTATAAGTTTAAAGAAGAGATAGCAAATAAGTATATTTATATACATATTAATTTCACTTTCAAGTTCTTTTATACCTGCTCTTTGCAAATTGGAACGAAGAGATGGAGTTAGTGATGTTTCTGATATCACAGCCTGATTATCAGAATGCAAAGACTTTGTTCCAAGTCATACTGTATATATTTTTTCTAAACTTTTGCGTGTATGTCTGTCATAATAGAAAATGCAATGTAAAATTCCATAGATTTGATCTGTCACGTCAACTTTAGATAGGACTTTTTTCTTCCATGCAAAATCGCACTTTTAAAATATGTATACTATATAGCAATTAGAGTACTGTGTCAATCAGTGTCCACTATTTCAACCTGCTATATTCATTTAGACCAGCTTATACATTACACTCTATTCAGGCTGCAGAACTACCATGTCCTAGAATGAATACAAACTGCGGATAAAAAGCTTTTTGTTTCAAGTCTCCACAAATGTGGAATCAGTTACCAGTTGATTTAAGAACAATTGGGAGCTCTTCCTGTTTTAAGATGGAACCGAAACAATACCTCATGATGACTGGAAGTTGATGTAATTGTTTTAATTGATGTTATTCTAGTGTTATCTTGGTTTATTGTTTATTTATATGCATTTCTTTATCACAGGTCATGCTTGAAAGTAGGCTTTCATCTCAGCTTACATAGCCAGCTAACAAATATATGTATGTATGTATATCAGCTACACTTGTTTATATCTGACCGTACAACCATATGTATTCTACATATATTTCTTGCTTTTATGTTTATGCTATCGATTAAGCCATCTGAGTTTGATTTCAGCTTGACTTCAAAGTTTGCAGGACAAACCAAGCAAGTATGCATCTAATAATATCAGTTAAATTATTTTTTGGCTCCTAAAGCACAAATCAAGTTAAAGCATTAACTAGGCACACATTGCCATGCTTTTTTTAAGCAGTCCATTCTTTAGCTGTAGGATTGTATGCCAGTGCTGCACATTAAGCAGCATTAGCATTCAGAAATTATTTCTGTATCTCTAAAGGCAAACGAGATATTAAAAACAATGATACCATCACTTGTAGAGAAATATATTCTGCCATCAAGTATTTATTATAACAGCTGATAAAGTAATGGCATGCTGAATTTGTGTTCTCTGTGAATGATAAATGCATGTGTAAGCACCCCTACCTGCCTGTATGTATCCAGCAAGTAAACTAACCAATATACAGGAGGAATAGAGAGGAAGAGCAAGTCATTATTTCATCTGTTCCATTTACAAACTCACAAGTCACCAATGTACAGCTGGGAAATGTGTTTGTCTCAAAGCTTCAAATTTGTGACATGTTAATTCATAAATAATTGTAGTCACATGCGCTTCCTCGAGGGTATTAGCTCAATATTCCCAATACAGTACACTCTACTTGTAATAGAAAAGAGTAGAGTGGACAAAAGTGGTTTTCATAAATCAGTCAAAATTGCTCAATAAATCCAAAACATCTTTCATTATTTCTAACAGAAAATGAGCTTAGTTATGTAAGCAACATTTTTTAAATTTGAATGGTCTTTGGAAACTGGCAGGTGAGGAAATAAAGGGCAAAGCTACATTATTTTTGGTTATTGAATCTGTCAGCTAAAGGTTTCACAGCCCTTGGACCAAATATTGCTCTGACTTGCATCCCATTCTAACCCACAGACCACCTTATAACTAGATACAAAATCCTTGAATTAAACAAGTGCACATTTCTATCGGGACACTCATATGATAACATTGCCTGTGTCATTGTCTAAATGCAGCTGTTTGCAAAAATGTTTTCTCCCAAAAAAAATGTTTTTGGTACTCTGACTGCTGAGTGAATAATGCAGTATGAAAGAAACCTGAAGGAGCCGTTAGGGTCCATTGTGTCAATCCAGCTGCTACACATGCATATTAAGTCCACATTTAAAAATGCTTGTGAAGCTTTTTCAGCTTGCTTTGTTTTGTAGTCCATTTTTAAACATTCATACTCCTTCATTTTCAGGGTACCTAAACCACTTTGAACTAGTCCTTGGACACAATACAGTTTCAACTGAAAACTATTTTAGTTGAAGATTTTTTATTATTATTATTTAGGTGAATTTCAGGAAAAATCACATAGATTTAGTGCAGAAAAATAGTATTTCCTTCAGTTACTAAAAAAGGCTTCTCACCTCCTCTGAGAGCTGGTTGTCAGGCTCCAGACAGCATCGGATTCCTACTCCTGAAAGTAGGAATTAGAGTGGAAAACTGACTGACCCTGACTGTTGTTATTATAGTTCAAACCACCACAAATTTCTCTTGATAAGTATAGTGTTCTGTTCAAATATAAAATTAATCTCCTAGACATATGGTTGTCATCCAAAACTTCATATTTCTAATAATTCATTTGCTAGAATACTTTGAATTCAGAGAATCAATCTTGTGAGTGTAGCATAAGTACAGCATCACAAATGAGAATGCCAAATTTAAACTGTTTAGTCTGGGAATTTATTGCTGGCACTGGAATGGTTGTTGGCAGAACATGTCCATATAGGGGGTTCATTCAGCTAGTTCATTTCCAGGCTATGTCATTAAGCAGTGGTTTGAGGACACTTAGTATTTCAATGCAGTAAACAACAAAAGAGAAAAACAAAAACAAAAAAAACTCTCTGTATAATTGCATATTGATACCTCAGAGTTTTAGCTTAAATATTAATATGATTTGCATTTATAAACTGGGAATTTCTTAGCAGTAATTGAAAAAGTTTGTCATTAAAACAAGCTGTCAGTAGCCTGAACAGTGATACTAGTCCTAATGCTCGTTTTGCAGATGTTGATGCACGTTCTTCTTATCTTGAGCGTTAGAAGCTCCAGCTATATAAATAATGTCTAGCAAGCAGCTGGTGCAGGGATAGGGGCAACCTGTTCATGAAAATGACTAGCTTTAGGAATTGTCCTACTCCACGTAGAGAATGTGTAGGTCTAGATTGTTAATTATTCTTTCTTTACTAGTGGAAAGTGGGGGGCTGAAGGCTGAAAGAGACAATAAGACCAAGCAAAATCTTGCCCTTTCCTATAGCACACTGCAGAAAAGTGTCAGGCAGAACCAGACACCAAGAATTAATTTTCCAATAGAAGCTAAAAAGCTTTTATTCCCAGCTAATACTCACATACACACTAGTGACCAGCAATCTGGGGATGTGAAACATGGTCACAACTCATCAGGTGGATACACATCTATATTAATTTAAGTCTTTAAAACATGTCTGTGCATTTGCTTTTCTAGATGAAGAGAGGGATTAGAGACAGACGGAAAATTAACAATGGCAAATAAAACTCTCATTGTATTGCCCAGGATCGAAGAACTGTAGAGTTATTTACCAGCAAAAACATCCCAAGCAATCATTTAGCCCTGTCTTTTTCTCTCTTTCCTTCACGTATTGTGTTGGGATTGATTTCACTAAACTTAAACCTTTGCTGATGGATTGGCATTAAGTCTAGCTCTATGTGGTTGCAATGGAGGTGATTCTGGAAAACCCCTTGACAGTGTGCTCCATGACTTTTCTGTTCTTGCAGTTATAATTTTTTATTGTAATATTTAACAGTATTATCTATGTTGCAGCTAAAGTCCATTTCTTCTTGTTTTGTCCCCATTGACTAATGAGGATAATTGGTCTCTGTCCTCTTTGTAACACTCCTTTATGCAATTGTAGAGAGTTATTATGTCTCCCTTTTGGCTTCTTTTCTCTAGACTGAACATATCCCATCTCTTAAGCTTTCCTCCTGGGCCTTATTTTCAATACCTTTTATCATTTTTGATGTTCTTCTCTTAAGTCCCTCTAATTTGTCTGTATCTTTTGAAAAATGTGGTAACCCAAACTAAATGCACCTCCCTGGACGAAGTCTCAGCCACGTCAAACAGAGCAGAAAAACTGCCTTGCTTGTATTATATATGATACTCCAATTAACATGACCTAGCATCACGCTTGTCTTTTCTGTGGTAGTGTTCTTTTTTCCACTTGTTCATTGTACTGTACATTATCAGTACTGTTTCCTTCTCTAGAGTTTTCTGGTCTAACTGGTTATATCTGTAACTTTGATCATTCTTCTCTTAAATTGTTCCATCATCTGCTTTGAGTTTCCATCTGGTTACATATGCTTCCCATCTTTGCTCTCATTTGTATAGGCTTTTCCTTGTCTGAGTCTTTGTCCTAGTGCAATTAATCTATCCTTATTCTTTGAGATAATTTTGTTATATCATCTGCACAGCTGAGTTTTCTACCGCTCCTGTCAGCAATATCATCAGAGGTTTGTCCCTGTATCATTTTAACTATTGCTACTGTGCCTGTAGCACTAAGAATACATTGTCCTTATATACATATTATTTCCTTGGAATAGGTATTTATGCATAGTCGATGACCTATGAAAAGGTTGAGGGGGTAAAAATTTCCAATACAAAAAAAATCTTATTTGCATGGTTATTTGATAATTTGGCATTCTCTTACCTTCCACCCATGTATGATACCAAATATTCCACGTTTTCCTATAAACTAGAATTTCAAAACCTCATGTGAGAAATCTGGCCAATCACATTCCAGAACTACAATATGCATCGCTGGACCACAGCAGCTAGAGCCTCAAACTGACTGCCTCGACCCGTCCAGAGGCAGGCGAGGGACACACAGCATCTGCTGCATCCCCCCACCCTGGCACTACTGTGGGACCAGCATGTGGCTGTGCAAACCCTGCCTCATTCAAGGCTGCTTTTTCTGCACTATTTACCAAAAACTGAATCTTTCCAAGGTTTTCCATGGGATTCTTGCTCCAGAGAAGAGCTGCGAACTTCCTTTTACTCTTTTCACCTCTTTCATCAACTCTTTCCACTGTACCACGCATGAGAGAGCGCTCTCCATCCTTGCTGGGCTAATGAAGATTTACAATGTTTATTCATTTCCTTCTCCCTCTTAACATGAACCGGAACAGTTTGCCTTGCTCAGGTTTCCAAACTCGCCTCGCTCGCTCCAAGTGCTTTCCCAGGAATGGACAAGGGCGCTTTGTGCCTGGCCGCAATCCACACCAGGGCCTTGCACGCCGCCCGTGGGCAGCCTGCCCAAACACACCTGGCAGCCTCTGAACCACCTACTTACATATTAATACCACCTAAGAATGCCTGATGTGTTGGGGCCCATGGGAAGCAGCATGTCCCGACGCGGCGCGCTTTCTCCTCGTGCATTCACGAAGCACGGAGGCACTTCCAGTCCCGAGGGGCGATCGAAGGACACCCCTCAAAGGAAGATGTAATCATTCCCTCAGAGGCGAAATGCCGGCATTTCCAGCATGGTCAGCCTCAGGTGTTTGAAAGTGAGGAGGTGGGCTACTGGAAATATGAGATTTTTTTACAAAATAATAATAAGAATGAGAAGGAAGGAGGTCCTTTTACTTATACATGTTGATTTTTGAATCCTTATTTTAAACTTGATTTATATTTCTTATGGTGGGGAGTGGGTTGGTTCTGGACAAAAGGGAGGATTTTCATTTTCCTTATTAAAAGGAAAAAAAAATTATCCTATAATTTCTAATTCTAGTAGCTAAAGAACTTACTACAAAAAACTAAATACTGTTATTTTTTCAATAAAACTGTGATAATTCCAGGTACAAGAATATCCATATAGACAGTGACCTTGAACAGGCCATGTGCTGAGACAGTGACCCTGGGTTAGTGCAGCCGTCTCCCTCCAGCACATCTGTAGCCTATACCTGCAAAAAAGGGTTTGTGGGGGTGTGTTATATACCAGTTCAGAAAGCAGAAGAATATTTATTAATAACAGTGCTTTCAGACCCATACAGTTCCTCAAATATTAAGGCTTCCGCAGCATAACTTTTAACAGCACAGTTAAAGCTAAATATATGAATGACACCCCACTTCACACTGACATTATTTTAGCAGCTGTTACTAGTGTGGATCTGGCTATTATCTTGCCAGTTTCTATGCCATTGATATTGCCTGCATGAATAAAATGTTTGCTTGTAGAGTAGGTCCATATCTTAGATCAGGATTTTTAAATGAGACTGCGAGTTAAACCCAACATACTGAGTCATGGTAAAGTTCTTTTCAAGGCTGAGGAAAATGTAACTCCCAGAATAAATTACCGTACACAACATTTTCTTTTGGGCCAGTTACCACTTCGTAAGAATCATTCAAGTGCTCTTATCTCCTCTTCTAAAAAGCTTGCTTTGACGTGTTCAAACGTTAGCTGCTTATTACAGGAAGACTTACTCGCCAAGAATACAAAGATTCAGTCTTTCATCAAACTGTACATAGAGGTACATTTACTCTCCCCGAATAAATTGTTTCTGTTGATATAGTTCAACTGCACTGAAGGAAAAGAAAAAGTTCAGTTCTGAGCAGATGGTTAGCATGACTGGCTGCAAGCCTGGGCTAAGATATTACTAAATATTGCTTGTGTTAAGAGCAGAGTAATTTCCCTGTGTACCTCACTTCCAATTCTTTAGCCATTTCCTTCTTCTCCAAGAAAAAATAGAAGTTAGGGACTGGCTCATAATGATTTCTCTGCTTTTATCATGTTTTTATATTCTTCCATTTATTATAGGATTTTTCAGCAACAGGGTAACCATGAAAAAGTTTGTTCTGTGCTGTGGGAAGTGGTTCTTCAGACCAAGACAGAATTTTCTCCCATTTTATGAGTGCACAATAAAAAGTCTCTCTTGATGTGAAAGAGTCTCTTCATTCTCTAACCTCTTCTCCAACTGATTTGAGAGAGGCAAAGCTTACATCTTCAATGTAATGTTCAATGTCATTTCTGGGAAATTTTGTTCTTAACAATGTAGTGCTGATGAATAAGCTATGGGACTTTCTACAGAATCCTACTATGCAGCTGGACAAAGTTATATCCATTAGTTTTATTACTATTATTATTAATTGCAATGTATCTTTTAATAAACCTTCTTGTTATAGCTGAATAATAAACAAATTATAGAACATTAACAGAGATATACTAGGACAAAATAATTCCCAGAATGTAATAATGTTTTAATTTTCAATTACTCTGCCTGTAGCCAGAATGTTGGTGTGAGATGCCATATGATTACTGCAAAATAGGAATAGAAAGTGAATTTTCAAATCTGAAATACGATGATTTACAATAGAAAGCCCAACTCTGAGTTACTTCCACTCAGAGAAACACAACATACGACGTGTTCTGCTCTGACTAACCAGCATAACAATATTGAATGCCAAATTCTGAATATCAAGCATTCACAGTGAACTGCTCATAAATGATACACCTCCATTCAGGGAATAATTCTGAATAATAAATCTAAGACAGTCATAAGCTGCTCTTGTACAATTCAGAAATAGAGAAAGGAGGTGAGATTTGTCTAACAAATTATTCGGAGTGAATTGTGCGCCCGGCAGCTACCTTGAGTTCCTGATCTGTATTCTCTAAAATTTGTATGGGATGTCTTCTCTAAAGATTTTGCAGTATAATTACCTAGATCAGTCATCCCACAGCTGGATTTTCTATGACAACATCAGTGCACTTATATATTCCTGGATGAGACCGCTTATACACCATTTCCTGATGCCACTTCCACATTCCCTTTCTAAGCAGATTTGTCACCTGTTCTGGGAGAAACTGTGGCCTCTATTTCCTTCTGTGATCTAAAATAATTAAGAGCTAAATCTCCTGTCTCCAAGTACTTTTGTATATGCTTAAATTTGTGCACATAAGTAATTCTGTTCATTTCAATGGGTCTATTCATAGGTCTACATTAAGCAAACTTGTTTGCAGGTTGGGACTCTGAAGATATTTGCCTCCTAGTGTTATGCGCTTCCTACTTTATCAATACATAGATCATTATCACTTGGCGACAATGTCTTAAACATGCCTTACTCACCAAAGGAGCTGTGAATTATACATAACAAAAAAGTTACTGATTTTGCTTGTTTTATAGCCTTATCTTCAGTTGTATGTTTGTGATGTGCATGAAACCAGTAAGAGACCTGGCACATTTGGAAACTTCATTCACTTTTGAAAGGCGTGTCAGGCCAGATCTCCACAGAAATCTGTGCATTTATTTGCAGTTTCAAGAGGTGCTTCCTAAGAAATGGGGCTCTGAATCTTAAGGAAATCTCTATGTTGTTTTCCAACCATTTGTGGTAGTAGCACTGATACTAGGACAACTATAAGTATGGATGGCTGTAATATATTTCACTGCTGTAACCCATACTGACAGCACTGGAGTGCAGCAGTTAGCTGAAGGAGCTGACTTTTGGGAGGGGGAGTGAAGAAATATCTAAATGGGTTAGCTGTTAAGAACAAGAAGCTTTTGATTTTAGAAATATTAAAAGTGAATTCCTGGATTATATTCCCAACATACACCCAATTAATACATTTTCCAAAGCCAAGACTTTTTTCTTTTTTTTTTTTTCTCAGGATTTAGTTAATGTTAATGAGGACACTAAAGGGATATTGTAATATAGTTAAGATGCTTTATTTTTTTTCAGTTGGCTTTTTTTTTCAGAAATACAGAAGCCGCTTCTGACCTAATTGATCAAAATGCTGTTCCTTGGTAAAGAAAGGTAACACTAGAGAATGTGCCAGGAATTAAGCTGGAAATAAGCCTGCAACATAGTATGCATTTTGATTCTGCTCAAGCAGACATTCAGAGCATATATTCCTTCATTTGGATGCATACAACTAGTTAAAAATATCTACCAGAAGTCTCTCCTCTCTGCTACTTTTCCAAATATCATGGGAAAGGTGTTCTTCAAATTTATCCTATGATTGCTGTTTAGACATTTCCACTTATAGAGAAGTTCACACACACACAAAAAAGTAATCTAGCTGATTAAATAATTTCACTAATTAAAGGAAAAAATAATTGATCAGAATTATATATTTTTATTGGGGATTTGCAAAGATATTTCTAGCTGATTTATCCCCAAATCAGAAAAGTTTATTTTTCATCCAGGTGCAAAATTCTTTTGCTATCTTAGTATGTTAACTATCTTGGTATGTTAATTACCAGACAAATGGCCAATGAGAATTAGGCTTCATTAATAGAGAAAAATGATCGCATAATTAAAGCATTTAGTTTGCCTTTTTCAGCATAACAAAAAATAAAATAAAAAAATAAAAAATAAAGCCATAACATTTTCTTATTGTACATATATACACAGTTTGTAAACAGATGCCTTTCACACATTTACATTCTAATGAACATAAAAAACCAAAAAAAAAATAATCAGGTTTCCCATTCATGCTGCTCCTTAGGATGAAGTCCTGGACAAAAAGTCCCAGGACACCCTCCTGACTTGATAGGTTGACCTTTCCCCTGTGATGTAAATTTCACTTCTCTACTTTCCTTCTCCTTTTAACAACTACATGGACACCATTTACCAAACAGAAGAAGAATACCTTCCATGATGACATATAAGCCAGGACTCATTTTAATATTCATGAGTTTGCCAGCATTATTAAAGAAATTCAAGTAGCTAGTGAACACTGCATTGCATTCCTCCACCATATATCTTTTATCTGCTTGTTAAAGTTAAGCATTACTAATGCCGTTTTAACTTGGAATTCAAATCCTTGGTGATCATGTAATACATGCTCTTGATTCTCCAGCATTGGTACCTACATTAACAACCACAACAATTTATAGTTGCTACCAGGTCCTAAAGACATGAAAGTTCCCAGTCCCAGCAAGTCATCTTTAAAATCTCTGAAAGAAAAAATCCCCAAAGTTAGGAAATTCTCCCCTTAAGTCAAAATCTGTAAGTTCATTTACCACCTATTTTTTTTTTCCAAAGCTCCCTAGGAAAGTCCAGATTTAGGTTTCAAAAGTCGTAAGGCAAAAAAGAACCCCTAATCACATCTGCTTGTTTCTGAAGAAGTCTTGAAAATTTTATTATTTTATCTTCCTCCAAAGCAAGAGGAATTATTTTGGAATAAAAAAATACAATTACTACATGAAAGGAAATTACATTCAAATGTTGTTTATTAAATGAGGGAATGGATGTCAATGTTAATGTGTAGGTACATAAAAAGAACCTTATTTTGAAGATGTATGACAGCGCTCCCTGAAGAACACAAGTTTTTCTATATTAATTCCATGGTAGTTGAAAGCTACATAATCAAAAACACCTTCTAAGTTTGGCAGAAATATAAAACTGGCTGTTTAAAATAAAAGGTCTATATGGAAAGTTCAGTTTTGTTTTGTTATTTTTTTTTCCCTCTAGGGTCATTGTGGTGGAGGAAATATTTTTATCTGGGCCTCAGGAAATGGTGGTCTGGCTAATGACTGCAGTGGGGCGGATGGTTATGTGAACAGCATTTACACAGGGGCAAAGGATACCACCATTTACCTCTACCCCACAGCTTCTGGGCTACAAGAACGACTCAGCATCAGTGGCCACCTAGACATATTCAGAGAGGAAGGAGCGTGAAGGCTACTATCCTGAAACAGACCTTCAAATGTGCAGTGAGGTGAGTCAGAAATGTTCAAATAAGATATTAGTGTGGATAACCAGAACCCTGCTGAGGTATATTTCAAACAGAAATTCAACAAGAGGCCAGTGCAGACCTCATTTTCTTGTCTAAATGGGAGGCATATATATAAATGAGGAGCCAAGGAACATACAGAGTTTGCTAGTGGAGCTTAAATTTGGGTCTTTGTGCTTGGCAGGTGAATATTCCAACACTCACTGCAGAGGCAATGTGGCAACCTCGAATTAACAAAAAATTAAAAAAAAAATCTGGAAGCAGTAGTACCATCGTTCCCTCTTCTTTTCAGGATTCTGCAAGTGTTTCCCATGTCCCCATTCTTATGCAAGGGACTCAATTTCCTTTATGACACCTGAAAATTAGTGCATAGAATAGCTATAGATCCATTTTGATTATTTTGCTATAATTCTGCCTGTTTCAGACACCTTTCAGGCTGTGAGGAAAACATGCAGAATTATTTCCTTTGCCTGCAGGTGTTAGGAAAGTCACGGCGCAATGGAAGTTGAATCTGGCAAGTGACATAATGGTATAAACAGGAAAGATGTGGCCCCATACCTTTGTGTCTAGAAACTGGATTCAGGAAGGACAGGAATTACCAGTAATGGAAGAAGATCAAGGCAGAGTTCTCAACTGATGCAAGTCCATGATGACAAATGGGTTGCGGATTACTTGACTTCTACAGAAATTGTGGAATAATACCTGCCAGGCTTACAGTGCATACAATTTCTTAATTCCCAAGTGATCCCCCACATATAAACTTCATTTACTGTACCACTTACAAGTTTAATCAACAATCTATGCATCTTTCATAACCATTCAGAAATACTTAAGCAGCTATCTTGTTTTGTTTTCCTTTTTGATAAGAGTTCATTTAGAAAACTACTGCTTTAGGCAGTTATGTTTTAGCTTTTATTTTCATTTTTCAAATACTTTTTTCAAATAGTTCCCATTTCGTTATATCTTGTACAGACCTACTTTTTTATTATGTTATTTCTCCAGGAACTTCTGGCTTCCAAGCTGGATCAACACTGCTCTATCTTCCATTTTCTGTGTTTTATGGAATATGACAAAACACACTCTGTTTCCTATTTCTGTTGGTGGTGGCAGTCTTTGTTTTCAGATATAGTATTGCCTCCTTTTTCTACCGACTTGGATAGATGTCAGGACTCAGATTAGTATTATATATTTGGAAGAGGAAAAAGTCATACTTCATGTTACTAGTAAGCCAATGCTTTCCTTCTTTTTTTTTTTTTTGTTAAAATAGAAATGTGAGATTACAAATGATATCAAACATAAATTTAACAACTGATCAATACATTGAATTATTAATTCTATCTTAAACCACTTAAATACAATACAGTGCATTAAAGCAGATGATAAAATAGAGTATGTTCTGATTTACCTCTAGGTTTGCCAACTGATGGCAGTCCCACTAAAAATTAATTTAAAGTGTTTGCTGACTCACCAAATTGTCCTCTGGTGATCTGTGGCTGTTGCTGTGGGAAGCTGAACTTTTACAATAGTCATGTGGTACTATCAGCTTTGTTAGCACTAGCTGTGGACCATCAAGAGTCTGAAAAACAGTTTGGTTTTAATGTATATAACTATGTCTCAGAACTTATTTTCCTCTCTTCCAATATTTCAGACAAAACAATTCAGTCCTACCCAACGAGTCCAAGGAAATAATTTCGTTTTGTATACATCAAAAAGAAAAAAAAAATGGCAGTCTTTCCTTTGAAAAGTTCCAAGTCTTCTGTGTCTGGGATTAAGGTTTACAATTTTAAAAGGATATGCAGCACTGCTATAAAATCAAATTCATCCTACCTTGGGCAAGTGAGGAATTGTTGGTAAAATAGTGTCAGTACAAGTTTCATGGAAACACGGATTCATGTACGTTAGTTCCTTAAGTCCAAACTTCTGTTCAAACAAGATGAACACTGAATGCAGAATTCAGGATGCTCAGGCCTTTGTCCAGTCTATTCGTGAAAACGTCCAAGGGCAGATTTTCTTCATGGTAAAAAAAAAAAAAGGCTTTCCTTATATCTAGGAAGAACATACCCTCATCCATTATTTCTTGTTCTCTTGCACCTCAGTAAGCAACCTAGTTTTGCTTCTCAAAAGCCTTCTCGTAGGTGTTGGAAGGCTATGAGGTTGCCTTTTGTCTAGCCTGAACAAGCTGAGTTTCTCCAGCCTCTTTTTACAGGGAAGGTGCTGTAACCACTGAACCATGTTGATGGTCCTTTGCAGAACTCACTCAAATTTAGTTATGTCTTTACTGTGTTAGGGGACAAAAGCTGGACACACTGTACACTACCAAGTAAAGAAGAATAATCAATTCTCTCCATATACAGCCCAAAATGCTATTATGTCCTGACTACTAGGACATACTGTTTCATGTTTAGCCTACTTTTCACTGAGATGCCCAGATCAGGGCTTCTCCCTAGTCAGTCAGTCTTCAGAGTGCAATATGGCTCAGAATTAGTGCATCTCAGCTGCAGGACATCTTATTGGTCCTTGTTCAATTATATGACTTCCTGTTGACCCATTCCTCCAGCCTGTCTCAATCCCTGTGGATGACTTGTAACTTTCTGAGTCAATCTTTCTGCCTTTCATAAAGATGAACATTAACACTTTCATTTTACTAGTCATCAAGGATCTCTGATGATCTCCACACATGTTCTGAAATGACAGTCATCAGGCTTGCATTAACATTAGCCAGCTATTTTAGCACCCTTAGATGCAACTCATTCTGTATCATGGACTTGTATCAGTTGCGATTTCTCCAGATATCTCTGACTTGATTTTGTTAGGGATCAAAAAAAAGTCAGGATCTCTGATCTTTTCTGTTACTAGTAATTCCTGTCCTCTCTGAACCCTGTTTCTAGGCACAAAGGCCTGGGACATCCTGTTGTTGATTAATGAGGCAAGGAAAGCTTTATCATCTTTATCTTCACTCACTGTCACTAGTTGTCCTCCATTCCACAGTGGGCCCACATTTTGCATGTTTACTCTATTATTGCTCATGTAGCACTAGAAGCTCATCTTCTTGCTCTTTATGTCACTTGCCAGTTTCAACTTAAGTTGTGCTGTGGCTTTCCTAGCCCCATATCTGCAGGCAGAGGCAGTGTTTCTACACTCCTTCTTTACAACTTGTCCCTACTTTTACCTTCCACCACCTATGACTATAGTTTTCTGAGCTGATGACAGAAGAATTAGATCCAATGGCTCACTAAGGTGTATATTTATCAGCATCAAAAAACAGAGTTTTAGAGCTTCCCCATAATTATCTGGATCTTAGCTGTCCCAGGCCAGGTTAGTAAGGTTAGTACTGGTAAGCAATATGAAGAAGGGGCTAGTCTCAAAGTGTAGATTCAAGTCTGAAATAAGACTGTGACTATGAACACTGAGTCTCATGCTGGACAGATAAATAAAGTATATAACTAGAATGAGTGAAAATGGAACAGGTGTAAGGGACCAACAGTGGGGATGAAATTGAACTGGGATAGATATGGCAGCTTGGAAAGTATAGTGCTCAGGCCTTTGAAAAATGACAGATGACATCTGTAAAAGTAAATAGCACGTCAACAATATAAACAAACCCAAAGAGCTATGCAGAGGTAGAAGTCAGTAGATTTTCAGTTGTTCTAATTTTTGTCTTCTTAACTATGCCATTATAACTGTTGATTGTATATAAGGTACAACAGACTTTTGTTTTCTTAAATGTGTATCATATACTGTTGTAAGCAGATAGCTTCAAGTTCTTAGTAAAACTGAGATAGCCTATTTTTCTACCTTAATTTTCTTGACAGATAATGCAATTTCAGCAAGGGTGCATTCAGAATCTCTATGGGAGTTCAGCATTTGGTCTTCTCATTCTTAAACTTGAGATTTTCATATCAGAGAATCACTGGAATTGGCTTTTCTTTCTTTCACTTCCCTCCAGATGGAATTAGGTGCCAGAATCTCTTGCTTCTTGAATGGCAAAATTAGTACAGACCATTCACAAACTTTGCTATTCCATGCAGATGAGTAATGCAGCCATTGTAAGTTGAACATGATGTTATCTATAGAAATATTATGCATAAGTGTTATCTTCAAAGATATTTCTGAACTTAACTTATGCATATCCTCTGTGTTCAGTTTTGGTTTGATTACCTGTCAAGCAGATCTAATTTGTTTGTATTCTCCTGTGCTCTTCTGCATACTGGAAACTATCCTTTGCTAACCACATATCAGCAAAATGAGAATTAAGTTTATTAGCACAATCAGTAGGATCATAATAAGAGAGAAAGAGAGAAAGTGAAAGGGAAAGAAAGCAAGAGACTAAAGGAAAAAAAAAAAGACTTAACGCAAGTCTATCAAACTATGTTTTTTTCCCTCTGCATAGATTATAAAGAACATCGAAGTGTAGCAGCAAAATAAGGAATAAGCATGCACAATAATATTCAGCTTTCCTTGAAAATTGCATAACCAGCCTATATGATGAGGAGTTAGATTATTGATTCCAAACTTACCCTTTTCTTTTTTAAAAGTGTCAGATGTTTGTATAAAACATTAACTTGCAAGTATTCTATCAAAACTATATATACTTCTGTTGAGAAGTATGCCGCTTTGACACCTCACAGAAGCTGTAATTCAGCTACTTTATGCTCCCAATCTCTGCTATAGTGCTGGCTCCTTGGCTGGGCTCATATCTTGTGATTTGTCATCACCATGGGGATCACAGGAGGCACCACAAGGATCCCCAACAAAAAGAACCAGGCAGGGTGAATCATGGAATATTTTAGTCCATCCAGAAACTCTGCCCTATAAAGTAGGTAGGAAGCCTGAAGCACCAACCTGTCAATCCCATGAGGCCAACTGTCAGTATTTCAACACAGAAATATTTTCTTTCTCAGCTTAAGTATTTCGGGGGGTGATTTCTTTCATCAAAATGTCAACATTTGACACATATAATGTCAATTTTCCTACACTTCCAGTGTAAATTGCACCCAATACAAATGTATGTGTAGCTCCTCTATTTCTCTGTAGTAGCTGTTTTTTCAATAAGGAAATATGGAAAAAAGTGAAGATGTGTCAGAATCTATAGGCTCTAATAGTGGGATTCATCTGACCAAATAAAAAAATCTATAACAGAGACATCTACACCTGAGATTGTCACCCTGGACTTTTTCATAATCAATGGAAAGAAATAGGCACTTTTAGGGTGTGATTCATCTCACCCTGAAGTAGATGGCTAAAATAGGTCAGGTGAATCATGTTCCAGAAGTGCCTATTTCACTCCATTGGCAGGGAGTCTTGACTGACAACTTCAGACACTGGCAGATCAAGTTAAATAAAATGATTTCTGCCCTAAGTGTCCATTGAACTGTTGTGCATAAACTTGTCCTTTTGCAACATGATTTTTCCACTTCATCTTGTTCTCATTCCAAGTATGCATTGACTTTTTCTTTTCCTCTTAACCTCATAATCTAATTTTTTTACAGCTATTTTTACACTTATCTGCACTATGTTGTGCATCCTTTTTCTGTTCCTTTTTACCACTAAGTTTACTCCAAAATAGAGCTTTAAACCTATAACTTTAATCCAATATCTGAGATACATGCATTCCTCAGTACTTTTCTTCTTAGTGACACCTCTAGCTTGTGATCTTTTGAAATATATATTTCTCTCTGGATATTCTTACAAGTGCCATAACCAAATGACATTTCCAGTTTTCTAGTATAAGAGGCTAGGGTCAGGGAAAAGATAGGTCCATGTTGTTTCACCATGTGGACTACATGTCGATCTGTCACAAAGGATGTCATTTAACATAAGAGATTCCCTGAACCTATCTGAAGATACGGCAAGTTAGAAAACTATTTCCTTTGACACCTTGGTTTCACATATGAAACAAGGCTTTTTCAATAACTGCCAGCATCTTGGAAGTGAACACAATAAGTACAGAGTCATATGAACAATAATGTCAGTAGGTGGTACACCAGGCAAACTTTTTCTGTATTTTCTCATTCCTCCATCCTAGAATTAGGTGACCAAGACAGTGGTTTCTCTTTTGATGTCTTCTAGAAACAGAGTGTATATCAAAGTTTGAACAGTGGTTGCAGATCTTTCTGCTCTTTCTGAGCATTGCATTAGTAGAAACCCGAAGGAACTCAAACAGCAATAAATTTGACTTCCCTCTGGGTAAACCCTGCAAAAGGATATAAAAGGGTGAGGGATGGAGGTATGAATTTCACTTCAATGAATGAGTAGCCTAAATCTCAGGTGTGGGACTCAGATTAATCCCAGCTATCTAGTGCAGGTTTTTCAAATTTTCATAGTGTGAAAAGCAAAAAGGAGCTCTTAGATCATCTAATCTGCTTTCTTCTTGATCGCAAGCACTTATCTTCCCCACAGTTCCTACCTTGAGCCAGGTAGTTTCTCTTCAGCTAAAATATATCTTTCTGAGAGGCATCTAATCTTGATTTGAGGATCTCAAGAGATAGAAAACCCACCACTTCCATCTATAATTTGTTCTGATAGCTAATAGCTATCAGCATTAAAAGTGTGAGCCATATTTCCAATTTGAATTCATCTGGCTTCAGGCTCTAGCCTTTGGTTCTTATTATGCCCTTCTCCACTAGATTATGGAGTCCGTTCATATCTTTTATTTTCTGCCTGAGAAAGTATATATGCCATAAGCAAGTCACCTCTCAATCTTCTTACTCATAAACAGAAAGATCCAAACCTTTAAATCTCTCACTAGAAGGCATTTTCTCCAGTTTTCAAAACATTTCTGCATCTCTTCTCTCTACCATCTCCAGTTGCTCAACTGCATCTTTGTTAAAATGTGGCCTGCAGAGCTGCAAGCAGTACTCCAGCACCATTCTCCCTCAGTAATAACGAAAGATCAGCACTCTTGCTCCCTCACTGAGCACTCAGCAATCATTTTGGGTGTTTTGGCTGTATCTTCACTTTGTGAGCTAGTGTTCATCTGCTTGTCTAATATGGAGCCTCCATATTTTCAAGTCATTGCTTTCAGCTATTCAATATTGTGGCTTTCATCCTTGTTCCCAGATTGGTAATGTAGGATTGAGCTGTATTAAAGCAGTTATTATTTTTTTTTTTCCAGCAGAGTTTACTAAGCAGCCTTTTCCACCTCTGCAGTGGTGTCTTTGTTATTTACCACTGAGTCATCCATACATCATTCTAGGAGTAATTTCACAGTACCTTACAGACTTATAGACTGTTAAAAATTTGCGATGATTCCCTCTGGTACCGATTGCTGTAGAATCAGAGAAGAAACTTCCCATGTCAGCCTCGCATTGTTTGACACAAGAGTGGCAGCAGGTGAAGGGGGCTGATGAATAATATTATCGGGTTTTCTTCTGCAGCTTTCCTTGTTCAAAACTTATCAATGGACTGAACTTCAGCTGCTCTGAAGTATCGTTAAATGCCAGTTATCCAGCTGAACACTGAATCCAGTTGCTGAATTTAGAATGTTAATTGCTGTCTGTTGTTTAACACCCTCTTTGATTACTAATGGGGGAATCCTCTCCATTTTCTTTATGTGAGACAAGACAGGCTGGACATTTTTCACCTTGGAATAGTTAATTCACCAAAATAAATTAGTTTCAATGGATCTAAAACTATTAAAGAAGCTGGAATGAGTTAGATTGATAGCTGTAAGGTAAACAAGAATGACAGGATTTAAATCCCACACCAAAAATGAAAGGAGCTTTGATTTCTTACTCTCCTAAATCCACATCCCAGACATCTGGGAAGTGGGGGAAGGAAGGCTCAAATCCATCTTTTTGCTTCAGAAAAGGAATACGACCCTGTCCCCTCATCTCACAGGAAATGACTTAAGCACTGAGATAAAGGAATTCTAGACTGGATCTCTTATTTTGAAGCAACACCAGGTTGTCTAAGTACCTAGATGCACATTGGCCCAGCGAGCACAAATACACAAAGTTAATAAATTAAATTTGGGGGGCATAATTTTGGGGACATAAAATTAATCATTCTATTTGCTGAAAATTGTGAAAAAAAATCTGATTGGGTTTGTCTGCAATTAAATATTTGACTTTAACTACCAAACCAAAAATCCATTATTCATTAGACACATCTATCTGAGTGCTTTTTCAAATTCAAAACAGAAATGTTTTTGAAAAGTCTTCTCTTTCAATATAAGCAGTTCTACCAGCTCAACTTTCCAAAAGTGCTACACCATGTCTAGGTTATATTGTTCCCATTAAAGTTAAAAATTCCATTCTGTTTATAAACCTGTTTGTTGTACATTTTAAATTGTTTCCTCTAGCTGCTTATGCTACTCTTCAGTGCCATTCTGGAGTATATGTTGCTTAAATTTGTGCCATATTTGTTAACACAAGCTCTTGCATTATTAGTAATGTCCTCCTGGATTCCTCATTTATTCTTCAACCACAGAAATTAGCTATCGTACCTAGGAGATAGAGCCCACTCTATCTGCACAGCTCTCTGGCCTGGCAGAAGGAGGTCCTAGTGTTCCACCATGGAAAAATCTTCATCTTCAATGTTTAGTGCAGCCCACATTTCAATAACAATATTTGCTATCTTCTGCTCTTGCTCTTAGGACCTGAAATACCATGTTAACTTTCTTCTTCACAACTCTGCTTCAGGACTGGCGCTGTCTTTGCTAGACTGGCCTCCATGTCATTTTGACACGTATGAAAAGGTCTGTGCTTCCCCACTTTATCCATGGTCTAGCATTTGTTCATATGTCATTGCTTATCTCCACCACTCCAGGTGCAGGAGTCTTTCCACAGAGCAACTTGGTAGAAAATGACCCCAGACTGTCTTTCAAATGGGAGACCTCCAGTGAGGCTCCAACAGAAGACACGTAGATTTGAGCCACTGCCTTAACAGCTGTGACCCGATGCGGCAGGAGCAAACACCCTCCATGCAGGAATCCATGCAGGAATCCAGCTGAAGTGAGGAGCCCAGTTTTGTCATTTCTATGCTCATCCATGGAGTCCCACCCCTGACCACCTCAGAGCCACCCTGGACACCCAGGCCACCTGAACTCGGAGACTGTAAAAGACTTCCATGCAGCCCTAAACGAGCAGCAAGACACCTAATATTCTGTTCAACAGGTTTTTGTTTTTGAAGGGCTACACATTTAGAGACCACCATTTCCTCTGAATCATGAAATACCATTGCCATAGTCAGAAGAGAAGATTAGATGATATTGGCAATCAGTGCCTATTCAAATGCCCGTTTTAAATGAAAGAAACACTACACATAACCAAGAACAATATTTAGGATACAAAACCTCACCTTTCTCTATTATTATGCAGCGCAATAGCCACAATAGCCATATACTTCTCAGCTAAAGAAAACTGCAACATACCACATTTCTTCTTACGACATTTGTTCATAAAAAGCTACTCAGTGCAGTCCGGTACTGCTTTAGTTAGGGAAATGAGGAACACTTATTTCTTTGCATTAGTTAACATGTCAAAAGCTTTTTATCTGAAAGATATTAAATGGTAAGAACAGTGTGTTTCAACTTCTAAATTGTCACACATCAAAGATTTTGGAGGACTTCTTTTTTAAATTGACAGTTGTCATTTAATATACAGTATGATCCAAAGCATATTATTTCTGAATGTTACCAGGGAGATTTCATTGGCTTTTGTGACATTTCCAGTCTTTGGTATAATTGGCTAACAGCTTTTTTAACCTAATGTCTTTTAAGAAATAGTGTACCTGGTGGTCTGGGGTATCACATCTTCTGTTTTCTCTTTTCTTTGTTGTCCAAAAATGTTACTGTAATGATAAAAAGTGACATTATTTTAAAAGATAAGAAACACCAAAATTATTTTCTGTCTGACCTTTACAGTTACCAGAACAAGCAGCTTCTGTTAGCAAAATAGTTCAAGCTTTTTATTACAAAGGATATTTGGCAGTATTCCATAAGAAAAAAATACATATAGTTCTTGTCAGGGGAAGTCATTAAGCCCTCTCTCCTTATGCTGGGCTAACATTTTAACAAAAATAAAATTCTGGGTATTTTAAGATGGAGGAGGAAGTTGACTGTAAAAGGCAGGCATATTTCACATAATTCTCTTTATGAATGTGCTAATGTATTTTTATGTCTTTGAGTGTACCACATTGAAGCAAATACAGTGGGTTTACCCAAGAGTTCAAGGAGGTTTTGGTGACCTTCATTTCCCAGCTGCACATTTATGCAGTCAGAATTTTCTTCTTTACACCAGTCTGGTGTGTTAATAGAACGGCAGTCCTTCTTTATGTGGGGAAAAAAAAAAAAAAAAAGAAGATGACAGATAAAATGACTGAATGGTTCAATGTGGCTAAAACACAGTATTTACAATTTTTTAAATAATTATGGCTAGTCCTCAGCTGTATTGTTTTTCCAGGTAAAGGCTTACAATTCAATTGTTAGCTCCATTCCATACCTCTCATTATCGATTTTACAGGTTACTGTGGAACTTTAGAGGTGGAAGTGCTTGAAAATTCAAAGACATTTCCAGCACAGATCCTTTTAACTGCTGTTGTCGTTGCTCTGGTTCTTCAGCCCCAGTAAGGATGATATATGTCTTGCTTTCAGCTCATATGACAAAGATATGACATTGTTGTCACTGATTCTTAAGAAAACTGTATGAGTCAAATTACAATAGAGACAAAAGTTAGAACAAAGCCCTCTTTCTTGTTGAAGCAGTTTGCTGTTTTACTGTCTTTCGCTCAGCTGGTGGTACAGTATATAGCCAAGAAATAGATGAAATACATTTTAGGTGCATAAAAGAAAAAACACTATTTAAAAACATAAGATGCCTTTAGGAAAATAATTGGAGGTAGTAATAGTCATTAACTCTGGAATACATAACTCTTCCCACAGTTCTTAATATAAAATGAACGCTGTTGCATGCTACAGCATTAAACAATATATGAGTTAAATACCTCCCTGCTTCAAAGATACATGGCCTAAAACCTGAAAAATTATTGTATATGCAAATGATCATAAAGGACCGACTTTACTGACCATTTCTTTGTGTTTGGGGGATAGATTTCTGCATGGCATAATATTTCCACTTGCATTGGTTTCCTGGCATGAAAATGTTTATTGCACTCATTAGCTAAGAGGATGTCGGCACTGGTCCAATGAACACAGATCTGCCTTCTGATTTCAGCCATTAAATTGCAATGGGATTCATAGGCTTAACATTGTGGGTGTGAGAATAATAAAATGGAACTCCATCTTTAGCCCAGTTACCATGGATGCAGTTAAAGGTCATAGTGGCAGCTGCTAACTAGTTGCCTTTTTAGCTGCATTTCCCCTCCTGCTATGTGTTTTCATGTACCTTAGCTTCTGTAGGTCTGCCTTAGAGCAATTCTACTTCCTTAACTTGGCATACGGGTGTCTTCCTAGACATGATGGAAATATGGTTGCTGCAGTCCTCCCTTTATTCAATTATTTGTGCTTTAATGGAAAATGAAGGTAAAAATCTTAGCAAAAAATCAAAATGCAGCCTGCTCAGCATCCTGATTTTTTTTTCATTTTCTGCACTTTGCTTTGCATTTCTACTCAGAAAAAAAAAAAAAAAAAAGCCTCAAAACTGTATTTAGTAAATTCCCATCTCCATTTAAGCTCATAATGGGTTCAGGCACTGAGGCATTCACAATGTGGAACATCAACTACTACTTCTTCATTCGCCCCAAAGTCCTAGGAGTTAATTCCCTGTACTGCATGAAGTGTCAGAGTAATTACCGCTGATCAGCCCTATTTCTCAGCGCTCTGTCCCGCTTTGAGAGGCACCCTGTTTATTGATGCACCGCCACATCATCACAGTGCTTTCATTCAGGCGAGCTGCTTAATCGAAAGGGTTTGGACAATGCAGGATTTTCAAAGAGAAGAAGTGGAAAAAAATTAAAAGTAGCCAAGTAAAATAAAGTGAATGGTAAAGAAACCTGAAAGCTCTACAAAATATTTCCTTATGTCAACACTTCAGTTCAATAGATTTTAAAACTCCTATTCATTTCCAAAAGAAGGTACTGTGAGTCTTTTCTGTGGTGACTCAACTACATGATCACATCTTTTTTGAAGATTTTTAAGAGCACAGTGCTGGAAGCCTTCCTTGGGGAAAGTTTATTGTTTTTTGTTCTGTTTATGTACAGGCTGTAACCATGTTAACCTTTCTGGACCACAATACAAAGAAACTTTTTTTTTTAAAGGTTTGCCCCTCTCTTTTAAAGATACATTTATATGACTTGTCATTTCATGAAAATAAATTAAGTATTATATGAGCCAAATGTTTCAGTTCCGCACAAGGGTGGCTTCTGGTTCTCTTTGGCAGGGTGCCACTTTTTTCATTTTTATTTCAAACACAATGTGAAACTTTTAATTTTAATATAGTTTGTTACTATGACGGTTAAAAAACCTACACTGTTGTAATTCATGCTCATCCTCTGCTTGCACTTCTGTGATTTTTAGAAAGTGGCAGAGATATATTGCATTCATTTCAACTTAAAGACTATTAAGCTTTGTATGTATGTGTGTGTGTGCTAGAGAAAGACGAGAGATTTATTTGGACGAGCAATTTTATTTAGGGCTCAGTGCTTATCTTGATTAAGTTACACTTAGACACTGTTTTTGGAGTCTTACCGCTCTCCAGTCCATAGTGAGGGTAACTTCTTAGCTTAGTCCCTTTTGCCTGGAGAAGTGAAATAGTTTGCCACAAAGAAGAAGAAACAATCAGGCGATGACTAAGACAAGTGCAAACAAGTGAGTTATCTAACTGTTTGCTGAGATTCTTTTAATGACATCACTCCCTCCATAGTGTTGCTTCATTAAAAAATAATAATAAGTTTCCTAAATTGTTCAGCAGTGTTATTGAAAATATCAGAATAATGCTCCTAAGACTATTACAGTGTCTTCAGTTTTACTGTTTCCTCTGCCATACTTTTAATCAGAGATTTTTTTCTTGTGCCTTGTTTACTGTTGATATTTTCTGGCTGATTGGATAGGAATGACATTTTGACAATTTACTGTAGCAGTAAGCACTGTACAAACAAAAGGTGCTGATGAAAACTCGGAACCCATTATTATGTAAATTATGGCTGACTAACACAGATTCCATCTCCCAGTCACCATCATTGAGACCAGTTTTACTCAATGATAATAATTTTCATGATTGCAGTCTTCAGAGAGATCAGAAATATGCTTTAGCTGTTGCATTTATCTACTGCTGGTACTTGACCCTTAATTAAATTCTGAAACTTTTTTATATAATAAAGTAAAATACAGCTGACACTTCTATTCAAACAAAGAGCATCAAACATATATCTACCAAATAAGATAAAGGTATTTCAGACTTACCTTGCTGTAATGCTAGTAAACACAAAGATTACAACATGCGTTGAAAGAGGGCTTAAAGTTTGAAATGCAAAAAAAGCATAACATGGGGCAATTTAAATATTGCACTTCATTGCCGTGTTTGCTGAATCCTGGGCTGCTTCTACAGAATAGTCTGGAATTTGTATTAAAATATATAGGGCAGAAAAAAGAATCAGTGAGTTTTGAATACACAAATTATTTTGTTTGCTTCCATATATTATATCAGCCATAAGTACAAAAAAGTTATAAAACAAAACATTAGGTTACCTAATGTTCCCCACTAACTTTCAGAATACACAACTGTCCAAAATCTTGCATAATTTTACTTTGTAAAAATATTCTCCCTAAAAGCAGATCAGAAGCAAGTGTAGGTGTTAAAAATGACTAAACAATGTACAAAATGGCCAGTTAACCGGCATAATATACTCCTTTTTCTTTTCATTTTTTCTTTTTCTCTTTCTTTTCTTTTTATTTTTTCTTTTTCCTTTTTCTTTTTTCTTTCTTCTTTTTTTCTCTTTCTTCTCTCATTTCATTTCTTTTTTTGTTTTTCCTTTTTCCCATTTTCTCATTCTTTTTCTTTTCTTATTTTTGTTTTTCTCTTTCTTTTCTCTTTTCTTTTCCTCTTCCTTTTTCTTTTTGTTTTTCTTTTCTCTTTTTCTTTTTTAGAATGTGTTCTAAAAACACATCTCAGAAAAAAAAGACATACTGGAGAGACAGACAGACCAGAGCTTTTAATTTGATCTTTTCACTTTTTTAAGACAGCATTGTAAGCTTTTAGTGGATATTTTAAGTGTCCATTCTCTTCCTTCTTTCCCTTCTCTTCCCCACCTTATGCTCCTCTCCCCAGTTTATGGACCAGTTTTTGAAATAAGAAAATGGCCATTCCAGGTAAGCAGTAACAGCAAAGCTTAGAAATATGTGGCATATTATTAAAAAGTGGTGAGATATTATACAAATGGAGATTCAGTATTAAAAAGTGGTGAGATATTATACAAATGGAGATTCAGTATTTCTTTATATATAGCACTTTGCTAAACTGTCAGTTCATAGAGCCAATGAACTAAGAAAAGTAATTACTTAAGTGGATTTCATGAACAGTAGAAAGATGATTGTGCCACATTAAATAACAATTGTATCCTTAATGATGTGTTGGACTATAATACAAACATCCTTCTACCATTATATGCACTACAATATACCTTTCTAATTACTCTGGTGGCTTCCTGTTCCTCTATTAAGATGCTATGCTTTCAGAGGCTATGTAAGCATTATATGAGCTTTTTTTAAAAAAACTACAGTGAGTGCAGCTGCATGGCCATTGATACATTGGCTATAAATTACCGACAGATTGTGTATGAATGTAATCATTGTTTTATTCCTTTTTCTTCCCTTCATGAATTCCACTGCTTCTTAGGAAAGGTATTAGGAAATTCAATAAAATTACTTCCCCAGCTCTCTTTGATATTTTTCATATGTAAGCAGTTCAGTAACATAACTCCAGATAATTAAGAAGGCAGATTCAAAGCAAGATGGCAAACTTATATAACAAAGCTAAAACACTTTTTATTCATTTCAATGAATTCTTACCTATAGTCTGTGAACCCTTCGGGACCATTGGACTTCCTGTCAGTGGTCCCTGAAAAAGCTGTTTTATTATCTGCAAGATTAAATATACTACATGGGTATTCCACTCCACTGAAAACATTTTTAGGTTGTCTGCAAATCCAAAAAGGTTGAAAACCACTTCTCCATTTCATTGCTTATATACTTTTCCTTAGAGATGGAAACCCTATAGTTTTCAGCACTGCTTTCCATAAATCAGTATGCTTTCTATGATTTCTAGAAATATTTTTGTGGACTATCTGACCACTCATTACACTTGGTTTCCTAACATTCTGTCAGCATACAGAGCTTTCACTTGGACCCAGTTAAAGTTTGCACACATTAATAGTCCCTCTGAAGAAAATGAAACTTCTTTTATGTGAAAATTCTTCTAAATATTTATAGGGATTGAATAACTTGAACAAAATTTATAAAATTGGATAATTCTAGATTTTATAGAAGCACTTCACTTAACTCTTGTGAATGAAATATTCAGGTGAAAAGAAACATAAATTTAAAAAGTAAACAAAATAAAGCTTGGCAAGTATTCTTCTGCTCCACTGTCTCTTATTATAGATTTGCCCCTTTATCTTATAACTCTTCTTCTCCTGCTACTTATTAATGCCACATAGCAGTATTTCTATGAACATTGCACTCTATTCTTACGCACATTACAGAACAGTCCCAAATCTGGCATCCTAAGTCATGACTTGAGAATTTTATGAATAAAACTGATAGAGCAGTGCCCATGTTTGCTATCACAATATTATATTCCTTTCATGAAAAAACTAAGACACACTGTTCAGCTAGTTTCACAACTGATTGTTCACACATTGTCAAGCTAGGAAGCAACAATATCCATGACTTAAAATTAAATCCATCTATAGTTAATATAACTAATTTCCCACCAGCAATTCATTAGGTATTTATTATCTCTCTGGTCCATAATTTTTACCATTAAGAGCTCTGTACTTGGACCAAGTGCTAGGTGGAATTATGGGAATCTTTATAAACTTCCTTGTAAGGTACACTGCTCCGTTAGCTAACTTCAAGGTTAGTAAATCTCCCTTAGAAATTAAGGACAATACTTCCTCCATTACTGCATTTGAGTGGTACATTCATAGTCACAAATCCTTTTGCTGCCAGTCATGAGAAGTTTTAGCTAAAAATAATGTGAAGACTGCAAGTGAAAGTTTTGCACTGGGTTGAGCGAGCAGCAACTGGGAGTAATTTGTCTTTCAGACCTGTGGTCCTTGACATCGGCACATTATCCATTACTCAGCACTCCTCCGAATCAGTGCCCCATAAGGTGACACATTCTTTCTCTCGGATGTCTGGAAGGGATGAGGATCTACAGATCTTCCGCTTTGTTCTGAAAGTGAGAACTTGCCTAGGGTGCCAAGTACATCATATCTCAAAAACTAAAATAAACTTTTGAGAATGCATTGCTCACAGATTTTCCGCTACTTTTAAAGGAAATAAATACTGTTTGGAAAGGAATAAAAATGTGGAGTTTGTAAAGATGGCCAGATATGACGTCTCAGGTACACTTTGTAACTTAGAATTACCACATCATATCACGGATCTTCCTGCCTGCTTGTGAGTCAGCTTCCCGTTCAGTTTGGGGAAAGCTACTCTTTCTCCAATTAATAGCTCATATATCTGAAACTCATATGCTACATCTGGGACATTAGAAATTCTGCTCAATAGGAAACCTCGACAGTACTTAGGCACCTAAGTTAAAAATATCAGTCTTGGAAATCTTTGCTCAGAAGCTGCTGTGCTTTGGAGTGCCTAGACTCCACTGAGGCCTTGGGTTTCAACACTAAAGTTCCCAGGCTGTCTAATATCCTTTGTTGCCTAAAACTCCTGTACCTAGAAATGCTTCCGTGTAGAAAAAAAGTTGAATTACTTAACTTTCTCTTGGCATTGTGTGAAAAACAAGCTTCAGCTGCCAAGTCCTTTCCTGCTTATGGGTTGTCTCCAGACCACAAAGAAATGGACCGAAGATGAAATCCACCTCATGTATTTCCACGGATTTGCAGCCAATTTGCTCTAGAACACCACAAACCAGCCTTATGGAGAGAGAAACACTGCTGATTTCCTCAGCAGTAGTCGCTCAAAGGCCAAGAACTTGCCATGGTGGAAGGCAAGGTTGGAGGCAGGAGGCAGGTCTGTGTGCTCAGTGCCTGTGGTTGGGGTACAACCGCTGCCCCATCCTTTAGTTTCAGCCCAAAACAACTGTATACATTACCAGCTTGACTGGCAACAGCTCTGCCACGTGGCAAAGTCACCTTATCGGCATTATAAAAAGGGGAAACCGAGGCATGTGGGGATAAAGGGACATGCCTGAGTTCATAGGACAAGGCGCTGTGCGGGCAGGAAGAGTGCATGAGTTCGAAACGTGTCTGAAACACAGGTGCATTCTTTTCCTGCTGAAGGGCAGAAAATTATGATAATCTTTAATTATGAATTGCTGCTTAAGTATCCAGCTTGTATGTAAATATTCCTTGGCAAAATTCCCTCCCAGCAGTATCCTAGGTGCTTGGAAGGTGCAGCAGTGGGCAGGTCTGCCTAGGGAAATGTGGACATGTTGAGTCCATCTGCTGACAAGCAAACCAGTGTGTTTTGTGCTGCTGTGCTTAGGCATAGGCAGCATTCAGTTGCATAGGTTTTTCATAGGAAAAATGATGTACAGCTGCCACCTCGCATGCTCCAGCAGTGTATGAGCTTCAGAAAGTAGCCGTAGAAGCACAAAACTGGACTTTTTTGCGTCGCTGTTTTAACCAGCATCAGGAGGTTGATTCTTCTGGCCCTCGAAAGGGTGTTGCTTGTTGCATGAAACTGCGTGCTCCTTGATGCGGCTCCTGAAGGTGCTGCAGAGGTTTACCATTGCACGTTAGAGCACGCTGGACTTATGAACTGGAACTGAGATCCGCACTGGCAGCGGGGCTTGTGCCAAGTTGAAGTTTTATTTATTGGATCATTTCATTGAAAGGTAGACACTGTGTCTGTGGTTTATATCTTTAAAATCAAATAAACTATTTATATATGGTGAAGAACTGTAGGACACATAGACCCTATTCACTAATATTTTTATGGTTTCTTTACACTTGACAAGTAAAGAATTTGTGAAAGTATTTTTTGTACCTAAATCCCACAGATTTCTTGTGTGTGTGTCTGTGTTTTTTTTTTTTTTTTTTTTTTTTTACATAAAAGGTATGATCCAGATTGGCAACAAAAACTCAGTTACCTTTCTACCTAATGTGTAGCAAGGACGCTCCTGAGCGAATATTTAATATATTTTTTTATGGAATCCAGACGATGGAAACTTAAGAAAACACCATCAACTTTTATCTATTTAACATTTTCGTGTTATTAAATGAGGATACCTCATGTGAATTTCAGGTCAGAGTGGAACTATAAATTAGCTACTGTTTTCCTTCCTGTCCTGATAATATTGTTTTGTTTATATCACCATGGAAAGCTTTATGCAAATTTTCTTGCCACACCACATCCATTATACCTTAAAGAGAAAACAGACTAATAAAAATTCTAAAACAGCTATTACTTGTAGGAAAGGAAGCTGAAAGGTCTGCAGTCTTTCAAAGTGTCATTGCTTCTAGCGCGAGCTTCTCAGAGGAAGAAATCAGAACTGTTCTCTCATAGTGACAAATTACCATAAGCTGTGACGAAGCCAGCAAAGCAGGCAGGAGGCTGTGGTTTGTAAGCTACGTCTCGAATGATATTTTGGTCCCATGCATGAAGGGCTCCTGGAGATATTTTTGCCACCCTGCTGAAAGTTTGTCAGCTCACTCCCATCCACACCTTTATGGTTATAACTCTTGTCGCAGATGTTGTCGGAACCGTGGAAGGTCATTAGTGTTTTCAGTCTGATTACTGTCATCCTAAAGTACAATCTTGCCATGCACTTTGCACTACGAGGGCTAGGAAACCAGTATCTTTCGTAATAATGACTTCCAGTTTACAGCCTTCATTTGTTATATTTCCTCAATAGCTGTTGTGTTGAGATTAACTGCATAAATGGTCTGCAGCTGGCTGTTATGAATTAAGGGAGTTTAATCAAAGTATTTCTAATGTACAGCATAATGATAATACATGGGGGAAGTACTATTTAAGAGATAATGATGGCTTCAGAAGATCACTGTTGTAATGTTTAGTGCATATGCCTTCAGCATTGAATTTGTTGTTGTTCTGAATATGCTTAATGGATCAGTGAAAAGCTGCCTAATGTGGGATTGTTTGATGGGGCTGACAGAGCTGGAATTAGCCCATTGCTGTTTACTGCATACAGCCATTAAGATTAATTGCTGCCAGATAATTTTGACTGTTTTTATCTTCGGGAAAAAGTGTCACTAATGGGTTTATAAATTGGTTCACTATTACTAATAGTAAGGCCAGTGTAACAGGAGAGGATGTCAGCAGCTAATTCTAAAGATAAAGGTAAAAAGTATAAAGTACTATATGACTTGCTAGTTTTAAGGGATAATGCTATCTAATAACAGACAGACTGATATATGATGCTCATTAATGCTATTTCCCGGGCTTTGGGTTGAACCTAATAGATGCTAATAAAGTCTTATTTGATGTACCATTAAAAAGCTCAATCTGTTTTCTGCATTAATGCACAATGTTGTTTATCACATTTTCAGTGACTAAAACCCAAACCCTCAATCTGTTACATAACTAAGCAGTATCAGGCTAGTTATACCTATTTTCGTCTGTGTTTATAGACAAATTTATAGGGCAACCACATTTCTATATGTTTGGTATGCAATTCACATCACTCAGCTTCCTGTCAACAACTACATTACCTGAGAATTTATTTAATGTATCTTCTTTGACATATATCATCACTGGCAAATTCTGCAAAGCACTTCCTCTAAGAGATAAATTAATTATTTTGCAAATATTAAAATACCGTGGTGTGACGTGGGCAAAGATTATCCAAAGAGGATGAATCCACATTAGAGTTTAATAGTCTGATACACCACATATACATGCATGTACAGTGCCTCTAATTTGCTGTGTATTAAAATGAAAGTTCTTTGTGCGCTGAGTCTCAAATATATCCCTTGTATCTAAGGCCATTGACAAGGGAATGGTAAGAACATGCACTAAATAGATAGAAACACAGACAGGGAATTCTTAATGAAGAGAGGGAAACCAATAACTCATGAGTAGTGAAGTTGTTCCCTTCTCAAGTAGAGCTGGTGTAAATTATGAAATGATTCCCTTCTCAAGCTGAAAGAGCATTTATATTTTTCATCACCAATTTTTATATTGTACTAAGAACATCTTCAATTTTTTGAGAGGCTGTGGATATTAAAACAGCTCTTGTCTAAAAAGACAATTTCAAACTATAGAAAAAATGAAAAAAAAATGTTTTGGTTGTTTTTCCCTTTTCCCTTTTGGAATGCAAGCATGTGAAGACAGTAAAAAGACTGTGAGGAGTGAAGAAGAAAAAATAAATAAATAAAAACAAAGAAACCCCAGGGTGGTAAGATTTTTCTGCTGCATTTGCCATTTCCACGGTAGTATTCTATGCAGCATTCCCGTTTCCTTGTTATTACTGTCATGAGCCATTTATTCTGGTTTAAACCCTTTCGCCATGCATGTACTTTCACCCTTCATTTTTTTTTCCACATTTACATCATCTGCCTGTCTATCTAGTGATGTATAATGATGTTTAGGATCCTTATGTAGGTGAATGGCTACAATATAAAAATTTTTCTTTTTATTTACATATCTGAATATTGCACAACACTGTCTGGAGATAACCACATTTTATTTATTTATTTATTTTGTTTGTCCAGATCCTGATTTCTTTCTTTCTGATGTTTCCCACCACTGACCACATTATCCATATGCAATCAATCATTTTCCAGTTAAACTTTTGTCTATACATAGACCTACCACTGCTTTAACTTAAAAAGGTTTTAAGTTGGTTGAATTAATTCATTGCAAACTCTATGCAGACACATTAATATAGGTTTACAGGCAGCCCATTTTGGTTTACTTTTAACTTTAATAAGTTAAACCAAGCTCTGTCAGGCTTATATTGATTTAAAAGGCTGCACAACCTATTTCGTTGTTTTAACTACATTGATTTTAAATCATGTTCTCGGTTAAGCCAGTGCAATTTGTACACTGATAGTCCCAAGTTTTGTTCCTAAAAACATTTCCAGTGCTTCTGTGCACAGTCCTTCATAGATGCCCATTAGTCTCTTCTTTATATTGTTAATATTCTACATAACATCTCGAGGCAAGCCTTGATTACGTTGTTAACCAAGCAGTCTGTGGCAGGCAATTTAAGATGATAGCTTACATAAAAATTATTCCAGAATAAGGTATGGAGTTATTTTAATGTAGAGTAGCTCTACTTGAATAATTTCAGGTTGAGGTTCACAAAAGGAGGTTTAAGTATTCTTGACTTAGTTTGGAGCTGCTCCAAAAGGCTGCAGAGCCCCAGTGTTAGATTGGGCAGTCCAGCTATCTTGAGCACCCTACAGCACCTCAAAGGGTGCCAGACACTGTGTTTACGCACCTGAATACCTCCCTCTTCTTCTGAAGTAAGAATCTTTTTTATTTTTTTTTGAGCTTTCTTGAGAACTAATCCGTTTCCAAAGTGAACGGTCAAAAAACTGTTAGAAGTGAAGCCAATTCAAGTAAAATAGTAGGAGAAGACAGGACTGGAGAAGAACGGAAATGAAAGGAGAGGAGAAGGAACATTTCCAAAGGCTATTTTGGGCAGATCGGAAAAACAGGCAAATTAGACATTCTTGTCACACAAGGGGATCCTGTTTCACCAAGCAGGATCCTTTCAGTTCTTTACCATCCAGTAAGTACCTTCTTTTCCTCTGACTTGGGTTGTGGCACATATGCAACAGCATGCTACCTCTTCTGCTGTTTGGGTTGATTTTGATTGATTATGTTTTTGACTTCTTTTTTTTAAAGCATGTTAATCCTGAACTCCCTTTTCTAAATTAGCCATGGATTTTTTACTGCTTATCCTAAAAGCAGCAGTCACTGAAGATAACTGAGTGTTTCTAGACTTTTATCTGCTAGATTAAAAAAAAATGTCTTCTGCAGAATGCAGGGCCCGATCTCCCGTTTGCTAAAGCCAACGTAATATAAAAAGGTCTTCAATGAAGTGTATGCAGTAACACAAGTGTCAAAAGGCTGAGAAGTAAGAGGAACCTATACTTACATTGTAGTGTAGTAGTACAAATGAAAAATGATTAGTTTTAAGTGTTAAAAAAAAGCAAAATATAATGAATGGGCAGGAGAGAAGTTGCTACCACAAATTATGTACATTCTAACACTTTTCAGGGAATTATGTGTGTTCCACACAACCTCCAGGAAGAAAGACTGCAGGGTTTATTTCTGCTTGCTCTGTTCTACACGAAAGTATGTTGCTGAAAAAGGCATTTTAAGGATATCACAAAGAAAGATTTTCACAAATAGCCTGAAATTCTATATTCTGATTTTTTTTTGTAAGTATAATTCCAGGTGACTTTGTCACTTTTTTATTTTCTGGGATACAAAGATCATTGCTGATCATCAAGAAACCATGCTCTTATGATATATCTGGACTATATCAGTCTTTTCACATGTACCAACATCTATCTCATCCTCTTACAAGAGAATTTTGTTGGAATTATCATCTCCAAAAATAAGATCTTCTCACAACAGCATACTGTGCTAGGCTATCCAGATTGCCTCTCAGAAAATGTCAGCTGTGACCTGTTGCTCCCACTTCTATCACCTGGGTTTCCAGTACGGCTTCTACTAGCTATCTGAGTAGTGGGAAAGATTTGTTGTTGTTGTTGTTGCTGTTGTTTATTCAAAAAGTTTTCATATGTGGAGATCTGTAAATGATGAATGGGGTAGATGCTGAATCTGCCTCTCACTTCTAAAGGGTCAGTCCTTGTTTATCCAGACCTAAATGAAATCCAATACTAGATTTCCAAATCCAGAAAATAAATCATATTGAGTCTATGTGAATGCTCATATGTGGCTTGTCATAACACTACCAATTTGGTGATGACAATGATAAAAAATGTATGGCCTAGCAAGTTGAAACAACATTAAAAATTGTGAAAGAATTCAGAATGGATTTTTTCCAAATGCATGTTTCTTTCTTGAAATCAACACAGTATCTTGCAGGGCTTTTAATAACAACCTTTGTCCACCTCAATCTCCAAGGCTGTGTCAGTCCGAATCATTGTCTGCCTTTCTAACATGCTTGAAAATTAAATATGCAGAGCACTGAGCATCCTTTTCTCATCTCAAGATGGGCAGGTTCTGGGCCATATCAATCTCTCCTAGACAGAGCTATCAGAAAGAAGCTTTTAAGGACAAACTAGGACAAACTAGGACAAACACTTCCTTTCTGAGGTTCTGGTTGCTGGTGGCTGTGATGGGCAGCTGTCAGCATGGAGAAATCCAAGCTTCCACCTTTGAAACCTGGAGGAGCAGTAAGGATTAGTATAAGCCAGGTCAGCTATCCAAAGACCTAATATGACGGTACCAGCCTGTTACAAAATTTCTCCAAGTGATATTCTTTTCCCCCATCTGTGCTTTGTGAGGTATGAAGTAATGACAGCCCTCCCTTTCAAGGCTTTCCCTCTTCCCTAGCATTTTTTAATTCTTCCATATACTTACCCAGCCCCAATGGCTTGCAGAGCAAGAAGTGATAGCATTGCAGATCATAGCCATATCTGCACAGATGTTGGGACACAGTTCTGCTCCCTGGTCCTCTGCTACCACAAGTTCCGCATCAGTGACATTTACATAAGTGGCATAAGTATACCTGAGAAGAAGACTTGATACCAGATCCCCATTATGCTCCTAAGAGCAGGACTTGGTTAAGAGAGATTCAGCAGAGCAGGCTTTCTCAGCAGTCAGTTCAAAGCAACAGCTTCATCTAGGTGTTTTACAGGACTGTCTTTCATTTTCTGCTGACTAGATTGAAGCCTAATGAGACTAAACTCCTACTTGTGGAACTGCATTTATGCATCTAAGTTTAGATACTGAGAAGAGCCTTATAATTTTATTTCTTTAAGAAAGAAATTTGTAATTTAGTTCTGGTCGTCGTCTTATTTTAGGATGAAATTTGCTCCTCTGCAGAAACGCAGCACAAGACAGTGAGTAAACCTCTCCAGTTTCTGGAAACTTCTGATTCAAAGACCTTGTTTCATAGAATCCTTAAGGTTGGATGCGACCTCTAGGGATCATCTAGTCCAACCCCCTGCACACGCAGGGTCACCCAGAGCACGTGGCACAGGGCTGCGTTTCAAACCAGAGCAAATCCCGTATTAAGCCCTTGAAGTCGTGTTCAGGCTCAGCCCTCCAGCTGTATCTTAGCGTTGGAAAAAAGGTCTGAACCTACAGGGATGGATAGGGTTTAGCCTGTCCCATTGTCCAGGCATGAACTTGCTCATACAGTCCTGCATGTTACTTCAACCTAGTCAAGAACTGTGACCTTGAAAAGAAAATTCCATGGGAAATTTTTATTTCAGTGAAGGGGAGAAAAATCGGGAGTCAGGCCTCCAAAAATTATTGTTACATTAATTTATTCTTTTCACTTGTCATTTCTTGATTTGAGCTTTTACAGTTCATATTTTTGAACTTTGCAGTCTAAACCATTAGGAACCTCTCTCTTTTTCTTTTCCTTACTAAAAACAGTGATTACCAGGTAATAGCAGGATTTCTGAAGTTGCAGCATTAAAAAGTTTGATTGTT
The DNA here is from genome assembly GCF_059628265.1 of Tinamus guttatus. Lineage (NCBI taxonomy): Eukaryota > Metazoa > Chordata > Aves > Tinamiformes > Tinamidae > Tinamus > Tinamus guttatus. The sequence continues at coordinate 700,938 of NW_028288564.1, forward strand.
GCAAAATGATGAATGCATGATAAAATCACATCTTGGCAACACTATCTCCCCATAAAGTGTCTTCCTCTCTTTTCATGACTAGTCTTCACATATTTCTTTGAAGCAATTTCTCAAACAAGACTGAATTTCCTTTTTTTTTTTTTTTTTACATGTACATAGACTTTTGGAGACCAGGAAAAAAAAAAAAAAGGCAGAGATGAACCCAGGCCATGGATAAGTGCTATGAAATTGTGGAGTGACTGATCATGCAGCATTCTATCAGTGTCAAAAATTCTTTATCGGAATAGTAAAGTGTTATCACCACAAAATATGTAAGGTGTCTTTTGAAACTGAAGTATCAGTATGATAAATTTCAAAACTTTCTAAATTCACACTTGTAAAATGGCATTTTCAGTTTGACCTAATTAAGAATATTAGGAACAAATTCAGATACATTATAAATAAAATAGGTTAGATTTTTTTCTTTAATTCAAGGAATGAAAATATTATCCTGAAATTAAACTATTTAACATGGAAGATTCTCTCAGCTTCAGACAGTTTCAGGCCAGTTCTTCCCAGACTGTAGCTATTACATTGGAAAATTACATAAGTTGCCTTCTTTTTCTGCAAATCGCTGAAGCCTGACTGGTGCTCCATTATTAACATCAGAGCTGTCAGCATCTCAAGGAGGCAAGAAAGCAAAGCATTCCTACCAGCAGCAACAAAACCACGTTTGCACTCAGAGAAATCTTTCTTCAATCCTCTTTACACCAAGCAGAGAACTACTTAGAGTATATGCACTGAAGGTGGGATTCATTTCACTTTCACTATCTGTAAGTTAGAAGTCTGTTAGATGTCTATAAGTTAAAGTCAGCTTGACTTCCTTTCTAGACAATGAAGAGAGATAGGCAACTCCAGAGGGTGATTCATTCCATCCTGAGACAGGTATCAAGGAGAGATAGGAGGAATCGCCCTTTGGAGATGCCTATCTCTCTTTAGTGACTACAAAGAGAGCCTGTGGTGAGTGGCTTACACTTGACAGCTAAAGTTATGTGAGATGAAATCTAATCTTAGCACTAGTAACATTGGTGGAGCTTTGCTCTCCTATACTGAAGGTTATTAGTGACAAGTAAAGCATTCTGCATTTAAAATGCACAAAATGTTCTGTGCTTGCTAGCTAGCGTGGATTAACCTGATTGTCAGTAAAACTATATTGCTGTGTTATAAATTTCAGAGCTTCTGCAAAAATAGTAAGGGGAAGTTTAGGATAAGGCCATGCTTCCAAAAGGTCCACTTACATTGGACCCAGTTCCTGAATGCTCTTCTTGCAGTGCTACCTGTTCAAAAACTGCCCTGTGGTAGCTGTAACTCTGGTCATGTCTCTCCTATTGGAGACCTTAATAAGCTTGCACGTTAGTGAACTTTTTGTGACACCATGCCTTTTACAAAAAGTAGAACTGTATAGTAATAACAGAGTCAGAATGCATTCATTTCACAATGATTTGCATTAACTTTGCAGGTCAAATCAAACAAATATACTTTTTTTATGAAGACAGACAAAAAAATAACTCCCCAAAAACTAAGCAGTAGTCCATGTGGCTACCAAAAAGAATTTCAAGATATTCCCATGTCTAGTTGGTTTCACATTGCTTCAGACTCATCCTGTCTAGAGATGTTGGGAAGTACCGTAACACAGCTGCTTCACAGCTGTTACTGTGAAGCAACAGCTCTTGACCGTTGTTCTCTTCTGGACTCTGTGCAATGTCCTCATGATGCTAAGGCTTCTCTTTATTTCAGTTCAAAGAATCTGCAATAATGAAAGTGTTATGTTGGAGTCAGCGATGATGGTGGCGTTAAATCATGAAACTACCTACACGCATAGCATGGCATGGGATCTGGCATGATGGGCTTCCCTGAGGGTGTAAAATCTGCTGAAAAGAGTGGCTGCAAACAGAGCCAGGAAGGAATGTGATGAATGAATACCACAGAGGATGAGGTTTCCAGAGTCTGAACCTCTGGCCTTCTATAATGCAGTAATGTAGGTATGCTCAAGTGGACCATATTTGGTCATAGATTTGGCTATATTAATGGAGGTAAGCAACATTTCTAGCCCCCAGTAGATCCAGCCCAAAGTAGCTAAGATATAAAAGCAAAAAAAAATAAAAAAATAAAGAGGATACCTCGACAACCCACATATTTGTATCTTCATTAGTAGCTTTCTGAAGCCATCTGAAGCATAAGAGGTTAGATCAAATTTTATAATTGCACAAAAGATTCAGGATTGCAAAGGATCTGTCACACAAACATTGCCACCACCCTCTCCTGAACTGTGCAATGGATAACTTATGTATATAGCTATGGTTTCATCCCAAGAACTTTCTTTTGATTTAAATCTGTATGAGCAGAAAATGAAGGTCTTTTCACTTAGTTTCTATGGGAGATTGAAATTCACATGTGCCTAAGTACTTGATCGCTTCTTAGATGTTCTGTCAGGTCCATCTTTTAAATCAAGGTATTTTTAGTATTCTTAGTTTAACACCTGCATAACAAAATACTGTAACTGTGAAAGTCCAGATTGTGCAATCTACTAACCTAGAAGATGCTGTCATTTTTATGTGCCCTATATTTTATTCATCCATAACTCAAATAAACACAGATTTTTTAAAATTTATCTTTAGCTCTTACCTTGCTTCCCAGTCCTTATTTTTTTTTGGAATTCAAGAATCAGGTCATCTAGATAAAAGCTACAGTATTTATTCACATACTATTTCCCTTCAGAAAGTAGTGCTACACAAATAAGCAGTATTTTTACCTCTTTCTATAGGCAAATGTCCAAAGTCAAATCGGATGTTTATTATTTCATTGTGCTTTCAGTTTTTGGTTTGTTTATTGTGCAAGGCCCAACACAAGGACTAATAAAACTTAGATCAGAAATTTGTGTTTAAAGTATCCATCTAGACAGAAGGAAAAATTTATGAAGTACAATTTAAATGCTGAATCTTTCATTCAAAGTTACCTAATGGCTTTCTAAAATTAGATATTACTTTCAAAAAAATCAAAACTGTAGGAGATATTAGTACAGTACCTATCTAAAGATTCTACAAAATACACGAATATCTGTGTGAAAAAAAATACAGAAAGAACAAGTTGCATCAGATTTGAATGTGTCTGAAGCAAGACATTAAAAGTACTGGCAAGGTTATATTTGTGGTAAGAAGCAAATTGGTTAAACCTTGACCCCACTGAAATTAATGAGATTTCACCCTTTGTCTTTAGTATTCAGACACACTCCTAGTGACCATGACCGTGAGAAAGACTCTTGCACAAGGACATTTGAAATGGTAGACTCTGTCTCTTGAAGAAGTGGTTCATTTGGCATTTCTGTTTCAATATTTCTTGTATTCAGTACACAATATGTGTCCCAGCTTGAAGGCTTCCAATAGTTGATAGAAGATAAAAATAGAACATTGCTATTTACGGATCCACAAATTCTTAAAAGCAGGAGTGAAAATGTTTTGACTGTTTTATAAAACAAGTGTGAAAAATGGCCAGTGAATCATTTAAAGGGTCAGTATTAAATTGGTACTACTGCGGCTTAATGCTAACTACAGACTGGAGAAAAAATTCAATTAAAAAAAAAAAAGAAAGAGAGAAAGGAAAAAAGGGATCTGCATTCTGCAGACTTGGTCTCTAGTCTCCAATACTGGGGTATAGGACCTTAAATGTTCCTGCCCTCTGTAATATATCTTCCATACATTCCAGTATCTCCTTGGATCTAGTGTTTTTTTTTTATGGGGCAGCTACTTTCTTTGAATTTCTCAATTATATCGGGTCAAAAGTCCACAATACATTCCAGGATTCATCTGACCCTTGAAAGCTCAATGTGTGAGATCTGAAGACGACGGCTAGCTCTTGCCCAAAAGAGAGAGCCAGGTTGCCAGAGAATATAAAACCATCACAAAAGATAGAGATGGGAGAGACTGGGGGAGGGGGAAGGGAAGAGAAGGAAAGCAAGGAAGAAAGATTTGAAGGAAGAGTGAGGCAGCTGGAAGAACACTACTAGAAGTGACTGGAACTAGCTCAGTGGCAGAATAGAGCACAACTACAGTGGGAAAAACAAATCAGGTCAGAGGGGCTGTAAACAGAAGACTAGGATTGTCAAATGCAAAGGAAGAAAGATTAGCTGGATATAGCAATGGTAAAAGTGGATGGGAAGAGAGCAGGGGTTTAGTAAGTGTGGGGCTGTTCTGAGGCTTCCAGTATTTTTATAAAAGAGCTTTGCTGGCTCAAGGCATGAGCAACATCTGACATTTTCCTCAGCCAACAGGCTACTGGGGTAGACACCTCCTATCCCAAGAAGTCTTGCTGTTCCTGACTGCCAGAAATACCTACCAATACTAAACTCTCACCCTCCTTCCCCAGAAGGAACTGGAGCAGCTGCCAGCAAAAAGGCTTGATCTTTCATTAAAAAAAAAAATAATCAGTTTCTCTGATAGTGAGAAAGTGCTCCTTGCCCAAGAACAGCAGACAGAGCTTGGCTTTAACCTGTGCCTAACTTTAAGCATATAAATAGGACACCAGCTTAAAGAGCACAACTTATGTCCTTAAAGTTACTCATATCTTAAAGTAATCTGCCAAGGGCCTTCACTGATTGAAATGCTAATGTGTATAATACTTAGCTAGATATTATATGATTGGGACAGAGCAATATGATTTGGTAATGGATAACCTGTCTCTCTATTCTTCAAGTATTCTTGAGTGCATCAGCAAAATATGAAATAAAGGAAAATGGAGTTCATTTAATGTATCTGGATTTTAAGAAAGTTTTTTTGGAAGTGCCTTGTAGAAAAATGACAAAAAAAATAGCAGTGTACAGGAGCAGTATGGACAGAAAACCCAACACCACAAAGCAGAAAATGGTCCATTTTCCAGCATAGTAAAGAAGAAATAATGAATACAGGGGTATTCCAGTGCTGCATATTACAATTGATATTATTTTTGTAAGGAAATGGCATTAAAAAAAGTTAAATTGAGCTGGCCATCCTTAGAGACAGCACAGAGGTTGATCAATGCTACAGAAGTTTGTGGAGAACTCCAGAGAGGCTGTAAAAAGTGAGGTGAAAGGACAGCACAGTAGCAGATGAAATTTCAATGAATACAGGTTGAAGTATGTTGTAGGAGGAATCATTTGAACTACTGAGAGTTCTGAGTTTAAAGAGCGATGAGTTTAAAGAGCAGCGAGTATAAGTTGACGATAGTACTTTCTGAAAGGGAAAAGCCGTGATTGCTGCTGTGGTTCAGTTGTTTGCTGAAAGAGGTTTGTCATTCTGGAAGGCATCAAAGAACAAAAGAAAGCAAAAATACTGAAATTATTATAATGAAAGTATGTAACAGTGGCATAGCACTGTTGAGGAAACCATTTTTTCTTTAAGGAAGCATTGTCTTGAAACAGTAGAGAAAAAATAGACAGAATTCAGAAATATTTGTGGCAATCAGGAAAAATTTGAGGTAAGGAGATAAAGCATGTTCTCCAAGGTCAGATTCTGGTCAGATACTTGTGTAGGCTCACCACTGGATTACACTAGTATGGCTGTTCTTATGGCAAAATAACTGCCATCATAAGTTAATGTTTTAGCTGCAAAGCAGTTCCTGTCCTTGTCTGCATATCCTGTCCAGCCTTTGAGCTTCCTGGATCCAACAAATTTGTCAGAGGGATACTTCAGTTCTTACAGATTTCACAGGGAACCAGGAAGACAGGGAACCCATTAGCGTTCTGGTGGAAGAAGATTTGCACAGCCTCAGATGGGAGGGCATGCACTGAAGAGTGACTTCACAGGGGTCCTAGATGTACAAAATGCTTCTGTGAGATCTGGAACCTTCTTAGAAACCAAAGTCCATTATCCAAAAGACAAATTCACAGGGAAACAGCCTTGGTTTGTTTTACTGGACTTCTTGTTTTAGAAATCACCTCTCCAGTCTTGTGAGACTAAATAATCAGGCATAAGGGTGTGGGAATAAATGCTCAGGCATAAGAATACATCTTCACAGATGAGAGGCAGCTGCTCTGCTCATTTACAAAGTTCTCTAGGTGCTTGCAAGAAGAAAAGAATTGTTTAGGGTCAGGATCTTCCCTGTGCTTCAGAACTAGGATCGGAATGTCTGGAGACTGAATCCTGCTGAATGCCTACTCTATCTTTACTTCTTTCCAGGATTCTGGGCTTACTAGAGCGATGGACAAACTGGTTCCCACACAACGAACAATGAAAATAGCGTAGAATCTGAATCCTCGTGCTGGCTGTTGTGCTACACATTAGAGAAGGAGCAATAGTGACCTGCAGCACAGAAAACCATGGGAGAAAAGTTGACACTGTGTTTCCTGAGCACTATAAAACAGTTTCCAAGCTATTTCTTCTATTCTTACTCTCTCCGCAGTTCCACCATAAATAAAATTATTGAAAACCTGAATGCCCAAAGATATCAGCTTTAGGTGCCTCGGTCTTGAGCATGTTGCATATATATACTCCTTCAGAGATATGTACAGATCAGGATATATACCTGGAGATGATCCAAAGACCATCAAGTACCTTGGCCCATTGCTTGCAATTCAAAGATTCCTGGGCGCAATTTTCTCTCTACCTTTTTTTTTCTTTGTTTACTTAAAAACAGCTAGAAAGATATTACATAGTTTTTACTCGCCGTGTCTTCCTCTTCAATCTCATCTGCAGTAGAATTTCCTTATTTCTGTTTCAGTGTGTCTTTCTCTCTTTATTGCCTGTTTGTATCCCTATAATCTACGCTGTCAGTCTTCCTTCCTTCCATTCTTTCATTGCACTCTTTGTTTCTTGCCCCATTATCACTTATTGTCAGCTTCCCCATCTTGTCTTCACTGATCTTTGGAATTATTCACTTCTCATCAGTTACTCACCACTTTACTAAACCTTTGACTCCTCATTAACTTTTTAGTAAGTCAGACTACATCAGTATTAATAAATGAAATGCTCTTGGGACCATCCTCTGAACTGAGGCAAACTGGCAAGGAATGGCACCCCTTTACACTCATATCTTCAAAAAACAGGCTGAATCCCCCAGGTCCAGAGCCCCAGAAGTGATCACTGGTCTCTGATAATTCCCAAACTCTGCCCAGAAATTGACTGAGGACTGCTGAAAAACTCAGGGCAAACCCATGCCAGAGACCATTCAAACTCCACAAAACGGACAGCCAGAGTCTAGTACAATTGCTGCTACTGTTAAATTTATTACTACAGACATATTCACCAGCAGCAGAAATGACCTTTAAGACTAAGAAATACATAAACATTGACTCTCGTGGTTTGCAAGAACTGTAATTCTAAACCAGAATCTCTCCTTTTCCTATGTAAACTGATTTCTAGTTTTGAAATTCAGTCATTGCCTTCCCAGCTGCTGATAGCTTTAAAGCTGCCTGAAGCGGAGCCAGCTTCTCTGCTGAGCAGGCAGTATGGTTTCTTGCCATAAAGGAAACAACTTGAAAGGCAGCCTGTTGACTGTGTAAAGGATGGATGTGCAGGACTTTTGTCCAGAGCCAATGCTTTTCCTGCCACCTTCCCCGAAGAGACATTAAACCTGGAAAACAGCAGTTTCATAGACAAATTCTAGGCTTAGACATAATCAAATAACCTCAGCACAGCGAGTTCCTGCACATCAAGTAAGCTGCGGTAACTGTCCACAACAAATATGAGATAATATGACATACGTTAGCCCACAGTGAAAAGGGGCTAACCTAAGCCAAATTACTCTGAATATGCCACGGGCTAAGCGCATTTGCACAGACAGTTATTGAGACTCAGCTGATGCATGGTAACAGTTAACCAGAGTAATTTGATCATACGTCTGAGCTCAAAGACAAAATAGACTCTTAATCGTTAGCATGGTATATGGGAGATGTGGCCATGAAATTCTGCTACATTACCATCTGACCTATCGGGAACATAAAAGATACACTCCCTTCTTGGCAGTTTTTTAACACAACATTTTTACCAGCCTGAATTATGAAAACAAAAAGTGCTATATTTAAACCTATAAAAATGCAGTTTATTCCTCTTTGATAAGGCATAACTTTTTTTAGCAATTGAAATCTGTAACATTACAGCCTTAGGAGGTAATTTACTAAATAGGACAAAATTAGCTGATTTTTGGACCATTTAAAGGAACATTTCTGTTGAAAGCATATAAAATGTATTAAAGTAATCTCTGAAGTCTTTACCCCTGCTTGAGATTTTAATTTAGTGGAAGCTAATAAATTATCCCTTTCAGAAGCTATTGAAAATTTTCACTTAAATCCTTTTTAAAACTTAATGTGTTCAATTGAATCTTAAGCAATTTATACACACACACACGACGCTCGCGGTGGTCACTACACCAAGGTGAGGGCTGAAAAGAGGTTAGATTAGCCCTAACTCCTCTGCCTTTGGTATTGCCAGGGTGCTATTAATGAATGCGAATTCCCTCCTCCCCCCTCATCGGCACTGGCCTGGCTCTCGGATAATTACTTTTCCACAACAGCCTTTAGCAAAATGCCCTGCTCAAGGCCCGGGCCTATTTTCTCTGCGGCTGAAGGATGTGGTAGTGGGGACGGCAGGAGGACGGAGGATGGACGGCTGCCATCAGGGAAGGGAAATGCATATCTGGGCCACCCCAGCACGTGGCCTAGCAGGGACACAAAAGCTTCAGTTCCTCTCAGACAGGGCTCCGCGTTACAGTCGTGCACTTATCAGAAATATTTTTTCAGGCTATCAATTATTATATTTGAGCATTGCATCCTCGCTCTAGGGAGTCCTTAGCAAGCTGTAGCAAAAATCAATCCAGTTTTACAACTTTTACCTTGGCAGAGCTCCAGCTCTTTATCTGCCTCACACAGCCATTTAAAGATGCGGTGGCTTTTTTTCCTGGCATAGAGATATATTCGAAAGTAGGACTCGCCCTTGATATAAATAATACCCTTTCTCAGGTGAGTGTGAATAGCATTAGTCTGTGATGCTTTGCTTTTCGTGTTTGTTTTTCATGTTTGAGCCTCAGCAAGGTTTGTGTGGAGGGATACAGAGCACCCACCTCTCCCAGACTCCGTACATGCCGGTAAATGGAGCTCCCCACTTCAGTAGGTATTCAGTGCATGAGGGCCAGAGTCAGCTTGCGTGTAGCTTGCTGCAAAGGAGTTGCAAGGAATGGCATTTGAAAAATTCATCACGGATTAATTTGAGGACCTGTTGTGAGGTATCGGAGCTCAAGGCCCACCTCGGAGTTGACCAGCCTGGTTTTCCATCACATGTACCCCATGGTTTCACTCAGCACCTGTGTTAATGGTCCTGCAAGCCCAACCTCCTCCAAAAGGGTTGGGAATGAAAAGTAGCAAGGTCGGTATTTTAAAAGGCAGATGTCACTCCTTCAAAAGGTGACTGCCTCACAGATGGCTGGGAAATTTGGATAGCAAAAACTGGTCTTAGATATCACCATGTTAGTGTAGGCTGTAAAAAACAAACAGCAGATGCTGGGCTTCAATGGAGTTATGAAGGAATAGGCATTAAAGGAGAAAATCTATCTTAAAGCTCTACTTTGAAGGGGCTTTATGTTTAGAAGCAGATCCAGTTTCTATTTCTCCACTGAACGTGCGTGTAGACGCTCACAGAGCCACTAATCAGATTGCATGGGTTTTCATGTTTCTCATTCTCCACATTTCACTCAAAAATGCATTTTACGATTTCCTGCTAAAGTTATTTTATTAAATTCCCCCACAGCAGTTAGCTCAAAGACTAAAAGCCATCCCTTCAGTTACGCCATGCAAGTTTATGCAGTGCAAACACTTGAAGGGCCACCACAGTTCAGAAAGAACAGGTCTGACCCATTCCTTCCATTCTGCGGCATATACCAAGCTGTGGCTCTAACATAGAAAGTCTGTTTGGAAGAGCTTGAGGTCTAGCCCCTACAAAGAGAAGGCCAACTGGGAATGAGGTGTTTTGGGGACTGCTGACCGAGTGGGAAGGACACCCCCCTTTTACCTGGCGCACAATGGAGGGTACCCACTAGCTACCCAACAAAACATATCCCTGTCATGTTCACAGTGTAATGAGTAGCTTAATAAATCCTTTGATTATAGATTGGAGGGATAGGTACCTGAAGTAACTCATGAGGTTTTCCCTCTCACACAATCTGGAGCTAGCATCGAGCCACCTTTGCCTATGTTAGAGCTCACAAATTAAGCAGGAAAATAGCCTAATGGAGATTAATATCCAGAAAAATAGTCAGTGGAGAGTGCTTCAAACAAGAGAGCTGGTGCTGTTGTTTCATGGCTAGTGCTCATTTCTGGATATCTCATTTTAATCAGCATTGATGACAGCATGCCACCAGTAGGACAAATAGATCAAAGTTTTGGCCACTTACTAATATTTTAAAAAGAGAAGAAAAGCTAATTCTTTTCAAACTCTCTCCCTTGGGTACCTGTTTTTTACCTAGTTAATTACAAATTTATTTTATTTTTTATTACCCATAGGTCTGTAGTGTTAGGCATTTGACTCAGGAGTCCTGCAGTTGCCTGTACTTTAGAAGCAGATCACACAGTTCAACTGATCATGCAAAATGTTCAGGATCTTTTAAAATAATAAATGCTATAAATGCCTAAAGTGGCATTATTGAATTCAAATCTTCTGTTTTTTTCCCATTTCTATCCTGTTTCTGTATAGTCAGACTATATGATTGTACCCATTCTTGTCTACTTGTTGGAACAAATTTTACAGAGAAAACCATGGGGAAATTTACAATTTTGGTGTATGCTATGAAAAAAAAACAAAGAACTGAAAGTTTGTGTTCAAACTCCTGATTTCATTTCCTAGTTAAGGTTGGAGTGTTTGCTGGAACTTTCTCTTTCCTAGCTTTTGTTGATTTCTGTCATTCAAGAATCATGAAGTAAATATTTATTAACATGGGAACCCTCCTCCCTTCCTGCCCTTCAGATTTGTGCTTATTATGCTAATGAACTTACTTTAACAAGGGAACCACATTCCTCCTGGGTCCCCATCAGTTCTGGTGCCAACGCATTAGTTATTTAAATGTAGTTTTATATTAATTTTTCATATTGTAATGCATTGTTTCTAGTGAATATACATGTAGCTGGTTTTCAAGAGTAAACAAAAATATATCAAAAATATCGTTAGCTGGCAAGCTTTCATCTTGCTTTTTGCTTCCTGTGATAATGGTGGCCATTTCTTGCTTTTGCCCTCTGAATTTTCTCAACCATCCGTTTCCCCTCCTCACTTCTTTTGCAGTGACCACCACCAGGGAGTTGCTTTTTGTTCTCTGAAGCACGCTATTGATGCAGATAAAGAATTCTGAAACTACATATTTTCTGTGTGTTCAGCATTTGTTTTCAGTATCCTCAAAGTCTGCCATAAAGTCCTGCAGTCTTTGAATTGGGAAACCCAGCAAAAGAAACAGGAGTTGAGCAAAAGCTAAGAAGGACATACTCTTGAAAAACAGCATATGATACTAAGACAACTATGATGCCTAGACAGAGAAATTTACCCAACCACCATATTCCTACATGTCTTCAATAAAAAAGAAAGATATGCTAAATAAATTCCTATGGATATGCTTATATGATACAGGATCACAGCCATATGATGTGAAATCTAGTTGCTTACCAATTATGTAACGACTGTTGATCTCTGTGAGATGGAAACTATCGTTTCCAAGACACAAGCTTTTAGACTGAAAAGTAGAAGCTGCATTCTACCACAAATCATATTGTCTCGGCTATCGTGTATGTATTTAGGCATACCAAAATATCCAGAGTGGGATGTACACAGGATGCTCCATTTTGAAACATTTAAAATCAATAAACATTTTGGTTTCAGGAGGAGATATGCATTTGAATTTAGTAACGGTGTTGAAGTCTTTTACAATGTTCGCCCAAGAGCCCTAAAGATGCAGACATGAAACCAATGAACTATTAACTTAGGTGTGTGACACCAGAGAAGTAGAAGACACTTAATGAATCCCTGTTCTTTGAAAAAGGCTTCAGAAGTGATGCAGGGAACTACAGAGCAGTGAGTCTGACTTCTATATCAGGTAAATAAAAGAAACTCTAATAAAGGTGAGAATTAGTAGATACCTAGATAAATATGATATATTCCAGGGAAGAATCAGCCTGGCTTTTCTGAAAGGAAGACTCTCTTGCAGATCTGTGAAAGTTCTTTGAGGAGCTGTAAAGGTTATGGATAATGGTGACCCAATGACTCTGTACTTTGATTTTGAAAAAGGATTCTACAAGGTCCCTTAGAAGAGGTTTCTAAAGAAATTAAGCTGTCATGGGTAAGGAGGAAGGCCTTCTCATGGATTAATAGTTCATTAAAAGAGAGGAAAAAGTAGGTAGGAATAAACTGCCAGTTTTCAAATCAAAAGCTATTACTAGCAGGGTTCTCCAGGTGCCTTTGGCATGAGTATTGTCCAGGGTGTTAATAAACTTCCTCAAATGGAGAGCAAGCAGTCAGGTGACAAAGGGCACAAGTGATACGGAATTACTTGAAACACACAAAATTAATGCTGATGATTTCAGAAGTTTTTCACAATGCCTAGAGAAAATTCAGTAGGAATTTTCAAAAAAAAAAAAAAACAGTATCAATTCAGGCAAAAGAAATTTAGTATCAATGGTCATGAAGTAGTGTACATATGATATGAAATAATGGTCTAAACTATCTACTACAACTTAGCAAAGACATGGTGGAATTGAGTTTGGTTCTCTGCAAACATGAGGTCAGCTGTGGGTGATACAACAGTCCATGTGAAAGTGAATAGGAACACTATTTTTTCATAATAGGAGAAAAAGGTGGCATCCACTGAAATTAAACTCAAGAAAACCTTTTTTTTTCTCCCCCAAAGACAGAAATTCTGTAGTTCATTGAAAGAAAATGCTGGAAGGCCAGAAAAGTAAATGGTTCAAAAGCAATAGATAGTAGAGAAATTCAAGGATGGTAAATCCATCCATGTCTGTTAGTCACATCGTGACCAAGGAATCCCTATACTGCTCATTAGCTTAGCTCTTGGAAGGATCACTCTACACTTAAATTTTTCTCCAGTTATACAAATTGGGACACTTTACAAAAAGTGATAAAATAAAGCTTTAGATCAAGCAAGTATGGCTACTTTTATATTGCTAAAAAATGAAATATTTTTCAATTTCCAAATGAAATATTTTCAGTATTTCCATTCCTTGAGATGTTTTAAAATGAGATTTTTTTATCTAGATTTCAGGAAGTGACAGTGCTGAAATGTGATGTTTATTTGCGAAATTTGGTGAATTTTCTCACAGCTGATATAAACTACTTGCTTGCTCAACTTTCTGCATATTTGAACAAAGCTAATGCTTTAAAAAAGGAGGCAATGTCTTTGACAAACACAATCTCAAAACTTTTTAAGAATTATCATGCATTTCATTTATCTGACTAAATATTCTTGTTTGACTATGGGATTACTGTTTCTCTCATTAATTATATTAAAACTACAGCAGGTGATGTTTTCTTTCCACTTATTTTGAAATTAATACCTATGTACTGTAATAAATAATCACGGAATTGCAGATCACGGAATGGTAAAGGTTGGAAGGGACCTCTAGAGATCATCTAGTCCAAACCCCTGCTCCAGCAGGGTCACCTAGAGCACGTGGCACAGGACTGCGTCCAAGTGGGTTTTGAAGATCTCCAGAGAAGGAGACTCCACAACCTCTCTGGGCAGCCTGTTCCAGGGCTCTGTCACCCTCACAGGAAAGAAGTTCTTCCTCATATGGAAGTGGAACTTCTATGTTTCAACTTACTCCCGTTACCCCTCGCCCTATCACCAGCCACCACAGAGAAGAGCCTGTCCCCATCCTCCCTACAATCACCCCTCAGGTAGTCAAACATGTTAATCAAATCTCCTAAAATAAAATAAAAAATAATAATAAAATAAATAAATAAAATAATAAAGTAAAATACAATACAAAGATGTACAGAGAAAAGAGATTTATTGTTGATGTTAAAACTCTAAAAAACAGGAAGGAATAACTGAACAAATGTCAGCCACATCTGTTCTTCCTCTGTGAAGGAAACCACTACAGAAAGATAAAGTGTTGGTCACTTACATTATCAAGGTAGTGGTATCTAATACCTCTGCTTTTAATAAAACACTCTTGGTGGACAAAAGATTAAACAATGAAGATGGCTTTTCTGATTAGTCAATGCTACTGAGGTACTCAAGTATATCTGAAGTATACCTGAAGCATCTATCACGTACGCGCTCATGCTTTTGCTTGCCTGTGCAGCTAGCTCTCTTCATCCTTGCCTTAATTGTGTCCATCATAAAAGACTATACAGTATGAGCTTTCTCTTTCTTTTTAATGCATATCAGGATCACATTTTGAAATATCTGCCATTTCTCGCTCTTCCTTTCATGTAGTAACCAAAATAACTGAGAAAGAATTTTGACAGGAAAGAACCAGCTAAAAGTGAAAACACATCGGGACAGCACAAAAAGGGAGTATAAACCAGAAAGACTGAAAAAGTGTTTGCATGTGTTTTCTTTTGTCCTTAACTGCTGAACTTTACCCATCAGTAAAATAAATGAATAAGTTTTCTCCATCTCCAGTGACTGCATTCCTATCTTACGATAAGATTAAATTCTAGCATCATAAATCAACACTTAGAATTAGCATTAAGAGTCCGACAACTAACCCTAGAAAATGTCAATTGATTAGATTCTAATCTGAGGTCCTGATAATTGTCATTTGTCCTACATATATGTATTTTATATTTAAATATGTTTGTTTAAACAGCATGATGGCCATAATTTAGAATCACCTAGAGAATTCAGAGGTAAGGTGGGAGAAGAACTAGGACACAAGTGAGTCACAGTTTTAACCATACCAGCTTTAAAAGACAAGCCCTTAAGTTATTTAAGCTTAGCAGTGCATATTGTTTAGCTGACATAAATAAAAAATCTGAATAAAAACCCCAAACTGTTTGAAACAGTCAATTCAAGCACATAAGTGGAGTTTGTTGAAGATGGAGGTTTGTTTTTTAAGTGCTCAAAAATACTCCCACTGATTTAAATAGCTAAGATTCCCATCCGCTTTTCCTAAACTCCAAAATTCTTTTCTTTCTGAGTCACTTGGGTTTCGGCATCATTTCTTGACGCACTGTTGAGCATCCTTCTACCAGTTTATGCACAGTTTTGCTTTGTTTATACAGCAAAATGCTTGCAAGTTTTTCAGTGATAGGGGCAAGAGAGCTGTTTTGGGTTGCTCTGCTTTGGGACATAAGGCTACAACAATGGCACAGCTTTGATGTTCATTCTCCCCATTAATCCCCAGATCAATACTAGCAAGGCTGTTCCTAATGAACATCAAGGCTTTGCGGGATGTTGCTTTATGGACTGTGCTACGGTCTATTTTTTGTGATGAGGGTAATTCCAACTCATTTTGTACTTTTCTTGCCGCTGCACATTTTATTTCCAACTATGATGCTATGATTTTATGTGAATTGCAATAGAAAAAAAAAGACATCAGAGAGAAAGTTGCAAAATGAGTCAGTGCTATGCTTGGCTCTGTTTCTTTTCTCCAAGAATTAAACACAGAAGTTTAAGGGAAAAAAAATGTCACCTATCTGTTCTTGCTTCTCCGTTCTTTTAATTTACCCATCTCTGCCATCACCCACAAATCAATAGACTTACCTGGCATTCAGATCTCTCTGAACGGGCTAATGACTCAGTATTTCTTGCATTTGTAGATAGAAGAAACCAAGATAATCTCTGTACTGCTGTGATCAGCTGTGACAAAGCTGCCTGTTGTCTTTTTATAGAACTATATAACCCCCTGGCTCTGAAAGATCAGATTTATTGTTGCCTGTTTAGTGGCATGTGAATTTATGGAAATTCAACTCCATAGCTCAGTATAAGCACAGCAGCATTTTCTGATACTCAGAGTTACAGAAAAGAACTAGCTTGGTGTAAGACAGAATAGTCATACAACCTTAATGCAATCTGGTAAAGGAAAAAACTGCTGTACCTGCATCTAAGGAAGCAAGCAATGATGGCCTGGGATGCCTTTGTTGAACTCAGAAGATGAAATTTGGAAAAGAAGAAGATTGTGTAAACCTGAATTATGACAAACTCCCGATACTAATCTTCATTTATAATAGCTCTTTCCAGTTAAAGTAGTGAATTACTACTGACTTTTCTCTCCAGCACAATGAATTTATTTACACTAATTAATAAAATGCCAGGTAGAAAGGAGTTTTTGGATGCAATGTAGTAGGCTTTTGATAACTTCATTCTATGAGACAGTATTAAGTAAACTAGCTAGTGAAAGGTAAGTTTTCTGGTGAATTAAAAAAATGATTAAGCAAAGGAATTAATAGTTTGATGATTTGACCTTCTTGTGCAAAGATCATTAACAACACACATAGAAAGAGTTTTGCAAACACTAATAGTCAAAAAAAGCATCTCTAAAAAACAGTCAAAATAAATTTCTAGTAACATTATATCTGTGAATTAATTCTTTAAAATGTGAGCATGTCTTTACTGCATCCAGTCAAAAGCCATTTGACCTGATATCTCTGATATCCTTGACAGAGATTAGTATCAGAACAGCAAAGACGGAGGCTTCCTCAGAAAAGCCCTACAGCCTCCAGCAGTTGAGAAGAGGTAGGATTTATCTGTTTGATAGTCTGTTATGAATTCATCTTCCATGCATTTTGTTTCCATGCTTTTTAAACCCATGTAAAACTTCTAGAATCCACAGCATCCTGCAGCAAGGAGTCTCACAGGTTAATCATATGCAGCCAAATGAACCGTCTTTCTTTGATTGTTTTGAACCTACCATCTGCTTATTTCATTTAATGTTTCCTAGCTCTCATATTTGAAAATACAGTAAAGGATCATTCCCTACGTACTCTCTCTGTGTCACTCGTGATTTTATCGCCTGCTATTGTATTCCCCTCATCACGCAATTCTTTTCTAGGCTGACGAATGCGAGGCTAATTAATCATTCCTCATTAGAAGCTGTTACATACACCTTTGATCATTCTTACTATCTTTCTATGAACCTTTTATAGCTTTACTAAGACTTTGTTGAGGTGAAGGGACCAAAAATGCATGCAACATTCAAGATGCATGAGCACCATAGACATAGCTGCATAATGATGTCTTCTGTCTTATTTACTTGCTGCTCTCTTAATACATCCTAACATTCAATTTCTCTCTTCTGGCCACACCTCGGTGCTGAGCTGACATTTTCACTATTCCAACTCCAGAATCTCTTTGCTGGGGAGTATTAGCCAGTTCAGAACCCAGCATTGAGTGTACAAAGTTCTGCTTGGTTTATCCCAAGTGTATCACTCCTAGTTCATCTGTGATATTATCATCTGGTCACTTGGTTTCAAAAGGTCCCTTTGTAGTTTCTCACCACTGACCATAGCTTTTACAACCCTAATTGCTGCTGTATATTATATAAAACCAATATATGTGCTATTTCTCACCTGTCCCCTGCATCTTTTTTTAAATGCTCTTTTTTTCCAAAGAAGAAAATAGTATATAAAAATACATTTGCAGGAAACTAAAGTGAAAACTATCTGAATGCAAGTTGGCTTCGTGAAAGTATGAGAAAAAATAGAGCTCACACACATTGGAAAAGATTAAATCACCAAATAAAGAAAAATCATAAACTTCAGATTATGAAAGAAGTGCTGTTTAAAGCAATGTGCACTTTTAGCCAGTTAAATCTCTTGGTGTCATCCTTAAGCCATAGGCTAAAATGTGATCTAAAGGATGAGGAGGAGACTTGATCATTTAGTCACATTCCTTCTTGCTTGACATGGTCATTTGCAGAGCTACGACCTTTTTCGTAAAAGCCTAAACCATTGTGTTCATTATTTGCCTTTTCAACATATGCAGCATTTTGAATCAAATTTAAGTTTTCTTATGGGCCCTGGTATTTTATCCCAAGGATAAAAGTGTGTCAAGCCTGAGGTAATCTCTTTAAAAAAACAAAAAGCCTGAGGGACTGAAACATTGCCTTCCATTTTGCTTGGGTTTTGGCTTTAGTACTTGCAAGTAAAATGAAACACTTGATTTAAAATTCAAGGCCAGATCGTAAGTGTTGCTGGGCCCCTGCACGTCCCAGTGGCTCCAGCGAGATCAGTGCATTTCAGGACTCGTCCCCTATATTGGGTTTGATACATTGTTTCTGTTTCCGTATAGCTGCGCTATGGAGTAATCCGCTGAGAATTTACTGCCCTTTTGGAGAATACTCCTGGTTTCATGTACGTATTTGTCATTTTTTCCCTTGGCCTTGTCAAACTGAGCATGTTATTTTGTTGTTTGATAAGACATATATCACTTTATGAATTAACCATTTATACATGAGTCAGAATATAGAGTGAAAAGTATGGCTTTTTCTTTCAGCAATACTGTAAAAGATTTCATATATTTTGGCCATTTCAGCCCCCTCTCAAGCACCCAGTAGAGGAATTAGCCCTGAAATAATTCACTGCATTGGCATTAAAACTGTCATCATACTTCAGGGCTAGCACTGTCTTGAAATAACTTCTTATCAGTCTGCCAGTCCACAGTTTTTGGAAGACTGGTGATTTAAGAAGAGGGTTGTCTCTTTGTTTATTTAATTGTTTAACTAAAGCAAGATTAAGCTCTGCAAAAATGGTGAATCTGCCCAACATGCTTCCTATTACCCTGGATCTCCCGTTTACATCTGCCCAGCACAAAGGAGACATTACAGACAACCATACCTGGGAGAATCAGCATGCTGGCTTACACGAAAGGCTTTAAAGGGACTGATTTAAGTCAGAGATGCGGCAGGTGAAACAGGCACAACACATCAAAATCTCCTCATTAGTTTCCCTTTTTTTTTTTTTTCTTTGGGTTATGTGCTACCTGCAGATGAATGCTGTAGTGGAGTATTTTGTAGGAAGGATAAGTTACTAGATTGACCACTAGTTATTGGCGTCACTGGCATTTTCCAACACATTCAGCTGCACAATCCCATTCACCAGTCCTAGAGTAAGGACTGTAATAGACCATTAATATGTCTGTAGAATTTCAATTTCCTCTTAAAGTATTTCCTAGTTAAAACATTTTGAAGAATTCAAGATTCTCCTTGAGAATATGAATATAAGCACCCTGATACAAGATGTATCCTTGCCAGAATTCTTCCTGTTCTGTGAAACCATAGCAGCACAAATCAGCCTTTTTTTTTAACATACATATGTAGGATTCCTCAAGTATTGCAGACCTACTGTTTTCTTTCCTTCCCATCATTGCAAGTTTCAGTACAAAGATGTTTGGGTGGTATAACCACTGAAAAGGAACTTACTGCCAATTTATGTGCCCCAGATATTGCCTCCTACAAGAATGACTTCTTGTGGCTCTTTATAATTAGCAACAGCTCAGAGTGGCCTTGAAGCTACTTTAAATGATCATGAAGCTCGAGACACACCCCAGGATCCTGAAGTTTAGAGGCATACTGACCTTGCTATCATTTTCCTTAGAACTTGCTCCATAACACTTCCTTTTCTGCAGAAATAGCCCAGGGATTCCAGTTTAGTTTTGCATCCTGATAGTAGACAGACTTGACTGACTTTTTTTCTCTCATCATCAGTAGAGACGGGGAGTGATTTTGATTAATGACTTCATTGTCCCCAGCCAGCAAGAGACTTGCCTTTTTAGGTTTGCATCAGAATGGATGCTGAACACTGTAACTCTCTAACTGGCAATAGTGTTCACCTGCTGAGAAGTGAGAAAATTAGTCAGGAAAAAGAAGTTGCAAAATAATACTGATTTACTAAAATGTCAGTGGCTGATAAAGGTTTCCTAAGCTTTGCTAGACTTTTTCTTAAGTCTATACATAAAAAGAAATAAAAAAATAATAATTAGAAGAATCAAAATTACCTTAGGAATTAAGTAAAACCTCATTTATCCTTTTTTATTATTATTAAGAGGAAAAAATAAGGCAGAATCAAGTACCAGCAACATTAACTCTGAGGTATTTTCATGCCAGCTCCTACTCTCTGTATTGTTAGATTAAGTGAGGGGGCTAGACCTGTCACAGGAATTTGGAGAGATCTGATTTGTTGAAACCCTTGTGAGACTGTAACACGTCTCATGAGTATAATTTATTGTCATGGCTTATGCTTGAGCACTATCTCTTAAACTAATGAGGTATTTTAAATCCTCCATTGCTTCTCTGCTACCTGTAAATATTAGTTAGCTCACATGAACTCAGACTCAAAATTTCGTAATGTAACCATGGGCGCCAATTCGAGTCACTTTTGCATAGATAAAAATTACAGCCTTTTTTCTTTATTTGCCTAAGTTCTAGAAGAAAACCCTATCTGAAAGGCACAGAGTTAGTCAAGTGCTGCTTTGAAGAAGCCACAAGTCAGTGAAAACACTTTTCTAGTTCTCTTGCCTTGCTTTAGTACTGAAAAGTCACAAGATATTGGTTTCCAGCAAGGAGAAAGGGTATTTCACTTTTTTTTTCTTATTTTGCAAAAGTTGAGTCAGTTTTTCTCACCTTTTAATGAAGAATTGTTTCAGTTTGCTCAGACTTTAAGTGAAATCCACCAAGATTGGAAAGATTCAATACAGAATGGAAACATGAGTTCACAGGAATTATCGTACTGAAAACAACAAAATCAAGGTATTTCCACTGATTGTTTTTACTATTTAGCTTTAAAGAAGCTGCACATGGAATATTGAATATTTTATTGAATACTGAATATTGTGTACCATGAGCAAATATGAGATCATCTTTCTCTAGATAAATTTTCTGATGCTTATTTGCTAAAAGGGCATGTGTTTACATCCTGATGCTTCAGGAGCCTGGTTCCTCTCCATTCTCCTTTTCTTCATTTTTAGTATGTAGATATTAAATTCTGATTTTTTCAGTATTACTTTATATCCCTGTAATACCTGATAATCATAGCCATATACTAGAGGTACCCTGTGCTGGGAAAAAAAGAATTTTATATCAGCTTAGTATTTTTAAGTTTCTTTGAATGTCTCCATCTTCTGTGTGTTATGATCAAGGAGGCTGAATAGAAGTTTCCTGTCCAATGCATTCCATTCATTACTTTGTGTACTTTTCAGATGGCCCTTCTTCTACATGTCTGAAATTATCTGCATAAGCTTTGTTTACATTCTTTTCTATTGTCTTTTTTTTGTCATTTAAAGTCACTATTCCTAACTTTGAATATAGTATTAATTTGAAGCTGTATCACTTATTCATGTAAATATATAATAATATTTTCCATACATCTGATCCTCGTGGGTCCTAAAATGTTGTTTGCCTTTTTTATCATTTTGTTGTACCTTGAGCATAAAAAGTGATGAATGTTTCTGGAACAATCTAAGTGACCAAAATCGCACTTTTGTAAAAGTAATGTTTGTGTGTACTTACACACAGGCAGTTTTCCCACTCCATAATAACAAATAGTGGCTAGAGTATTAACAATTAGCATAAGAGAGATTACAGATTTATAAATGGAGATGGAGGAAATGTCTGTTTCGCATTTAACATGAACAAACAAACAAAAAATTAACTTTTGGGAAGAGTAGCTGAAATGTTTCCAAAGTTTCTGAAACTAAAGGGTCTGTAAAATTGGCTGGGAAGTGAGGCAAAACTAGGGCTTTATTTTTATTTTTTAATATTCCTGCTGCAATTTGTTTGAAAATCTACCATTATACTTAGATACTTGCTTTTCTCATTTTGGATTTAGCAACAGCGAAGAAAATTATTTATTCTTAAAGGTTGGTAAGCAGACTTGATTGAAACTTTAAACATTCCATATTCACTCTAAAATCTGAGCAAAAATACAAGGGAGTATACATCACTGATCCAATTCATATTTCCACATGTGGAAAAATATTGTTATGTAGAAATACTTAAACTAAAACACGTTTTAACTGAAGTGTAATAAGTGTTACTGTGTGTTCCATATCAATCCCAAATTATTTAGATGTTCATGAACAGAGAAACTGCTAAAACTGCTAAAACTCTTATTTGAGGGAGTCTCTTCCAAATTATGCTTCTGTATCTTAGATCTAACCTGCAACACCTTTACTGTCTCGAGGAAACTGCTTCTATATTGCTGGAGATTAAAGAAAATGCATTTCATAACGGACTTAGGCAGTTAGGGGATACTGGGGTAATACAACATCTCTGCCATTTATAAAAACCATGTTATCCATCAGTGGTTCATATAACCGTAGGAAGTCACTCTTCATTCATCTTGGTGCTTTCTCTTTGTGAACCATTTCTGAAATACCAGGGAGTAGAAGTGCTACAGTCATGTCGTACATTTGCAGAATGAGTAACATTACGTGGTTACTTACATAACAGCTGGGGTCCATGACACATGTTGGGATGTAACTTTTGCTTTGTTCTTTGCTAAAGAAGTAGCTGGGAAGGGGGGGAAAGAGTGTTTATGCATTTCACCCGAGCTCAGTATGTTTTTTTTTATTATGCAACTATTAGTCGTAACTATAAAGGACACGAGTTCTCACATCTTTCTCACATTTTTAGGCAATGAATGAATGTGGCTGAAGAAAATTCTCCACTGTATACACTGTGTACTTAATTTCTCTTCTTCAGTGTGGGTAAGGTAATATTTTGCATTTTATTTTTAGAATCATTGTATTAAATGTTGTTCTTACCACTTTTGGAGGATTGGAAACTACTCCAGGCCGTTTTTGCAAGTAGCACCTCAAGTACTATATATTTTACCTTGGGACAAAAGGAATAAAAATGAGGCCATACATCACGGGAGATGGAAGATTTAATTGTCAGGAATTGTTGGAGATGAACTAGCATTACCTTCATACTGGTCATAAATGATAGAACCTCAGGGAATCTGCTTAGAGGAACTATACATAACGTGATGGATATTAGAGTGTGAGGGAGCAGAGACAGTATTTTGAATGACACCCAAAAGGTTGCCGTGTTTTTACATACAGGGACTGACCACAGAAATTGCCTGAGAGAATGTTTAAACCAGTCTTTATTCTAGACCAGGGTTTCAGAGATGATAATTAAACTCCCTTGAGAGTTAAGGACATGACGGGGGATTGGGTAAAGTAATAATATGCATGTCCATACATAATACACCATTACTTGTGTTTAGCTTGTTGTGTTGTTACAGTATGTGAAAGTCACTAAGAAGACACAAAAAAACATTTTGCTATCAATGCTGAAGTTAAAGTTAATGCTGAAAGCAGAGTTGGAATGTTATAATCATTTAGCCACAGGGTTTATCCAATTTCTGCTTCTAGGTGCTGATTGTTGATTTCCAATTTGTGGAACAAGTACCAAGGTCAGTGTTGCATTCACCCATGTACTGCTCACTGCAGTCAACATTTTGACATTGTGTAATATGTATAAAACAGCTGCTACACATACAAATATCTAAAGGCGTCTTGACATTGACTCACCATACAAATAAATTCACAAATGAAAGTCCTTAGTAGACGTAAGCTGTGCCTGTCATGATGCCAGCTGAAATGTTGTTTCTGCTCACCTGGGTAGTTTATATTTTGAATTGCATCAGTCGTCCAGACCCAGTGATCAGAGGTGACTGGAACAATTCCAGCAGAGCCTTGCTGTCCTTCTTATCTGCAAGGTCACCTGCCCAGTTCCTTTGCAGCCCACATGGTAGGAAATGTTGGCTGTTCCAGGTCCATGATATGGGGCAGCTCTTCAGTCAGATTGCTTCAGGACTTCATGGCTTTTCAAATAATGCTGTTAGGGAGATCTCCAGGAGGACAGGCTTGGGGTAAGAGCTGGCTTGCAAAGAATCTCCTTGTTGGTTTGTTTTCTTGCAATTGCTCCTAATAAGAACAAAGCCACATTGCAGAATGCTGTTATCCTCCACAAATTCAATTTTCCTTTCAATGCTCTGCTCTCCTGATGAGAGGGTACATTCATAAAGGGCTTTCTAATAACAGGAATGTAGAAACCACATTGTCACAAGAATGTCTTTGGAGGCTTAGAAACTGCTTTCTGAACTTGTTTCAGATTGTCAGCTAATAGGGTAGCCTTCTTTCATAACTCTTGCATAGTAGGGTGCAGCTGGCTGAAAATCCACCTCAAACGATACTTACTTTTGTCTTTCCTTATTTATCATCATTATCATTACTTTTTACTTTGGTTAGCAGATGTTTCTTTAGTGCACTGACATCCTTTATAATTTGCATATTTATTAATTTAACTGGCAGAGAAGTCAACGTACTGTACAGTGTGCTCTCCGTATTTAATATTTATATGTATGTGGCATATGCAAAAGGGAAAGTTCCTCTGATATTCCCAAACACATTGAACATACAAATTTAACAGGTTAAAATTCATTTATTTTGGCTTCTCTTTTGTGCCATGCAAAAATATCTGATTGTTTAGAGCACAGCTCATATCCAGGGAGGAATCATTTTGAGTCTCATGTATAAACTCATAGCATTCAGGCTCTGGCTATGATGAACGAATCAGTAATTAATTGGGCATTCATTCTAGTGACCTGTCAGCATTCAAATGCTTTAATTAGATGGAGAAATGGAGGCAAGTAATGAGGGCCAAATCTGTATCCTTTTGAATTCAGTGGCAAAACATCCACTTGCTGCAATAAGATTTAGTCCTAAATGTATGACAGCGCACTATAGAAGATGTCGTCTCCACCAACTGTGGTTCAAGTGTATAATACTGATAATGTCACTGGTATTGTAGCTTTCATTAAAGAAACAATGATGCTCTTAGGAAGCTCTTTGTCTGCTCATGCATACAAAACAGGCAATTTTCATAAAGTATTAATTGCAAATTATCTACTATAAACGAGGGTCCCAAAAAGAAAAATATATTTTATACTGTATCTGCTGTTTATTTCATTAGTATTATTCTTCATTGTTTTGTTTATGTGGTACAGGTAATAGAAAATAGCATATCCTGTGTCAAATAATCACACTTTATACATGTGTATGTCAGCTTAGAATTTTTATTATAATCTCAAGTTTTTATTATCACTGAAACATATATGTATACAATGTATGGTATGTGTAAATGTATGTCTGCCTATGTTTTTCTATGTATTCTTGACAATTTTAATTTACACACATAGATGACCTATACTTGAAATTATCACATTATATTAAACTGTTGCAAAATATTTTAAGTCTATCCTTTGCCTTTTAAAGGTGCTTTTTGTAGCTCCGGAGTTCATCTTGCATTAACTTTGTACTCGAGGCACAGGTTTAACCTCTTCATTATGAAAACCTTAGGGCAGTTTTGAAAGTTGGATTTTCATTGGGACATTCGTTCAAATTAAATTTGCTCATTATTCTTTCAAAAGTGCTTTTAGTTTCACTCCCTGTTTTTTAAACAAACCCTCTAATTTAGGAATTATTTAGTGGCCTCTATGGCAAGATACGATGCTATATAGAAGTGTCCAAGCTAGATTTAAATGAGACACACTTCTGCCATCACAAATTGGAAGCATCTTCACCCACTTCTGTTCCTGACCCCTAGAAAATACCTTCTGATTTTGCAGCCAATTCATGACCAACTTATATAATTTTCTTCTTGTGTATATATCAGATTTTTTTTTCTTAAATAGCTTTTTACCTTTGTGATATTAAACATGCACTTTATTTATATAACAAAAACATATTCTCCATCAGCCTTTTCTTCATGAGGCTAAACCTCTGTAAGTCTCCTGTCAATAGTATGGTTCCATTCCTCTGAGCATCCAGGTGTGTTCATCTCTGCTGAACACGAGTGAATCACTACTGCATGCAGGCTTTTTTAGATGAAGTCTCAACTGCATAGTAGCATTAGTGCTTTTCTATCACTTCTGAACATACTCCAGGTGATATCCTTTGGGATTGCATCTGTACTTTTCACATCTAAATAAATTTGAATTCACCATCTTGTTGTGATCAGCTGAGATCTTGGGCGTTTCCCTCTTCTGTCTTGTTAAAATGATGAATTGCCAGCATCTAACAGTGATTCTTGTTATTAGTCCTGAAGTGCATGATTTTGCACTTAATACCACCATACATAATCTCAACTTTTCCCCTCAATTTTTCCTATGGTATATTCTGATCCCTCTAGAAATTAATGTTTCCAGGCCTTTATTGTTGACTGTTTTCATATTTCTCCAAGTGACTGACATAAGCCCCACCATATGCCTTACATGGTTGCTTAGAACCATTCATTAAAGTAGACCTTCTAATTCATCTCTATTTTTACAGAAGGAATGTCACAGCCATCTTAAAGACAGGACTAAACAAATTTCATAGCAGCTTTTAGACTTTTCTTGAAAACTTTTTCAAGAATACTATTTGAATTATATCAACACTAAACCATACCAGGGAACTCTTGGAAGAAGGACATTACAAAATCTTTTATTCATTTGCTTCCTTTCTTATTATGGGATCATGACTACAACTGTTCCTCACATAATTCCCTGGGCCTCCACAAGTGATTCTGTTTGGTTGGTTTTTTTGTTTGCTTGTTTGTTTTGGTTTGGTTTTGGTTGTTTGTTTGTTTGTTTGTTTTTTTCCAGTCTTTCCCATTTGCCTCAAATAAGTTCTGCTCTTCAGTGAGAATTACCCTGACTGCCACATTCAGTTTGATTGATTATGTCTTTCTAATTTCAAAGTCACCATTTCTCTTTTCTCTATTTGAGAGTACAGATGTTTCTGGGAAGACATTCACCTTGTTTTGTGGCTGAGATTCCATTCCTGCTGTACACAGTGGTCACCCATCCAGAATTACTCAGTCAAAGAGTTGGAGGCTTCAGACCTGTCATGGGCTTAATAAATTCCATTTACTTTTTTTTTCAAGTTCAGGTGCCATGTGGTAGTCATAGCTCGGCACCTCTTTACATTAAGCAACCATACTTAATCACACCTGTTAGTCTACAAAACAAATGTTTGCATGTCTCAGCTGGGCTTTCACTCCATCTTGGTTCAGAGCTGTTTTTGTAAGAAGTCTATTTGCTCTCTGAAAATACTCAGGCAAGTTTGGCTTCTAGTAATGTCTACCTGAAGGAAAATTGAGTAAGACCTCATTCCTATTTAAGGCACCAGATACATATTTAAAACTGGTTTATAAATTAAGCTCATACTCAATAGCTTGAGAAAAATAGAACATGCTTGAGTCTGCATGCAGTCTGAGAAGTGGGGCTGACCCAAGTACTCTGTTTTAAGAGTATGGTGGCTTACAGATGAAGGGAATATTATGTGCTTAGTTGGATCATCCTGTATAACTTTCAGTGACTTGCTGCCTAGTTCACCCTGGAGAATGACCACCAAAGTGGGCAATATGTGGATGAATGTTGCAATCACTGCAGTTAAAATCTGAAGAAATCTGCTTTAACATTGCCTCGGTGACTGTGCTTAGCAATTGAAGAGATTTCCCGATCAGATGAACCATGGGTCAGACTATCAGGAACTGAGGCGCACAGGTCATTTTCTCTTCCATTCTTTCCGGTGCTGGCAGCAATACAGAAAGAAACAGAAGGATGCAGTCCATGAACACACCGATCCGTGGTTGGCGTCATTACCACATCTTTGATTTCTTCGGCAACAGGAAGCCTTGCATGGCACCAGGCATGATGGCATCTAATGGGATCCATCTTTCTCAAAGGGGGAAGAGGGTCCTGGGTCACGGCTCACCGAGAAGGCTTTAAACTAGATTCAAAGAGGGAAGGTTTATCATCGGGAAAGCAGGTGATAAGGTAGGGGGTGGCCTGTCATGCCACTCACAGTAGCCTAACTCCAGAGCCTGTGAAGGGTGGACAAAGTCTGGAGAGGCTAAACGGCAAAATACAAGAACTTCTGAAGACTCACATAGTCAAGCTGCAGCCCCAGCTAGAAAGAGAGGCACATTGGGAGCCCAATTCAGATGCCTCTGTGTAAACACACGCAGCATGGGGAATAAACAAGGGGCATTGGAGATGCATGTGCGATTGCAGGGCCATGATCTCATTGCAATTGTTGAGACATGGAGGAGGGAGAGGTCTCATGACTGGAACGTGGCCATGGATGGCTTTAGGCTTTTCAGGAAGGACAGACCAGGAAGGCAAGGTGGCGGAGTTGCTCTTTACGTGAGAGAGCAACTGGAATGTATGGAGATCAGTGTAGGGAAGGACGAAGCACGGGTTGAGAGCCTGTGGGTGAGGATTAAATGGCAAGCCAAGAGGAGCGACCCTGTCGCGGGAATTTACAGGCCTCCTGACCAGGAAGAGGAAGTGGATGAGGCCTTCCACAGGCAACTGTAAGAAGCCACGTGATCCCAGGCCCTGGTCTTTATGGAGGACTTCAACCACTCTGATGTCTGCTGGGATAATCACACAGCTAGGAACAGACAGTCCAGGAGGTTCCTGTAGAACACTGCAGATAACTTCTTGGTGCAGGTGGTTGATGAGCCTATGAGGAGAGGGGCACTGCCAGACCTGATACTAACAAATCCCCGGAAAGGTGATGGAGCAGCTCATCCCAGAGACTATCTCTAGGCATGTCAAGGAAAAGAAGGTGATCAAGAGTAGTCAACATGGATTCATGGATTCAGTCATGTTTGACGAACCTGATAGCCTTCTACGGTGCGATGACTGGCTGGATGGACGATGGGAGAGCCGTGAATGTTGTCTACAAGGCTTTCAACACTGTCTCCCATAACATAGGAAAGCTCCAGACGTGTGGATTGGACAAGTGGCCAGCGAAGTGGATTGAGAACTGTCTGGATGGCAGAGCTCAGAGGGTGGTGATAAATGGGGCCGAGTCTAGTTGGACTAGTTGGGGCCAGTGGTGCCCCCCAGGAATCAGTACTGGGCCCAGTGCTGTTCAACTTGTTCATCAATGACTTGGATGAGGAGACAGGAGTGCACCCTGAGGAGGTTTGTGGACAATACCAAACTGGGTGGAGTGGCCAACACTCCAGAGGGCTGTGCTGCATTTCAGGGGGACCTAGACAGGTTGGAGAGTTGGGCAGAGAGGAACCTCATGAGGTTCAACAAGGACAAGTGCAGGGTCCTGCACCTGGGGAGGAATAAACCCAGGCACCAGGCACCAGTACAGATCAGGGGTTGACCTGCTGGAAAGCAGCTCCACGGAGAGAGATTTGGGAGCCCTGGTTAACAAGTTACCAATGAGGCAGCAATGTGCCCTTGTGGCCAAGAAGGCAAATGGCATCCTTTCCTGCATCAGGAGGAGCGTTGCCAGCAGGTCGAGGGAGGGGATCCTGCCCCTCTACTCGGCTCTGGTGAGGCCACACCTGGAGTATTGCGGGCAGTTCTGGGTTCCCCAGTACAAGATGGATGTGGAGCTTCTAGAGAGGGTCCAGTGTAGAGTGACAACATGATTAAGGGACTGAAGCATCTATCGTATGAGGAAAGACTAAGAGAGCTGGGCCTGTTTAGCTTAGAAAAGAGAAGAATGAGAGGAGATCTGATCAATATGTACAAATACCTGAGGGGAGAATGTAGGGAGGATGCGGCTAAACTCTTCTCAGTGGTGGCCAGTGATAGGACAAGGGCTAATGGGTACAAATTAAAACATAGGAGGTTCCATCTCCATATGAGGAAGATCCCTCTTTACTGTGAGGGTGACAGAGCCCTGGAACAGGTTGCCTAGAGAGTTGTGGAGTCTCCTCTGGAGATCTTCAAAACCCGCCTGGATGTGACTCTGTGCCACGTGCTCTAGGTGTCTCTTCTTGAGCAAGGCAGGTTGGACTAGATGATTTCTAGAGGTCCCTTCCAACCTTTACTATTCTGTGATTCTGTAATGGTTTCCTTTTGGACATTTGATAAATGTAAAATTACTCCTAGTTGCCAACATCTTCACTATGTCAGAGTTTCAGTGCATCTGATAAACAAATATGATTTCAAATTGCACAGATTATGTGTTTATGCACAATTCCTAGTCTGTTCTACTTCATTCTCAATTCCAATAGTTACAGCCAGGGAGTTGGAGGGACTCATTTAAGAAGCTCAAATGGCGCTGGATACAATAAAGTATGTGACCACCCTCAGAAATGCAAATGGCGCGATAAGTTACAGCATAACCATGGAAACATTTATATATTTTACTGTCCTTTTAGTGCCTCTTATCTTGACATCCAAGTATTGTGATGGCTTCCAGACATGACCAAAAGAGGATTTTTCTTTGTGGGAAGCCTGCTTTTTAATCAAAACACATACTTTTTGGTATATCACAATCACAACTGTGTTCTTCTAACCTCTGGCAGTGTTTGCCAGAGATTCTTCACCCTGCTGGCAGGTGTTTATCCAGCTGGGAAAGCATGAAGGGGTGTTTTGCTGACTCAGTAATTGAGCTGCCTTGTTATTCCATCCAGATATAAGAGAAATAAGAGAAATCATGACAGTGAGAGCAGTAGGGTTTGAATAGGCATGTCCTGAGGGAGCAAGGCTAGGGAAAACCAAACCATGGGAGAAGTTTCAGGTTGGGGCTTCACAGGGAATTCTTTCTGAATGACATTTGTGTTAATAAGCGAGGTTTATTAATGAAGAAATCCATTTGCCTACACCCAAACATGCATGAATATTAGTCAATATTCTTTTTAATAGCTGCTTTCTCTTGCATGAATGTCTATCAGCCACCCGTAATTCTCAGACAACATGTCTGCAGCCAGCTTTTGTGAACATGTTAATTAGGAAGTCTGTACCAGCTGAGTTTCTAAGAAGAACAGCAAATAGTACTGCTTATGCATCCCACCCCCACTGTAGACACCCAAACAACATGGTTTATTCAACAGAAATCATACAGAGGAGAAAGATCAGGTATATTCTGAAGCTGAGAGATGTAATACGAAACAATAAATCCTGCCTACATTGAGAGCTGAAGTACCAAAGCGGCATTCAGTGACAAAGATTGGTCTAGGATCTTGCATTTTATGGTTGCCTTGGGTAGCAAAAATGGTTCATTTCATAACACTGGAAAGAACTTGCTGGATTCCAACATATACAGGTATGCTGAAGTATAAGCAGACAGCTGATATGTTCTGTATCCTCCAGCAGGCAGCAGGGTAACCTGCCACAGAGCATAGGACCATGAATTCACTTTCTTTACCCCCAGAGTAATCATTTGGTTTTACAGACATTTGGAATTATCTGCCTTAGCACAATTACCTTGCTAAAAGATTTTGTGGATATTAATAACACAACTAAAATCTGCCAGAGATTGGGCTGTTTCAGGCACCATGGGATTGATACTGAGGAAATAAAAGCATGTGAAAATGTGGATAGTCAAAGACTGTCTTGTGGAAATATTGGTAGTATCAGTGTATGGTATATAAAATTCATGGTGGTGTAGCTGGAATTAATGAATTGTGATCACTGTACATTTGCTTTGGGAAGGAGAGAACATTCTGCAGCCTGGACAAAGAAATGCCTAAGCATTGCTTTACACAGGGCAATTGTTCTGTGAACTTAGAGTTTCTGAATTATTTCAGCCCTGCATAGAAGTTTCTATTCAGGCTTTGCAGAGACCAAGGTAGGAAGTTTCCTGATAGTACCAGACAGCGTTGGGCGAGGATGTCTTTTTTTGCTAACAGACTTTGATACAATTAAGAAAGAAAAAAAAAACATATTTCAGCATGCAAGTGATATAATGGTAATGGTAAGGTATTAAGGAGCAGCAAAGGCACCTCCAACATTCAAGCAGTAATATATCATCAATGAAGGTATGCAGTTTGTGAGGAAATGGTTGTGTTACCCAAAATAAAAGCCCAAATCTAATCTGAAACTACGGAACAGAGCTGGAGAATAATATCTGTGGCGGTCCAGTTGCAGATAGAAATTGCCTGTTATGGTGTTATAGTCTTCCCTGCAACAATGTAGGTTTTTGACAAGGCCTTACTTTGCCAAAGGTTATCAAAATTAGCAGAAGCACCACTAAAATCAAGTCATGTACATTTGAAAATGAGACTGGAGCTCTTCTAATCTGCCATTGTAAAGCAAATAAATGGAGGACATTTGTTGTCTCTGAGATTTAAGCTTTTCCTTCTCGACTACTGCTGACACAGTCTTTGCAGCATTCTTCTTCCCTCTCCCAGTATCATTTTCACCTTTCTTCCCCATGCACGCAGAGTCTGTCACTGTAGCTGCAAACAGTTTCCAGGAGCTGAGGAGGTGTCCAACAGACACCATTCTCACATCAGGGCCATGTCTCTGAAATCTGCACCTGCTTTCTTGCAGACTTGTAAAAGCAACTATTCTCCTGAAAAATGTGGGCGTCAGAATTAAAACTGCTTGAACATAATGGCATTTCTGCAGGTCTGCATTTCTAATGTTTGCCGTTTCAGCCCCAAGTGATTTTTCCATTTTAACTGTTCCTAAAATTCAGTCAAATGAACATTCCCTATTAAAAGGTTTTGAAAAATCGAAATTGCACATACTTTTTAATCATAAGTGATTATCTCAGAGGATCCTGTGTTATCTTGGAAAATGTCCAAATTTAAACAAACTTTAAAAAAATCACTTTAGATATTCAGCGTTCTCTACTAAAGTTTCAAATACTCCTTACACTTGTCACTGGGGCTTACATAAAAGGAAAAGTCAAAACTTCCTGTCTAAAATGTGAGGTCCCCTCTCCCCCATACTGAAAAGACCCACTGAAAGGCTCAACTGTTTTGTATTAGTTTTTCAGTTAAACGTTGAAGAATATTTGGGGGAAAAAAAAAGAAAAGACAAAAAAGAACATGTTTAGAAAGTTTCATCCTCAGTAATAATGGACCAAACATTTATTTATTGTCCTTAGTTAGACAGTGTCCTAGATTCAGTTATAAATCAGCAAGTCCATCAATGTCCTTGTCATGGGAAATGGGAAGAAAGCATGTTAAGAAACTGTTTTTTCTTTATACAGTATAACATCTATCTTTATGTAGACTCTTGAAATACGGTAAAATGAAAAGAGTATGTCCCTCTTACACCTACATGCATTCAGTCTCTTCACATCAACCTACCAACAAGAAAAGGTTTTTATGGGTACAGCTGGTCACACTCAGCACAATACTAGATTTTGAGGGAGACAATGGGTGAAAATTTCCACTGGTTTCACAAATTGTTGTTTCTCTATTAGAGCTTTCTGAGATATATTTTTTTTTCAAAAAAAAATGCATTTTATTAACAGTATGAAGATTTCAAGGGAGAATGGCACATATTCGTGTAAAGGGGTCTGCAACAATTTATGAGTTTTTGACTTATGCAGTTTTTTTTCCCTAAAAGTTAAGGCATTGTCCACAGATATTTGTATTAATTGTTTGAGAGTTTATCTTGGAGATCATGGGCTCATTTTGTTTGTTTATTGCAGATGGGTTAGAATTGTTTTAGGGCTTTCTGTTTTGATTTGTTTTGCTTTTCTCCCAACTATGCAAGCAGAGTTTTTGTTGTGGACAGTGATCCTTTTCCTTCATGCAAATGACAATATTTTTCCCCACGGTCATTTTTAGAGAAAAAAAAAAAATCTCTACAGTCTGATTTATTATTTTCACAATGACTTACCTGGGCTCTTTTCGAATCATACCCGGAAAGGAGGACACCCTTGCTCTGAAAAATGGTCATAGTGCTGACTGCATCCTCATTAATACAGCAATTCCTTAACACAATGACAGATAAAAGAACTTTCATTTTATTGGACTAAATGCTGGTTTTACATAAAATAGACTATAATTCAGAGTCTGTAATGTCTACCGAAAGGTTACACTCGTTACCATCCAAATAGACTGAGCTAATAAAAATTATATTTGTTACAATCCAAATAGATTAACTGGCCTTAAGGGCTTAGCTATGTATCACACTTTGCAATTTTCTTATAATTAAATTAACATAAAACAGACTTGACAAATAAATGACTGTATCAGAAACAGTTAAGCTCTATTTAACCAAAATAACTGTTCTATTTACATATACAGCAACCTGTGTGTATTTTGGAAGCTTTAAGAAGCCTATCCAGATAGATAGCAAATCCTTGGGTGCCCACAGTCTGCGCACAGCCTTGGACGCAGTCTTTCAGTGAACCACAGACACCCTAAATCACAGGTTTTGTGGCTGAACCTCAGCGCTCCCCATTGGTCCCCTCTCAGCTATCTATCTCCTCTGAAGCCTTGCAGCACCTAAGCAGTGGTTCTGAAAAGCTTTGTATGCAGTTCAGCTTTATTTGTAGTGAGTAACCCTTTTGCCTGTAATAATTTCAGTGAGATTGCTTATGTTTTATGAAGTTAAACACATCTGCAAGTCTTTGCAGGACAGTGGTTTTAGTCTCTTCACCACATTTTCCCCAGCCATACATGTGTCTGCTAGCCACATATCTCAACTGGAATAAAGTCTGTGGTAATGTCTCTTGGATGACAGCAGCCTAACTCTTTAATATTTTTAGCAGTTCATTAATGGAGGCTACATGGTTTATTCAGCAGCCCTGACCTTCCTAAAAACACCCTGCCTCTCTATAAACTATGTCTCTACCTATTAGATTTCTGGGCTTCTTTTCCATCTCTCTTCTATTCCGCTGTAAATCTTGAAACCATAATATTCAGAAACTTCATTTTCACCGTGCCTCCTGCTTGCTTTAAAAGAGCAAGGCACAAATAGCGTTTCCACTTGGAGTCTCCTCTGTGGTCCCTCTTTTGGATGGAAGACCACAGATATAACCTTAGTGGCTGGCAAGGACACAAATAGGAGACAGCCAGTCAAGACAGTGATTTTGCTTTGTATTTCACTTGGGAGTGTTTGTGTGTGGCGGGAGGAGGTTTCCCCTTGGGAAGGGCACTTTCACAGAAGTTGTGTTTTGCTTTCTGCCATGAATATTAAAAACACAGGATAACCTGGCAACAAAGAAGACGTTTACAGAGGACATACCTGGTGTCTGCAACACAGAACAAATAAGGAGACAGACGGTCATGTTTTTGGAGAGATTTTACGTCTTGCTTCCACGCAACAAGTAAAATAATGGAAGTGATGTGTAACCTGGTTTTCACACAAGCTCTGAAACTCTAGCTGCTGTGCTGTAATGTGTGTGTGGTTTGGCAAATGGTACAGAGAATAGTTTCCACTTTCCATAAAGCCATGCAAAATCCACTTAAGTTTCTTAGAGCTTTGTGCTATAATTAACCGTTCTGAGAGTGCTATTGTCTGAGGACGGTGCCTTTAAGCCTCTTCTCCTCCCTGTAGGACCTCACTCCGAGTAGAGAAGTGAAAATGGAGTTGAGATCGGCAAGCTGGATACTTAAATGCTTCTTTTGCCATGGCTTTTCTGGTGCTTATTTTTATGAACAAAGAGCTGCCTGTTGCAGAAGTGATCGGTAGTGCACCTCAGGTTTTCTCCCTAAATTATGATTGTGCAGCATAGATGTACACTAAAAAATATCAATGTGTTATCAGAAAAAAAATCTTTAAAAAGAAAGAAAAAAGAATTGGATACTATTTTAAAATATGTCTATAGAATCAGACATGCAGCTATTATGGTAAGGATCTGAGTGGCATTGCCTGGGAACAAGGCCTAAGTGGTAGAATACCTGGTGGCATCGGCACGGCCTTTCCTCGAGGTGGTCAGGTAATTCAGAAACCTGTGTGCAGATGGGTAGAAGGGGAATAAGCTGTTGATTATTGTTTTACTTTACACTTCCTTGGGAGAAATAACTAACTTTTGAAATTCAGCTCTTCAGAGTGTAGACTTCCTGACTTGCCCTTGGACAGACCTGTATGTCTTTCCACACAGCCTTTTCAGGGGCCAATAGCAAGAAACAGGGCTGTGGCTTTTGAACATCACTGTAAAGGAAATCACCTGGCACTAACAAACCCCATGGTGCTGCTGGTTGTTTAATTTATCCTGGGTGGGAAGCAGTCCAGAACAGAGGTGTGATTCAGAGCAGTGGGAGAGAGGGCTGATAGCACATCTCCTGAAGCTGAGATTCAAGGTGCATCATTCGTTCTTTTTTCCTTCCTTAGATCTAAGCTGACATGTCCTTGGAGGGCTTATCTTCAGAAGGCATTTAGACGGCTCAGGGAACAGGCAACTTAGGACAGTGCCAGGGCTACTGTAGTGTGGACCTCTCAAAAGATGTTTTATAACACTTAATTCTTGCTTGCCAATATGAGATTTACAAGGCCAGAAAAAAAAAGTGGGGGGGGGAGGAGGAGGGAAGTAATGGTGGAGGAGAATGTGAAACAATATATCTTTTGTTCTTCTGCAGGCTGAAAGACATTGCAAACTGTTAACTCTTTAGGACTTCTCACATACTGTCTCCTTTACATGCTATGCAATATCAGCCTCCAACTGTCTCTGCTTCTCCGCCTTCACCTTGAGTGAAGCCTAACAATTCCTGAGTTAGAAGCAGAGCGGTGTGGCATGCACAAACTCAGGGCTGCTCAGTAGCTGTACTTTGACTTCTGAGGTATTCTCTCTCCTCTCCCCTTTCCTCAGCTTTATGCATTAAAGCTTATTTTTAACTAAAGCTATGATCCTAAGCTTCTTCACAGCCTCAGCTAAGCTGTGTGATTCATGTTTCAAAGCCTAATATTTTAGCCTCAAAAGCAGGATGAAATACTGTCATTTGAGTTTTTTAATGACTATGGAGTAGTACATGCTTTTTCAGCCTTCCCTCAAAGGCTCCAAATTAGAATAAAACTAATTTCCACAGCACATGTAAGCCAATAAAAAGAGTATAGCAAAAGAAGGATACAGAGCTGGAAGAGAAAAGCACGGTACCAGGATTTGAGGTGAGTTTGTAGTGTATAATGATAAATTATGTACAAATATTATTACTATTATTATGTATTATTATTCTGTGCCAGCACTCTTTGCAGCTATGTCAAGCCAGAATGCAAAATTCTCGTGCTTTTCACCCCTTAGCACAGTCTGAATAATGGGGCTTATTCTGCACAAGTGTTGCCCCAGGGTTTCCCTTCTCTGACGGGCAGATGAATGTGTGGCTATAGCCTTTTCCACTCACAGTCCACAGAGCCACCCAGCTCTTCTGCTGTGATGCTTTCTTAGCATAATGCTCATGCGGAGCTCTACAATAGAGAGGACAAGCGGTCATGGAAGCTTAGCTGTGCCCTTGAAACCAAAGGGCACTCTCCCATTGGCCTCTGTGCTGCTAGATGTGCTGCCCAATTCTTCTCTGAAATGTGGAAGATACAGAAAAGTGAGTGAGACAGGTAGGGAGCATGCAAGAATTGAGAGAGTGGGCCAGGGGAGTCGAAAGGGAAGAAGAAACAAAGACAGCAGAAGTGAGAGGTGGGATTAAATAATAAGGGCCCTTTGGAGAAACCTGCAGTGAGCCCTGAACACCAAGAGTGAGGAGATGGCCCAGCCACAAGTATCTGGGAAAGGGATGGGGACTAATACAATGTCATTTCCTCAAAAGGATGCAGATGTGACTTTTTCTGCACAACCCTCTGCGCTCTGCGTAGGAAAATGAAAAGCCTTCCAGAATTCCTGAAGCAAATTGGAGATTCAGTCTGAGGCATCTCTTCCTGCAGATTTCTTTTTCTGCTCTTGGCTCAAATCAGAAGTTGCCTAATTACCTTCTGCAGCAGAGGAAGAGTTAAACAGGGAGGTCTTCTTGCTTGCAGTGAAAAGAAAAACAAAAACCTTCTCTGCAGATCTTCCAAACCTGCCTGGATGCCACCCTGTGCCACGTGCTCTGGGTGTCCCTGCTGGAGCAGAGGGGTTGGACTAGATGATCTCTAGAGGTCCCTTCCAACCTCAACCATTCTGGGATTCTGTGAAAATGCAACAGAAAAGAAGACCAGATTGTTCAGGTGTTCCTAAAGTTTGGCCAGTGTCATTCCTCTGATATCAGCTGCGGTGGGTTTGTGACCCACCATACCACTCTTACCATGTTGCTCATATGGTTTTAAGCCAAAACCAAGTTTTTCCTAGGCTATATTGGCCATCAGGTTTGGGTAATTACCGGCAAAATCATAAATGCTTTAGACAACAGAAAAAAATAAGGTCACACTCCTTTTTTGGCATCTCTTCTAGCATTTGAATATTTTCCTTTACCATGTTGTAAAGAGACAGAAGTCACAGTTAATAGTGGATGAAAAGATCTAGAATGATTTCCTTTAATTTCATGAAAACATCACATCTTGGTTACAAGGAAAGAAAAAGCCACGTAAATTATTTACAATGAGGAATACTGAGTAAAATTAATAAGTGCTATTCAAATGCAACAAAATCTGATAGAAGACAGGGAGTACTTGTGTTAAAAAAGTTGCTCTGTTCATGGCTCCATTTATTTTGGTGGTGGTAGAATGCTAAGAACAAAACAAATTAGAACCAAAACTGGAAAAGATGGGATTAATATACAGAAGGGCTGCGAATGATTTATTTCCTTTCCCACAATGCACCTTCCCATCTTATCTGAACACTTAGCTATGATTATTTCCATAAAGAAAGCATTTTATTTTGAAGGAAGCTAAGCTGTGTTTTTTAAAATAAAGGCAAAACTTTATTAAAATTCAAAAGAAAGGTAAACAGAGATGATTTGGGAAGTTTTATTCATTTGTTTGGGCAAACACTGCTAAAAACATCTAGGCGCACAGCATGTTTAAAAAGTAATAAATAGCTATTGTGCTTACTTCATAAACTTGTCAGAGTGTCTTCATTTTATTTTCCTGAACAAACTGAATTTCTGTACTGCTCATCCCGAGCCAGTTAATAAATACATCACCCTAAAAAGTGCTGTGGTATTAAATTTACAGCAGATAAAATATGGATGAAGTTGCTGTGCTTCAGGTACGTCAACTGTGATTTAATATCTCTGACTACCCTTATGAGGAGTAAAAGATTACTCGACTGCTCCAACAGCAAGATACTGACCTTTGCTCCCAAGTAACAGCCACTCAGCAAATAGTACCAAATGAAGAAGTAGAATAACATATAGATTTGCCATAAGAAAAAATTGATCTAAATCCATATATCAAATCTGCTGATCAGGGCTCTGCAGAAAACTGCCTCATAATCCTCAGTGTGCAATTGCAAAAACTTAGGTGGAAAAGGAACTGTGAGTTTTATTTTAAAAATAAAAGATTTCTTGAGGCAATTGGGTTAGGAGAGTTCTTTATCTGTAAGTGTGATGTGTAGAGATACATATATTTGTGTGTGTGTGTATGTGTTTATATACCTGCCTTGAGACATCTTCGAATACAAAAACATCCATGATCTATTAGATCATCAGCTAGTAATTTAATGATCAGCCTTGACCACGTCTTTTTTCTTTTATTTCTGTGAAAGAATGGAGAAAAGTATAACATTTTCAGAAATGCCACTGGGAAATCTCATAATACTCTGATTTAATTTATATCAAAAAACAATAAGTTATATCTGAAGGTGACAAAAAACCCAAGAAGAGGTGTTTGTTAGTAAAGAAAATAAATTCCTATGATTTACATTTTGCCTTCAAAAATGGTGGGTGAGTGAACGGGTGCTGCTCTGCACTTCAAAGCAAAAGCAAATGAAAAATTTCCAACAACAAAGCCAAAATATGAAACACGCAAATCACTCTGCTGAGCACTTTTTAACCTACAGTGGCACATGTTAGCAAAGCAACTGCTGTAGATACAATAAGGATTGAAAAGATAATCTTTAAAAGTGGAGGTTAAATAATAAACTTCTCTAATTAGTGCTGATTAGTTCTACTTAAGGAGTTAGAATTTGATTTACAGTGGTAAAATCAGTAGGCTGATTGTAATAGTGCAAAACCGGTACAAGTAGGATTATCTCCGTTTGTTAAAGAAAAATTACAAATAACCTTCTTTCTGTAACACTCACAATTTTAGCCAGATCTAATAATATTTATGCTTTGTATTTTGAGAGTTATGTACATATTATAACATGATATCATAAGTGGTTTCAGAATACCACTGGGTATGTGTCCGCAGAAATAAAAGCCTTGTTTGATCCCCCAGTTCTGAGCAGGAGATGATTTTTTGTAGGCATTTCTTCTTTTATATTTTTTTTTCTGAAGAGGTAATTTGCTTAACATCTGAGGAAAATAACATGATATTTGTCTCAAATGTCTGCTGGTAATATTATGAACGTAAATCATGATCCTTAAAGATTATTGATGCATTTTTGTGAAAGTGCATTCCTTTATGATCGAAGCTTAGAAAATAATGTGATTTAAAAGAAGGGGTGACTTTTATTTCATTTTTTTGTTGTTGGGGTTTTTCTCAATTAAAACACCATATTTGCTATTAAGATGCATGGCTTGCTTGAACAAGAATATACATCCTAGCCATCCTAGCCCAGATGTTACTCATTCAAACAGACGTCAGCCCATAAACCTTTCTAAACAAGTGCTTTCTCCACTCTGATTGCACAATGGATTTGGTTGGGCAAGATGACATTTTCTTGAGTGACAGATGCACACGCTGCAGCAGTGCCATGGACACTCATAATGTCCTTGCAGAGCAGCTGCTCCTTGAAGATTTCATACTGTTTTCTTTGTGTTTGTAATAATAAAGAGGAAAAAAAAATCTTACTCTTTCTACTTGGGAGGGTTAAAAAAAAATGCACACAGCAACGAGAGCCAAGACTCACTAGCAGGATTTAGAAAGTCTCAGAAGCTGAAGATGTACAGGTTCCACGAACCTTTTAGTGTCACATTGCGTCAAACAGCATAAAAGCTTTTATTGGGCATTCCTGCCCTTAAATAGGCACAGGATAGATTGCAGGTGATAGAGACAGGGAGAGGAAGAAGACAGGATCATTAAGAGTTAATCTAAGAGGCTCGCTTTTTACAAAAGGGTTTTAGATATTGCTTATCTGCATTTAGATTTTTAATGGAGATTAATTCTCAGAATTTTAAAAAATATGCATTTTGTAATAACAATAGAAATAGCAAACAGCAATATCCGCCATTGCTGCATATGAGAACATTAGGAATTATCACCATACAGTTTATTCAAAGCATGTTTCAAATTAATCGCAAACCAGAGAACTTGAGGAAAGCTGCTGGCATCCTAAAATGGAGCAAGGTAAGATCGGGCAGCCAGCCTCACTGTCCCTTTCACCTTGCTGGCTGATGTAGTGCTTATTTCCCCAGCGTGACCCGTGCAGGACCGGTGACATCATGCTGTAGCCCGTTACAGTGCTCCTGAGCTCAGACAGCTGCAGCATAAGCTCATAGAACTGTTTCCTGCATGTCACACTGCAAATATTCATGCGCTTCAGATGAATATTTTTCTCATTGCTACTTTGGTGTCACTTCAGATTGGTAATACCCAGGCTTGATGTGAACCCATAATCAGCAGCTAAGACCTGTGGTGTTTGTATAATGCTCAGGAGCACTGACAGGAACACAGAGTGGTCTTTTCCCTTGTAAAACTATCTCAGGACATAAAAAGATGGAGGGTTAGTGTTGAGAAATCTATGTTCTCCTGAGCAAAAATTTTTCATTGAACAATTTTCCATTGACCACGGTGCTGAATTTGGCCTAGCTGAACACTTAATCACCCCTGTCTCAGGGATGCCCAGGTAACTCCTGCTCTTCTTAGGGATCTCTTGGAAGACAGTATTTCACAATACGCTAAGGAAACTACTTGGAGACACGTAAAGCTCTTTAAACTGGCATCTGTAATTAGCTTTTTCTCTCAGCAAACCGAATATAGGAGATTTGACTTGCTATCTAGCTCCTGTTTCTCATGTCAATGTAGAGTTAAGAGCCACTGGCTGGGAAATAGAGGATATTTATCGTATTTCTGGTGCCTGTAGTGTACCCTCCTTGTGGCGGCAGGATTCAGTTTTTAAAACTATCAAGCAGGTGAGTAAGCACTATTTTTTAAAAAAGAAAAATTGCCTACAAGATGAAGTAAAACAATCTATTAAGGATATCACTCTCCCAGAGACACATGTTTGATCCTTCCTACCTAAAGGATATTCCTTGGGAGGTATATTTCAGATATAAAAGCCTCTACTAGCATACCGAGATTAAACAGATCAAGTCTTTGTTTTTAAAAATGCTATTCATCTGAACTGTTAGCTGCAATACAGTGTTCCTAGTTCTTGAAACTTCCCTGCAGGTTGGGAAAGGGGGATGAAGAGTTGATTGCAGGACAAAGAGGAGGTGGTCGGGGATTTTGTCTCCTGAACTGTTACAGAAGAATCTCAGCGAAAAAAAAAAATGTTCTGATCAGCACCCTGAACATCAGAGTCGGGAGTTTTGGGGAATGCAGAGAAACAGGTAAGACTATGTTGACATGGATGTGGAAAGAGCCGTAGATCAGGGAGGCAAAAGTAAATAAATCAATAAGAAGGTTCTAAGGAGATCTGAGGGACAGTACAAAAAAAAAAAAAAAGGATGATACAGGGTGGAAAGGGAAAAGGGGGAGCAGGGGAAAACAGAGCTGTTAGGAAGTACCATTGAAAGATGCAGGATTGGACAGTATTGTGTTAGTGGGACCGAATGAAAGTGCAAAAAACGTTTTAGGGAGCCGTTGTAAATAGGACATGAGGAATCAGAGTGGCAGAAGGACTTTATTAGAGGAAGCTCACAGCATGCTCACCGGCTCCAGAGACTTGGCTGCAGCACCAAAGACATCAAGCAGCCTAACAAGGAGAGAGGGAGGTTGCAGAGATAATCTCCTGTTCTTTATTGTGTGTAGATTAGGTGCTCGGTTTGCTTTTCTTAGCCTAAAACTGGTGTCTCTCTCTAAGGACCTCACAGCACAATGTCCGCAGAGGGCTGAAGACTTAACCCAGATTTTGTTTGGGAAGAATTGCTTGATACTACTGCCTCCCCAGTGGCTACTGCTGAGGACTGAGCTTTGTCCGTGTAGGAATACAGTGAAGGATTGATTCTGCAGGCTGCTGAGCGCCCCTGGGAGCCCTTCACTGCACCTGAGTTCAGCGGGGCTTGTAGGCACTCAAATTCTCATAGAAGTGATTGGCAGTTCGGTGCAGCATCCTTAGAAAATAAGTGTTGGTGGATATTCCTTCACCTCCTTATTAGTAGCAAATTATATCTGCATCTGTCCAGGAATTTTTGACTGCAGCCTGTCCTGTTCTTAATCAATTGCTCCTGTGTGGGTATGTGTGTGTGCATTAGATAAAAAAGCATACTCATTCATTTGCTTTTGAATATTAGGCCAAGAGGCAAAAATAAAGTGGAAAAAAAGAGAAGGATTCACAAACATTCTTGCAAATAAAACCCATTGATTTGCCTGGCTTTTTATAATTCACAAAGATCTACAAGAGTAAGGATTTATTCACAGAAATGCTCACAGAAAAGCAGAAGCAGAGCAAATCCTACCATGAATAAATATTCATGGGAGTATTTGCACTGGGAGAGCTCCCCTGGCTATTCTAAAAGCCTTTCTTTTTTTTCTTTTTTTTTTGTTTTTTCACTGTGGTATGGCTGGATAGGAAAGAATTAAGCAGCATCAAGAAGGGAAAAAGGAGGAAGCAGCAGTAGCTGGAGAGCATTGCAGCAGTGAAGCTGCATTGCGAGCAGGTGAGTGCTCCACCTGATGACCAGTTTGTCCTTATGTACAAGGCTGGTAATGGTTGGGGTCCAGGAAAACATCGTATAAGTAACTCACTCATTTGTGCGTCGAAGAGAAATGGAAATCTCAGAGGTTATTTATTAGTGGTTCCAGGGGAAATTTTCTCCAGTCCTGAAAGAGGGGTTGGGCATTTAGGGAACCCCTATGCAACTAACACCAGGCTCTGTAGGTAAGGGATCTACATAACCTCTCCAAGCGGTTGCTGGAGAAGGTAGGGGGACAAGCTCAGGGGAAGGAGCGAGGACCTTGGTCTTGCCTGCTGCGCTGTGAGTGCTTCAGCAGGTACTGGTGCTCTTTCTTTCCCCAGCTTGCTCTGACAGGGCCATGCTCAGGCTAACTTGTGACTTGGGGATGATAGGGCAGAGGGTCGAGCAGAGATCCAGCAAGGCCATTGCTTGCTATGGACTTGCTGCTACCGATGTGCTCCAATGTGCTGTGAGTACATGCAGCCAAAGCAGCTAAATCTTTCTGCGAGTCACCAGCGAGGAGCTTGACCGTTTTGGAAAATTCTTTCCTTTGTCATCTGGACACTATGTAAAGCCACTCCGCACCTGGGAAATGAGACCAGAATGATAACAGAGGTGCAGAAGAGGATCCGGGGCTCCTCTTTTACCCTTACAGGTTCACTCTCCTTTCCTTATGTCTTTTATGCACAGAATTAGTAGCATTTTTTTTCTCCTTTAGGGAACAATTATTTGTCTTTTCTTCTTATTTTCTTATTATTTTTTCTCTTTTTTTCGAGATGTCTTTATAAATAATTTAGTGGATTTTGGGATCAGGCACAAACAAAAAAAGAAAGAAAAGAAAAAAAAAAAGCAGAAACCTTATAATTTTGACTCTGTACCTGGAAAGTCAACAACATCCAACATACAGTGCAACAGTTTATCTTTTCATTCTAGATTTTCAGTAAAAACAACAAAAGTGAGAGTCAGTGCATACTTGACTCTGTTAACACTTTTATTTATTTATTCTCTTCTCAGTTTTTCAGCCTTGATGTATCTCCTAAGACTGTGAGCAGGATACATAGTGCTTCATATTCCAAGTGTTGAGGCCTATCTATCAAAACCTGACTGGAGTGGGTGGTGAAATACAGTAGGAGGTGGCTAGCTACACAGTTGTACTATTAAATTACTGTCTGTCCGAGGAGAGTAATCTCTTGTTTCAGCAGCAGGTACTACTACCAGAGACTGTAAAAACCTCAAGCACTCTGAAATAGGCTGTCATATGGAGCACCATAAATTATATCAGTCAAATATTCCATCATTCACTCACTCCACAGTCCTATAGTACTCTGCTCAGGAGAGAAAACAACCACCAACTTTCTGACTCCTTTTATATTTGCTTTCTGAGTTGGTTTCAGGTGCCACTTTC
Organism: Tinamus guttatus; assembly: GCF_059628265.1. NCBI lineage: Eukaryota > Metazoa > Chordata > Aves > Tinamiformes > Tinamidae > Tinamus > Tinamus guttatus. Next base: position 745,868 of record NW_028288564.1, read on the forward strand.
CTGTGGAAAGTTTTAATTAACCATAAAATGTATTTTTCCATTTGCAGGTTTCAGGGACTACACAGCTTTCTCCCCAAAAAGTAGCAGAGGCAGTGAGGTGGGGGAAGTTCTTTTCCTTGAACAGCAGATATTGCTCCCCATTCTTTCATTAAGAAGTTTAAAAAGTGCAGCATCAATGACTTCCTTTTCATCTTTGTGAAACAGAACATTTGACAGTAAGTTAAAATCCTAAATAAAATATGAAAGCTGCCAGCACATGCCAAAATTCTCAAGGAGAGCATATGTGAAAAGTTGCGCCTAAGACGCAAATGTCACTAATACCATATGAAAATTGCAAAAAGGTATATGAAAGTCACTAATGTGACATGAAAGAACAAAAGTCTTCAAATTATGTGAAAGTTGCTGTTCCAGTACGTTACCCTTACTGTTCTAGTTGCTTTCTATCCTATCTTATTAGCAACTTCCATTTCAAACTAATCTTTGATAAAAGTCTTATTATATTATCAGTTTTCACTAAGCATCAGAGAACTGTATTTCCAGTTGCACTGAGTGAAGTGTGACCTCATTAGCAGACTTTTGTATGTGTGTGGGGGGCTTTACTCCCTTTCCTTCTGAAAAAGATGTGCATTCCTTCAGCCACACTCACTGCTAGCTTTGCATTTGTGAAGGTATATACTGACTATTCTTCCCAGAAAAGTTTAGCAGCAGACTCAAAGGAGGTCACCTATAGACCCTCACTCCATGCTGCCGGACACGGGGCTGTATGCAAATGTTATTACCATGTTTAGAGAGGGCTATGGTTTTTAGCAAGCCCTACCCAAGCCCACGGTAAGATGCCATGCATGTGCGAGCTTGCCCTTAAGTGGAGAGCTCTGCTGCAGGGTTTAAATCCATATCTGAGCAGGGAGGTGCATTTTTACTAATCCGGTATAGATAGTATTCAGTAAATCCCTAATTCTGCAATCAGAGATGAAGTGCCCTTGTGGACCCCTTGAATGACAGTGAGACCTCATGAATGCTTAAGAGCAGGGCAGCACAAAGCAGAGTTCAGGATTATTGGTACTTCAGAGCTATTTCTGGTCTCTGCAGGCCAGTCAGTGCTCATGGAAATGTCAAAGCTGAAATGATCTAGAACATGAACATAATGGACTCTGGGGCTTACGGGTCCACTGATTTGGAATATATTTTTATCCACCAGGAGTCCAATTTCTCCTTTTCTCTCTAAAATCTCCCATAAAAGCAATGAGAAGCATTGTCTTGTGAGCTCTAGCTGAAGAAGCCCTGTGTTGCTCCTGCATAGTTGGTACAAGCAAGGCCCCAGGCCAGGCATACTATGAGAGGGTGAGGATGCTAATAGGAGCTGAAAACATGAATAGATGATGTTTGTAGTGTAGATGTCCTGCTTCCATGTGTAGGCCAGATCTGACCGCTGTAGGTCATGAGCAGTAGCTATATTCCCCTCACCTGTGTAGGCAGTTAGCTTGCAGAAGCGACGCCTACCACAGGTGAAATGACAGCCGAGCACTGTGCGGCAAAGCCATGTCCTGAGTGCAGAAAAACAACGCCTTGAATGGCGTTAAACATTGCATCCTTTTAATAGTATCCCCTTATAAATGATTCTGAAAATTGGAAACTGCAATTAAACACTAAAAATGCACTAGTTTCACATCAGGTAACCGTTCCTAAGCAAGAACCCATAATTTGCCCTCAACAGACTCTTCTCCTTTGATTATTGGTCAGAAGATAATGCAGTTTGTACATTTAATAACAGTTTGGATTTACTGCTAAAAGATGAAGTTATTATAACATTGTGTATTAAAAAAAAAACTTTGAAGCTAATAATCAAAAGATTAGAGAAAGGATATCTTTTAATTAATTTCAAACCCTGGATTGAGTATTAAATAGAAACATGAAAGAAAGATTTCCAATTGGAAGGGCTGGTAACTGAAGAGTCTCCACTCTCTTGAGGATTACCATTTAATTTTAAACATTGATTTAAAATAAATGATGGTATAGTCCCCAAGGAAAGATGCATTTCAGTTGTAAACATAAGAGTGATGTATAATAAATGAAATATATAACATTCTCCTTGAGGAGTTTTCTTACTTTATTGTGCAATCATGATATAGGAATTATTTATATCCTTTAACTTGAGTCTCAGACAAAGGTATCAGGTAATCAGCTTTTCCTTTATTTATATGCCTGTATTTACATTTTTGAAAATTTGTCTATGGTATCATGGTAAGAGTTGTGCAGTGGTTAGTTCTTCCATTGGCCACACTTGCAAGGGCGTGCAAGACCTGAGAAGGGCTTATTTGGGGTTTTCATCTGAATGCCAAGGGTTTCATACTAGTCCTGACCAAGCATCTAGCCTTATAGAAAACTTCATAGTCACCCACCTCATACCCAGTTTTCTCTCTTATTTCCTCCTAGCAGGTGCTTCCTTTCTCATTCATGACTGTATTAGTCTTATTTATCAGCTCCTCAATACATTGCAGCCCTCCCATTTTCCAATTTCTCCTTCCTAAATATTAAGATATATTGTACTCCAGTGCTGAGAGAAGAAGCTTTTCTGCTTCATTTATTTTGTATCCTGTCAGCATCTAGGTGAACACAATAATTAATTATGAACAGTTGAGTATTTCTTCTAGAGAATCTACTTTTCCTGGATCCTCCCTTCTTTTTGTGTTCTCTTTTCACTATTTTACAAAAAAAAAAAAGAAAAACAATGACTGACGACTTTATTGGATAAAAAATGTTTTAAGCATTTTTTTTGTTTTGTTTAGGGAAAGGATAAACCCATTCAACTCTGCTCTAAAAATGTGATTCTAAGATTTCAAGTTTACCTTATCCAACTAAAGGATAAAATGATCTGGCCGTCCAGTCAAGACTCCATTGGGAGATCTTCTAAAGTTCACATTTCCAAATGTTGCTTGAATCCAAGTGTGAAAAGAGAATCATTTTCTAAGATGGCAAAAACCCAGGAGGAACTTCAAAAACCAGATCAGATGCTTCTTAATGAAGCCTGCTGGTTCCTGCATCGAGTAAGTTACACAGCTGGCAAAGTGTGAGCGCATGTTCAACTGGATGATGTCTTCTAACTATCCTTGACTCCTCTGCACTCTTTTGTAAACTCAAAATGTGGTGTTTTCAGAAGAAAAATGCCATTTATTATTATTTATTATCCTACATTTTTTATCATTTTGATAGTACTGAATGCTTAAATTTAATTTGGTGCAACGTTATGCAAGGCATATGAAAGAAATATGAGAGTATATTTTCTAATTAATCACAATATTAATTAAATAATTTTAATCGTAACATGTAACTCAATGATTAGTAATGCTTCAAAATTCTTCTTCACGTACAGCTAGATGTGGACAGTTGTTTTCCTTGAATCCATCTTAGCGCCATGCAGAATCCCAAATTTGGGGATTTCGGAGGTACCTGGGGATTTTTCTTGGAGTTCTCATTTTAGCAAACATGGACGAGACAGAAACTCCTGATTCTGCTCTCCTCACCTGGGTACCAGCTAACAGCACTCTTCATAGGAAAATCTGTTCGGATGAGAAATACTGAGACTGTTAGCATAAAGACATTACTGAAAGTGAAGGTGGTAGAGCAAAGAGTGGAACTCAGGTTTTAGACCTTTCGTACTTGCACACCTGGAAACTTCAGCATTTATGGAAGTAAAATGTTGCTTCCAAGCAAACATTTACTGAGCTATTTTTTCAGATTTTTATTCTGACTTGATGATGGTAGTGTTGGCAGACCTGTTCCCAGAGAGATGAGATGCTTCCTATGTACACTTCAGGACTCAGCAGACTTTCTTTTCCAGCTTTGTTTGTAGTGATTTGAGTGTGTTTTTTGTGTTCCTCCTCTGAGTGGACTTTCAAACAAGACCACCAACATCAGCCATTCGTAAAATCAGTAAGTTTGCTGTGTTTGCATGAGCCAGCTTCTTGGTTTGACCATCTTGCCTTTCCTTGAGGTCTCCTCTTGAAGAAAGGATCACAGCCTCCAATTCCTGCCATTCAAATGCTGGATTCAATAGTGTTGGTCACTAGCCTCAACAAGAGAGCACCACTCTCTCTTCCTTTCCAGAGGCCGATTAAATCTTTTTTTAAATGGTC